>NW_027555847.1:247326330-247926330 GCF_003287225.1 Phascolarctos cinereus | reverse complement strand
CCACCAATCCAATAGTAGATCTCCCAGTTCAAGGAGCCACTCTCATCCAGGTATGTCTAGGGATGGGACAGGGATGGGGGTGGGCCCTCAGTCAGTTACAATGGGAGTCAGGCTAGGCGTCACACCTATTCATGGGGCATCTTCCTCTCCTCCTCCCCTTCCCTTCTGCACTCCCCCCCCAAGCAGAAAGCCTTAACGATCCATCCCAGGGGACCATGTACGTGCGTCTTCTCCATCTTCCCCATCAGCCTAGGTGCTTAACAAAAGCAGGGATTGGATTTCCTGGGAGTTGGTGCTCCTTAAGAGCATAGGAGAGGCTCTTCTTGCAAAATGTCAGCAAGTTGATGCCTTCTCTTTCCCCAGGTAGCCCCCTCCTCCCACCTCCAGACTGATTCCCCAGCCCATCTCCAGAACAGCCATCCATCACCCTCTCCCAGCCCCTTCCCCCAAGGCTGCTTTATAATTCTCTTGCCCTGGAGGACCTCCAGCTTCCTCTCCCCACCTGCCTCAAGTCCCTCCCATTTCCCACCCTCTCTCTACCCCTGGCACACTCCAGGTGCCAACCCTACAGACTGCACTAACCTTTAACACAATGTAGCAGTCCGCCTCATAGAAGCGGCCGTGCAAAGCTTCGTCCACTATGGTGGGCACAAAGTTCTCGATCTGCCAGATGGTGAGGCCTGGCAGCTGGCCCACATCTTCTGTGAAGAACTCCGAGTAGTCTAGAGGCGGCTTCTCTAAGCCCTGATCCCAGCGTTTGGCTTTGGTGTCTGACATCTTTATATCCACATTCTCCTGAGGGTTGGAGGGAGGGGAGAAAGTTAGGGAAAGACCTCTATCCAGCTGAAACATGTGGGCCAGGGCTGGGCTTCAGGGCCACCTGGCCCTCTGGATGCCCTCTGGGTAGAAGTTAAGAGACAATGAAGTCCAGGGATGTACTCTTAACCCCTACTTCTCTCTCCCCCTCTTCCCTCCAGTCAGTCTAGACTTCTCATTGAACCTTACTCATTGGTCAGTCGTCAGTCAGTCAACAAACATTTATTAAGACCTTTCTATGTGCTAAGTGCTGGGATACAAAGAAAGGCAAAAACGTGGTTCCTACTCTCAAGGGGCTCACGTTCTAATGGAGCAGATGACAAACAAATAATGATGTATAGGGAGAATGGGAGGTAATCTCAGAGAGAAGGCACAGAGCATGTTCATGTCTTCTTTCATGTTAATCTCTTTCCTCCCCTAGAAAAATCCTAGATTAGCCCTCCTTTGTTAAAGAGAAAGATGCTTTACAGAAATCTAGTTGGAGAGACCTCAGACGCCAGCATGGCATAGTAGAAAGAAAACTGGATTTGGAGGTTCAAATCCCAGAGCTGCCTGTGTGACCTTGGACACTTAAAACCTCTCTCGGCCTCAGCTTTCTCATGTGTAAAAGGAAAGGGGTGTACTAAATAACCTGTAAGGTCTCTCGGGGATCTAAATCAATCAATACTGTCAGTCTAACCCACACCTAACTGAGAATGTCCCCTACAATATTCCCAATATGTCATCCAGTTTTCCACAAAACACAGTCTGGTATTCTCTGAACTGCAGATGAATCTAACCACAGTCCTTTGAGCACACAAGGACCCCTGTTAGCCTGATTCTAAAACCTCCCCCAAATCTGTTTGCTTGACTTTACAGTTATAACAAGGATTTGGGTTTTTTGTTTCTCTTTTTGGTTTTGGTTTTTTTTTTTCAATTAAGAGAACGGGAGGATGGAATAGAGAGAGAAAATAAATGCTGGCAAATTGAAAAAAAGTTTTAAAAAATATTAAAAATAACACCCCCCCAACTCCTTGCTAACTATCCAAATTCTTTTGAGTCCAGCTCAATTACTGATTGTTCCTCGAAACCTCCCCAGATGACTCTAACCCCTGGTGTTTTCTCTCTCTGCGCTCCTGCTGGGCTTTGCCTTTGAAGCCCACAGCCTAGCACCGTCACGCTCAGTTCCCTGTCAGTCTGCATCTTCTGTGAGGGCTGTGAGGCTCGGAGGGCAAGCACTGCCTTCTTCTGTCTTCTTCACGCGGCCTGGGACGCTCAGTAAAGGCTTTTGGTTGGCTGAGCCACCCAGAGGTGTCCTGGGCTAGGAACGTGGAGAAATGAAACCGTACAAACCGAACGGGACACCGGCAGGGACTCAGACCTGGACAAGACGTAGTGCAAGTGGGGGGTGAGGGGAGGAGATGTGCTAGGGAAAGGCTCGTGGAAGCAACTGGGTCAAACAACTGAATGATCAGAGGCCTCTAGAAACTAGGGAATTAGGTGACACCCTATGTTCCATTACATTAAAAGGCTAGATCCTCTCTTCTAAACTTCTTGATAACATTCTCCTTCTTCCTAAGCTACTCCTTTAGCTCTGCCCATTTCTGGGAAAGGATCAGTGACAGACAACCCCCGCTCTGAACATGTGCCACTCCATCCCATCCAAGCAAGGGTTTAGTGCTCTAAGTCCCAGGGGATAAAAGGCACACCTGCCTGTGTTGGGCTCACATTCCAGACAAACTGGCTTAGCTGCTGCTCTCTATGTGTGACATTCCATCTCTCACCTTTGGGCTCTTGCATGGAATTTTTGTTGTTCGGTCATGACCAACTGTCCGTGACCCCATTTGGGGTTTTCTTGGCAGGGGATACTGGAGTGGTTGGCCATTTCCTTCTCCAGCTCATTTCACAGATGAGGAACTGAGGCAAACTGGGTTAAGTGACTTGCCCAGGGTCACATAGCTAGGAAGTCTGTGAATCTCATGAAGATGGGTCTTTCTGGTTCCAAGCCCAGCGCTCTATCCACTGTGCCACCTAGATACTGAGTCACGCCTGGAATGCTCTTCCTTTCTGGCTTTTATCACCTTTCTTTAAGGCTCAGTTCAGGAAGCATCCTGAAGGCCTCTTGTGATTTCCCCAGGTATTAGTGCTCCCCCCACCCCTGAAATTATGTTGCAGTTTTTCCTTTGTATATCCTATGTATTTACTACATCTGTGAAGACGTTGCATTCCCGAAAAGAATGTACGCTCCCTGAGGCCGGGGACTCTTTCAATTTCTGTCTTTGTATCTCTAGTACCCAGCACAATGCCTGGCAATAATACATACACAATAAGTGCTTGTTGAAATGAACACATAATAAAGCTATTGATAACCCACAAATTCAAATCAACATCGCCTGGAAATAAAAGCTCCTTATGTCCCATATGACCCTGGGACTTCTCTCCTGCATTAGGAAATCTGTGGGTTAGAGGGCAGGGAAAGAAGGTCAGAATGGGGCCAGTATGGGATGAGATGATTTCTCCTACCTCCAGTTTTTTGTTCTTCTCTTGAGCCACCTCTGACATGCCCTTCAGCACCTGCTTCGCTTGATCGTCCTGGGCTGAATCTTTACGCCGACGAAGGCGCATCTTTCGAGCCAATGGATCCTTGGGACCACTCCCTGAGGGGCATATGAGAAGCACAGTCAGGACTGAAGGCAGTGATCTCACACCATCAGACTGGCTAACATGACAGAAAAGGGAAATGACAAATGCTGGGCGGGAGGGAAAATAGGTACATTGTTAGTGGATTTGTGAACTGGTCCAACTATTCTGAAGAAAAAATGCTCAAAGGGCTATAAAACTGTGCATACCCTTTGGACCAGCAATATCACTATTAGGTCTGCATCCCAAAGAGATCAAACAAAAGAGAAAGGATCCTTATGTACAAAAATATTTATAGCAGCTCTTTTTGTGGTGGCAAAAAGTTGGAAATTGAGAGGATGCCCAATAACTGGGGGGTGGCTGAACAAACTGTGGTACATGATTATGATGGAATATTACGGTGCTGTAAAAAACAGCAGGCAGGATAGTTTCAGGAAAACCTGGGAAGGCTTACATAAACTGATGCAAAGTGAAGCAAGCAGAACTAGGAGAACACTGTACTTTGTAGCAACAGTATTGTCAGGATGATCAACTGTGAACGACTTGGCTATTCTGATCAAAATAACTGATCTAAGACAATTCCAAAGGACCCATGATGAAAAAATGCTATCCACCTCCAGAGAGAGAATTAATGAAGTCTGAATACAGATGGAAACACGTTTTTTCATTTTCTTTTTTTTTTCAACACAGCTAATGTGGAAATATTTTGCATGACTTCACATGTAGAATTGAGATCCCACTGCTTGCCTTTCTCAATGGGAAGGAGAAGGGCTGGAGGAAGGGAGAGAATCTGGAACTCAAAGTTTTAAAAAATGAATGCTAAAAACAAAAAAAGAATGAAGGGAATGATCCTCAACTCCTGACAGAGAGGTGATGGGCTTAAGATGCACAATGAGCCAGACATTTTTGGACATGGTCAATCTAGAATGTTTTGCTTGACTATACAAATTTGTTACAAGGGTTGTTGTTTTTGTTTACTCCTCGGGGATGGGGGGAGGGAGGGGAAAAAACGCTTGTTGATTGTTTTGTTTTATTTTGTGCTGGCAAGGCAATTGGGGTTAAGTGACTTGCCCAGAGTCACACAGCTAGTGAGTGTTAACGTGTCTGAGGCTAGATTTGAACTCAGATCCTTCTGACTCCAGGCCAGTGCTCTATCCACTGCGCCACTTAGCTCCCTCAGCGCTTGTTAATTGAAAAAATTACAATTAGGAAAAAAAACTGGAGAAGGAGTACGTCTTTAGCCAAGTCCTACCCCTCTCAAGACTCTACCTCTATGAGGGAAATTTTCCCATTCAGACCACATTATACTGTGTGTCCCAAAAACTTCATGACAGAGACGTGATGAAATATGTATAAATGAGACATACATTTTTGGAAGTGACCAATGTGGGAACTTATTTTGCTTGATTAGGTTCATATGTTACAAAGGCTTTGAATTTCTTTCTTTCTTTTTTTCCAACGGTGGGATGGAGTGGGAGATCTAGGGAAAAAAAGCTTAGAATTTTAAAAATTCTTATCTATGAATCCATCCCTCTTTTAAGGCAGATTAAGTACTTTAGGACTTGGGATTGGGGTTACACTGACTGCTCTCTCTATCCTCAGTGGGGGAGGGAAGGGAGAGAAGAGGGGATGTCCACCCTACTCCACCGACCCACCTGCACCTGCAGCGGCCACAGTAGCTGGGGAAGCACCAGCCAGGCGCAGCTGGTTTTGCAAGGAGAAGTCAATGTTGTACCATTCAGAGGAATGGTCTGCTGGCTTGGGGGGCATCACCAAGTTGGGGTTCTCTCGCACATCCAGGACCTGGTGGGGAGGGCCAGAGAAGATAATAATAATGATGATGATGATGATGATGATGATAATAATAATAATAATAATAATAATAATAATAGCTAGCACTTACATGGGACTTTGAAATTTGCAAAGCATTTTACAAATATCACATTTTATCCTCATAACAACCCTAGGACATAGGTGATATCATTATTCTCATTTTACAGAAGAAGAAAGTGAGGCAAATAGAGGACTTGCCCAGGGTCACACACCTATTACATGTATGAAGCTGGATCTGGACCCTGGTCTCCATGACTCTAGGTCCAGGGCTCTATTTCTAGCAGTAGAAAGACGCTCTCCATCCCCTACTCTTAATATTGTTCATGAGAGTGGGTCTTAACCCTAACCCTCCCAGCCAGTTCTAGGTAGAGATGGGGTGAAGTAGGGGCAGGAAGCTCAAATATGCCACCCCCATGAATTCAAACAATCCACAGAATGGGTGGGATCCACGCCCAGCACTCAAACTTCAGGACCAGTCAAGGAAGACTTTCCAGAAAAAACTCTCTCCACCAACAGCTTACTTCATTAACTCACTTCCATTAGTATTAAAAGCTCACTATTCTCATCTAGTAGAAACAAAGGAGATGCCCAGCAACGAGGGAAGGCTAAACTATGATACATGAATCTAATGGAATTACTGAGAAAGAAGTCAGAGAAGACAGACAGAACCCCTCTCAACACTGGAAGACACGCACATCTGCAAATGAGCAGCCTTCTACAAGTGGACTCTTATTGTTCAGTCATTTTTCAGGTGTGTCTGACTCGTGGTGACCCCATTTGGGGTTTTCTTGGCAAAGATAATGGGGTGGTTTGCCATTTCCCTCTCCAGCTTATTTCACAGATGTGGAAACTGAGGCAAACAGGGTTAAGTGACTTGCCCAGGGTCACACAGCTAGTAAGTGTCTGAGGCTGCTTTTGAACTCAGGAAGATGGGTCCTCCTGACTCCAGGCCCAGCGCTCTGTCCACTGCACCACCTCCCCGCCCACTGGCAGCTCCTACCAGAATTCTATTACATTTTCTTTTGTTATTTTCCTGGAAAGATATCCCACTTGATAGAATAGAGTAGCTCCTTAAAATCTGACTGTTGAGTGGAACACCATCCAATGATGAATAGTTCCAGGAAAATAATTATGAGGAGGAAGGAAGCTAATAATAATAATAAAATATAACAGCTACCATTTATATGGTGCTTATTATGTACTAGGACTTGTGCTAAGCGTTTTCCAATTATTATCTCATTTGATCTTTACCACAACCCTGAGAAGTCAATACTGTTACCATCCTCATGTTACAGATGAGGACATTGAGGCAGATAGAGATTAAGTGACTTGTAGAGGGTCACACAATAAGTGTCTGAGGCAGGATTTGAACTCGGGTCTGATAGGCTCAAGGTCCAGTGCTCTATCCTCCGTACCACCTGGCTACTTAGCAGCATGTCTTGAACTTTTTTCATAGGTGGTTGGGATAGGGGCAGGGAGGATTCAGATCTGTAATTTCATCCGTGCAGGGAATATCCCATGAGAACACCGAAGCAGGTGAGCAACATATCTCTAACTTACAGTTTTAGAGAATGGGTTAAGTGACTTGCCCAGGGCGACAGTCAGAGGCAAAACTACCTACAACTCAAACCCAAACCTTCTCACTCCCAATCCAGCGTTCAAACAGGCCCGGGGCCTTTGCTGGCTTCAGGCCCAGGACTTACCTCTACTTCTGTCAGGAAGTGGATGGCCTCAGGCAGGGTCACCAGTCGGTTCTTATTCAGGATTAGCTTTCTCAGTTTGGTGCATCTGTGGGAGCCAAGTGGGGCTGACTTCAGAACAAGGACTTCACACTCGTGGCTCCCAAGTGCCCTGGCCCAGGGGCTCTGAGTCAGCTGGGAGGTCACTAGTCATATGAAGCACTTCCTGAAGCAGGGATTCTTAATCACCCCCAAAGATCTTGTCCATGGATCGATTTCAAAAGGTCTTGTGAACTTGGATAGGAAAAAACTAAATCTCTGCTGTTGTTTTTCAGTCATTTTTAAGTCGTGTCCGACCCATGACCCCATTTGGAGTTTTCTTGGCAGAGATACTGGACTGGTTTGCCATTTTCTTCTCCAGCTCATTTTACAGATAAGGAAACTGAGGCAAACAGGGTTAAGAGACTTGCCCAGGGTCACACAGCTAGGAGGCATCTGAGGCTGGATTTGAATTCAAGAAGATGAGTCTTCCTGACTCTAAGCCTGGCACTGTGTCCCCAGTGCCACCTAGCTGTCCACAAGAATATTAATTTTATTGTTGTTGTTGAGGCAAACAGGGTTAAGTGACTTGCCCAGGGTCACCCAGCTAGAAAGCAACTGAGGCTGGATTTGAACTCAAGTAGATGAGTCTTCCTGTCTCTAACCCTAGCACTCTGTCCACAGTGCCACCTAGCTGCAACCTAAATGAAATTCAGCATTTCCCTGAATTATCGGAAAACATTATGCTGAGAAGGGCACTATAAGCTTCACCAATCAGTCAATCAATAAACATTGATTCTGTGCTTACATACCAGTGCCAGATACCGTGCTACATTCTGGGGACACAACCAAGCAAAGAAAGACATTCCTTGTCCTCAAAGAGCTTATGCTCTAACCTAACCCAAATTAGCAGCACGCCAGACTGTCAAATTTCATGAATTTTATGACACACAAAAAATTAAGAATACCTACTCTAATGAATCCTTGGGCAGGGGATGCAGAGACCTAACCCACCCAGCCACAAGCCTCTGGGACAATCAGGGCCATCTGCTTAAGGATGACAGCAGCTCCTATTCCAGCAGGACACCACCCCTCTCCTACCCATTCTCTGCCTCATTTCTTACCTAGCCTTAATCACTGCCTGAGCACTGCTTCAGTCGAAGTGAGACCTGTTAAAGACTTTAACTCAAAAGGGCCAAGGCCTCCCACTGCATCCGGGGCCATCTCCAGCTGTCCTGATCTATACCTTGCCACTGAGCCCAGATGGGTTCAAGGAGAAAGTGCGGCTGGTGACTTTGCACATCTCTCCCTCACTTCAATCCAATTCACTTGCATGTCGTGGCATCACCTCCCTGAGCTCATGGTCCTCTTCGAGAATGAAGGACAAACAAGAACAATCATCTACTCCACCACCAACCCAATCCTCCCTTTGAGGGAAAATGTGTAAACCTAATGTACTCTACTGGTTTGATGGTTTAACTTAGTTTAACATATGATTGGCTTGGTGGTAAGATGGTCTGGCTACTGAAAACATAAACAAACACAAAACTCTATTTTAAAACACTAGGTTGGGGCAGCTAGGTGGCGCAGTGGATAGAGCACCAGCCCTGAAATCAGGAGGACCTGAGTTCAAATCCCACCTCAGACCAAACACTTGACACTTACTAGCTATGTGACCCTGGGCAAGTCACTTAACCCCAACTGCCTAAAAAAACCAAAACAAACAAACAAACAAATAAAAAATAAACACTAAGTCAGTCGTTCAATCACCCAAAAAGGATATGAGTTAATAATGGGGGCGGCTAGGTGGCACACTGGATAGAGGGCCAGGCCTAGAGTCAGGAAGACTCCTCTTCCTGAGTTCAAATCTGACTTCACTTACTAGCTGTGTGACCCTGGGCAACTCACTTAACCCTGTTTCCCTCAGTTTCCTCATCCATAAAATGAGCTGGAGAAAGGAAATGGCAAACCACTCCAATATCTCTGCTAAGAAAACCCCAAATGGGGTCAAGAAGAGTCAGATACAACTGAAAAATGACTGACTATGAGTTAATAATGAACAGCTAGGGTAGATGCAGTTTGGATTCTTATATCAATGATGAAACCTGTATAGTAGAGGTATTGTGAGTCTGGTGCCTACCAGATTAAAATGTAATTGGGAAATGTTTGACAAAATAAATAAAACTACAATACAACATAGATAATGTTAATTTGTGGTTTTCTAAATCAACATGCGACCTGTAAGGGATTTCTATTTGAGTCTGACATCACTGTTGTATAGAACCCAGTTACTCTGAAAGGAAAGAAAAAAGTAAGAGTGGGTAAACTTAAGAATTATTTATTATCATCAAATTAGAGGAGATGGGAGCAGGTGGGAGGGACGGACCTGAGATTTCGTTGGCCTAGGAGTAAGGGTTCTTAACTTGGGGTTAGTGAACTTTAAAAAAAAAATTGTTTATACATCTGTTTCAATATAATTGGTTTCCTGCATAATTTTATTTTATGCATTTAGAAACATTAATTTGAGAACAGGTCCAAAGGCTTCACCAAACTGCCAGAGGGGTTCATGACACCAAAGAGTTAAGGACCCTGTAGGGAAATCCATTGAGGAACTTCCTTTACTAACAAGTAGGACGGGTCAGCACCTTGTCGAGAACTTATCTTAGTTACTTGGTTAACTTCTATTTAAGAGGCTTGTCCAGCGTCACACAGCAAATATAAGTCAGGAGTGAGGCCTGAAGTCTAACCATTACACCCTGATATTGTGAATTATAATAAAACTTTTTTTATACTAATAACAGTAGTGATGATGCCACCTTATACAGATATCTATCTATACCTATCTATACATCTATCTACCTATATAATGCTTTCTCAGTTCCCAAAGAACTTTCATTTATTATATCATTTGATCAGATTCTCAAAAAATCCCCGTGAGCCACTTGGGATGGGAATGATCAGTCCTTCTGTAGAGATAAGATTTTTAAAGGATTTTGTCCAGGTCACGAGACTAGTCAATGGCAGTGGTGATTCTCTGGAGTACCCCAAGATACCACGTATGCACAGAGTAGTAAACTGGAGTAGGCCTGTGATTTCACTGGAATGGGGAAACTCTCTCTATCAATGCAGTCTGGCACCTTCTTTGTGACTTATAGTCTATAGTCTTATAGACTATAGTGGCCTTGGGTCACTCACTGAGAGGCTAATGACTTGACCAAGGCCACACAATCTTTACGTGTCAGAGGTGGGACGTGAACCCAGGTCTTCCTGGCTCTAAGGACAGCTCTCTATATGCTATGCCACATTGCTTCCTACTAGGAGGAACTAAATAGCCATCATAGGTTGGACCTCAACCATTCAACCCTTTAACCAAGATGGAAATATCAGATGCCCAACCCATTCAGAAAAGGACGCACATGCCCAAATTTGTCAGAAGTGTGAAGGATCAGAACTTGGGATACCAAACCCAAGGTCAGAAGGGTGGCAAGGGCTGGACCAAACCAAGGAGCTCTCAATATTTCCAGGAATGCATGACCTTAGAGGAGGACCACAATTACATCCTTATTTAACATAACTGGTTTCCTTTTGTATTTTATTCTACACACAGATAGGTTCCAATTAGTGCAAATGCTGAATACTGAGAAGTGGTCACAGGTATTCAAATCTACAGTCAGAAGAGCTGAATCATATAAAATATGGTCATTGGCCCAGCCCAATGGAAATATGCCATGCAAATTCAAATAACATGATCACTTCAGAAGATTCATTACTTCCACCAATTGAGTCCTAGCTATGTTTAAAAACATTGATTCTGAGAAGGAGCCTACCAGTTTAAACAGATTGCCAAAGGGGTCCATGACACAAAATAAAAGTTAAGAAGAATCCCTGCAAAGGTCACAAGCTGAATGTTAGAAATTGGGGTTTTTAAAACTATTCGCCTCCATCTCCCCAGAGGAAAGAAGGACAAAAAGAAACAGATTTAGATTCTACCAGGAAGAACACTGTTGGACTTACATCTCAAGGCTTGAGACGTTGGGATGAGTGTCCCAGGCTAGTTCTGGACTCTCGCCTTTGCTCAGGCCTGGAGGTTTCTCAGCTGAGCTTTTTAGGAGGGAAGAGGGATCAAAGCACTCTTCCTCACCCAGGCCCTTATCCCAGCCGCCTACCTGCACAGACTCTCAGGAATAAGTTCCAGGTTGTTGTTAGCTGCCATGAACTCCTCCAGGTTGGCCAGCTTGCCGATACTGGAGGGGATGCCATCAAAATCCACCTTGTTGGAGTTCAGGTATAACTTTTTCAGCTTTGTCAGCTTGCAGATGGCAGACTAGAGACCAAGAGCTTTGTCAGGGTCAGGCTTGTGGTCCACTGGACCCTCCCAAAAATATTCTCCTACCACCTCACAGAAATCTTCCTTGTGGGAACTGGATAAGATATGTTTCTCCCATCCTTCCTTTACTTCTTTCTCCCACAGCCCAAGACCATCCCAACAGACCATATGGCACCATCTGCATTCCACTTCCTAGGACCATGGTCCCCATCCCTTTTCATCCCCCCTTCCCTAAAAGGTCCTGGCTGAAGCCCAGGTCATGGATGTACAGGCCACTCACTGGAAGAGAGGTGAGCTGGTTCCGAGACAGATTCAGTGTCTCCACCTGGACCCACTGGTCAATGCACAGAGACAACTCAGAGATCTGGTTGCTGCTCAAGTTGAGGCGGCGAAGGTTGGGGAGGGTGTACAGGCACTCAGGCACCCAGGTGAGGTCATTGCAGGACAGGTCCACATCTATGGCAGGGTGACAGCACTAAGAATTTGGCGAAGAAGGGCCAGACTTTGGGCAGAGTGGGAAGAGTAGACCAGAAGGGACCCAGAGCTATACTCTAACAGCCTGGGGCTCCCTCGGATGCTACCTGCTCACCATGAATCCAATTCCAATAAACCTCTCCCCTGGCACAAGATGGGCAGGAAGAAGGAGGCTTCAGGACAGTCAAGAATGTTGGAGGAAGGAAGAGATCTCTGGCAGCCCGTTCCCTCAATGACCTCCCCAGGCCAGGTGAGTCTGGCCACAACCTCTTTGGCCTAAACCTAACACCACATGTTTGCTTTATAATTTACAAGGCACCTTTACACCTGCCATCTTACTAGATCTTCAGATTCCAGGCCCAGGCCACAGCAAATCAGAGGAAGAGCAGACATGATGATCTGAATGCCCAGTTTAGCACTATTGTCTGTGTGTCTCCTCCCTTTACTCTCCCTCCCTATCCTAGGGGCCACTCAGACTCCCAGGTCATCCTCTGCCTCACCAGCAAGGTTGGTCAGGCCCTCCAGGCTGGTGGGGAGGTTGCTCTGGGTGCGCTGGGTGTTCCGGAGGTGCAGGGTCTGCAGGGCTGTCATAGCAGGGAGCTGCCTAGAGGGGAAAAGAGGGGAACAATGCAGACAGTGAGAAGGGGAAAGGGTAGGGCAGAGGGTGCGTGAGCAGAACAGGAGCAGGGGAAGCGGTACCTGAGCTGGGCGTGCATGAGGGGGTTGTTATTGAGAATCAGCGTCTGCAGGTGCACAAGGCGTCTCATCTGGGGGGGCAGACTCTCCAGCTTATTGTCACTCACATCCAGGTACAGGAGATCGGTCAGGTTGATGAAGAGCTGGTTGGGGATGTTGTCGATGCTGGTGGGGAGAAGGGGCGGGGTGGAAATCACAGCTCACCTCACCAGCCTATTTTTCAATTCTGCCCATCACCGATCTCACATTGTTCTCCCCCTACCCCATCCCTTATTACCCTTATTATCAATGGCCTACTCCCAAAGCCTGGCTTCCATACCCCCATCCTCTTATCAAAATGACAGCTTTAAGATGCTATCTCCATTGAAATACTCCCACCTATCCCCCACTGCTATTTCAGGGAGTCTTCACACTTCTCAGCCATCATAGGAAATCACCAAAGTGTAAGAGAATGAATGCTATTCTCCATGTCACGAGACCCAAGTTCTAGAATTAACTATGCCACTAAATTCCCTATGTGACCATAGGCAGGTCACAATCTCCCTCAGCCTCAGTTTCCCCACATGTAAGATTAGAGCATTTCTAAGGTCTTCCCCCCTACTCTTTCCAAAGCCTGGCTTCTATCACCTCCTTTAACAAAATGATTCTCCAGAGCTTTGGGATACTATCTCCATAGCAACACTCCCAGCATCCCCCCCATTGCTGATTTTGTGTGTGTGTATGAATAGACCTAAATAATCATGGACAGGGTCCCTGGGTCAGCCTCAGGCCAGGAAGGCAGGGTGGGGAGGAAGCCGGCAGCTTCTATGCTCCCTCCCTTCTCTTTCTTGCTCCCCTGTGTGACCCAGGAAAGCACCTGTTGTGACTGAGATTGAGCACCAGCATGTTCTTGGCATTCTCCAGCTCCCGGGGACATTCGGTCAGCTGGTTGTAGCTCAGGTCCTATGGGTCAAAGGTAAAACAGAAAGTAAGAAGACAGGAGCCCTGGTACCTCCTGCAGCCAATCCCACCACCAGATGAGCCTCTATTGTATTCTATTTGCCTGGGGAGGACCCTGAGAATCAGGCCCATCAATAACACATCAGAAAATGGGACAAAAATTGTACTGCCCCATCTTGGACCTGAAGACAAGTTATCTCATCCTTGGGTCTTAATTTTCTCATCTGGAAAATAGGGATAATAATGCCTGCTCTGCATTCCTTACAGGGTTGTTTAAAGGAGCCAATGAGCAGATGTTTGTGAAAACATCTGTAAAGTATGCAGATATAAGAGATTTGTTGTTCTAATCCAGAAACTACTTTAATAAATTATCACAGCTTTTATAATAGAGCCAAACCTCAATTATCCAGAAGATTTAGGAAATAGTGTGGTATAGCGGTTAAAGTGCTGCATTTGCAGAGGCCTGGGTTCAAATCCTACTTCTGCCTAGCTCTGTGATCGGGGACAAGTCACTTAACCTCTCTGTAAGCCTCAAAATCCTCATCTGTAAAAAAAAAAGGGATAGCAAAATCTCCTGTTATTGTTTGTGCTTCATTCTAGAAGACCATGACACCAGGGAGGTGATGCCATGACTTGTAAATGAATTGGATTTAAGTGAGGGAGGGTTGTGCAAAGTCACCAGCCTCACTTTCTCCTCTGCAGCCATCTGGGTCCAATGGTAAGACACAGATCAGGATGACGGGAGATGGCCTCATATACAATGGGAGACCCTGGCTTTTTTAAGCTATGGTCTTTAATAGGTCTCAGTTGGACTGAGGCAACACCTATTCAGTGATTAAGGCCAGGTAAGAAATGAGGCAGAGAATGACCTCTTTTACCTAATCAAAAAAAAAAATCAATCTGGGAGGGGAAGACCTTCCGGGGTCCTGGACAAAACAGAAGCAATTGCTATTTATACTCACTCTGAGCCATCAGGGCCCAAACAATGACCAAGTGAGGCTTAGGCTTATTGTTGGCCAATCAATACCCAGGGTCACATAACTAGTGTCAGAGGCCAGATCTGAACTCAGGTCTTCCTGATTCCCAGCCAGCACTCTATGCTGTGAGGAAACTCCCTCTCCCAATGCAGTTTGGCACCTTCTTTGTAACTTAAAGTCTTGCAGAGTTGCCTTGGGGCACTCACTGAGAGGCTAATGACTTGACCAGGGTCACACAATCTGTATATATCAGAGGTAGGACACGAACCCAGGTTTTCCTGCCTCTAAGAACAGCTCCACACCTGTTATGCCATACTGCTTCCTTCCTACTGCTCCTACTAAGAGGGACTAAATAGCTATTGTAGGCTAGACCTCAACCATTCAACCCTTTAACCAAGATGGAAATATCAGATGCCTAATCTGCTCAGAAAAGGAGGCACATGCCCAAATTTGTCATGAAGTGTGAAGGATCAGAGCTTGGGATACCAACCCTGAGGTGAGAAGAGTGGCGAAATCTATACACTTACATCATAGGGTACTTTTGTGAGTTATCAAATAAGAAAATGAACATAAAATACTTTATAACACAATATAAATATATATTATATATCATAATTATACATACTGTATCACATAATATATAATGCTTTAATGTCATATATTATTGTATAATGCATATTTTATTAATATACTGATGCTATTGGGGCAGCTAGGTGGCGCAGTGGATAGAACACCAGCCCTGAAGTCAGGAGTGCCTGAGTTCAAATCTGGCCTCAGACCAAACACTTGACACTTACTAGCTATGTGACCCTCGGCAAGTCACTTAACCCCCATTGCCTAAAAACAAAATAAAACAACAAAAAAAACAACAACAAAAAATACTGATACTATTATATATAAGTATATTAACAGCATTTTGATTGTGTTGATATTATTTTATTAATACTGTTATAAATGTCAGCTATTACTTAGTTTCCTGGTTAACAAAGTATCTATCCTTCTTTGCAGAAGTAGATGACTATGGGGTAGAACACATATATACTGTCAGTCTTACTTAATTGATACATTGGTTATGAATTGCTTTTTTTCTACCCGTTTCTTTTCTATTTGTTACAAGAGACGGCAAACGGAGGGAGGGAGGAGGAGGGGAAGGAATAGATTCAGAAATTAAGGTGATAAAAAAGAATTACTGCTATCATTTGCTTTTATTAGTGTTCAAAACCCCTTCTTGTCCCAGTCCTTGTTGCTAAAAATCTAGCTGAAGAGTCTACAATGTCAACAAAGCATGAAGAAATTCCTAAAGAACAGCCCCTGGATAAAGGCAATTGATGAAGACAGGAAACATCCAATGATTAGCTAAGAAATTAGCTTGTGCTCTATCTAAATAAAAACCATTCTGCTCCCCCTCTGAATTAGTCAGCTCTGGGAAAAGAACCAGCTGCTTTAAGATAACTTTGCGTGGTCCAATGGTTATGTAACAGGAGAGTAGGAGCACTGGGTGGTGTAGCTGATAGAGCACCAGGCCTGGAGTCGGGAAGATCTGAGTTCAAATCTGGGTTCAGAGATTTACTAGCTGTGTGACTCCAGGCAAGTCATTTAACCCTATCTGCCTCAGTTCTTTACCTGTAAAATAAGCTGGTGAAGGAAATAGCAAACTATTATAGAATCTTTGCCAAGAAAACCCCAAAAAAGGGTCATGAAGAGTTGGACACGACTGAAAAATGACAACAACAAAAAAAATGGGGGACTGGCCAATAACTAGGCCCCCGTTAGCCCATCTCCCCTTATTCATATTTTTGTATTACTCTGTGCATTATGAGCACAGAAGCAGATATACATATGTCGTATCCCTAGTATACTACCACACCTAGAACTCTGGAAGCTAATCCATGTTCATTTTTTTTAATCTTCCTTTTAGCACATGTAGACTATGTGTCCAATTGTATATTAGTCCAGACAGCTTGTCTAAGATCCTTAGGGAGTGCACATCCACAGGCTAAGCTTTACCTAACAGCTTAGAAATCCCAGTGTCTGATCTAATTCTAATCTAATCAACCTCAAGTACTTTTTTTGTGAGCTCTACCCTTCTGTGTTTTTTTTTTTCTGGAGTTTGTTTGATTTCTTTTAAGCCAGACTGTTCTGCCTATCCTGGGGCAAGCCCAGACCTCCAAACAGAATGTCCCGCATGTTGCAGAGATTCATAGGAGAAATTTCTGTCCAGAACTCCCTTTCGAATACCCCATGGTTCCATCTGGAACTCACTGTTCCTATCTTGCCTGGACTACAAATACAGCTACCATGGAAAGACCCAACCCCACCGCTGACAGGCCCAGAAGCTTTGACCTGCTCTGCTTCTGACTTGGTCCAGCTCACCCCACTTTAGGCAGCCTAGTGGCTCCCCATTCCCAGGGGCTCACCAATATTGGTACAAGATCTAGTCTGGACACCTGATCAGCTTTAGACCCACTGTGGCTCAGAACTCTGAAACTTAAGTAACCTACCAGTCTTTGCTGCTGTTATTTAGTCATTTCAGTTGGGTCCAACTCATGATGACCCCATTTGAGGTTCTCTTGGGAAAGGTAGTAGATATTATTTCTGAGGCAAAAACCACAGCTTTGTCTGGGGCAAAAGGGAAACTATCAGTAGCCTGTATTGGTGACACAGAGATGCCTTGTTGCCTATGAATGGGTTTTGCCATTCCCTTTTCCAGCTCATCTGACAGCTGAGGAAACTGAGGCAAACAGGGTGAAGTGATTTGTCCAGGGTCACACATGGACAGTAAGTGCCTGAGGCCAGATTTGAACTCAGCAAGATGAGTTCTCCTGACTCCAGGCCCAGTACTCTGTGCACCACACCATCCAGCTGCCCCACCTACCAGTCTTAGCCTCCCACTAGTAGCAAGGATTATAGGTGTGCACCACCATCCTAGTAGGTAATGAGAGCATGAATCCATCATAATTAGCAAGACATTTAAAAACTAAAAACCTTTAAAAGTTCGGAAAGAGAATTTCCCAAATCACTTAAAAATCTTCCAAACGGGGCAGCTAGGTGGCGCAGTGGATAGAGCACCGGCCCTGGATTCAGGAGGACCTGAGTTCAAATCCGGCCTCAGACACATAACACTAGCTTTGTGACCCTGGGCAAGTCACTTAACCCCACTGCCTAGCAAAAACCAAAAAAAAAAAAAAAAGAAAAGAAAAGAAAAGAAAGTATCATGCGTTAGTGAGAACAGCCAATGATTCACTTCCTACATGCATCTGTGAAGTTTCTTTTTCTATTATGATAACCATTAAAATACAGTAGTGAAATAAAATGAACTTAGAATGGGCCCTCTGAATCACTTCATCACAAAATGTTAAACCAAGATTTTTTTTAAAAAATGAAGCCTATTCAATCACTTCAACAAAATTAACAATTTATTATTTTATAATTAATATTTTAGTGATAGCAAAATGTTTTGTATCATTGAATTAAAATTTTAAATTATTTTTTAAAATATTTACTCTGTGATCTTTTTAAATGTCAATTTTGGATAGGTGATAAGGACTAATATAATTTTATATATATATTATATATATATATATACACATGCACACACATGGTAGCTTTTAATTTGTAAACTGCATGCTCAAAAAGGTTTTTATTAATGGAGTGCACAATCAAAGGTTCGGAGACTACTGCTCTAGGCCCTAGTCAGGGGTGGGGAACCTGCAGCCTCAAGGCCACATATGGCCCTCTGGGTCCTCAAGTACAGCCCTCTGACTGAATCTAAACTTCCCAGAACAAATCCCCTTAATAAAAGGATTTGTTCTGTAAAACTTGGGCTCAGTCCACCTTTGCTAGATGGACACGGAGAAAGAAAAGGGGACAGAGCTGGGATGCAATGTGAACCGAGCCCAGAACATGCCTGTAAGCTGGTTTTATTTTTTATTCTTTTAAAATAAAATCCCTTACCTCTACCTGTTTTCCTATGATTTTCTGCTTTCTCCTGAATCCAGTGAACCAGGAAATTGAGGGTTTATAGGATAGCTGAGTTCTAGGCAACAGGTTTGACCACTCAATCATTAAAAACAACAAACCCATTCACGGGCAATGAAGCATCTCTGCATCACCAAGACAGCCTACTGATAGTTTCCTTTTTGCTCCAGGCAAGGCTGTGGTTTTTGCCTTGGAAATACATTCAGAAATCCAAATGTTGGGGGTATCACCTATAGGCTGGGGTGGGCTTCTTTGGAGAACCAAACAATCTAAGAAAAGCCTGCAAGAAGCGGGGTTACGTACCAGGACGGAAAGGTCATCCAGCTGGAAGATGTCATCTGGCACCCCAGAATTCTTCAGGCTGTTGGCTCGAGCCACAATCGCCTGCAAGAGAAGCAACATGAATCTAGTGACCTCACTCCAGAGCCAAGGGATGAAAGAAGCCCTTGGGAACCTCCAACAGGCTCCCGGCTTGGAGAGAAGGGAACAGGGCATGAATGCATTCTTTACAGGGACCTGTGGCTGAATTCTAAAGGAACACAGCTTGTGGAATAGAATGAGACCTTGGACAAGTCACTGGACCACATCAAGCCTCAGTTTAAATCCTCATCGGTAAAATGGGGGGGGGGTTGGACTGGGTGATGTCTAAGGGCCTTCTTGTTCTGATATTCTATGATTCTGTGTTCATGGTGGGGAGTGGAGGGAAAATACGGTGTGCTGAAGCCTCAAAAGAGGAAAATTTCTTTTAAAAAAAGGAACGATAACATTATTCTCCAAGGAAACAGAACAAAAAGAAAGGACTCACACATACAAAAACGTTCAGAGAAAAATTATCCAAGATAACAAAAGGCTCAAAACAAAACGTGCCCAACAACTGAAGAACGGATGGCCTAACAGCCTGCGGCTTATGAACATAAAGGAATATGACAAGGATTTAGAAATCGGAGAAACACGAGGTAGACGCAGAACGATGAAGTGAAGGAAACTGAGCCAAGAGGGCCATCCACACCGTGACTGCAACAGTAAGAATAAGGTCAGCACAGAGAGCAAGGAAACTTGGATCAAACACAACACAGTGTCGGTGGCGGTCACAACCAAAGCACACGTCCTTCCTTTGTCCTGCTGCGTAATAAACTATCAAAGTGAAAAGCGCCATGTGTTAGCAGTCACAGTGACAGCAAAAGACAATTATGCTTAACTCTATTTGAGGAAGACACACTGTAGGAAGGTCTGTCCCGGAACAAAACGTAATTTTTTAAGAAGAGATGCGTGCTGCTGTGGATACGTGGGATCACAGATCCAGAGGGGACCTGAGGAAGGGCTGGAATGGACCTCTGGGGTCAGCTGGTCCAAGCCCCTCATTTCACAGACGAAGAAACTGAGGCCTACGGCAGTCAAGTGACTTGCCTAAGGTCATACAGGCAGTTAGCATCAGAGCTGAGATTTGAACCTGTGTCTTACTGCCTCCCTTTAGCATCCTAACCATTTTGAGACTTACAGACAATACAACAAATATGTGTGGAGTGCTATATTGGAATATATATAATATATATATAGGAGTGCTATATTGGAATATGTGATATAACATATATAATATATATAGGAGTGTTTTATTGGAATATATATAACTTACATATATATATAACATATACATATACATAACAATAATTTTTGTTGTTGTTCTGTCGTTTCAGTTGTGTTTGATTCTTTGTGACCCAATTCGGGGTTTTCTTGGCAAAGACATTGGAGTGGTTTGCAGTTTGCTTCTTCAGCTCATTTTCCAGGGGAGGAAACTGAGGCAAACAGGGTTAAGTGACTTGCCCAGGGTCACAGTGCTAATGTCAGAAGCCAGATTTGAACTTAGGTTTTCCTGACTCCAGGCCAGTGCTCTATCCACTGTATTACTTAGTATTGGGTACTTGGGGAGATTAAGAAGTTTACATGAGTGGAGGGATGTGGTCTTAAGGGGAGACAATTTTAATGGCTGAAAGACCCTGAAAAGTCTAAAACTCTTTCTGTAAGGCTGGTGGGGGAATCAGGGCAAACAGAAGCTAGCTCTCCCTGCTTCCCCCTACTCTCTCTGGACTCCTCCCTGCAGTGTCTGGGGGAACTGAGGGTGATGCATGCTGCATTACTAGCCCACAGGAAATCCACCCTGCCCGGGCCTCTACCCGCTAGCCCTGAGCCCAGATGGCCCAAGGTGCCACTTTTACTCCTAAAACTTCCTCTCCTTTCCCTGGACCAGGCTAACAATCAGAAGGAGAAGTTCACAGCCCAGAGAGAGCAATGTTGCGTGACATCCCTCCCCTAATCCAAAACCTAACTATCCTTCCTTCCTGGCTTAAGGGCCACCGCCTCCACAAAGCTTCTGCTGACCACTCCAGCCCACTGTCACCTCCTCCTCCCTCCTGAAGTCACCGTTTGTATCACACATCCTAGCACTTCGTGATGCACACCTCCCATATTCTTCCCCATTGTTTCATAAGCATGAATCTTGCTTCTCTAACTACATAGATTAAGGGTTTTCCAGGGCAGAGACTGTGTGATACACAATCTCTGTCTCCTCCATGACACCTGAGCATGGACGTTTGATACAGACTTAGGGTCAAGGCAGGGAGAGTCTTGCACTCTGGGCCACCTCCCTCTGACACCTCTTCCAGGACAAGGACTCACCCGCAGGCAGGGGAGGCTGGACAGTTCCCCATGGAGAGTGTTCAAGTTATTGTGACTCACGGACAGGTGTTCCTGGAGGGGGAATCAAGAGAACACAGTTTATACAGAGTCCGGGGGGCGGAGGGAGACACCTGCACAGCCAGGCCTTCCCATTCACCCCGGGGCTCCAGCTCCCCCCCTGCTCTGCCCCTGCACTCAGCCCCCAAGGCCCAAGGGGAGGGCCAAACAAGCTGGCTCGGGTACAGAACGTTCTTACCAGTTTCTGAAGCGCAGCAAGCTCTTCAGGCAGGTAGCAGAGCCCGGTCCGGTTCAGCTTCAGCCACCGCAGGCTGGTCATGGCTTTTACATGTTCAGGAAAATACCCACCCTAGGAGCAGACAAGGAGAAAGCCATGAGAGGATGAGCTTAGGGAAAAACTGGCCAATACAGGGCCCTCTCACCCACCAGCCTCAGTCACCAGCCCCCACGCCAGTTCTAAATAGCATGTTCTACTCTTCAGGATGTGGCCTCCAGGTTCTGTCCTCCCCCTCCCTCCTCCAATCCATCTTGCTCACACACCAACACCAAACGAGGGAGCTAAAATTAAGGAGAAGTAGAGCATAACAGCTTGAAAGCAGTGCGCTCAAAGTCAGGAAGAGAATCCTTCTGGGCCTCACTTTCCTCATCCATAAAATGGAGAGAAGAGCACCTGCCTCACAGGGTCGGTGTGAAGGTCAAAGAATCAAATCTATGTAAAATGCTTTGCAAACGTGTGAGCTATGAATGATAACAACAACAAAAATCCCTTCCAGCCCAAGAAGAGGCAGTGTGAATGCAGTACAGTGAACACAACACTGGGCGTGCAGTCAGAAGACTAGGTGCTTGTCCTGCACTCTTATTAGTTATAAGACCTCAATAGCACAGTGGACAAAACACCAGCCCCAGAATCAGGATGCCCTGAGTTCAGATCTTGCCTCACTTACAAGCTGTGTGACCCTAAGCAATCACTTAACCTCTGTTTGCCTCCGTTTCCTCATCTGTAAAATGAGTATAATTATAGCACCTACCTCCCAGGGTTGCTGTGAGGATTAAAGGAGACAATAATTGTATTATTAGTAATACAATAATAATAATGGTAATAATAGCACAGTCCCTGGCACACAGTAAGTACTATATAAATATTAGCAATTGTTATTATTTTTTAAAATCTCTCAAAGCCTCACTTTCCTCATGGAGATGATACAACACATTGAAAAGAACACTGAATTTGAAGTCAAAGGACGTGGGGACCTGGGCTCACCTCTGCTAACTTATCATCTGAGTGGCCTAGAACCAATCATTTAACTCTCTGAGACTCACTTCCTTCATCTGTAAAATGACGAGGCTGGACTGCAATGTCTTTAAAGCCCCTCCCAGCTCTAGGGCCTATACTCTATGAGCCAACCTTCCCAAAATAAACTCTGATGTTACCCCCTTGATCAAAGACCTTCAATAGCTCCCTACAGCCCAAAACGATGAAGTCCAAACTCCTCAGACTGACGTTCAGGCCCCTCTGCAGTCTGCCTTTCCAGCCTTACTTCCCACAATTCCCCAAGACAAACCCTCTGCCCACTCAAGCCAAGCCAGTCTCTTCACACTGTTTGGAAAACACTGTTTCTGCTCTTTCCTCAACTCTCTCCATCCATTCTTCTCCCCACTAACCTCATAACCGAGGCTTGAAGTACTCTCTCTTATTTCTCCTCTGCACTCTAAAATCCTACCCATCCTTCAAGACCTGGCCTAAATGCCAGGCACATTGTGAAACCTTCTGTGACCCTCCCCCTCTTCCCCATGTCCTTTAGCACAGCACTTACTGCCCATACATTCACTGCGGACTGCCCTGTTTTGTTCCCTAATTATTTCCTGTGTGTCTATCTCTGGTCTTGCCAACTAAGAATCTCGGCTTTTTTTTTTTTATTTTGCTGTTGCTTAGTCATTTTCAGTTGTGTCTGACTCTCTGTGACCTCATTTGGGGTTTTCTGGCAAAGATACTAGAGTGGTTTGCCATTTCCTTCTCCAGTTCATTTGACAGATGAGGAAAGTGAGGCAAACAGGGTTAACTGACTTGCTCAGGGTTACAAAGCTAATAAGTGTCTTAGGCCAAATTTCTCAGATCTTCCTGACTCCCAGCTGCTCCAGAATCTAAGTTAGGGGCTCTTAACCTTTTTTGTGTGTGTCATGGACCCCACTGACATTCTGGTGAACCTATGAATCCCTTCTCATAACTTTAACATATTTTTTAAATATTAAATTTAAACATTTTAAAATGCATTTATATGCATTAAAATTGGATTACAAAAGAAACCAATTAGAATGAAAGTTACAAAATAGTAAAAAAAAAATTTGTGATAGAGAGCAATATAGCTATCAGTTTTAATAACTACTGTAGTTTCAAAGTAATGATGAATGTAAACGCTCTTTCAAGATGTTTGTAAGCATTGTAACCATGCTACAAAAACAGCTGTGACTTCTATCAACAACAAAGACATGGATACTGTCGTTAATACTACTCTGGTTTGTTGCCAGCATGCATAATTGAAGGAAATGCTCAATTTCAGTTACAGGTGAAGGAAAATTAAAACCTTTTTCTTCCCATCCAAGTTCAAGCCCTTCCTCCCTACCCCAAATACCCCAAAGCTATGTGGACCCAAGGTCAAAAGCCCCTGCACCAAAAACTATGAAAACAAGGACTTAATCTTTCTTGCCTCTCTCCCTAGACCAGGCACTTGGTATAAGTGCTTGGTACAGACGTGGTGATCAACTAATTCGCAGCCCTGTCCCATGTGTTATGTCTATTTGCTCTTCTCCAAAACCCTGAAAGTAGCTTATATTATTGCGGGGAGAGGACCTCGATTTAATCAGTGGAAGGAGTTCCACACGAAGAAACCCCCTCTGCCACTAGAGATAAGCAGCTACTTCTATTCTTAGCCCTGCTGGGAACAGAGAGGTTAAGGAATTTGCCTAGGATATCTCTGCCAGTATCACTGTCAGAGGCAGAATAAACACAAGTGTTCAGTTGTTCAGACGTGTCCAGCTCTTTGTGAACCCATTTAGGGTTTTCTTGGCAAAGATACAGGAGCAGCTTTTGCCATTTCCTTCTCCAGCTCATTTGATAGAAGAGGAAACTGAGGCAAACAGAGCTAAGTGACTTGTCCAGGGTCACACAGCTAATAAGTATCTGAGGCCAGATCTGAACTCAGGAGGATAAGTCTTCCTGACTTCAGGCCTGGCACTGTATCCACTGTACTACTTACTCCCTTCCTATCACTATAGCTTACTATTCCCATCTGAGAGAAGAGGAATGCCAAGGCCCAGGGAGGTAAAGAAATCTGCCCAAGCTTACACACAATGAGCTGCTCACAGATGGAGGATGAATTCATTTGCCTGCACTGATGTCTGGTGTCCTCACCCCTACATCACTGCCTCCACAGGTAAAGGGCCTTTTTCCTCTAAGGGCCCACTCCCAGTAGGTGACTGATGGGCTGAGGCACCCATGATGTACCCTGGGAGACCTGACTCCACCTTGATTTTGATGTCCATTTGAGGCTGATCAGAGCCACAAGACAGGACAAAAGCCAGCTCTTGGACTACCAATGAAGAGTGGGATGGTGCAGAGGCACCTGAGGAAAGCTAAGGTGTGTGTGTCGGGAGGCACGGGATCTCCAATATCCAGATGGGACATGCCAGCGCCACAACAAGGGAAAACCCCAAGTTTAGCTGGAGATGATGCAAAGATATGCAAGTCGTAGCATCACCTTCCTGATGTGATGGTCCTCTTTGAGAGCCAAAGACAAACAACAATAACAATATATAAGTGGAGTTAGGAGCAAACAGCCAAGGAGTGAGACTAAAGTAGGGATCTAGTTCCAACTGCAGGCCCAGCTTCTTGCCTAAAACCAGAGCTGCAGAAGACAGCAGAGAGAGGGACCGGGACTTGGCTATTCCATCTGGAATTATGATGGGGCAGTGGCAGATGCATCCAGACTGCAGAGGGGCTAGGTCTGAGGCCTAGCCACCTCATCCAAGAGGGCCTGGCATAAAGTAAACTCTGAATGCAACGAAGAAATGCTGTGATTTAAGAGAAGCCCAAGAGGTAAACCCAGAAGAAGAAAATGGCTTCACAAGCTGAGAGAGAACCTCAGAAAAAGAATGATCTGGCCACAAGGAAGTTGGATATTTAAAAATGGAATTAAGAAGAAAAAAACTGGGAAAAAAAAATTCTTAGGACAGAAGGTAGGAAAATGTGACCTAAGTAGTGGACTTGCTGAAAAAAGAGAATGGAGCAAAGAGAACTCAACGATTTGATAATAAGTCAACAAGAAAGATTAGAACAGCTGAAAGACTGAAAGATTAGAACATGTGAGATATCTACTGTACTATCAGAAATAAACAACCTGAAAAACAGGTCCAGAAAAAGCTACTGAACTGTGCATGCTCCCTGCCCCAGCAGTACTTTGGCTAGTAAGCATAAACTTCAAAGATATCAAAGAAAGTGAAAAAAGACCCACATGTGCAAAAATATCTGTAGTAGCTCTTTTCATGGTGGCAAAGACTTAGAAATTTGGAATTGCTTCCAACACCACCTACGTCTCTTTGCATAGTCTCCAACTAGGACTTGGTTGGGGTCCCCATCCATCGAGGAATGACTAACAAGCTGTAGGATATGATTGTGATGGAATACTATTGTGCTATAAGAAATGAAGAGCAGGATGGTTTCAAAAAAACTTGGAAAGACTTAGATGAACAGATGCAAAGTAAAGTAAGCAGAACCAGGAGACCACTGCACACAGTAACAGCAATACTGTATGATGATCCGCTGCGAATGACTTAGCTATTCTCAGCAAGACAATGATCCAAGACAATTTTAAAGTGTTCATGACGAAAAATGCTACCTACCACCAGAGAGAGAAATGACGAAGTGTGAATGCATATTTTTTCATTTTCTTTGTTTTTCTTGCCCTTTTTTTTACAACATGGCTAATATGGAAATATGACTTGCATGATTTCATATGTATAATTGATATTACATCACTTGCCATCTCAATGGGTTGGGGAGGTGTGAGAAGGAGGGAAAGAATCTGGAACTCAAAATTTTAAAAAAAGAATATTGAAAATTAACAAATAATAGATTTTTTTTAAAGAAGAAATGGTGAAGGGGATCGTTTCAGAGAAATCTGGTAAGACTTCAACTGATATAAAGTGAATTGAGTAGAACCAGAATAATTTTACAATAATGATAATATTATAAAGATAAAGCAACTTTGGAAGGCTTGGGAACTCTGATCAACACAACGGAACCAATTATAATTCCAGAGGACTCATGATGAAACATGTTCTCCATCCCCAGATAGAGAGGTAATGAATTCAGAGTATAGACTGAAGAATATTTTTTTGGACATGAGAGAATTTGTTTTGTTTGACTATACATATTTGTAATGGGTTTTGTTTTTCTTGCTTTCTCAGTGAGTAGGGGAAGGGAAGGTGGGTGGGATAGAAACTGAAAAGAAATTAAAATTGAATTAACAAAACAGAAAAAAGGAAAACAGGTCAAGAGGAGATAATTTAAGAATCACTGGA
The DNA here is from genome assembly GCF_003287225.1 of Phascolarctos cinereus. NCBI lineage: Eukaryota > Metazoa > Chordata > Mammalia > Diprotodontia > Phascolarctidae > Phascolarctos > Phascolarctos cinereus. Next base: position 247,899,685 of record NW_027555847.1, on the reverse strand, counting down.
CTCTATAAAAACCATGAGCTGACATAGTAAATGCTGAATACGTCTATTCAGGGAATGATTTATTCAAATCCAAAAACCACTTAGCTATTAGCTTACTTAGGCATTTCATTCAACAAAGATTTATTGAATCAAAGGAGATAATAATATCTGTAAAGCACTTAGTGCTGTCTGGCACATAGTAGGATCTTAATAAATGCTTATTTCCTTTGCCTAAGCACCTCCCAACCCCTTACTGAGTGCCTATAATATAAATGCACTGTGCTAGGTACCTGAGGAGGTGGGGGCAGATAAAAAGATAAATGAAGTTATAAGAAATTTGCAGTCTTGTAAAGGAAGAAGACAGGTACATCCATAACTACAGTGGTTGTAAAATGGGGGGGAAAAAAACAAACAGCTGGATTTGGAGTCAAAAGACCTAGCCCTTCTATTTCCAGTGAAACAGTGCACAAATCACTTAACCTACTTCCAGTGTAACACTGTATAAATTACTTAACCTACCAGAGCCTTGGTTTCCTCACCTATAAAATGGGAGGGTTGGATCAGATGACATGTAAAGGCCCTTCGAGTGCGGCAGCTATGAACCAGGATGTGAGAAGGGCCACAGGAAAGGTAAAGATGCTGCCATGGGAGCACAGGGGAGGGCCAGGATATCTCTCACTGGGGGCTCCAGGAAAGACTCCATGGAAGATATAACATCTGGGAGGTCTTGAAAGACAGGAAATGATGTCAACAGGCAAGAGATGGGTCCAAAACGACACAGGTGCCTCTGGGATCTAGGTTTTCCTTTCTAATTCTGTATGGCTATTTTTAAACTGAGTTTGCATTCCCTGAATTCCCACTGACAAGTTATGGGGCAGGAGGAAAGCAGGCTCGGAACTAAAAACTGCACCAGATCACCCACAAAGTAGAGGCTTCAGGGATTCCCACCTTCTGCCCCTTCTGTGTCCTCCCCAAGTCAGAGCCCAAACACAGGGCCACACTGCGGCTGTTGGCTAAGTCCTCCATGCACCCCTGATGATGCCAGCCAACAGTCCCCTCATGTAAGAGGGAGCAGAGGCCTCAGAGAGGCACAGAGAGTCCTTTCCACTGCCTTCACATTCCTCCCCTGTGATTCAGTCACTCCCCCACCTGATAGGAGACTCAGAGGAGCGCAGATAGCTCCCAGCTCTCTAAAGCTGACCTGTACTCCCATGCTCTGAAGCGAACAACTGCTGCTAATACAAGGGGTCAAAACTGGGTTGGGCTGGGATGGAGGAATGGGGAGCAGGGAAGGAGGAAAAACCACTACAGCTCTGTAGAGAGGGAAACTGTATGAAGAGACAGAGATTGAGGCAACCATCACTGGTAGAGTGAAAAAGATGCTGGATTTAGTCTGAGGATCTGAATTCAGATCCTGGCTCTCTGCTTGTGTAATGACACCATTAGGGGACAAGCACACACACACACACAGCGCCTAATTATGTGCCAGTGGAGAAAGAAATGGCAAACCACTCCAGTATCTTTGCCAAGAAAACCCCAACTGGGATCACGGAAGAGTCAGACACAACTGAAATGACCAAACAACAATAACAAACATTAAATGGAGGTGGCTAGGGGGTTCAGTGGATAGAGTGTTGAGTCTGGAGTCAGGAAGACCTGAGTTCAAATCTGGCCTCAGACACTCACTAGCTGTGTGACCCTGGGCAAGTCACTTAACCTCTGTTTGCCTTAATCCACTGGAGAAGGAAATGGCCAACCACTCCAGGATCTCTGCCACGAAAAGTCCATGGATAGTACTGACGTGCTATGGGCCACAGGATCACAAAGAGTTGGACACAACTAAACAACAACAAAACTGTGTGCCAGGTACAGTGCTAAGCACTTTTTAGGAAAATTAGCTCCATTGATCCTGACAACAACCCTGTGAGTGAGTTGCCATTATAATTCTCGTTTTACAGTTGAGGAAACTGAGGCAAAGAGCGATTAAGTGATTTGCGCAGTGTCACACAGCCAAGAAGTGTCTGAGGTTGAATTTTATCTCAGGCCTTCCTGACTCCAGGCCCAAGGCTCTATCCACTGCCCTCCCTGGGCTAAATACAATAAAACTTCTCTGGGCTTTCTTTCCTCAGCTATAAATTACATGGGGTTGGACTAAATGATTCCTAAGACCCCTTCAGCCTAAACCTCAATCCTACCTGTGAGACAGAGTAGCACTTAAACTCTACTGGCCAGCTCCAGTTGTCACCAGCTACGAGAGGGAAACGGGGCAGTGACTGTGGGAGTTCTAGTAAGATCACAAGGTTACAGCTAGATGAAGCCTGGGAGACAATCGGGTCCAGCCCCATCATGTGAGAGGTTGTGTACCCCACTGGATGGAGTGCTAGTCTTGGGGTCAGAAAAGCCTGGATGCAAATCCTGCCACGACCATGAGCAAGTCATTTAAACTTCTCTGAACCCCAGTAAAATTGGACCTACTTCTCACAAGATTGCTGGATGAGATAATGTACATAAAGGCTCTGTAAACTTTAAAGCATCACATACATAAGCAGGCTGTTTTGTTTTGGAGAATGGTCCAGGCCTATGACTTCATCAATATGCAAACTCCCTCCACTGATACAGAGGAAACTCACTGGTAATTATGATGTTAGAGAGTGGTCAGGAAGCTGAGGCATTAACTTTATTAAATACCCAAAGGTCACAAGGCTAACAGGGGTCAAAGGTAGCACTCCAATACAGGTCTTTCTGACTCTAGGACTGGCCCTTTTTTTTTAGCTTCCAGGCCAGCCCACTAACCCATGCTGCCTCTCCTTATTAGATTATGACCATACAACAGAGACTGAGGCTAAGTGACTTGCCCAGGGTCACATGGCTAGTAAGTAGCCAAGTCAGAACTAGAGACTGAACACAGAATAGAAACCCAAATTAGGATGTCAATCCATTACTCTTCTCATTTCAACAGTCAGTCAATAAACATTTACTAAGCACCTACTATGTGCTAGTAGAGCAGCTAGGTGGCACATCGGATAGAGTGCTGGGCCTGGAGTCAGGAAGACTCATCTTCCTGAATTCAAAAGCAGCCTCAGACACTTACTAAGCTGGGTGACCCTGGGCAAGCCACTTAACTCTGCCTCAGTTTCCTCATCTGTAAAATGAGCTGGAGAAAGAAATGGCAAAATTCACTCTAGTACCTTTGTCAAGAAAACCCCAAATGGGGTAATGAAGAATCAGACATGACTGAACAACAAAAGAAAGATGTGCCAGACATTGTGCTTAGAGCTGGGGCTACAAAAAGAGGCAAAAAAAATAGTCCCTGCCCTCAAGGTGCTTACAATCTAAACGGGGAGTCAGTATGCAAACAAATATCAATTAACAATTAAGAGCTGAAGTATTCCAAAGGACTTCCAATGAAAAATGCTACTCTCTTCCAGAAAAAGAACTGATAAGAGTCTGAATGCAGATGGAAGTATACCTTTTTTACTTTCTTCACTATTTATGTTTTTTTGGTCTGTGTTTTCTTTTGCAATAGGGCTAAATATTTTGCATAACTGCCCATGTATAATCTATATTAAATTGCTTGTCTTCTCAAGGAGAGGGGAAGGGAGGTAGGGGTAAATTTGGAACTCAAAAAATTTTTTAAATGAATGTTAAAATTTTTTGTTTACATGTAATTGAGAAAAATAAAAAGAAAATCATAGGGGAAAATGGGGTGGGGGAGAGAAAGAGCCTACTATTTGCCAGGCACTGTGCTAAGTGCTGCGGATACAAAAAGAGGAAAAAGACATTTCCTGCCCTCTAGGAGCTCCTAATCTAATACTGACTCTTTGGCTTATGGTGGCACTTCCGGTATGAGTGGGTCTTCCCAGCACCTCTGATGGCTCTTGAAACAATCTCAGGGGTCAATTTAATCCACTCCCCTCATTTTAAAGTTGAGGAAACTGAGGCCTAGAGAGGTTAACTGATTTGCCCAATGTCAGTAGCAGAGCCAAGATTCAAACCCCAAACCTTTGACTCCACATTTAGTGTTCTCTCCACCATGCCACCCCACTGCCTTTCACATCTGGAAAGCCAGACTTAACATTTAAAAAACAGAAACCACGAACACTTTTGAAGTCTTCACCTCTCTGGGAAAGAAAGGACTCTGAGAGGTCCTTATAGACATTCCTCTGCTCCTGTCCCTGTATCACTGAACCTTCAGGGCCTCTAGAGACCTAGCCCTCTGCTGTTGGAAATTCCACACACCAAGGAGGTTAGATCTTGAGTCAATTTCTAAGAAAGGCACATTTTTTTCAGCTACCCTCTGAGGCTTAGCTGAGGCTTAGCTCGTGCTCTGGTCCTCTCAGAAAAGAACATGACACAATATTCAAAGATCCCAGACCAACCCCCCAGACCCATACACACAGATCTGGAGACTCATACATACATACATACACACACATACACACACATATATCCTTCAAGTCCCTCAAATCTCAGGACAAGGGGTAAAGATGCATCACTAGGTCCCAACTGTGAGTCATATCAATATTTTAATCCTCAACATCCCAGGAACAGAGATCATTGTACTTCGAGGCTGGAAGGCCTCTAAGGTGACTCTTACACGTTCCTCCCTAGCAGGCTGACAGGTGATTATTTCAAGGAGGAAAGAGAAAAATGTGTCTGTGCAAAGATTGAACCACAGAATACCAGGGATAGAACAGACCTCAGAACCCCTCTGACCCACAGAGGAGGAAATGATTGAGGCCCAGTGAGTACAAACAAGTCTCTCCACATACAATGACACCCCCAAGCCCCTTTGTTGACCAGACCTATTTCTCCCCACTTTAAGCTCTGATTAATCAACTGACCAGCCAGAATGTCAAGCATCTGTGTGCCAGGCAAGCAAAACTGAAACCTCTCTGCCCTTAGACAGCTTATGTTCTAACTGGTTATCCAGGCTACTGTCTTCTTGGCTTTCCCTCAAGAGCCACAGATTAAGTTCCTTGAGTAGGAATTGTTTCATTTTTAAAAATCTGCATCCAAAAGCACAGTGTTGGGAGTCTGAGTCGACACCTGACAAACTGATTTTTCTCCTAGGAGAGATGATGCAGCTGAACTAAAAGCCTGGGCTAATTTTAAAATCTTATGATTCCTAAGTAGAGATGATGGTGAGAAGTGTCCTCCAAAGGCCACTTGGTCTCTTGGTTGGGGGTGAGGACTCAGGACTCCTGAAACAGGACAAAAGGTCTAAGGGGGTCCCACTTAAAAGAACCCTTAACAAGTGAGGTTAGTTAAGCAGAACCGGAGGGAGCCTGGGCAGCAGGGGGCTGGCTGAATGAGAGTCAGGAAGAAGGCATAGACCATCCTCTTGACGGAACATAACTGAGCAGTGGGATTTAGCCCTGAGCTGGGAAGTCTAGAGTTTTGGATTCTAGTCTGTCTAAGCCCACCAGCTCACTCACTCCAGGAAGACCAGTCCCGTTCCCCTTTTATCTCTTCAGATTCTTCCAGCTCGGATGTTTCAGACTTCAGCCTGGGTGCTTCCCATTGGGTGGTGCCCGCCCTAAATGACCGGCCTTGTGGAGCAGGTCTAAGAGGCTCTTGAGCACCCGCTCATCTTTGGGTGAGGGGAGGCAGGGTCACTCAAAACTGGGCGGTTCAGTGGAAAATGTACCCAATCTGAAGCCAGAGGTCCCGGGCTCGATTCTAGCTCTATCACTTGCTGCCTGTGTGACTCAGGGGCAAGTCACCTAAGCCTCTCCCTAGGCCTCAGTTTCCTCATTTGTAACGCATGGGGTTTGGACACTCCAAGGTGCCCTGAACCCCCAAATCTACGATCCTGGGACCTTTCGGGTACGGAGTATCCGCACCGCCGCAGGGAGGTAGGCAGAGACATAGGAAACCGGCAGTTCTCCCACTGGTCTGGCCGGCACCTAGAGAAATACACCCACTCCCGGTCCTAGATGGGGGGCCCGGGGGTAGGGAGGAGGGGGCCAGGTCTATGGGGAGCCTGGAAACAGCCCCCCGGAGCCGGGGGGCTAGGCTGACATCCGGGAGTGCAGCTGGGGGGCGGGCCGGGCTGGGGGGCCGTCGGCCCCCTCGCCCCCACCCCAAACCTACCTTAAAGTCGTTCCCACTGAGGTCCACGCCCCGAATGAAGGGCAGCACCCCGGTGGCGGCCATGGCTGCTGCCGCGGCGGCTGCTGCTTCCCCTAGGCTGGAGACGGTTCCTGGGGTGGGGCGGCCGCGGGGCGGGGCCGGCGAGGAGCCGGGGGGCAGGCCCGGCCGGACTACCCCGCCCCCCCGGGCCTCGTGCCGCCCCCTTAACCCGCGCAGGCCCGGCGCGGGGAGGAACGAGGAAGCTGGGAGCGCTAGATTGTTGTCCCGGAGGTGGGGAGGGCAGCCGCGGGGGGCTCAGCGCCGGGGAAGGTCGAAGAGGTTTTACACGTCAGAGGTGGGACTTGAACCCGGGGCTCTGACTGCAGAGGACGCTGGGCTGGGGGGCAGTGACCATCCGCCTATAAGGAGGAAAGCTGGTGTTCACGTTGGCTGACGTTTATTTGGGTGCGCACAAACACGCGCGATTTTCCGTGGAAATGACACTGAAGGAGAGGCCTCGCCCCGGACCAGGGGCTGCACCCCTAACGCCCGGACCGCTAGTCATTTCTCTCCCCTGCCCCATGCTCCCCAAGTTATAAGTGCTTCTTCCAGGCTTCATTCACAAAGGTCCGTCTAGAGCTGCAAAGGACCACATGGCTGAGGAAGCCCGGGCCCTCCTTTTACAGCGGAAGAAACTGAGGTTCAGAGGTTCTAGGGTCGTAGACCCTGAACGGGAAGCGACCTTAGAGGCCATCTACTTTTCCTTGTTTAACAGATGAGGAAACTGAGACGTGGGGCCGAGAAATGACTTTCCCAAGGTCCCCAGGGCCTCGTACCCTGGAGCCGAGTAGCTTGGCCAGGAAATGAGCTTTGTCCTGGGCCGAGCCTGCTCCTAGCGAGCCTGGCGCCCCTGGGGAGCGGCTCAGCTAAGCATGTGGAGCCCTAGGGGCTTTTACTGGGAAGCTAGCCCAGTCCCCTTTTACAGATGAGAAAACTGAGCAAGCCTTCGCGAAGTGAGTTAAATGACTTGACCGGGGTTCCACGGGCAGTAAGGACCCGGGTGGGGATTTGAACGTGGGTCCCCTGATTCCAGAGAGAGGGCTTTTTCCAAGGTCACAAGGTGGTGAAGACCTCAAATTAAAACTCCAGTTCAAATTCCCAAATGGGCACCCTCCAACCCCACTTACTTTTGATATGTACAGACAAAAAGGGAAACGACTCTGGATGTTTAAAGAAACAGCACTTAAGGGCTTCAGGAACCTAGAGGCCAGGAATCTCCGATAAAGGCGATTCCTTGGGCCCAGGTCCCCTGTGCTGGCTCCCTAAGGCCCAGGATCTCTTTGAATAGGGGTTTGGGGTCCCTAGGGACATGTGCTTGGTGCCAACCCCAGCACATAAAAGATATTCTCATCAGCTTCTAGAACAACATATTCATCAGCAATGGCAGAGGAGGCACCACATTCTAACCCACATGTGAAGGAGGAAGAATGATACTTATGCTGGACCAGACACAAGAAGGAAAAAGGCTTGAAGCAGTATGATCTTGAAAGCAGTGATGGAATAACTTGACTAGGTGTTTCAGGAGGGGAAGATACCAAAAGAATGGGGAAAAAAAATCACAGATGGTGGTAATGCCCCCAAAAAGTGACTGAAAAACATCAATTGGCAGGAAGTCATAACCTTCCTTCCTTTTTTTTTTAAATAAAATCTTTATGATAATAATCTGCATGTTTGTCAAGAGTATACCTGAAAAAAAAATCATGCTTAATGAAAATATTAGAAGGGAATGGGTTGGTTTTTGCAAAGGATTCTTTTCTTTCAAAATAAGATCATTATAAAGCTCTTAGCACAGTCCTAGCACATAGCAGGTGCTATATAAATGTTAGTTATTATTTTTTAAAATGTTAAAAAAAATTATCAATGTAACTAATTAAATTTATCTCAAGTCTATTTACATTTGAATTGATCACCTCCAAGACATAAAATAATAAACAATTTTTTTTTTATTCAGGGTACCATAAGGATTCTTTTTTAATCCAATTAATCTCACATTTCTTCTTACATAGTGTTAGCATGTATACTCTTCTTCTGGGTCTTTGTCCTAGACTTCTCAGGTTCCTCTTCTGTAAAATGAGATCAAACAAGCCCATTTCCAACAAAGCTCTAAAAGTCTTAAGATCTCTTTACTGGCAATCTTTGCTGGGATGGTATGTGGTCAACATATTTTGTAGTAAAACACTAAAAAAGCCTGTAACTTTATTACAAATTGTAGCATTTCTGTGAGAGGGAGAAGAGAGAGATATATCTGTTCCCATGGATTAACAAAGGCTTTCCAGAATCCATGTGGACAAAAGTGTGATTTTTGGATGAGATGAGATGATGTCTGAGGAAAGATATTAGGAGTCAGTAAGAAGGAAACTAACCCCTCAGTGTGCCTGGAGCTATCAGAATCTATGCTGTTCCCTTCTGCCCACTGATTGGCCAGTAAGATGTAGTTCAAAAAAGGTTTGGACAAATTCCTGGATGCTCGATTCATACCAAGTTATTATTAACTGACCTTCAATATTGAAATCAGAGAAGGAAGCCCTGGTTTTCTTCAAACTATGACTGGCAGAAGAAAGGAAACTTGGGGCTGATTTAAAAGGGTGATTCTTGTGTTTTGTTTGTAGATCATTTATATGGGCATGGGGATAATGGGGAAGACATTCTGGGATAATTTCAACAGCAAATGTAAAGTATACAGTTTCACTTAACAGCAGTATTTACACTTAAGCCAGTCTGAAGAAAGCCTGGCAAGAGTCCCAACTAATCAAAAATCTTTCAAGCATGCATTCAGGGGTGAAAATGGAAGCACAATAAACCAAAGAAAAATGGAAAAGATCTGTAAAGCCATGACTAACAAGCTGTTTTCTATAGGCAGCATGTTATACTGAAAAGCACTGACCTGGGTTCAAATCTCATACTTTTGGCCTCAGATGCTTATTGTCTGTGACCTTGGGCACTTAACTTGCCCAAGTGGGCCTCAGTTCTTTCATCTGTGTAATGTAAGACTTGGACCAGATGGTCTCTGACTTCCCTTCCAGCTCTAGACCAATGATCTTATAATAATGACAGTAAAGCTACCATACTTGGTCCCTAAGGTTACAATACCAGATGTACTTATAGAAGAGGTAGAAATGTCAGTAAAGAGAACAAAACAGGAAAAGCACCTGGATTAGACCAAGTATACAAGCAAAATATCCATGCTAGAGGCAACATGATTATCAAGGTATCAAGGATTGACTTACAAAGTACTTTAAAGAGAGAAAGTTACCAAAGGGATTGAAAAAAATAAAACTACTTTATTAATACAGAAAAACTATTGGCCTATATGTCTACTTTCTCTTATATGAAACTTTAATGAGAATCATTTATACACCTAGGTCAGGCTTTTGCAAATAGCATGATCACATTGTTACCATCACAAAATTGATGGGAAAATAGATGGAATTCAAGATCCCACTGTACTTATTTTGTTGATTACAAAAAAAAAAAGCATTTTATTAAAATGCAACTCTGAAGTAACACCTCACACCTATCAGATTGGCTCATATGACAGAAAAGGAAAATGACAAAAGCTGGAGGGAATGTGGAAAAATAGAGACATTGATACACTGTTAGTGGAGCTGTGAAATGGTCCAACCATTCTGGAGAACAATTTGTAATTATCCCCAAAGGGCTATAAAACCACATATCCTTTGACCCAGGAATACTACTATTCGGTCTGTATCCCAAAGAAATCAAAAGGATGCACGTGCACAAAAATATTTGTAGCAGTTGTTTTCACGGTGGCAAAGACATGGAAACTGAGGGGTGTCCATTAGTTGGGGAATGGCTATACAAATTGTGGTATATGATTATGATGGAATACTATTGTGTTATAAGAAATGACAAGTAAGATGGTTTCAGAAAAACCTGGGAAGACTTATATGAACTGATACAAAGTAAAGAGAGCAGAACCAGGAGAACATGGTACACACAGTAACAGCAATTTTGTACCATGATCAATTGTAAACAACTTAGCTATTCTCAGCAATACAATGATTCAAGATAATTCCAAAGGGCTCATGATGAAACATGTTATTCACCTCCAGAGAGAGAACTGATAAACTGAGTGCGAACTGAGGCATAATTTTTCACCTTTATTTTTCTTGTTTTTTTTTTTTGCTCACATGTATAATTGATATCATATTACTTGCCTTCTCAATGGGTGAGGGAGGGGCTGGAAGGAGAGAATTTGGAATGCAAACAAAATTTTAAGTGTTCAAAAAATAATTAAAAAAATAAAAGGAACCCACAAAAAAAGGCATTTGATTCAGTAAAACAAAGCATGGCCTTTAAGGCTGTATTCCAAAAAAGTGTCTCCTATCCACAAGTCAAAATTATTCAAGATTCCTTAAAATATATGACAACAGAGATAACTTATTCTTTAAAAAAGAGAAAAGAAAAATATGATGGGTACAAGGTGAGCAAACCAAAGTGCTCTATTAAACATCCTCAGATAACCAGAAAAATGGAGGAATTACACCCTCTCCTCCAGAATATTGGGTTGGCCTACTGTAATGAAATCATAGGAAGATATGGTCCAGTCACACAGGATGGACAAGTGTGAACAGGCTGCCATGTGCGCTGTTAAAAGGAAAGTCCACACTGATGAGTTCACAGATACATTTAAGCATTTATACTTATCTTTTCCTCAGTTCCTAGCTGAACAGAGGCACCAATTTTGTGACCTGGGGTGTCACTTCCCCTCTCTGGGCCTCAGTTTACCTATAAGTTGGTGGCATCTTCCATCCCAAAGGATATATATCGTTTCCCTCTCTCGGCTTACTAGCTTCTAGACAAGTCTCTTACCTTGGTTTTCAATGATGTTATAGGTGGTAGAATAAATAAGCTACCTGCTAGCTGGTGAAGTTTTAGGGGCAAAGTAAATCTCTCCAGCAGGCTTCTCAGAGTTTCCTTTACTGAAAGCGTTTGCATTCTTTCAGCGGCATAGAAACAGCTGATTAGTACATCATCAAAATAGGAAGCTACCTGATGGTACACCCCAGATAAGCTCCTCCCTAGCTCTACTTCCTCACCCTCCTTACTGTAAACAGTGGCCATTACAATCTGCTTCTCTGGTATCCCAGGGTCTCTATTCATAGTGGTACAGTACCACATGGAAGTGAAATGTCCTGCCTCCTTACCCCCACCTCTTATCGTAGTGCAAATCCCACCTTCTGCAGGAGGTCTTTCCAGGTCCCCCCATCTTCTAGAAAAGCCTTCACCTCTAATGTTATCTTATATCTACTCTGTGTGTATCTTCTGTTTATCAATTTATCTACACTAGAATGTAAGCTGCTTGAGGGCAGGTATGTTTGCTTTTCTTTATAGCTCCAGCACTTAGCACCTTGCCTGTTACATAGTAAACACTTAATAAATACTTGTTTACTGACTGTCACATGGGCCAAACCCTACAACTGAATTTCCCTTAAAATAACTGAATTATTCTAAATCAATTTCCGTCAAACTGCTTTACAATTTTTCTAGCAATTCTTGTCAAGGAAAGACCTCTTTTCAGGTTATTTATTTTTTGGAGGTGTGATGATAGTTTTTCATTTTCCTCCTGGACTATGTGGCTAAGTGAAACCTATTTCCTGTTAATATTAGCCTCACTTGGCTAAAACCTGACTCACAGAATGATAGTATTAAGGGAAGACTTTTGATATTTTTGAGATAAGAAACTAAAGACAGGAAGAGGGGAATACAGCATCTTTAAAAACTCCCAAAGGATTTTATTTGTGGAAGGATTCTCCTAGCTATTTGTGGAAGAATTTCCCTGATGCTGAACCTTTGGCTATCTTTGTGACCTGTAAATAAATCCCTCCCCCTCAACTAGCCCATTATGACTTCTTTAAAATGCAGCTTTATAGTTCTGTAAATAAATGTAGAATTTTGCAAACTCAGTGTTTTAAATCAGTAACTTAGTCTGTTTACTAATTTGTTTTTAACTTTAATTGAAGGAAGCATGAGATAATGAATCTATTTAACTAGGCCTGTGTGATCCCTATCGCATAAGATGCTATAAACATTTTTATGTGTTAAAAAGTTATTTCTGTCTCTTTGATATAATTTTCTCTAGAAAGGCTTGTCAGAAATTCTAGTCTGGGTTCAGGGTTATTTTTCTACTACCTGAACCCATGCTTATGCATAATTAAAAACTAGGTTTTTATTTCTATGATTTCTTCATTGTGGTAGATTTATTCAACAGCAGTAACCTACCACAGGAACTCAAAGAGGACATATTTTTCCTGTAACAGAGGTTATAAAACCTGGGTTTTATAATCACCTATCAGCCCACTAGGAAAGAATGTGTAAGGGCAATGGGTATGTCTTCCTAGCTTTTGCTGGGATGGAGCTGCCTCCTATTTGTATCTTCTTCCCTTTAACAGAGAGCCTCAGACATTGCAAGATGAGAGTAGCAGAGGTTCAGAGATGTGAGTCCATACCATAAATTCACAACAGCTAATCCTGACAGCTGATTGGTATAACACTAAATTTTGAAATTAATTTTGGTATTATTATAATTTTTATTATATTGGTATGGTCCAGCTATGAATATAGAATATCCTTCCTACTATTTCAGTTGATCTTTATTTTTTTAAGGAGTGTTTGTTTTGTAATTGTATTCATAGAAGTATTGGGTAGAATGACTTCCAGATATTTAAATTTTGTAATCATTTTGAATGAGACTTCTCTATTATTGCTTTCTGGATTTTCCCCCCTATATAGAAATGCTCTTGATTTCTATGAATTTATTTGAAAGCCTGCAACTTTACTGAAGTTATAAATTAGTTTTCAATAGTTTCTACTTGTTGTGTCTTCAGCTCATAGGAGTTTAATTATCATTTCTATGCAGATGAGTTCAAGGTCTATATATCCAGTCCCAGTTTCTACCCTAAATTCCAGTCATGAGTAACTAATTGCTGAATGGACATTTCAAATCAGTTGTCCCAGAGATATCTTAAACTCAACATGTCTTTTCCACTTTTCCAAATTTCCCTTCTTTCTGTCAAAGGCACCACTATCCTTCTGGTCTCATAGGTTTGTAATTTCAGCATTATCCTCCACTTTTCACTCTCTTTCACTCTATCCAGTAAGTTGTGAAATCATGCCATTTTTACATTCGTATCTCTTAAGTGGGACCCATTTTCTCACTCACACAACTACCAACCTTTGTTCAGATTCTCATCACCTCTCACCTAGATTATTATAAGAGCCTCAGGCCTCTCCCCATTCCAGTCCATCTTCCACACCTGCTGCCCAAGTAATTTCCTTAAACAAAGACTTAACTATTTGACTCCCTACTCAACCAGCTCCAGTGGTTTTCCATTGCCTATAGGATAAAATATAAACTCTAGCCTCAGTGGACATTTATCACCTTCCTACACTCTGAGATATGGCCCAACTGGACTTTTTATTGTTCCTCACACAACACACTCCATGTCTTATCTTCCTGCCTTTGTACTGGTTGTCTGACCCACAAGTCTAGAAAGTATTTACCCTCTTCTCAACTAAGTCAATTAGAGACCCCCACTTCCTTTAAGAGGAAGTTCAAGCACTTTCCTCTGCATGAAGTCGGTCTTGATTCCCTTAACTGTTAGTGCCGAAGTTCCCAAACTACCTTGGATTTAACTACTTTGCATATATTTGTACTTATTCACATTATATATGCTATATATTTTACATGCATTTGTCCTCTCCCTCTTTAGAATGTATGCTACAACAACGTAAATGGAAAAAGTAATGAAAGATTCAAAATTAAATGCTAACCTTGGCCCCAAATAAGAGATATTGGAAAGCCACTCTCTCCACTTTTTTGCAGAGGTTGTCAGAACTATGGGTGTGGTACATTGCATTCAGACTTCTTTCCTCGTCTTGGTTGGTTTTGATTAACTGTTATTTTTTTCTCTTTTCTAATTCCGCATTATAAGGGATGGTTCTCAGAGAGACACAGGTGATAGAGAAATATAGGTGATGAAAAAACAAAAGAAAACAATAACAATATATATGTATTTTTGAGAGTTAGCTCTTTGGGTCACAGATACACTCTGGCCTTTGCATGCGGTTTTGCATGGGGTCAGGACTTGATCTCACTGTCACAGACTCTCACCGTAGGAAGGAAGGATCCTCAGAGATTGGTCCCAACCCTTTAACCTGAACAGGAATTTCCCCTCACAGTCCTAGAGGAGGGGCAAGCTTGTCTCAGAAATTTGCTCTTGACATTGACAGTAGGGGGCCACTTCTTTTACCTGTAAAGGCCTGGCACTGTTGGCCTCACAACATCTATCCAAAAAAGAAAGAACAGAGTTGACAAACCATATTAGGGGAGGGATATGTCCGTCTGGAGCATATGGTAGGAGTAGAACTTTTTTTATTTCGTGGACCTAACTCGGTATGGGAATTCCTGGTGAGGACACTCCCTTTACCAGAGCAATCCTCACCATCCACTAATATGGCCTCCTTTGTGTTCCTTAAACTAAATAAGACCCTCCAGTTCCTTTCTGGGATTCTCTCCCCCCTGCTTTGAGCCACCTCCCGACTTCCGGGGCACCCCTCAAGTCTCAGCTAAACTCCTGCCTTCTCAGGAAACTCTTCCCCAGCTCTCCTTAATGCTGGTGCCTTACTTCTGAGACTATCCCCAATTTATCCTAGCTGTTTGCATGTTTTCTCTCTCGTTGGACTGTAAGCTCCCTGAGGGCAGGGGCTGTTCTTTGGCCTTTTCCTGTGTCTCCAAGGCTTAGCCCTTAATAAATGCTCTTTGAACAGACTGCTCAGGCAGTTTAGAGATTTGGAGTTGTCCGGTGCCAGGAGAGATGACCCTTGGGCCCAGAGGCACGCCCAAGGCGTGTCCGGGGCGTCTCCAGAACTTACGCCCTGGGTAGAACCTGCTCTTTTCCCCACTAGTCATCAAACCACACCAAGACTCCTCCTACTACCACGTGCTCCAGGCCCGCTTCTCTAGCGTACAGGTGACGTCACAAACGGGTGCTCCTCACAATGACCACTTCCGCCGCGTGAGGAAGCGGATGAATTCCAAGGCCTAATCCCTACCGACTTCCTCGGTCCTTTGAGCCGGCAATTGAACGCTGTGCCTTTAACACCAAAGACACGCCTCCGCACCGTCCGCGTGACGCCTCGCCCCTGGCAGGGAATGTCCGTTAAGGGAGGGCGTGGTCCTTGGGAGATTGGCCGTGCCGAGTTCTGTTTTGGAACGCTTGGGACAAGACGGCATGCCTCTGATTGGACGCACGGGTAGTCAGTCCGGACCGTGCCGAGCGTCAGGGTTCCGCCCCCTGGGTTTCGGGTTTGCGGCTGCGCGCTGGGAAGAGAAGGCTGGAGGTTACAGAGGGGGCCAGTCCTGGGTTTTGGACTTGGGGAAGAGGAAGAGGAGGAGGAGGGAAGGTGGAGGTGAAGAAGGTGGAGTAGGAGGAAGAGGAGGACTAGGGGCTCACTGTGGGCCGGGCCTTCTCTTCCCAGGTGATGCAGTGAAGCAGCAGTGCAGGTAGGAAGGTCTTTCGGGTGTCCGAGGGGCCCCAACGACAGACGACTGGGGCCGTTCCGGGGCGCGGGGAAGCGTTTGGAGGTGCTAGGAGAGACACGAGCCCTTCTCCCAGCGGGGGTTCCTTGTCCCCGATCTGGGGGCAGGGAGGGGAGGGGAGGAGAGGAGGGAGCCTCCGCGATGACTGCGCCTGCGCCGGCCCCGTTGGAGTCCGAGGCTGCGAATGATGCTCCTTTCGCCCTCCCTGTTCCTCACTCCTGGGGTACCCCGGTACCTGCGGGAATCGGGGGAAGAAGGGGCAAGCGTCCCAGGTGGCCCCAAGGCCCTCTTGCCCTGGTACGGGAGGGCTCGAGACTTGCAGTGGGCATAGGAGGTAGAGGAAGAGAGACCTTGGGAAGATCATAGATCCAGAGCTGGAAGGGACTTTGGAGCCCAGCCCCATCATTTTTACCTGTAAGGAAGCCAGAAATCAGAGAGATCAAGGGACCTGCCCAAGATCACAAAGCGAGTGCTGGGAAAAGAAGCCATTGAGACGGGCTACCCGTCTTAAGCCACGACCTCCGGGGTGTAGGACCGTGCTTTTCCCGGACTCTAGTCTGCAAAGCATGGGATGAGAAGCCTTCCTGGGTAGTAGGACCATGGCCCTTCTGGAGCAGTCTCCAAAGCAGGGACATGGAGGCCGGCCTGGGTAGAGCAAGCAGAGCTTTCTCCAGGGCCACTTCATAGCGTGGTCGTGGCTCCCGAGTTTGGTGGAGCCAGTGGGGTGGAGGAGGGGTGAGAAAGGAGGTAGGATTACTTGGGGAATGGGGAGGGGTGGGACTAGCAGGAAGAAATAGGGCCTAGGGGTCAGGAATCAATCCATATAATTCTGTTTTAGTTCTTATGTTGAGTTGTTAAAGTCTTAGACTTCCAGAATTCTTGGGAGGTGATAGGCTTTAGAGAGCACGTAATCCAAATCCTGTTTTTGCTATGTAGGACCCATCCATTTTGCTGTAAGGGAAATGAAGTCCAGAGAAGTGGCAGCAAACTGCCCAAGGTCATGCAGCTAGTTGTACTCTGAGTAAAACTGGGAGGAGTTTAGTCCATTAGACCAAAGAGTGTTGTTTGTTGTTTGGAAGTGTTTGCTGGAGTCAGCTTTATTTTTAACTAGGAGAGTCAGTATTCCTGTAGTTCCCCCGCAGTGTCTAGTTCCTGTTACCAAACAGCTGAATTGTGGGTTGGGCTGAACTGTTTAAACTCTGCACAGCCAGATTGTCCTAATGAACCCCAGGGTGACTTGAAGACCTCTACTTTGGCTTAGCCTGGCTCCCTCTTCCCCAGAGACTCCTGCAGGCATTCAGGGAATGGGAATGGCCTGGGAGGTCATTTCAAGGGAGAATGTGGAACTGGAGGGGTGATTAGTGAGAGGGCCACTTAAGGTGGAGTGGCTGATACAGCTTCTAGGATTACATCTGCTGTCCACCAGTCTCTCAAAATACAGGTTACCTTTGCACAGGCAAAATTCCCGGTTGTCCTCTGGTGAAACCATAGAATGACATAGCTTCAAGGGACCATCTAGTCCAACCTCTTCCGTATACAGAGAAGGAAATTAAGGTAACTGAAAGTGGGAAATGACTTGTTCACAGCCACACAGTTAATAGCAAAAACTGGAATTCAGATTTCCTAACTCTTGGTTTGTTGTTGTTTGCACTACTCTGGAGTCTGTTTTTTTATTTTTATTTTTTTTAGCAGGCATAGTTCAATTTATTTGTTTATAAAAAACATCTATGTGGTTGCCACAGCAGCTGCCTGGGTCCTCTGGACAGACACTCAAGTGTGAGTCTTTACAAGATGGTCGGTGAATTCCTGATAGGGAGACTTAGTGAGCACACTCTGCTTCTGGGGTTAGATAGCTGTGTGTTTTGGAGATGGCATCAAAGATAGCTTTAGAGAAGTTGCCCAGAGTAGCAGTACAGCCTCTTGTAGATGTGTAGGAGTCATCAATTCCAGACATCATCAGGAGCTTCTTAGGCACAGGAGCTGAGACGATACCAGTACCTCTAGGGGCGGGGACCAGGCGCACCAAAAGCGATCCACATCGCCCAGTGACCTTGCAGGGCACTGTGTGAGGCTGGCCAGTCTTGTTCCCCCAGTAGCCACGTCTCACAGGAACGATGGACAGGTTGGCCAGAATGGTAGCACCACGAATAGCTGTGGCCACTTCTTTGGAGCACTTGACACCCAGGCCAACATGGCTGTTGTAGTCACCGATGGCCACAAAAGCCTTGAACCTGGTATGTTGTCCAGCTCTGAACAGGCATTATCTTCAGAACCTCATCTTTCAATGAAGATCCCAGGAAGAAATCTATGATCTCAGACTCCTTGATAGGAAGGGAGAAAAGATAGCTCTCTTCCAAACATTTGATCTTCATGTCCTTGACTAGCCAGTCCAGCTTAGTGACAGGAACCCACTGCTTGTCTTTGGCCTTTCCTCCCCGGGCCCCACAGCCACAACCACAGCCCTGACCTTGACCTCGGCCCCACTGCCGAAGCCACCGAGGAAGCCACCTCGGTCTCTGACTCTGAGGCCCCCAGGGCCTCCTGCTCCTCCTGCAGCACTGGCATCGTCCACCATTTGGTGTTCGCTAGAAGTAGAAGTAGAAGTAGGAGTCTACTTTAAAGAACACTAGGGCACTTGGTAGGTTTAGACTCCATCGTACCACAGAAAGAGCACAGATGAGCAGAGGACCTGAGTTTTAGTCCCACCTTGGATCCTTAATACCTGTTTGTTGTTACTTTTTAAAAGGTTTGAGAGACATAGTTTCTGGGTAATTTAATCATTTTATTAATAAGGCCATCAGGTTATTAATAAAAGGATGGTCATTTGGCTGTCTCTCTTAGACAGACCCCTAATGGCAGTGGAGTCAACAATTTATATACCTTTTGGAGAGGTGTTCCTGAGGGGTGTCTACTCAACCCTGATTGGTTAATCAAATGAGAGGAGAGGTAGGCTCTCTTGGCATAGTTGACTTAGGTCACTCAAATCTTTGTCAAAGAGGCATCAATTTCCATATCACCTGTTTCTATGTGAGTTTGATATTTGACACTGGGGCTCTAATGTTTTGACTAGAATCACTCTTTGATTGAATCTTTGGAACTGAGTGGAACAGAGCCTGATTACTTCCTTCAGTCAAAGCTATTGTGTGGGAGGCTGGGTTACCCAGGCAGAAGCCATTTTGGCAGAGAGTTGGGGACAGGATTCTGGGCTGTTGGAGCAAGCATGGAGTGAAGATACAACTGAGCTGTGCCAGAGAAGAGATATATGGAGGAGTCCTTGGCTTTCTTCCGGGACTTCCTTTGTAAGGCCTGTCTATCCACAAACACTATAAAATTCACGTTCCAGTTAGCTGAATTTTACTCCAACCACAGACGCCCTACCTACCTATAGATATAAATTCTAATTGTTTGATTTAGTCAAAAAACATTCTTACCCAATCAAGGTGCCAGTGCCAAATGGGGTGGTTTCAAATACCCGTCTTTATGAGAAGATAACACTACCATTGTGTTTTCTCATCAGTCCTTTTAACTGTACTAATGAAGATGGAGAGCAGGAATTATCCCAGATTTTACAGAATGGAAAGATGAGAAGTGTTTTGCCTAAGGTCATACGTTGAGATTGCTATAGAGCCAAGACTGGAGCTAGGAGTCCCTTAGTTTTCTGGTGCTCCCTCCCTTAAGGGTTATGGCTTTGGGCAGAACAAGTGGCAGTAGTTCCAGCGTTCTTTATACCACACCACAAGAGCTATTTTTAGTCTCTGGAAGTTAAGGGTCATGGCAAAAATACTTGCTAGGGGGCTTGAGCTCTGCCTGATTCATTTCTCTGGCATTGATGAGTGGTGGTATTTGGTTACCTGGGCAACTTCACTCCAAGGCACAGATGCCTTAAGAATGAGTAAGTCATAGACACTGAGAGCTCAAAGGGAGCTTGAGAGGTCAGTGCGTCCAGCCCTTCCCCTCAGGATGTCCAGGGTGATGATTCCATGGCCTGTTGTTTCTGCATTTGATCAGGAAACTCTCATCTAAGGGAGTTAATCTTGCTGTTGCCCAAGTTCTCCCTCCATATTGGCATTCAGTGGGATGTACTTTTTTTTTTGGTTGGTTTTTGAGTGCTTCCTTATAGTATTGGCTTTCATCCTGCTTCTCCTGAAGGTCCTGGGAGAGAGAGAGAGTGAGTGTGTGTGTGTGTGTGTGTGTGTGTGTGTGTGTGTGTGTTTGGGGGAGTGGAAAGGAGTGGCATTCATTTGCGAAGGGCCAAATCAAATGTGGGGAGCCAGCTGTCCCCCGTTCCTTCTCCCTAGTCTATGCCCAAAGGTACCTTTAACCTCTCCTTCCTGGATTACCAGAAATCTGATGACATCTACATATGGGTCAGCATTTCAGTGCAAAAAAAAAAATCACTTCTCCCCCCACATTCAGTAAAACCAAATTTTTCTGCCTCCAGGGTCCTTGGGGACCAGGGAACACGCTTAACTTTGTATTTGAACCACAAGTCGTATGTTCCTGACTCCTGATTTGTCCCCTTCCTTTAATAAGGTGCTAATACTGGTTTCAGTATCTTTGATCATGTTGATTGGCTTAAGATAACTTTTGTGAGTTGTCAGCCTTGGAACGTGGAATAGGAACACAGAACAGAGACAGATACACCAATATTCAGAATCAAACCCTGGCATTTGGGGTGGCCTGGGAGGCCCAGTAGGAGGGAAGGCTTTTAGCTACTAGATAGGGCCAGAAAGTCATAAATAATACCCAATGTTGGAGCCTTACTGGTGCCATTCTTGTCTGCCTCATGGCTGGGGGTTGTCTATTCCAGTCCTACCAAGTAGTTTTATTTTTGAAGGGAGGGAGAGGTAGCCCTTCTATATCTATGCAGGAGAAAGTGAACCTGTCCCATTTGCTTTAGCAAACTTCTCTAAAAGGCACCAAATTCTGTACACTGTCCTCCTCAATCTCTAGTCATGGCCTTCTGTCTTCCCCTCTCAGAGGTGTATCTCCCTAGCCCTGCCTCTACCCTTTCCTGTCTTGGCAGGTGGATCATGGCAGAGTTCTCCCAGAAGAGGGGGAAGCACCGAGATGAAGATCCGCTAAGCAGTGCCGTGGACTTCCTGCTGGCCAATGCTAGGCTGGTGCTAGGTGTGGGTGGTGCTGCTGTCCTGGGTATCGCCACCCTGGCAGTGAAGCGGGTAAGACCAAGGGATCAGGGAGAGGTGATTTGTCCCTTCTGAAACCTGTTTTGAAGGGGGCACCTGGGGGTAGAAACAGGGTATTACTCATCTGGCTATCCTAGTCTCTCTGGGATGCTAGAGGTAACTACCTCCCTGCTCATAGTCTGAATCTTAGCACTTGTCCCTGAATACTCCGGAACCGCCTCAGCCTTCCTTATGAGTTCCTCAAATGAGGAAGAGGCTTTCTCATCCTTTTTTATAGGTTCTGGATTTCTAAACACTTAATTCTCTTTCCTCCGATGTTCTGTGTGATCTTGTAGCACTGTGGCTGGAAGGGTGAAAGATGTATTGGGAGGACGGGCTTCTAAATGGGTTGTTGAAATCAGGTAAACCTGGTTGATCTAGGTTACTTAACTCTATTAGAACATAAGGCTGGTGACAGACTGGAAGTTCTAAAGCCACAGATCTTCGGTGTGTATCTCTGGCCATGTTATATGTGCTTCTGTCAAAAGTGCCTAGTTCAGTGAAAATCTTTCCCCTCTTTTGGAGAACATTCAAAACATAATATGCTGCCCCACCATTATTGTGACCTTTTTATAAAGTAATGTGATCCATTGAATCAGAACTTTTCTACCTGAAAGTACCCACCCCCTCCTACTGCTAAGAACAGTTTGAGAATGAATTACTGTTTTTAGCTTTGGTAGGAGTGAGTCTGGGAGAGGTGGTTGGGTTTTTGCATGTTTAGGGGATATCTTTAGAGTCACCCTGTATAGATGGAGGGCATTTTTCTGCCTTTTCCACCAGCAGTCAGTCGTCACTTGGATGAAAGTCTGAGGGAAGAAGAGAAAATCATCACTGTCTGAGCCAGGACAAACACCAGCTTTGCGCTTACTATACTTGGTAGGCCCTCCTGGCCCCTCTTGTAGGTCACCTTCCCTCAGGGCTACTTTGTTCTAGCAGATACCCTTCTTCTCAGAGCAAGTGTGGCTAAGGCTAAGTATTTGATGCCTCTATATTTAATTTCATTCCTGTCCTTCTGCCAAACCAGAAGGCCTGAGGTGGTGAGGCCAGGAATATAGCTTAGTTTAGGGACTTGTCTCAGAAGAGAGATGGCAGAAGTCGGGGTGATGAGCCATGGAATCGAAAGAAGGACCTAACTTTAGAAATCCAGCTGCTTGTGGCTTTTCCTTTTGCACTTGTCACAGAGTCTGCCTGAAAGGATCTCTCCTTCCTTTCTCAACCATGTCTGCTCAGATGAAGGCAGGGTATCCTACAGAGAGGGGAGTGTTAGAGGAAAAAGGACAGTGCTATCCTGCTTCCACTTCTACATAACTGCTATTGTTTATGGAAACCCAACTCTGATTGAATGTGGCCATTGGAGAAGCCTTGGTTACCAAGGGCTGAGGCTGAATGTTTAGGTTGTTAGATGAAATGAGATTAGTCTAAGAGTCCACCTCCCACTAGAGCTAATTGTCTGTCCTGTTGCTCAATAGGAGCCATCCCTTTTGGTAGTTCTAGGACTGGTTACTCGAAGGTCAGAACACAGTGCTAAAGAGACCAACATCATCCCTGTTCTAGTGGTCAGTAGGGCCAGACCCAGTGGTGTATGTAGATGGCAAGCCTGTCTCTGTAGTTGGAGACAACTGTATGTATTTTGAGCAACATTGTCATACAAAAGGCAGTAGGGTTTTTTTAGCTATTGCTGAAATTATAGAAATGGGCCCTTTGAGTATGAATTACAACTGGGATGATTTGGGTGGAGTACAAAGATAGTAAATAACAGCTGTCCTCCCTTCTGTATCACCATTCAAGATTCAGATGAGTTTTGATGTGGGTTAGCCCCAGTGGGCACCCACTGCAAAGGAGATAAGTCCCTAACTTCTGGGCTGTATTGAAGCAGGTAGGTGGAATAGTGGATGAAATGTGGAATTTGAAAGTCAGGCAGACTTGAATTCAGTCCTGCTCATATAGGATTTGCTAGTTGTGTGACCCTGGGCAAGTCACTGACCTTCTTAGCCTAAGTTTTCTCATCCATAAAATGGGGACAGTAGCACCTACTTCAGAGTTGTAAGGATCAAATGAGATAATAATTCAAGCACTTTACAAACCGTAAGGGGCACGCACCCGCGCACACGTGTGTGTGTGTGTGTGTGTGTGTGTGTATGTGCTTACATACATATATGTAAATATATACTTTATATACATTGGCTATGGTTATTATCAGTAGTATGGTATTAGCCACTTTAAAGGGAAGAAGAATGCTAAAAGTTGTCCATTTCCCAGGTGGTAATGAGGGGTCCCCAGAGATTAGGTTCTTTCTTCCTCCTGCCTATTTCTGACTGCGTAATCTGTCCCTTAGCTCATCGACCGTGCTACCAGCCCGCCTGACAAGGATGATGTCAAAGCTGAGCAGAAGTCCATTGAGGAAAGCTGGCAGGAGCTGAGTTTGCTCAAGGCCTCAACTAGACCCCAGCCAAAGCAGAGACGAGAAGACCTCAGCCAGCCACAGCCTTCCTCAGCCCAGGCTTCTCGTGCCCCAGGTTGGCTTTGACTCCTTCCAAAACATCCCTTTTTCTTTTTGTTTTGTTTCTTATTGTCAGATTGTGGCCTTCCGGCCATGAAATAAGAGTGAGATGGGAATATGTTCTTGTATTGGGCAGCAGTGGGCATTGAGAATCCTAGGGTGTCAGAGCTGAGAGGAATCTTAGAGGTTATTCTCACTCTGCATTAAGTCTGGAATGTAGGTGAGTCATTCATTGAACCTGTTTTCTAATCTTTAAAATAGAGGTTCTTGCCTACCTTACAAGGGTGTCATAAGGATAAAATTTTTAAATAATTCATGTTTACATAGCTCTTTCAGATTTACAAATTGGTTGCTTTTAAAACCAGATTTGGCCCGAGTTGAGAAAACATATCTCTCTTTAGAGGTGAAAAATTGTGGGTATGGCATATTACATGTACAATATACGTGTTTACTTTGTTGAGTTGCTTTTTCCTTTTTTTTCTTCTTTTTTTTTTTTTTTTTTGGTGAGGCATTTGGGGTTAAGTGACCGAGTCACACAGCTAGTGTGTGTTATGTGTCTGAGGCCAGATTTGAACTTGAGTGCTCTTGGCTCCAGGCCCGGTGCTCTATCCTCTGTACCACCTAGCTCCCCCTTGAATTGCTTTTTCCCCCCTCTTGTTTTCAGTCTTTGTTTTAAGGGATGGCTTACTAGGTATGGGAGAGAGGTACTGAGAAAGGAAAGTGATATAAAACGTGCTATCAGCAAAAATAAGATGAAAAGTGCTTTCCTTATAACAACCCTGTCAAGTGGTAGTGTAAGTGTTATTTCCATTTTATAGATGAGGAAACTGAGAAACAGAGAAGTTTAGCAAGTGGCTTGTGGTCATATAGGTAGTAAGTGTTGCAGTTGAGATTAAAAACCTAGTCTCCTGACTCTTAAGACTGGTTCTTTTCCCACTATACTCTGCTGCCTTCTATAGAGTGCTTTATAAATATAGATTATGCTTGTTATCTAGTCTAGGCTCTCATTTGACAGAGGATGAAACTAAAATCCTGAAAGAGCACAGGACTTTTAGAGTTCACATAGTAAATGGCAGAGTCTTCTGACTCCCGGGGGCCTTTCTGAGATTTATCAATGCTTTTAGGAGCTACCACTATACTCAAATCAAGTGATTCTCAGCCTCTCTGGTCTCAGGACTCCTTTAAACTTCTTCAAAATTTTAAAAAATTATTGAGAACCTCTACCACCGTCACCTCCCAAAGAGCTTTTGTTTATTTGAGTTAGAACTATCAATATTTGCCACATTAGAAATTAAGGTGTCTTGGTATTTTGCTATGAAAAATGGTTTGGATCTGGGGCATCCCCAGGAGCTCCTGGACCACACTTTGAAAGCTGCTGCTCAAAGCTAGACTGTAGGACTGTTCCAAACATAGTATTTCTGATGTAGGCAGGGAAAGGGATCTTCGGACCATCCTAGCCCGCTGGCTTCCCAGGACAGTCCAGCAGGGGTGGTTCTTGTCTCTGTTCCACTGACAGGACAATTCATTGTTGAGCTGAGTGGCCATAGTGATGGCCACTGGGTGAGTATTGTACAAGTTTCTTTGTAAGTCTTTCCTCCTTTTGAGAGACTAGGTATTAATCTCTATTCTACTAGTGGGACAAATGGAAGAAAAGTA
Source organism: Phascolarctos cinereus (assembly GCF_003287225.1). Classification (NCBI taxonomy): domain Eukaryota; kingdom Metazoa; phylum Chordata; class Mammalia; order Diprotodontia; family Phascolarctidae; genus Phascolarctos; species Phascolarctos cinereus. Next base: position 247,874,667 of record NW_027555847.1, on the reverse strand, counting down.
CTTTGGGGTTGCATTTTGTCCCCAGTCCTGTACGTTATCTGTGGTGTCTTGAGTGTCACAAACCTAGTATGGTCAGGATGGAATTGTGTGTAGTTTAAGGGCCCTCTTTTGTTTTTGCTCTAATACTGGAGTGCACAGCCTGATTTTTCCCTTTTCCTCTCTGTAGAAGCAGAACCACCCAGAGACCCTGTGGCTGTGACTGTGTCCAAACTCAGCCCCAGTCCCCCAATGCCATTATGCCTTACACTGCAGGAGAGACTCCTCATGTACTATCAGAACCGTGTGGTTGTCTCTGAATCCGACATCACCCTGGCTAAACAGCTGGCTGGTGACATTGCCTACGAGTTGCAGAACTTCTTGCGCAGTAAATTCCCAGAGCTGCCTTTCGGGGATCTGTCTCCAAGCAGCACCCTGTATGACGGACTGGAGGCCGTGGCCGCCGACCACACTCGCCTGCTAGTGCCACTGGTGCTAGAGCCCAACCTGTGGAGCTTCATTCCTGGGGAAGACACCGTTGCCAATGATCCTTACTACTGGGTGATTCGAAGGACTCAGTTGGAGTACTTTCCCCGAGGGAGTAGCCCCTGGGACCGGTTCATAGTAGGTGGCTACCTCTCCTCCAGTGTCATCCTCGAGGTGCTCCGGAAGGTCCTGGTAGGCTCTGTCAACTGGCCAGCCATTGGCAGCATGCTGGATTGCCTTATCCGCCCTGGAGTGGTCTCGGAGGAGCTCCTGCTGGAGGTTCAGCATGACCAGTCAGAGCTAAGAATTGTCATCTTTCCCACTGCAGAGAGTGAGGACAGGGTCCTGCTGGCCAACCCTCGGGAAGGACTGTTGGAGAACCTTTGGCAGCAGGACTTCTACCGGGCTGAGGTGTCTAAGCTGCAGGAGCTGGATAGTGCAGATTCTGGTGCCCGACGCCTCTGTCTCCAGCTCCTGCAAGGCGTCTGCAGGCACCATCCCTCACTGAACAGGCTGAGTGTCAGCCACCTGGCCCAGGTCATCCTCCACCTCAGTGAGGTGGAGACAGACTGGGCTGAGGACTCCTTAGCAGATCGGTTCCAACAGGTGATTATGGAGCTGATTGGCTACCTGGAGGAGGGATCTCTTCCCTGCTATTTTAATCAGCACATCAATCTTTTTGGCAGTTTGCATGAAGAGGAGATAGATGACTTGGGCTTTGCTCTGTATAATGCTGTGACAGCGCCAGAGCTCTTGTTATCGTAGACGGGATTAATGAAATGTGATCTTGGAAAGTTTTTTTAAATGTTTAGCTCTTTCAGCTCTGGGAGTCTAAGGGGACAGGTGAAGAGTTTTTCTCTTATTTTCTAGCCAGTACAAGGTGGACATTTTGGAGGAATAAAAAGAGGGTCCATTTCTTAAGCACACTGAGTTGGCAGCTGTTTTGGGCATGGATTGGAACAAACTTAGGGTCCTGTGCCTCTGAGCTCACTCAAATGTTACCAGAGCCCAAGAGCCTTACAATGAGCAATCAGCCAGATCCAGCTGATGGTGACCAGGCCACCCCCTCTCTTCACTTGATTCCTCTCCCTTGGGACAGCCCCTTTTTGGAAAGACAAAGCCCTGAGTCTTGGACAGAAGCTGAACAGCCTCTGTCTTGAGTAGCAGGCAAGAGCCATAGGACAGAAGATTCCCTTTCCCCGTATTGTAAACCCAGATCCATACTTGGCCCCTTGGGACTGAAGGACCCAGGTGTCTCTAGAGGGTTGGCCACAAAATACATTATGCCACCAGCACTGAAGGGATCATATGAAAATCCTGAAGAGTGATGGCAGGGAAAGGAAATTAGACCTTTTTTTAACCCAGAGAAAATTATTTATTTGCACCAGTGACCCATTTATTATGATAGTGATTGAGGCTTCACATTTTCTGGGGACCATAAGGACAAGAGTATGGTTTGCCTGAGGGCAAGGAGTTCAAAGTATTCTAAGCCTCTCTGAAGGAAGTAAACATTTAATACAAAGCGTGTTTTCTATTGCTTAAAAGGCTGTGGCCAGCTTTTACCTGCAGGCCTCTTGGGCCAAGAGGTGATGAGAGCCGGATTCTCTTGCATGCTTTGGTCTGCAGATCTCATCTTCCTTCAGATAGAGCTTTCTCCAGTGGGATTTGTATACTATGAGATGGCCCCCAACCAAGAGCTGAAGTCCTTGATGCTGTGTGTCTTGCCTTTGAAAAAGAAATGTTTTCTAATGGCTGTTATTAAATTAACTTGGGTACTAAGAGCATTACACAGAAATGAACAGTTTCCAAAGAGGCCTTGTTTTCACAAGCAGGTCGTTTGTGTGCCAAAAGTTTATTATTCACAGTTGATATGTGACTCCTTTCAGTTGGTTAAAATTGGTATTTGGTTATCAGAGGGGGAGGTTATTTTTTCTCTAAGTACTGAAATGCTTGTCATCTTAATGTGTCTTTGGTCTCCCTCACTGCTGGAAGAAGTCCGTTTCTCAAAGAATGTGATGGAGAATAAAGGAGAAAAATCATCTCAGTTGTACGTAAGTGAATTGTTTTTCCATGCAAGCGTTTATGAAGTTGCAAAATTACTACTATCCAGCAGGACAGAAAATCACTTCGCTTCACTTTTCCAGATGAGGAAAGAAGAAAGTTTTGGACAAGGTGATCTCTCTTAAGTTCCATTTCAGCATTGATTTCCTCTAAATCTAGGCTGAATGAAAGATACAGTGCATTATATGCCCATACCTGAAATTTTTCTGTCTTGGAAGGACCTACCAGAAGTTAAATTTCTCTGGGCACTGAGAATCCAGAGTCAGTCACCTTCATAGCAAAATGAGACATTGGATTAGGCAAGGATGACTCATTTTACAAATAGGAAAGCTAATTCATAAAGCAATTGTGTCTTACCCAAAATTACATGCTGTTTCAGTGGCAAGGGCAGAGATTAGAGATTACCTTTCCCTGTTGCAAATAACTGGACACAGCAAGTTGTCATTATTGAGGGTTCTTCAGATAATAACTAGCATTTACATAGCACATAATTATATGTATGTGCCAGGGACTGTACTAAGCAATTTGCAAATATCTCATTTGATCTTCACAATAACTCAGGGAGGTAGGTGCTTTTATCACCATTCTACAGTTAAGGAAACTGAGGCAAACAGATCAAGTGACTTGCCCAAGGTTACACAGCTAATGTGTCTGAGGCCAGATTAAGATTGAACCATTTCAAAAAGAACAAATCAGGCTGATCATCAAAGTTCTTGTGCCTTGCTTTTCAACTCTAACCTCAGTGAAATAAGGTGAAATTTAAATTGTCATAGGCTATCTGTGCTTCTTACCACTTGATTTTGATTACACTGTCATGCTTGCCTCAGGGTTCACACCAGGGAATCACTTTATAGGTGATGCAGGTCCTATTACAAAAAGGTCCTCATAATGAATTCCTGAATAACTGAACTCCAGTATACACTTCTCAACCATGGACTTGCTCTGTAGCAAATAATAGTATGACAAGGTTCTGGTACTCCAGTTATCTATGGCTTTCTTCCCTTACGCTTCATTCAAGGAGCTATAATTTCATTATGACACTTTCTCACCCTTACAGATTACAGTTTTGCCAGCTGCCTTAAGCAGATAGTCTGTGGGTTGGTGTGGCTAAAGAAAAAGCCACTAGGCTGGCTGAATCTCTCTTCACATTTACACAATTTAGAGCTGATTAGAAATGCTCCAGGTTTGGGAATCTGGAGCTTCATTCTTTAGCACTTGAGTATGGCAACTCTACTGACTCTATAATTGGTTGGTTTTGTTGGGGGGTTTTTTGGTTTTTATTTTTGGTGAGGTAGTTAAGGTTAAGTGACTTGCCCAGAGTCACACAGCTAATGAATGTTACATGTCTGAGGTGGATTCGAACTGAGATCCTTCTGACTTCAGTGCTCTTGCTCTATCCACTGCGCCACCTAGCTGTCCTGGATTGGGTTTTTTTTCCTTAAGCATTCAAAACCCACTATTCTTTTCATCATAATTTTGTTTTTTGGTGGGGCATAATTTTTCTTAAGCCTAATCCGAGGCAACGAGGTAGCATAGTGCTAGACCGGGTTCCCCGCCCCTGTCAACCCCTCTTGGCTTTAAAATGAGGACAATTACAACATGTGTATCATAGAATTGTTGTGAAAATCAAATGAGATTTTATTAATGTCTGTGTTGCAAACCTTAAAGCACTGCATAAATGCTAGCTATAGTTCTTAAGTCTCAGTAAACAAAACGGGGAGGCATATTTAGCCCAGTTATAATGGAAAGAAGTGATGCGCAGAAAGGTTAAATGAGATCCAAAGACGTTTCTGATCAGAGAAAGACTTGACGTGAACCTGATGTTTTCCATCTAGGTCTTTAAATGAACTTCACTGCCTGGTGAGAAGGAACTAGGGATTCTAAAAGGAAAGAATAAAGAGAGAGTACATTCCAGGGGACATTCCAGGAACAAGAAGGCCAGCTTGGCTGGACTGAAGAGTGCATTAAGAGAAGTGATGTATTTGTAAGGCTGGAAGAGTAGTTTGCCGGCAGGTCATGAGGGCCTTTAAATGCTGAACACAGGAATTTGTATTTGATCTTAGAGGTTGTAGGAAACCATTAGGGTTTGCTAAGGAAGGGAATGAAGGGATTAAAACAAACCAATGCTTGAGGAGTAGCACTTTTGGCGGCTATGAAGAAGATAGGGTAGGGAAGGAAGAGATGAGACATGGAGGCCAATTAGGAGGCTATTGGCAGTGATCCCAGAGAGGTGATGAAGGCCTGAACCAGGGTGGTATCTGTGAGTGAAAACAAGGGGGATGGATTTGAGATATATTGTGGAAGTAGAATTGATGAGTTGGCAAATGGGGTAACAGTAGGGATTTAAGGATAACTCCAGGTAACTAGAATATTAGTACCTTCAACAAAAATAGGAAAGCTTGGAGGGAAAAAGTAATTGTGCACACATTTGACATGCTTATGGAACATCCAGTTCAACATATCCAGAAAAAATTTGGTGTTACAGTTATATGTCATCTGCGAACAGCTTGAAATTAAACCCATGATGCCTCCAAGAGATTTTGAGTGTAGATAAGAGGAGAGCCTAGGAAACCTTAAGACTACATCCACAGGAAGAGAAAGGTATCATGACCCAGTAAGATACATAGATATAGAAGTATTTGACTTGCTGTACTTGTCACCAGAGGGCAGAACTAGGAGAACAGGTGGAAATTATAGAAGGACAATTTTAGACTCCTTTAGTGTAGGGGAGAAACTAGTATAGTTATTCAAAAGTGGAATGGGCCTGCATAGGGATGCACCCTTTTTCCATGGTATCTCTTCTGGTCGCTTTTGGGTAAGCCAAATTTGTGATTGTGGATTGGGAAGACCTCTCCTTTGAGGTCTTCAGGTAAAAGTTGGATAATCATTTGTTGGGGTATTGCAAAAATTATTTTGGTCCAATTGGGCTAGATAGATTCTGAGGTCCCCTCCCACTTAGATCCTGTGTTTGTCAGGTACCCTCTTTCTAAAAAGCCTGCATACAGTTCTCATTTATTCCTAATCCAGTATATACTTTATCTTGAGTTCCTGTGGTTCAGGAAACAAAACTAATTTTAATAATCTAAGATAAACAGAAATGCAAGGTGTCAATATAAAGTCGTACTACAGCCAGCTTATGGGCCATGTTATGGGCCTACAGCTCTGCTGCTCTGAAACTACAGAGTCATAGTTGGCTGACAGGGGCTGCAGCCAACACCAGTCTATTGGACCTCTACCCAGAGCAAGTCTGCAGTTGTGTGGCCTAGACACAAATCATGGCCTGGAGCCTCGGAAGGTCAGTCCAGGTTATGCCCTAGCTCAGACCACTTGGAGCTTGTTGAAGGTTAGTAGCTCCCTGGCCTGAACTGCCCTTATGATCTTTGAAAAAGCACTCAACACCTGGAGAAAGGAAGTGGTAGGACCCCAGATAATACAAACTAGGATTACTCAAGGTCCTCAAATGCTGTCTCAAAAGTGTACAGAACCCTAACACAAAGTACCAATTTAAGAAGTAATGCTAGAAGAATGAGTAAAAAGACTCACAGTAACAAGCTAGAGATGTCCAAGTCACAAATCCAGAAGACGTTCACTCCAGAACATCCACAAGCAAAGCTTCAAAGAAAAAATGCAACTTGGCCACAATTCAACTAGAATTCCTAGAAAAAAATGAATGATTTTTAGAACTTTAAAAAATGGAATTATAAAAGATACTAGCTGGGTGGCTAGGTGTTAGAGTGGATAGAACACTAGGCCTGGAATCTCAAAGATCTGACTTCGAATATGACCTCAGACAGTAGCTGTATGACCTTGGGGCAAGTCACTTAACCCTGTTTGCCTCATCTGTAAAATAAGCTGGAGAAGGAAATGGCAAACTACTTCAGTATCTCTGCTAAGAAAACCCCAAATGGGGTAACAAGAGTTGGACACAACTGAAAAATGACAGACCAACTGAAACACACTGACCATCTTGGCAAAGCAGAAGTTTAGGGCAGCTTAAGTGACACAGTGGATAGAGCACCAGTCAGTGAGACTTCTCTTCACGAGTTCAAATCCAGCATCAGACACTCCTAGCTCTGTGACCGTGAACTTAATCCTGTTTGCCTCAGATGGAGAGAAGGAAATGGCCAACTACCCCAGCGGGCCTGCCAAAAACACCCCAAATGACGTCACAAGGAATGGGACACAACTGAAATGACTGAACTATGAAAGAGCTGGAAGAGATAAGAGTTTTGGAAGGCAGATTTAGGATAGCAGCTTACTTTGTACAAGAGGTACGATTCCTTATTCAAGGAATAGACTTAAAATTTAGAATGGACAAAAGTTAATGACTGCAAGAGGAAAAAAAAAGTCAGAAGATGATTTTTTTCAAATAGAATGTAAGGAATCTCGTATCAAAAACATCTGATCTGATGGGAAAATTTAAGAATCATTGAATTACCTGAAAGCTAGAACCAAAAAAGGAGCCTGGATACCATTTCAAGAAATTAAGAAAGACATAACAAAGAAGGAAGACAAAATAACCCCCGAAATGGAAACTCCCAGGAATATCACAGCCAAAACCCAGAGCTTCTATGTTAAAGGAGGAATACTGCGATTAGCCGGAAAGTGTTCAAACACCAAGGAGCCACAGTCCATCACACAAGATTTAGCAGCCACTACTTTAAAGGAGTAGAGAGCTTGAAGTACGATATTCCAAAAAGCAAAAGATAAAGGCTTAGAATAAAGAAATTTTTTTTACCCACGAAAACTAAGTATAATCCTCCAGGGGAAAAAAGGACTTTTAAATTTCCAAGAATTTCTGAAGAAAATACAAGAGATGAATAGGAACTCTGAAATAAATATAAGTGAGCCAGTGGAAGGAACTATATAAAGAGGGAAGTGTTTACCTTCTAATAAGGGAGAGATGATACAGATACCCTTTAGCATGCTAAATGTCATCTGGGTCATAGAAGTTAAGATAGAGGGTCTAGGAATGGTCGGGAAAAGGAAGGGAGGGGGGAAGCAAAGGTAGGGACAAATGGAAGATTACATAAATACGGAAGGTGTGGAGGGGAAGCCGGTGTCGCTTGGAACTTCAGTTTCATCTGAACAGGTCAAAGGTGGATAGAACACAAGAGTTTGGTATAGAAATAGATTCCATAAAAAAGGGAAATAGGAAATGGGGATAAAGATAGATTCAGAGAAGGATTAGTTATAAACAAAACAAACTCTAAGCTCAAGGGTAAACTATGAAGAGAGGTTTAAAAGAAAAGTTAAGAATTAGGGTTCCAGGTAAAGAGAAGAGAAAAGAAGCAGGGGAATAGAAGATTATCACATAGAACAGTGGTGCTGAACATGTTTCCTCTCTTACCACCTGCCTCCTCTTTGAAGAAGGTAGGGAGCAAAGAGATGAAAAAGTATGAGAATAGTATAGAGAAAAAAAACCATAAAAGATAACTGTGAATGTGAATGGGATTAAGTCACCCATAAAATGGAAGAGGATAGTAGTGGATTAAGAAGCAGAATCCAACAAAAAGTGGTTTAAAAGAAACACTTGAAACAGATTCACAGTTAAAAGTAAGGGACGGGGAAAATAAAATCTCTTATGCTTCGGCTGAATTTATAAGAGCAGAGGTCCCTGTCGTGATCTCAGACAAAGCAATGGCAAGAAGTCTTCATTAAAATAGATGGGATCATGATGGAAAATGCTATCCACATTAAAGAAAGAACTATGGAGTCTGAATGCAGATTGAAGCATAGTGTTTGCTATTTTTTTCTCTTCTGTTGAGTTTGTTTCCTCTTTCTGGTGGTTCCTCCTATTGGTTCTAATTCTTACAACATCACTAATGTGAAAATATGTTTAATAGGAATGTATATGTATAGCTATATCAGATTGTGCACCATCTTGGGGAGGGTGGTGGGGAGGAAGGGGGAGAAAAATTTTAAACTCAAAAGCACATGGAAGTGGTTGTTGATAAATCAAAATACATTAATTTAAAAAAAAAAGAGATGGGAAAGGGGGCAGCAAGGTGGTGCAGTGGATAGAGCTTCGGCCTTGGAGCCAGGAGGACCTGAGTTCAAATGTGGCCTCAAACACTTGACTTGATACTGACTAGCTGTGTGACCCTGGGCAAGTCACTTAACCCCAATTGCCTCACCTAAAAAATAAATAAATACGAGATGGGAAAATAGCTCCCAAAGGGACACCATCCATTGAATACATTTGAATTACAGCATGTTTGCTAAGGAATCAGATTGTTGCTGTGAAAAACACAATGTTCTGCAAGATGAGGTATAAAACTAAAAGTCACTTGTTTTCTGTTGTCTGTTCACTGCTTGCTTCCTTTACTATAAATAACAGTGGAGCCTGAGTCAATCAAAAGTAGAGTCTTTAATAGAACAGTAGCTAGATGTCACACACACGAAGCTCTGTCCAATTTGGGTCAGAGCAGTAGAAAACAAGAAGCAGGTTGTCAGGGTTGGTCCATCTCTGTTTCTGGAAAAAAAAACAAATTGCACCCTTTCCGGATGGTGAATTAGTTGTCACTTGTCATGCTCAACCTCTTCTGTTTTATTTTTTGAGGCAGTTGGGGTTAAGTGACTTGCCCAGGGTCACATAGCTAGTGTCAAGTGGTGTCTGATCTGAGAGTGCATTTGAACTCGGGTCCTCCTGACTCTAGGGCTGGTGGTGATCTCTCTGTCCACTGTGCCACATAGCTGCCCCTAACCTTTTCCATTTTACTGCAGAAAAGTACTAACCTCATTTTATGACTTATAAGACTTCTGCCTCAAAACAACCCTGTGAATTGAGCAGAGAGCCCAAGTAATCCCATTTCTCAGGTGAAGAAACAATTCAAAGCCATTAGGTGACCTGGCCATGGTAAATCAAACTTCAAAGGAATCTGGCTGTGCTCCGTTCTAAGGGGCTATAGAAGAAACTGAGTATGATGAAATGACCTTAGTATTATTTTATTACTCAGTGCAAATTAGGCAGATGGGGATCCTATCTGATATGATATCTGAACATCTGATCTAGCCTTTGTGTCCGTGACCTTGTTGATGGGCAGACAATACCTGGATCATAAAGTGCCTTTGTTTATCATCAAGACTAGGTGTACAGCTGACTTTTAGAGACTGGCTGACCTGTAGCCATTCAATCTGGGACACCCTAACACATTAAGTTAGTCCAGAATCTAGCTGAAGAGATTAGAATGGATGTTCTGAAGCCATTCTGTGTCTTTAGTAATGAGTAGCAAGGAGGTAAGTAGGCAAATTGGGGATACTTCTTAGAAAAAGCTTTTCTCTACCACCCAAGGGGCAGGTGGCACTGATGTATCTTTTCTTCCCCTCTACACAGCCACACGTCCTAACAAGCTTTCAGATATAGGACTTGAATATACAGATCAAATTGTATACAATAAACTTATAGAATATCTAAGCTTAAATAAACATCCTCGTTTTACAAAGACTGAGTCCACAGAGGTGACATGACTTGCTGGACATCACAAAGCTCATAAATGGCTGCTCTGTGACTAAAGCCCATATCTGCAGACTCTTCTTCATGAGTCCTCCCTGAACAAAAGTTTCCCCTTCTGTAAAATGAAAATACTTCCCTGTGGCACTGATAGTGTAGGGGATGATGGCCTGTAAGCACTGAACTTGGTCCTAAGGATGTTTTTTCTTCTTACACTGAAATTATATTGCACTAAATTGTTCAAACTAATTAGTCCCCAGGAGAGGCTTGGAAATCTGTCAAAAATTTTTCACTGCAGTGATTTTTAACAGACTCCCTATTAAAAAGAAATATGTGAGTTAGAGCCGATTCCAAAACTAGGAAGGTAAAGCTAGGAAGTAGGACACTTGGCCAGTCTATAAGTTCCCTGTATTTCTCACCTTTACAATGAAAAATATCTATCTTACCTGTATCTCAATGTGATATAAAGATAATTGGGATAATGAATGTGAAAAATAGCTGAAAAAGATAAAAGACCAAACAGCATGTTAGGCTTAAGCATTTTCAGTGCTATGGGTACAATGTTTCTGGACTGAGGAGGGGTTAGATGTAGTACTACCAAACTAGAAACAGACGTTAGGAGAGATTTTAGGGTGTTCCCTAGGAAGTTCATGGACTGGTTATCCAAAGGATCAAAGCTTGGTCTGCAACTGGTGCTCCTCCCAAGTACTACAGCACACATTTACCTAGCAACCGGACATAAGCAGCAGCACACTAACACACTGTAGGAGTTAAGAGGTGGAATTTCTTTTTTATTAAGGCACATAAGTTATGTTTGGGGCCCAAGAACTGTAGTAGCCTCCTGGACTAGAAAAACAAGAATTTTTCTAGAGATAAAATTTCACAACAAGCAGCAGCTTTTTAAACCAAACTCCACTTTCTCAACACAATTGCTGTAGTTTAACTATTGTGGAGGCTCATCCACAGAAAAACTCATTCCCACCTGAAGAAGAGAAAGGTTCATCCATGAGCAAGCTAGAGGTCCAAGCAGACCCAGAACTCCTGGCACTTGAACTCTGAATTTTACCCCAAGCATTTCTCACCCATGGCTAGCTTCCTGGGGAAACTTGCATGTATATATATATATGTGAGCTGAGAGCTAAGAGACTCCAATACTTTGTGTTTAAATATCCCTTCTCCTACTAAACACTTTCATGGGTACAGGGAAGACCCATCATCCCAAGTAAGTATAACAGCCATCTGCTCCTTTGCAGTTGAGGAATGGATTTCCCTGCTACCATAAATACTGTCTACTGCAGATTTTTAATTTGCAGAATAATGGCTTTGAGCAGAAGGATTATACTGGAGCTGCTTTCTCTGCTTCTGCATAGCATCCCCTAAATGGCTCTGGGCTTTTCTTTCATCGGACCGGAGGCTGCTTAGCCTAGTACATCCCAGGCCTATTCCAGGGCCCTGCAAACCACAGTTCATCTGAATCAGGAAGGCCAGGACAAAGCTGGACTCTGGGTTGAGGGTCTTTCATAAAGTTCCAATGACAACAGAGGTTCCTTGGGCGTCTTGTTGCAACAGCTCCCTGCCTCACCCTTCCTGTCCGTCAGTCATCTGTTCTGAGGGCAGGTGGTCCGGGTATGTCCGGGCTGGTGACAAAGACCACATTTCCGTATTCTCTTTGTTGTGGGCTCAGTGTCTGAGTTAGTCCTCGGTCTTTTGCTTTTGGCTTCTGACCCCTGGCCCTGCCCCCTCCCCCCAAACCAAATTGGTCCAGATGTCCCTGAGGAAGAAACAAAGAAAAGATTAATTTGCAAGCTGAATTATCAGGGTAACAGGGAAGGAGAGTCGCAGTAATCAAGTGAGAATGGTGTCTGACCGACATCTTTGTGAAATAACACATTTGAAAGGATAAGTAGGTTTTTTACTAGCCACAACGTTTAGAGGCAACAATGAAGTTTTCTTTCAGTCTCCAGAGTGGTAATGAGATATAAAAGTATAATAAACAACACCAACTTCTGAGTACGTAAACCATTTCCAAAGACCTCGAAGTGTTTAGAGGCCATAATTCCATGCACTCTCACAGGGGCACAGGGAAGGATTTTCATTTTACAGAAGAGGAAATCCATGTTCATGTAAGACACTATTAAGATTAATGGACATTAAAAGATTCAGCATATCAGCAAGTCTCCTGACTGGCATGTCATTCCTACTGTATTTTTCACCAATCCTGATTAAAATGTAATGAAACTCTTTTAAGCTCAGAATCTCTCTGCTCTCCACAGGTAAATCTCTTGACAGCTATCAACTTTTAGCACAATTATTTTTGAGGCAATGTATTATAGCAGGGAACGTACTAGCCATGGGGTCAGACCTGGGCTCGTGGCCTGGCCCCAAGCACCATTTTTGTAACCATGGGCAATTTACTTAAAAATCTACAAGCCTTAGTTTCTCATGAAGAAAACTGGTATAATGTTTACCCTGCTTATAACAAGAACAAACACTGATAAGTGCATATGTCACCAAGCTGGGTGCTAGGGATGAAAAGACAAAAATAAACAATCACTGTTAAATTCCAAGGAATTTAACTTCTCCTGGGGTGGGGCAGAGGGGGGCACTACCACATGTACAAAGATGTGACTAAAGGCAATTGGAAGTGAGGGAGGGCACGAAGTGGACCATTAATTAAAGACGGCTTCATGGAAGAGGTAAAAGCAGAGGAGACCCCTAGTTCTGAAAATGAAAGGCAGAGAAGAGGGAGTCTTTTCCAGGCCTGAGGGACAATCGCTGGAAAAGGACAGAAGGAGAAGCCAGAGTGACAAGTACAAGGAACAGCTTAGCTGGCAGAAGATAGAATATGTGAAGGAAAGTAGGTTAGAGCCAGATGACCAAGGGCCTAAAATGCCAGGATGCATTTGTATTTGGTGAAAAGGGGGCGTCTGAGTGTTTCTGAATAGGAAAGTGATCTAGTCAGACTATGTGCCTGAGACCATGTTGACCAAACTTCACAGAAGGCAGAAGCTCTGTAAGTGGGAAGAAGGGGGTAGATATTAGAGCTGTGGAGGGCTGGCACTGATAAAACCTGGCAAATGACTGGATGTTAACGAGAGGGAAGAATCAAGGATGCCACAAAGGTACAAACCTGAGTGTGATGCCCTCCACAGAAAGAGAGAAAGCCTACCTCACAGAAGTGGTGAGGACGAGATGAGAAAATTGGAAATGGCATTGCCAACCATAAAGTGCTATACAAACATCAGTTATTTTCACTATGTCAGAAAGTTTTGAGATGAGACGTACTCATCTTTCATGAAGTCATATGGTCTTTGAAAACTATAAGTATATAAAAAATGAAACCATCTCTTCACAAAATGTAATATAAAAGTGAATTTCTGTGCCTCTGACCCTTCTTGTTTTCTTTCCTACCATAAAGAATTACAATTATATGCCACGTACACAGGTGGTTACATTACCATTTCAGATGCTGAGATGTCTTATGGGTACAAAAGAAGCCCAACTTATAATAGTGATACCTTATATGTATACATGGTTTTTCTTTTACTTTTTAAAGTGTTTTCATATTCCCTATCTGATTTAAAAGACTAATCTTCATATTACAAATATAAAGTTCAAAAATATCCTTGAGAATACAACAAATAAACTGTAATAGAACCAAATCATTACCAACAGAAGTTTTGCCCGACTTCCCAGATATAACATTAACATTTTAAAATAATGTTTTCTGATAGATGCCATATTAAGTACTCAATCTCTAAACTAGTGCAGAACTATACAATGTAAATGCAAGGGAGAAAAAAATGAAGCAAGATGCTACGTATGAAGTTGGTCAGACTTGGGTTGATGTGTTGGTTTTTCCTGAACTGTTTTTTCTTTTTCTTTTTTTATTCTTCGGCTCATGGAGTAGGGGAAAAGGTGTGGATATATGCATGTAAGAAAGGAAGGTGACACAAAAACAAGATAGCACAAAATTTCAAAATATACAGGTGTCCATGTATACCCATGATTTGCCTCACCTAGTGCCATGTTTTCATCAGCCCACTGAAAGAAGCCACACTGCTGCTCCCTCGGTTTTGAGCACGTGTGGAACTGCCGTCCCTTGTTGGGCCCCTCCTTTTGTACTGTCCGTGTGATGGCGGGTTGGTTGCACATACATGTGGCACTGCTGCTACTCCTGCCATGGTTTCCAAACCCATTTTGCCTTCCTCCAAAATTTGTGGAGTTCCCTTGGAAATGATTAAGAGTCCTTGTTCTTGAGGAAAGCGCCATTTCTGTTCCCTGCTGACCGTCGGCCCACAGGAAGAAGTTGCAACTCCCCGTGTTGCACTTGTAGAAGCATCTGCCCTGATTGGGCCCTTCTTTACGGACAGTGAGTGAGAGGGCCTCTTGGCCACAGTTACACATCACAGTGTTGTGACTCTCACTGGTAGCTGCCGAGGGCACAAGGGTCCTGGCTGAGGGCTTGGGGGGTCCAGTTTGTCGTTCTGTGGAAGAGATGGAGTAATTGCCCTGGTTGCTGCCCATTCTGTTCAGGGACTGGTTAGCCTGTAAATGGTTGGTAGGCTGGCCTGCTGGCTGTGAAGCTCTGGAAGGGCCATTGGAAGATCTTAGGTCCAGGATCTGCATCAGGGTCTCATCACAACCTCCAATGCAGCCAACAAACTCCAGAGGCATGGCGGGAGGGACACTTCCTCGCTTGAACTTTAATTTCAACCTATTGGTTCCAAAAGAAAAGAAAAATCAAAACCTGGATACAGATTATCTTGCTTAATTAAGAAGAGATATTAACTTTAAATATCTCCTTATTTTTTTCTTTATCACTTTTCCCACTGCTCAGCATATAGTAAACATACCTATGTCAACTGGAACTGGTCATGGGTAGTAATTCTCATCCTTTCCAGAAGACCAAAGAGACTGCTAAGTATTACTGCAATTCCTAAATTACAAATTTGAACTCATTTGCAAATCAAATCAGCCTAATCATCCAAATTCAAAAGTTTCAATTTTCCATGCTATTGCCTTGACATTTTTTAAAAGACAAGACTATGTGAAAGTCTGATAAAAAATAAATGAATAGCAAACTATTCTTGGAAATACACAAAAAAAATCTGGGAGAAAGCGTAAGAGAATGTTATCATATTAAGAGAAACCAAGAGATTAAGAGAATTGTTCCTTATTCAACACCCCAACTCCTAGTAAAGACTTAATTTACCAAGGCTGGGTGTCTACTCCTTTGGAGAAAGTCCTGATAGAAATGAATGAAAGGGCCTAGGACCAGAACCAGGCCTTCTGATTATCTCTATTTGATTAAAATCAAGAGTAATCCAATTAGCTACATTATCATTCCAGTAGAAAAGAAAGAAAAAAACCTTATAAGTTTCTTTTGGGGGGTACTTCTGATCTTTACTTCCTCAGACTGACCTGTAAACAGGATGTGGTTTGCAGACTGGACACACAGTGTCATCCTTACTGGCTTCTACAACGGAATCTGGAAACCATATAGCTTTTCGGCAGTCTGGATAGCCCATGCAGCTGAGGTAGAATCTGTGGAATAAAGTCAAGCTGGTTATCTGAAAAGATCCTGATAACCTTGAAACTAGAGTCAAACATCTAGAAATTTGTCATCCATCAGCAACCTAAGTTTTCCCCAATTAACAATAGCTGATTATTCTGAAGACTAACAATAGCTGATTATTCTGAAGACAGAAAGCTTAATGGAGTACACAGGGACTAATCTTGAAATCTAATAATAATGTATAATAAACCTATTTCTCATGTATAGGCAAAATGAAATAGCTTGGTACTGATATTAGTATGTAAAACTTCTGTGACACCTCTTAGTCACAAAAACTTAAGCTTTACTTAGATTAGCGACCATATGACTAAATTGACTCCTTCTTTAAAGTTTGCCTTAGTAGATATTTTTACCAGAAAAAGCAAAACTAATTTAAAGGTCAAATTCTGATTCTAATATAAACTTAAATATCTATCACTGATTAATCCAAGTTATCAATCCCAATCCCCTCAATGAAGTCAGCATTTCTTCTGTCTCCAGTGCAGGATCATCTGTATTCTGCCCTCTAACGCCAGGTATAGTCCAGGATTCTGTCCTGGCCCTCTTCTCTTTTCTCTCTAAACTCTTTCACTTGGTCATATCATCAGCTCCCTTGGTTTACTTATCACCTCTACGTTGATGACTCTCAGATTCATCTATGACTGGCCTAGGTTTCTCTTCTACATTCCAGTCCAGCATCACCAGCTGCCTATAGGACATTTCCCACCAGATGCCCCCAGGCATCTCACACTCAACAAGTCCAAGAAACCTCATTATCTAAATGCCTAAATCCCTAAAGCCATCCCTTCGGATCTTTCCTATTTTTGTAGAAGGTACAACTAACTATCCTTCACACAGATTTGACACATCAGAATCACCCTCACTGCTCCACTCCCCCTCACTCCACATATCCATCCAGCTGCCAGTTGTTGATTTGCTCTCCACCACATCTCTCCAATCCTCCTTCTCTCCCTTCACATGGCCCCCATTATAATTCAGGTCTTCATTACCTCTTACCAGGAACTATTGCATAGCTTCCACATGGCTGCCAAAGTGATTTTTCTAAAGCATGGGTCTGACCATATAATTCCCCTGTGCATTAAATCCCAGCAGTTCCCTATTACCTCTGGATTAAATATAACCCCTTTGGCATGTAAAGCCTTCCATAACCTGGCTTCATCCTTCCTTTCCAGCCTTAAACATTATTCCTCTTTATACATTCTTTAGCAGCTCACTCACACTGGCCCTCCTGCTGCTCCTGACACATGACAGTTCCTCCCTCTCCTGTTTCTGTGCGTTCAAAGAAACCATACCCCACGCCTGGCATGAATTTCCTCCTCACGTTGCTTCTTAGAATCATTAGCTTCCTTCAAAGCTCAGCTCAAGCACCATCTCCTATATGAAACCTTTCCTGTTTCCCCCAAGCTACTAATGCCCTCACCCCAAATTACCTTGTTTTTAATGGTATATATTTTGTGTTATTTACATATGCACACGTTATCTCCTGAAACAGAAGGTAAGTTCCTCCATGGGAAGAGCTGCTTTCCTTTTTCTTTCTCTGGTGCCTCGCACATAGTAGGTATTTAGTAAGTGCTTACTGTTTGACTCCTCTCTCTCTCTCTGGAGATGGAAGGAGCTACAGGCAAAGGCAAATATTCTCTCACCTTGCATTGCCAAGCAGCCTGCCTTTAACTGTCTACACATCCAAAGCCAAATGGTCTCTCTGATTCAAATTCCGAACCTGCAGGTGAACTTGATCAAAATTAAAGCCTACTGAATGAAATGCATTACTCTGAACATTCACAGAAGCCGACGAAGCCTTCTGTAGCTCATCAACCTAGTCATATATTCCCGGTAGAGACCGACTGCATTTAGAATATAATGACAAGCATGGAGAACTCTCAAAAACATGAAATAAACTGATGTAGTAAGTGCTCAAATACCACAAGTGGAAACTTCTAGACAGACAGAATGTCAGACAGAACAGACCCGCCATTCTTCTTCCTCTTGAGCACCATGTCTTTGTTACATTGTGGACATTTCTTGATAGTTGCTGGCACTGCTGGGTAGATTTCTTCTTGGCCAGCTGCTGTGGCCATTTCTCCAAAATACTGAGACAATGCTTCATCCAGCCTAGAGGGAAGACACACATGCACATGCATCAGCCTGCTTACCCCGTGGGTGTTTTCACACTTGAGTATACACAAGACACACACCTATCATTCCTGACCACTGAACCAATCCAGTTACAACTGTCATGGAAAAGGGGCTGCAAGTCAGTGGTGAGCCGCTCCATCAGCCGTCCCGACGGCTCTTTACTCTAGTTCCCAGCACGTGGCGCAGCCAGAGGCAGAGGGGACAGTGTCACCACCTTCCACCACTGTTCAGCCCCTGGTTAGAACCAGGGTATCTGGGAGAAGCAGATATGCCACAAACGTGCCAAGCACAACCTCTAAAAAGTAAACGAGATCATTTGGGTTTTCAGTCAAATTGGGTCTCGTGCTTACTTTCAAAATCAGAGCAGGAGAAAACAAGATGTGGCTTCCAATCAAAAGCAATACAAGTCTCTCATTAATGAGCAGCTTAAAAACAAACAGAACATTAGCCCAAACTAAGACTAACAGCCCAATGAAAAACATTTTTGTAGTAAAGGGACGGATTATTTTTTTAAATTTATTTTTATTCTGAACTTAACAAGGAGACGATTTTGAAGGACTGCATTGTCTGCAATTCAAGGCAGAGTTAAGATGATCATAACAAATGCCATTCAAGGTTCAGCTAAAGGGTCCCTTCCTACACAGAGCCTTTTCTGACTCCCCCCCCACCCAATGTCGTTGTTTAGTTGTTTCAGTAATGTCCAACTCTTTGTGACCTCACATGGGGTTTTATTGGCAAAGATATTGGTTTGCCATTTTCTTCTCCAGTTCATTTGACCCATGAGGAAACTGAGGCAAACAGAGTTAGGTGACTTCCCCAGGGTCACAAAGCTAGTGTCTAAGACAGAATTTGAACTCAGGTTTCCCTGAGTCCAGGGCCAGCACTCCAACCACCCACCATCCCCACCCCCCTAGTGCAAATTACTCTGTATTTACTTTGTATACATTTTGTACTGACTTTTCTGGGTGCGTATTATTTGAACATGTAAAGGTCCTGGAAACCAAGGCCTTTTTCATTTTTTGCCTTTATATCCCCAGCACCCAACATAGTGCCTTGCACATAGATGACATTGAAAAAGTCTATTAAATAACTGAATACAGTACGTTACAATTTGCTAAGTGCCTTATGAACATCTTACTTGAGCTCTATAGCAACCCTGTGAGGCAGGTACTACCAGTGTTCCTATCTCTACAGATGGAATAACAGAAGTGTGGAGAAGGTAAGTGACTTGCCCATGGTCAATCTGCTAATAAATGCTCGAAAGTGGAGTTTGAACCTAAGTCTTTCCACCTTCAAGCCTACCACTTTGCATATGACACTAAGTTGAGTGAAACTTCTGCTTAATTTTTGAATCTGATCTGTATATAAAATATTTTCAGACAGATACTGGTACCAAAACATGAGAAATATTCAAAGCCAAAGCACCAGGGGAAGGGGCCTCACCCTTGGGCCATTCACCATAAGGCTTGGGTTGACGGGGAAGGAGGGGAGCTACCCAAAACATCAGCAATGCTCACCAGTTACCCAGCCCACGTCTCTGCTAACTCACTCCTGCTGTAGCCTCCAATACTCATGTTAGATAAGAACAGAATTCCCTCCAAGGACCTCAAGTAACACAGTTCTTGAGTTGGGAAAGTCTCATTGGTACTCACTTGTTGGCATGGGCCACAGCTTCGATGAAAACTTGCTTATATTTCTGGATCTGCTGTCTCAGGACCACATGCTTATCCTTTTTCCCCTCGCAAATAAGTTTCAGGTCAGCTTCTAGCTCAGCCCGGAGGTCAGGCTTAGACATCTCGTAGCCCATGGAATCATAACCTGCCAAAGGAAAGACTACCATTAGCAAACCCAACATGGCTCCTCCATGGGAGTACAAGGCTACTGACACTCTGCCTGAGGAAGAGAGGACTCTGAGCTTACCTTCCACCAGCCCCATGCCCAAATGTCCTGGGAGGAATCGTTTATCAGGGGTGAGTCCCACATACATCCGTGATTTGATGGTCTCGATATGCTCTGCATGAGTTGCATCCGTCCCTGGAAACAATTTTTCAGTCACTTCGGGAGTACGGATAAAACCCCACATTAACAATCTACTAGAAGTGAACTACATTTAGTTTCTGTCAGATCCAAGAGGTTCAGCAACAATGGTTTTTTGAAAAGATGTTGACCTTTTTGAATGTCCAACTTTTGGAGGGTACTTAGGGAAAGAAGCGAACAATCATTTTTATTAAGCATTTACTATGAGCCAGGCATCGTACTAAGCATTTTACAAATATCTCATTTGATTCTCACAACTGTATGTGAGATAGATGCTATTTTATCCCCATTTTACAGATGAGGAAACTGAGGCAGACAGGTTAAGTGACTTACCTAGGGTCACACAGCTAGTTGGAGAACATTTGAACTCGTGTTTTCCCAAGTTCAGGCCCAATGCTCTATACACTGCATTACCTAGCTGCCTCTTGGTGACTAACTGTGATCAACCACAAGCCAATGGTGTAGCCAATGCATAAGCAACTGACCAAAATAATTAGTAATCTTTGCTGCCACGATGACAATGAAGTATTAGACAAATATAGTTGCTTTATTTGGCCTCATGGCTCAGGTTAAACCAAAGACCTGGATTTGGAATTTACAGGAAATTGGTACTTGGGAAGCTGGTACAAACAAGAGCTTTATTTTTATGTGGTATAGCAAGAAGGCAAAAAACCCCCCAAAAACCCGATACACACAAACATATTATATGGCAATATAAACAGACAGGTTCATCCCCATGGATACAAGAAATTCACCCATCGTGAGGGAGAGGGACTTGTATCACAGACAGAACACACTCAAAGATGAGGTTCAAGCAGGAAGTTATATACCCTAAAAACAAGTTGGTGGAGATGAGGTAATAGGTACCAGACATAGCAGGGGGGCATTCCTAATCAGACCAAGATGTGCTGGGAAGTTCTCAGGGTGATTAATTAATCTCAGGCTTGGGTAGGGGGAGTTTCTTTGTGGACCAAAAATTGGGAGAGGGTTTGAGTAGCCTATCTGAGGCAGCAGGAAAGGAATGACTCAGGCCACTGCAGTCGCCCCAAGTTTTATCCAATCAGAAGCTACAAGCATTAAGTGCTTGATACAAGGCCAAACAGTGGAAAAATACAAACCTGTCGGCCACTGCCTACATGCTTTATGGGCACTGAGACTGCTTAGCCAAAGTGACTCCATATTGAAGTCCTATCATTACAACATCAAACAACACAAATATTACAGTTATCACAACAATGAAGCTCTTATTAAAATTTCTAATTTGTGGAGCTCAGTTGCAATAGCTTCCAGTTGCTACACATATGATGGGAAAAGTCATTTAACCACACTGGGCTACGTTTCCTTATCTGTAAAGGAAGGGCATCAAGCAAGATGGGCTTTACAATCCTTTCATTCTGATTTATGTTTATGATTCCAGGCTTTTCACGAAATGCCAAACAAAGGAAATATCCCACTGCAGCCAAACATCTGATCACCCTTTGGCCAAAGGAAAACACCCACTCATAATAAAGTTCCCTGACAAGACACCACAAGGATTCCTGACCAATGCCATGTTTCTCCATGAGAGCAATAAGATCTGCTTCTGTGAGGAGTTGGGGTGGGCTGGTCTCACCATCCACCATTTCTATTGTGGTCGGCTGGAAACAGGAGCCTTTCTCATAGATGGGAATGACCTGAAAAAGCAATAGTCTCTAGTCAAATACTTCTTTAGTCATGTTATTATAAAATGCAATTTCAAAATCAAACAAAGTCTACTGCCCTGTGCCACACCCCTATGGATCAGAGGGGTTCATGAAGAGTCAGAATAATCAATACTGGGGAACAGCATGCACACCCTGTGCAAAAGAGTCTTCACAGGGTTTGAGAAGAGAGATAATTTAAAATGTAAAACTCCACTGGCTATCAAAGGCATCTAAAACGAAACAATTTTAAAACTACCACTGAATACCTGTTAAGCTATCAAAGATAAATTAAAACCAATAAAACCTAACATTCAGTCAACCAACATGCAGTCTTACAGTCTCTGTTATGTGTCAAACTGTGCGCTAGGCTGGGAGAATAAACACAAAAATGGGAGTCCTTGTTCTAAAGCTTATATTCTCTTGAGTAAAACAACATGTACATATGAGTACAAATTCACAAATATATGGACAATTAATTTAAGCGTGGGGCTGCTAGTAGCTGAGAAAATCAAGAAAGGCCTCATATTGAAGGCAGGGTTTACGCTGAGCTCAAAGTAACTACGGATCATAAGGGCTAGAAGGAAAGGACTGGGTATGGAGAAAAAAGATGGGAGTGTGGTCCATGAAAAATTACAAGGCCAGTAATGAGTAATAAAGCTTGAAAAGTAGATTGGAATCAGGTTAAAAAGGGCTTTGAATGCCAAATGAAGAAATCTGCATTTGATCCTAGAGGCCATAGGGAGCCACTGGGCTCTTCTGAGTAGGGGACATACATGTCGAACCCATGCTTGAGAAAAATCACTTTGGCAGCTAGAAGCTGGAATGGGGAGGGGAGAGATTTGAAGCAGAAGTCTACTAGCAACAGCACAGTAGTACAGTCAATGAGGGCCTGACCTCTTCTGGTGGCCACATGAGGAGAAAGAAGGGGAGAGTTGCTGTGGAGACAGAATCAACAAGAATACAAACAAATGATGGGATATATGGTATAAAGGGAAACAGAAGCTAAGGCTGACAGTGGTTCTGTTTTGAACACATGGAGTTTGAGATAACTGCAGAAACTCCAGTGGGAAATGTTCCACAGGGTAGCTGGTGATATAAAACCAGGGCTGGATACACAGATCAGAGAGTCATCTGCACAGAGATGATAACTAAATCTGTGGGAGATGATGAGGTCACCAAGTAAAAGTATATCAAGAGTACATGCCAACAAAGGAAGTACTCCACTGTGGGCAAACATATGATCCCCCTCTGGCCCAGGACAGAAACCAGTATATTACCCATAGTTACAGGGGAAAATGTAGGTAGTGATCTAGTAAAGCATACTAAAAAAGGAAAATCAGAAGGGTAAAGTAGAACCAAGAGAGAGCATGAAAACTCAGAGTAGAGAGAATAGTCATCAATGCCTATTACTTCAGAGAGGTTAAGAAGTATGAGGATGAGAAAAAGACACTGGATTTAGCAATTAATAAATCACTGGTAACCTGGGAAAGAACAGTTTCAACAGTTGCATAATAAGCCTAATTGCAAAGAGTTAGAGAAGTGAAAGAGTACAGACAAATTCTAGGAGTTTGGTTGTGAAAGGGCAAAGTAGAGGACAGTATCTTTAGGGGACAGAATAATCAAGTGAGGGTTTTTTTTTTCCTTTTTCATGGATGGAGGGGCCAATAGACAAGGAAGGCCTGAGATGGGGAGGCTGACTCCTGAAACAACTTGGCTGAGGAGACGGGATCAAGAGTACAAGTAAAGGAGGTGGCCTTGTCCAGAAAGTCCTCCTATGCATCAGAGACTGTAGTAAAAGAGGAAAGAGGAAGCGGGGATGATGTCAAGCAGTTTTGAGATGTAGGGGAAAGGAAGAGAGCTCATGGAAAGAATGGCTTATATTTTCTCAGTAAATTGTGAAGTGAACACTTCTAAGAGGGTGAGGGAAGTAGGTGCTCAAAAAGACCTGGAGAAAGGAATATGTGTATCAGCCACAGTGAGGAGTGTGATACAGAATCAATTAGGGAAGAGTAAAAAGATTGCCTGCTGCATTGAGAGTCTTGCTGGGAGTAGAAACAAATGTGCAGTGTCCCACTACAAATTTTTGTTATTTCCATAACCACTATCCAGCTTTCATATAAGTAAGAGCTAAGGAGACAGATGGTAGGGGTAATCCAGGGTTAAGGCCTGGCAAGGAATATGGGGCAATTGCACAACAAAGCAATGGATCTAAGAGTAGAAAACTGTAATGGTAAAAAGTTAACTGAGTCAAGTTTAGGAAGGGAAGAAAGTGAATTCAGAGGAGCGGAGGATGACACAGGAGAGAACCACACAGAGGGAAGCAGAAGTCACAGTGAAGAGAAAAAATGAGTTGAAGAACAAGTGAGGCATATGGGAAGATGGAAAGATAGGAGGTTATAGTCAGACAGAAGAATTTTAGAATTGCTGGTCATAGAATCTCCCTGAGAACAGAAATGTTTTCGTTTTTGTCTTTGTAGCTGTAGCCTTTACTACAATGTGTAGCACACAGTAGGCATTTAATAAATGCTTGCTGATTGATTAGAAGTGAAATGCTTGTGGGTGATGGTGAAGTGAAGGGGTATGACTGTCCTCTGTGTGTGGCTGAAGTGGAGGTGAGGAGAAGGTCTTCAGAGGTGAAGACAGCCTGAGGTGGGGAGCGAAGAAGCAACATAACTCATCAGTACAATGCTGCTAAACTGTAAGAGGGCTTAGCATTACCAGAGAGAACTCTAGTAACATGTACTAAGACCTATAAAATTGTTCAATGTTTTTGTCCAGGTTATGCTGCTTTGGTGAACCCTCCTCCCACTACCAACCCAAGGAAATAACACAAGAGATAAAAAAGTAATTTGTACAAAGATGTTCAGAATAGTGCTATTTATGGAAATGTAAAATCTAGATCCAACCTGAATGACAAACAATTAGAAAATCAACAAACAAACTATGCTCTATTAAAGTGATGGGGTAATACTGAGCTACTGAAAACCAGTATGTGAAAAATGCTAACATGTAGAAATGATTAGAGGCATACTCTGTATAAAGGCTGTGCCAACCAATCTGATTTTGAAGTAGAACTGTTAATATATCACAACCTTGCTATATTATTTGGCTAATCCCCTATTTATAATATTTATTGTTCCTATGAAATTATTGCCTGAGACATTTTTTTGCTTAACATTATGTTTTTCAAGAACTAATATCAATAGAAAGGGGAATACAAGTATTTAAAATAGTAAGTGGGAAAAAATTAGGACATAAAATGGTATGTACACATAGATCACAATTATGTAAAAGATGTACATATACTTTAACAAAGACTGGAAAAAGGATCTGTAGATAGGATGGTATAATCAAAGGCACCAAATTTAAAATCTGGAGCCCTGTAGTCAGGTCCCAATTCAGACATTTCTTAATTAAGTGAATTGGAGCAACTCATTTTACCTGCTGGAGCAACAAATGTATGATACTTACACTATCCACTTTTTATGGTCTAACAACCTTCAAGTGTTATTATAATTGAGTTGCATATTGATTGAGCTTTATCTCTGCAGGGAAAGGGACAGCAAATTCATGTTTTGTTTGGTTTCTTTTTTAAAGAAACAACCTGGCCTTCGCCTAGGGCTAACTTCCCTCAAAACACAAACCCAATATATAAAACATTGACTTCCTTAGAGTTAATGAATGTCTGTGTTATTCGAACCCACCTTGTCACTCCATTTATCATATATATAAACATCCAGATAGTTTCTGGCCAGAATCATGAGACCATGAGCAAAGAAGCGCTCTTGAGCAATATCGATCTCCACAGTTGTTTCTTGTCCCTGAGCATCCTCAGAGCAACAGGCCAGGAAATGGCGAACAATAAATTCATATAGTCGCTGTTCATTCCCCTAATAAGAAATGAAAACTTTTTAAATGGGGGGGCATGTCAATTAAAATTCACCCCTTCTCCCCTTTTCAGTTAAAAATTCTGAAAGCATTTGGTACCACATTCCCTATAACACTGCATACAAATGTGGAAAAAAACAAAACGGAACTTCCAGATGTCTAAAATTTTAGATTACTTTAGAATGATACTAATGAACATAAGAGAGTCATGAAAAAAAAATGTGAGTAATCAACCTAAAATAATAATAATGGGAAGCAGTCTTATTTCATCTATGTTTTGAAGGATTAATTTAAAAAGGAAAACAAGATATAGTTCAGTTCATTGTACTAACAGTCATAATAGATATACATACACACATGTCTCACTTGTTAAAAGGAATATAACACAATTGGACTTGAAAAAGGTTTTCATTTCCCCAAAATGACTAAGCTAACATTGGTTACTGTGCATTATTATTTTTTTTTTGGGGGGGGGCGAGGACAAGGCAATTGGGGTTAAGTGATTTGCCCAGAGTCACGCAGCCAGTGCTATTTGTCTGAGGTCAAATTTGAACTCAGGTACTCTCAACTCCAGGGCCGGTGCTCTATCCACTGCACTACCTATGGCCCCAGTTACTGGGCATCATTAATCAATCACTCTACAAACTATTTACCAAGTATCTATGAAATCAGCAGTATGCTAGACCATAGCAGGAGCTGCAGAAAAAATACCTTACATAGACAGGTCAACATACACACTTGCATAGGCCAAAGGAAAGAAGGAAGCAGAGGCACAGAAGGGGCACAAGCTGGTGGACAAAAAGGAGACCAGAGGATATATATCTTGAAATGTAACAGGAAATAAGGTTGGAAAAGTGGGATAAGTGAGCCAAGTTAAGTCACCAAGCATTTTTTAAGTGCTTACAATGTGCCCTGCACTGTGCTAGGAAGGGCAGAAAAAACTGATTTGATGCAGCTGGCAACTGGACAATTATAGCCTTCAATTCTTTCTTCCTGTTTAAAAAAAAAATTATTTCAAAGTTGAAGAAGGACTACAGAGAAAATGTTAATGTGGGGCGGCTAGGTGGTGCAGTGGATAGACCACCGGCCTAGGAGTCAGGAGGACCTGAGTTCAAATCCAGCCTCAGACACTTGACACTTACTAGCTGTGTGACCCTGGGCAAGTCACTTAACCCCATTGCCTAGCAAGAAAAAAGAAAAAAAAGAGAAAATGTTAATTTAACACAAAGTAAATTCCTGCTTGCCACACTGGGATATTCTAGATGGTACAAAAAGCAAAATTAATGGGAGTGTTCTTAGCATATAACTAAAGGGACTTATCCAGACCCACCTGCAGGTTACAAGTGTATTTGGTGGGGTGAATAGGAGGATGAGCTTGATCAGATTTTTTCCCATTACGAGGGGTAGGGCCACCCCTATCTAGAATTCTCTGGGCGAAGGCTCCCCATTGTTGGTCATGTATCTGCTGCTGCACCAAAGCTGTCAGGTTTAAGTCTTGGGGGAAAATATTTGTCTCAGTTCGGGGATAGCTGATATACCTTAAAACAAAGGCAGACAGATATTTACAAACAATTCTAAACTAGTTCAACTGGCATTTGCAAAAGCTAACAACTTGAAAGAACTGGGGTTTAGCTGATATTAAAGCTAGTAGAACTAACAAATATTTATGAAATATTTGCTGGGGAGGCACTAAATGACAGCATAACACTTCAAATACCTGTGATTTTATCAGGATATGTAATTAATGATTAAGATCACAGTCCCTCTAGGATTTGGCAATATTTAAAAGCTGCTCAGGCTAAAAAATTTAATCATTCTGTAACCAACATGATGATAAGCCTCTCCAAATTGAGGCAGAATAATTTTGGGAGAACAAATATATCAGATGTATATTATACCTTTCCACCTCAGTCGGGCCTGCCAAAGCTTGTGCTCCCGTGGCACACGCACACAGCCTCTGACAAACCAGGGTCACTTCCATCTCGTGATGAAGCACTGGAGTAAAACTTCAGTGGCAGATATACAAAGATTAAATTACAGTCCCTTCATAAATGTTAAAATCTTGCAGAGGAATGTGGTCTACAAAAGGTACAAAGTGGTCTGTGAAGTCCAAGAGAGGAAAAAAAATCATTGCTACCCAATACTAGAATGGGGAGGTATCAGGAAAGTCTTCGTGAAGGAGTTGGCATTTGGAATGGGCCTAAAAGTAGGCAAAATTTCAATGGACAACTTTATTAAAGGAATGAAAGTAAATCCAGCTCAGCTTAGAAACTGAGAGGATGAGATAAGAAGGAAGAGTCTTGAATACCAGCTGAAGGAATATGGTCTTTAATTGACAGACAATGGAGAATCACCAAGAGGCAGAGTGGTACAATGGACAGAGTGCCAACCTTTGAGTCAAAAACACCTGAGTAGGGGCAGCTAGGTGGCGGAGTGGGTAGAGCTCCAGCCTTGGAGTCAGGAGGACCTGAGTTCAAGTCCAGCCTCAGACACTTGACACTTACTAGCTGTGTGACCCTGGGCAAGTCACTTAACCCCAATTGCCTCACCAAAAAGCAAAAAACAAAAAAAACCAAAAACACCAGAGTTCCAGTATTTGACAAAAACTGCCAGAAAAGCTGGAAAATGGCATGGCAGAAAGTAGGTACAGACCAACATCTCATACCATATATACCAAGATAAGGTCAAAATGGGTACATGATTTAGACATAAGCAAATTAAGAAAGCAAGGAATAGTTTATCTGTCAGATCTGTGGAGAAGGGAAGAATTTATGACCAAATGAGAGATAAGAGGGCATTATGAAATGTAAAATGCATAACTTTGATTATATATAAGGAACTGAGTCTAATTTATAAGAATACAAGTCATTCCCCAATTGATAAATGGGCAAAGGATATGAACAGGCAGTTTATCAGTTATCTAAAAAATTTATCTACAGTCATATAAAAAATGCTCTAAATGACTATTGATTAGAGAAATGTATATTAAAACAACTCTGAGGTACCACCTCACACCTATCAGATTGGCTAATATGATAGAAAAGGAAAATGATAAATGTTAGAGAAGATGTGGGAAAATTAAGACACTAACTCGTTGTTGGTAGAGTTGTGAACTGATTGAACCATTCTGGAGGACAATCCGGAAGTTATGTCCAAAGGGCAATCAAACTCTGCATACCCTTTGATCTAGCAATACCACTACTAGGTCTGTATTCCAAAGAGATCACAAAAAAGGAAAAAGGACTTACTTATACAAAAATATTTATAGCAACTCTTTTTGTGGTGGCCAAGAATTGGAAATTGAGGGGTTATCCATCAATGTGGTTTAACAAGTTGTGGTATATGAATATTACTACTGTGCTATAAGAAATGATAAGCAGGCAGATGTCAGAAAAATCTGGAAAGACACATAAACCGATGGTGAGTGAAATGAGCAGAACCAGGACACTGTACACAGTAATAGTGACATTTTGTGATGATCAACTATGACTGACTTAACTCTTCTCAGCAATACAATGATCCAAGACAATTCCAAAAGACTCATGATGGAAAACACTATCCACAGAACTGATGGAGTCTGAATGCAGATCAAAGCATACTATTTTCACTTTGTATGTGTGTGCGTATTTTTTGCCTTTTATTCTGTTTCTTCTTTCACAACACGACTGTGGAAATATGTTTTACATGATTACACATATATAACCTATATCAGATTGCCTGCCATCCTGGGGCGGGAGAGGAGAGGGAAGGAGAAAAATTTAAAAGTCACAATCTTTCAAAAAATGAATGCTGAAAATTGTCTTTATATGTTATTGGAAAAAAATAAAATACTATTTTTAAAAAGCCATCTAAGTTCAAATCCTATCTTTGATACCTACCAACAAAGTAACCCTAAGTCACTTAACCTCTCAATTTTCCAGCACTGCCCCAAGCAACCCTCTAAGATTAAAGAGCTGGAGAATAGTTACTAATCCGCACTGGCAGAGGGAGCACCCTCACTGGGAAGCCCCCTACAATTGATGAAATGATAGATCTGGACTGGAAAAAAGAAGACTAAAACAAGTGAAGTATTTTAGGCAGAGGACTTGACAATCAGATACGTGCATGAGAATGAATAATCTGGCATCATTATGAAAAATTGGATTACAGAGGAGAGAGAGTTGAACTAGCAGAAAGTCTCAGAAGGCTATAACAACAATTCAGGTAATAAGAACCTAACTAGGTGGGCGGCAATGGAAACAGAAAGGAAGATATGGATATGAGATATTATGGATGTAGAACTGATAGGATTTGCAACTAGCTGGATGTAGAAGGTGAGCAAATGGTAGTGCCAAAGGCAGAAAGAGGCAAGTACAAAGGAGGACCATGTGCTTTAGGGAAAAGATATATCAACACTGGACAAGTTTAGTGTCAGTAGGACAACCAGGTAGACCCCAAATCCCAGTAATTTTGGGATATAATTTTGTAATGTGGTGAAAAGCAGCAGGTGTTTCATCAAATAATCTTATTCAAGTACGTAAAGGATAGCTTTGAAATACAGGTGATAGCAGAAAACACAATTGATAGCAAGTGAGGATCACTGGCTCACATTTTCAGCCTGGATACCAACTGTGATTCTGGCCAGTCACTTAACCTCTCTGTGATTTAGTACTAGAGAGCTGGAAGAGGCCTTAAAGATGATCTAGCCCAGAGGTTCTTATTTTTTTGTGTGCTCCTCATGGAGCACTCTGGCAAGCTGGCGAAACCTAAAGATCCCTTCAAACAATAATGTTTTTAAATGCATAAACTACATCCGTTTGCAAAGGAAACCAATCACACTGAAATACAGTTATCAAAAGACAAAGTCAGAGATGCCAGGTTAAGAACTCCTCATCTAGTGGCAGCTAAGTGGCACAGAGGATAGAGCGTTGGTCCTGGCGTCAGGAGGAGCTGAGTTCAAATCCGGCCTCAGACACATAACACTCACTAGCTGTGTGACCCTAGGCAAGTCACTTAACCCCAACTGCCTCACCAAAAAAAACAAACCAAAACCCAAAAAAACAACTCCTCATCTAATCCACTGCCTCCATGCCTTCATTTTACAGGAGAGGTCATCCAGCTGCTTAGGCACCTTGCCGGACTCAAACCCCGGCTCCTAGTCCAAGGATGTTTCCATTCCACCACTGAACCCAACCACTGCCTCATTTTTCAGGTGAAAAAATATCTCTTAACATTTCAATTCAATTCAGCAAGCACTTATTAAGGACTCAATATACACCACAAACTGTCCTAGGGACTGGGAACACAAAGACAAAAACAAACCAGTCTCTACCTTAAAGGAGCTTATATTCTACAGGAAGGAGGAAGAGTCAACACATACACAGGTAAATACATACAAAATATATACAAAGTAATCTTGGGAGCAGGGGTGGGTGAGACAGCTAACACCTAGGGAGATCAAGAAAGGCAATGTCTAAGAGGAGCCAGAGATTCCAGGACATAAAGGGGAGGATGAAGAACATTTCAGGGACATGGGGGCAGCCTATGCAAAGGCTTTAAGTTCACTTTAAGTTCTAAAATGCTATGATTCTATAGCTATGCCTGAATAAGATAAAATATACATTTGCTCTCTCAAGTTCTAGTAGGAATATTTTGCAATTGATAAATAACATCATTTATGTACAGTAGTGTATGTAAAGTAAGTGGAAAAGGTAAACAACAAGTAAAACCTACATTTTCAGTTCTATATGAGAGTTGCTGTGAAAACCAGATGGTCCTTTGATGTTTTACCATAAGATTTGTTTCTTAAATATATAGTTCTTGTAAAGGTACACTAAACCTTATCTCTTTAATCCAGAATACCTACCCCTGAGTATAAAGCTTTTCAGCAATTTTCATGGTTTCTTTGGCATTTATCTTCAACTTTCGAGAAGCCAATTTCTCAAGTTCCTGTTACATGAATAAAAATTTCACATTAGGAAACACTGCATAAAACCAAGGGTAAAACAGCTAGAAAATTCAACCTTGAAAGATAGTCCGTTTAATCAACATCACTGCAGCTATCACTTTCTACACTTGTAGCATGGAGAAATAAAAAGCACTACTGATTTGAAGAAAGTTAGAAGGATGATAACCTGGGACTATGCCATCTGAAAGTTGAAAGAACCTATTAAAATTTTCTGATATGGATAAGTAGCATCACAAACTTGCTATTTTTTAGACAATTTTATTGGCTATAGAATTTATTAACAGCATCACAAATAATAAAAAGGCATATTTATAATTAAAATAGCGTATCAGCTGTGAGAAAGATCATATCCAGAGTTACTTATAATCATCAACTGCAACTACTGACTTCTCCACAGAAACTGGAAAGTTAACCCCACCATTCAGTTCTCTCAGTATAGCAGCAAATTCTTCCCAGAATTCTTTTTAGTGTATTTTTTCCCCAGTTATCTGACACATAGGATAACAGTTAATCTCTGTTATCTCAGGAAACATCTCTTCAGTCTATCTCAAAAATGAGTTTACTCACTCAAGTCTCCCAGGAAAGAATATTTAGTCATTTTTCTCCGTGATTAATGCAGGCTTTTCCAACTGTGACAGTTAACTCTCTCCTGATAATAGTTAAACTATAAATCCTCAAGACTAGACAAATATCTATAGTCGGGGCTCAGGGGGAAGAAGTGGAACTAATTGAAGCTGGTGTTATATGCTTGTTAAAAAAGAAATTTTATTTACAACTATTTTAATGGGGAAAATGAGAAAGAGGAAGACGGAAAGTTCTAATTCAGAAAGAAAGGTGAATCGGTGGAAGGCAAAGATATAGAAGTTTCACAAGGAAAGAAAAAAACAGACATCATCCTAAGGCCATAAATCACCTCTCAGCAATACTCTGCCTGATCTGAAACCCCAATGTTCCATTCCTGATAAAATTTCTAAGACAACCTTATTAGTGACATTGAAGAAACTAGACATAAAACCTATATAGGAGATACAACAGAGAAAGAAGCTATGGTAATTGTGTGTAAGAGACTTATGAATTAGCAGGAAGATAAAACCCACACATACAGGAAAACTACCTGAGAATGCTTTTAGATTTTGTGTGCCTTTTTGTCTGTCTTTGACCTTCCTGGGGTGGTGCCATGGACTATGGAATGTGGAATAGCACATACACCATCTGACTCAGTTGCTGTGTTAGTTAATTTGGCTGAATTACTTTTTTTCTCTTACTTTCTTATTTTTATTATAGGGGACAACTCAGTAGGGACAGAGAGAGGGCTACATTTGCAAATGAAGTTATTAGAAAAACAAGATATGGGACAGCTAGGTGGCACAGTAGATACAGCACTGGCCCTGGAGTCAGGAGGGCCTGAGTTCAAATCCGGTCTCAGACCAGACACTTGACACTTACTAGCTGTGTGATCCTAGGCAAGTCACTTAACCTCAATTGCCTTGCCAAAAGAAGAAAAAAAAAAGAAAGAAAAACAAGATATATCAATAATAAAAAAAAAGAAGAATGCTTATACTTGCAAAGACACACCCAGGAACTATAAGAACACAATTACAAAAAAGAATGTTTATAGAACAACAGATTTCAATTAAGAGAACTAGAATGGGGCTCAGATGAAGAATGAGACATACATTTTTTGTTAATGACAGGGTGGACATGTGATTTTGCTTTCCTTTGGTTATTTGTTTACAAGACTTTTTCCCTTTTTCAAGTTATACAGGGAGACTGGAGGAAGAAGTGGAATTCAGTATGGCTAATAAATGTCAACTCAAAAAAAAAAAAAAAAGAGTATAAGTGAGGGTTTGTACAATCCAGCCTAGGATTGTACAAAAAGAGCCAGCTCTTTTACCAGAGCCAACTCTGGTAAATAGGCTGGAAGGCTTGTCAAGTGCTATGATGATAGAGGTGGTCCAGCCCCGGGGTAGGGCAAGGACTGATGAGAAGGAAGACGAGAAATCCAGTGCTAGAAGCCTGGACAATTCAGGATGGCTTGAAACCTACCAGCCTTCTGAGAGCAGATACACTAGAGGAGATAGAGGCCAAGAGCAGGAGCCCAGGAAACCAAGACAGTGCAGACAACTATGAAGCTCAACTTACATATTATGTTTACTTTCTTTGCGTCTAATTTTACTTTAGGAAATTATGGGAATGTTGCTTGAATCTAAGGTGGAAGCCTGTTTGAGGATGACCTGAAGAACCAGAACATTAGAAGACAGACTTCGACGACATGCTCTGTGTATACAGTTGTAGGGTGAGAGAACTGTGTGAACCAAACTGACGCCATTTGGTGACTCAATTCTGGATCTAGCTCAGTTTCCTACCCTGCCTCCCACCTTTTTGGAAGGTAATCCGGGTTAAGTGACTTGGCAAGAGTCATATCAGCTAGTAAGTGTCTGAGGGCTGGATTTGAATTCAGGTCCTCTATCCCCTATACTGCCTAGCTGTCTCAGTTCCTTTTCTGTTCAATTATGAGTTTAGTGAGAAAACTTTATTACATTGTTTGAAACTAGCCCTGAATGGTTGGGAAGCTGCTGCCTACCTGCTGCTTGGAGACTCTTAATTAAGGATCCAGGTTATGCTGACCAGAAACCCAGTCAGATCCAAAGACTAATGCAAGAAGTTTTCTCACAATTACACATCTAAAATAACCCATATATCTTATCTGAAAACTGGCCCCATTCTGATCAGTTACTGTTCTTTGTTCTTTTGATTGAATACAGACACTTTGGGGGAGGGGGAAGTGGAACACCTCTTTTTCTGCTTTTAGGGAATTGCACCTGTTCATAATCCCCCCTCCCAACTTGGACAGCCCCATATCTTTCCTCCAATTAGAAATCAGATTACCTAATCTTCAATCCTGGTTCATATCCTATAAATTGTTTTCTTTTAATGCATAAAAAATCTGTTTCCCCTTGTATTTGTGGTCCAGTGCCAAGCTGAGGAGCCCTGGTCCTGATTTATTATACAACTGGCATTATTGCTTAATAAACCGATATGCTCAGCTAAGTTCAAACCTTTGTTTACTCAGTTATTTCAGATTTCACCAGCCACAAAGGAAAGAGGTGGCTGTGCCACTTAGCACTAAAAAATTCTGAGGTGCATGATGAAATTAATCCCTATATATATAAAACACCCTACCATCACTAAGACCACCCTACTTTTAACATAGTTCCTCAGGCTAAATGTTTACGTGACTTCTCTTTTCAATTTGTCTTGGGTTTTATTTTAATTCACCTTTACAAAAATATTAGGCATTAAGGACACAGGGGTGGAGAGTTCAATCGTTATTTGCCCTGAATTTTAACTCCTTTGGATTCAATCCTAGATCAAAAGTGTTTGAGAACCACTTATTTAAGGAAGAACCGTATTAAAAAGATCCTGGTCACTATCAAGTGATGTTTATTTAGCTCTCTTATAAGTAGTGATACTTTAATCATATTTCTACCCTACAAAAAGACAGTGAAATACCACTTCTTAGTAACTTAATAAACTAGAAGTTAACATTTAAAAAGCTAGCTAATACCACCTAGACTCCACATACCACAGTATCCAAAGGCAGGGGCCTCCATCTGCTCTTCGGTTTAGATCCAACTTCTACCACTGTGGCTACTGGATCCTGAAAAGTCAAGAAGAAAAAAACAAATGAATCTTTTATTACAATGTCTTGATGAATAGGTGATGAGGATCCTCTCCCTTCTACCTGCTCCCTTGATCACATCCCATCCTGTCTTTTACTGTAGATAGTCCCTCATCATCACCCCCCAACACCCCTGACCCATCTCTAATCTTTCCCTAGGTGCTGGTTCCTTCCCTGCTGCCTACAACTTCACCCAAGTCTCCCCTTATCCTTAAAAAAAAAAATCAATGGACCACACAATCTCCTCGAGTAACAGTCTCATCTTTCTCCTCCTCTTCAGAGTCAAGCTCCCAGGAAAAAATGTTTACGTTTTTACGTTTCCATTTCTCCTTTCACTTACTTCTCAACCCTCTGAGATCTTGTTTACAACCTTATCTCTCTCCAATGGTGCCAATGATGTCACAATTACCAAATCCAATAGCCTTTTCTCAAACCTCAACCTTCTCAATCTTCTTTCCTCTTTCACTTCTCAGTGAAATTACTTTCTTCTTCCTGTCTGACTCCTTTTCCTGTCTGGTTTATCATACACATCACACTCCCTACATGTAAGTATGTAACAAGTCTCTGTCCTGGCCCCCTTCTATTTCTGGTCTACACTTTCTCAGTATGGGGGGGCCTCATCAATTCCCATGGGGTAATTATCATCTCTAGGCAGTTTATACCAAGATCTACATATCTACCTCTCATCTCCTGAAAGGTGGTTAAAATAAATGTCATTCAAAATCCAGAGGTTCCAGGTCAAGAACCAAAAAGGAAGAGTTCACGTACTGGATTTATGTATAGTGTCCTAAAAGTCTTCATGAATGTTAAGGTTGATGAGGTCACCAAATAGCTTAAGCTGCACTGAGACTTCTGGGGACAAAACTTAAAACTGCATTAAGACTTTGAGGACACCCTGTATTAACACCCGGTCTCTCTCCTGAGCTCCATTCTTGAATCTCTACGGGATGTTTCAAACAGACTATCCATTAAATACCTTAAACTCAATACTTCCAGTCCCTAATGACAACATAAAAAGCTGAAGAAGAGCCCCACTCTACCACATATACTGCAGCAAGGATATAAAAAGGACACCAGAGAAAATAATGACCAAGAAATCCAAACACAACTAACAGTAAGCACCTCTATCCAGCCTAGGATTGTACAAAAAGAGCCAGCTCTTCTTCCAGAGCCAACTCTGGTAAATAGGCTGGAAGGCTTGTCAGTGCTATGACAGAGGTGGTCCAGCCCTGGGGCAGGGCAGGGACTGATGAGAGGGAACACCAGAAATCCAGTGCTAGGAGCCTGGAAAATTCAGGATGGCTAGAAACCTATCAGCCTTCTGAGAGCAGATACACTAGAGGAGATGGAGGCCAAGGGCAGGAGCTCAGGAAACCAAGGGGGTGCAGATAATTATGAAGCTCAACTTGTATATTATATTTACTTTCTTTGTATCTGATTTTACTTCTACAAATACTTCTGGAAATAATAACACCTTGAGGAAAACACAGAGCCTCAAAAGCTCAATTATTTTATTTTTCTTCACAACATTTCAGCAAGGTAAAAATGGGGCAACAAATGTCAATTCAATTCAATGAATGTTCAAGTGTTTCTTATGCACAAGGGTCTGTGCTATAACTTGTCTGAGATCATATGCTGTTTAGTGGATAAGTAACCAAGTGCAGAGCATAATGCCTGGCACACAGCTGTTGTTATTTGTCCGTGGTTCTCAAAGAGGACCATGACATCAAAAAGGTGATGCCACGATTTAACAAATGAATTGGATTGAAGTGAGGTAGGGCTCACCAGCCTCACTTTCTCCTCTGGAGCCATCTGGGCCCAGTGGTAAGATATAGATTAGGATGACTGGAGATGGCCCCTAATGCAGTGGGAGACCTTGGCCTTTTTAAGTTAAGGTCTTTCCCAGATCTCAGTTTGACTGAGGCAACACCCATTCAATGATTAAGGCTAGGTAAGAAATGAGGCGAAGAATGGCCTTCTTTTACCTAGTCAAAAAAAAAAAATCAATCTGGTAGGGGAAGAAGACCCTTAGGGTTTCTGGTCAAAACAGAAAACAGTTGCTATTTATATTCACTCTGAGCTATCAGGACCCAAACAATGACCAGGTGGGGCTGGGGCTGGGATCTATTGTTGGCCAATCAATGAGAGCCAGAGTGATTTGGGTTTCTTTTAAAGAAAGAAATTTAGCCTGTAGACTCCAAGATATCTTGCAGAAGTTTCAAAATGTATATTCCTTTGGGCAGAGCACCTGCAGGTAAGGGTAAAGTACCCTATGTGGACAGAGGGGAAAGAAGGAGGAGAGGAACGAGGAAAGGAGAGGAGAGAAGAATGGAAAGAAGGAAGGCATTGCACTGGCACATAGCAGGTATTAATAAATGCTAGTTGACTGACTGACTTGGGATAAAGCATATATCTCAAATTAAAGCTCTTATCGTTTTCAAAAGTGTTTTCCCTTATATGATGGATATAGGTTTTGGTCCCAGACTTAGTTCTGTCACCAACCAGCTGTGTGATTGGAACATTCATTTCATTTCTCGGGCCTCACTTTCCTCTTTTGTAAAATGAGATGGTCTGAACCAGATGCCCTCTGAGATCTCTTGCAGCTACACAATCTCGACTCTATGATTCAATAACCACTCCACAGTCTCATTCTGGCTAGTCTTTAGTGTGTCCTACTTCAGGAAGCTGAGTTTCACTTGCAACTTCTGACTTCTCGCATCTGCTCCCAAATTCTGACAAGCCCAAAGCTCTGATCTGCAGCTTGACAGCTCAAGAAGGAATCTGTGGGAAGAGAAGCAGGACTTTCCTCTCCTTCTCTCTTCCTCTCCTAGAGCTGTTTCCATGCAGTTCTAGTTCCCTTGGTTCACTAAACTCAGCAGGGATGTCCAGATCTGCAGAACTTAAAAAAAAGTAGAACCTGATGCTTGGGACTGGGAGGAAATGCAGCAGAATCAAATAGTAACAGTTGCATAAAACATTCTGCTAAATCAGAGGAAGTAGTTATGAAAATGTTCAGTTTGTTATTCTTGAATCACAGAGATTTTAAAAGGATTTC
The DNA here is from genome assembly GCF_003287225.1 of Phascolarctos cinereus. Taxonomy (NCBI): domain Eukaryota; kingdom Metazoa; phylum Chordata; class Mammalia; order Diprotodontia; family Phascolarctidae; genus Phascolarctos; species Phascolarctos cinereus. The sequence goes on along the minus strand of NW_027555847.1, from coordinate 247,836,686 downwards.
TTACCTCCATGCACATCTGATAGAGGACGAGACACGCTGTATGATTAAAGAGACGATGTCTTTTCCAGCTGAAGTCCACAACCCCATCTTCATGCTCATGAGTCACTGCATTAGGACAGGGAGGAAAGGGAAAGATAAATGAAAACTGTTATAGTCAAATGGGTAGAAAGCAAAACTGAATTAAAGCGAGAATGAAAGGATTGTGGATTAGACAATCTAAGAGCTTTCTGACATTGAGAAATGGCATCCCAAACTAGCTGAACATAATAAGCGTAGGTATATGATGTTTATAAGACCTGTTGAAATTCATTTCCCACCTGGATCATGCACATTCCAACCCCTAAATTACTCTTTTACCTTTAATTTTGTGGAATGTCTCTGGCACAAAAGCTTGGATGGCTTTGAACCTTTCTACTACAAATCCCAATGTTGGGAACTGACAGCTACCGTAACTGATCAGCTGCTCTGCCAATACCTCTGGAAAGATTTTCTGAAGTCTTAAGGTCTGGAACCTTGTGAAGGCAGCACCTGGAGAGCAAAGGAGTAAAACAAAGGAAAGAAAATAATGAATGTTAAGATCTAGGTCAGTGGCACACTTCATTTTCTTGCTAAGCTTAGTTTTGGTTCCTCAACCAAAGGCATATTTCAATGTCTCCAGAATGGACTACTACCCAAATCCTGACAACAAAATAGGACTGTGACATTCCTAGCCTGTGACCATGGATCTCATATGGGAAAAATAAAAGGAAGAGACGGCTTCTCACCTATCCTCAGGTCTAATTCCTGCCTCACATCCACAGCATCGCTCACTCTCTGATCAGGCTCAGTCAGGTGCTGACAGGCCGACCTGACAGCATGTGCAGTGATTTCAGAGAAGCGGGCTCTAAGTACTCGGAGATTTGGTTTCACTGTCAAAAAAAAAGAGAGAGAGAGAAAGAAAGAACAGATAACAAATCCATACACCACAGACTGATTCCACCTTCTCCTCACACAACATTTTCTTAAAAGGCTGAATTTAAAGTAGTTTGATAGTTTAAAGTCTATCCAACTGAATCTGCTTTAATAGTCATTTTATTTCACTTAATACTTTATGGAACAACACATCAAGCATTACTGTCTTTCAGGTTAGCTCTGAGTCTTATGAGTTTTATGGAGGAGAAAACAAAAAACAAAAAACAAAAAACGAGCTAGTTGTTTCCTCTAAATTGGATGTGTTATTACAACAAAGACAATACAGAAAGGCAACCAAACTTTGAGATAATGTCTACAACATACAATTAAAGTTTCTTGTAAACAAAATTATAAAAGTGGAAAATAATGGGTAATGCTAGCCAATCACACTATTAAGCAGTTTTGTTCAGTTGATTTCAGGGAACATACTTTGTGTGGGGGGTTTTGTGGGGTAGTATCTGTTAACACAAAATGTATTAGTTTTTTAAAGTAAACTTTAAAAAACATTAAACTGGCTATGTTAGAAACAAAGGGAGACTGAAAGGAAAAATATGTTGTCTTTGGGGTCAGCTATTAACCAAGATGCTCCTGGCAAGTCTCATTACTGAGATACAATCTCACTTGTCCTCACAGATTTTTGTAGAGAAGAGAGAGTAATCTGCCAATTAAATAGACTTTAGGAATTTTTTGATTGAAATGAAAAGACATGCACAAGGGCAGCTACGTGGCGCAGTGGATAGAGCTCTGGCCTTGGAGTCAGGAGGACCTGAGTTCAACGCTGGCCTCAGACAGTTGATACTTGCTAGCTGTATGACTCTAGGCAAGTCACTTAATCCCAATTGCCTTGCCAAAAAAAAAAAAAAAGACATGCACAGAGGGTCCCTGCTCTAATGGAGTTCACCATCTGCTGTAATATGGGATAATAATTCTTCCTTCCAAGAAACAAATAAAGAACAATATACACCAAAAAAAAAAAAGAAAGAAAGGAAGAAAAGAAAACAATGCAAGAAAGTGAGCATAGTGTGAGAGCTGGGGGCATTCAGCAACGGTCTGATTGAGAGAGTTTGAGAGATGTGCATTAAATTTTTAAATGTTATACAGAGGTATTATTTACCAGCTTTGCACACATGGATGATTTCAAACCCAATGTTCTCTCCCTCTCGATCACAATCAGTCCAGATTACCAAAGACTGGCACTGTCTGGCCTCTTTCTCCAGGGTTCTCTGAAATATGAATTTGGAAAACTGTTGATAGCACAAACCCATAAAACAAATAATTAAGCCAGTAAATGAAACTGTCATACTTTACCTTATCAGACTAAGCAATGAAGCGATGGATTATGAGCACAACATTATAACTAAGTATACCAAATCAAAACAAATCATGAAGTATTTATTAAACATCTACCATGTACCAGACACTGTGCTAAGTACTGGGATACAAAGAAAGGCAAAAGACAATCTCTACCCTCAAAGACTCATCTAATAGTGGGATACTACAGGCAAACAAAAATGTACAGGACAAATCAGAGATAACCTCAGAGGGAAAGCACTAACATTAAAAATAACAGGGGGAAAAGGCTTCTTGCAAGAAATGGGATTTGTAGTTGAGACTTGAAGGAAGCCAGGAAAGCTAGAAGGTAGAGGTGAGAAGGGAGAGCATTCCAGGCAAAGGAGCCAGGCAGTGAAAAATCCTCAGAATTCAGAGATGGATTGACTTGTGTGAAGAGCAGCACACATTCTGTTATGACAGCAGGTTCAGTCTAGGGATAGGAGCTTAGATGTAGATGCAGAAATGATTGTTATGTAAAAACAAAAGGCATTATTAATAAGACTTATTTTGCTGAAAACTTATTTATTAAAAATTTATTTTGTTATTATTCTATTAAAAAGATAGAATACAAGGTTTTGGGGCCCTAAAGTTCAAAACTGCCATTGCTCAGTAAATGTTTAAGATCCTGCATGACAAGCCTTCTCAAAGGCTCCTCCTACCTTGATATCGACAAAGTTCTCTGGGCAGTATTTTTCAATTTGAGCTTCAAAAAGTACAAGAGGGTTACAGCTCTGCCTAGAGAACAAACAGGTATAGAAAAATATATCAGTGGAATGGATAAGATAAGCCTGATTTAAAATCAAACCCATGAAATAGTTTAGTCTTCAATTAATCCAAGAATACAAATTACTGAAAAAGGAAATCTGTCATTAAATAAAAACTGCTGGGAAGCTGTCTAAGCAGTTTGGCATAAAATTCAATTAGACCCAAAACAAATCATCTGCCATAATACATTCCAAGTAGATCATCCCTCTAAATATAAAAAGTTATATCATAAAAAACCAGAGGAAATGAGAGGTCTGACCTTTCCAAACAGTGGACAGAAGAAAAGTTCTTAACCAGCAATGAATGATATAGTGAGAATTACTAACGACAAAACAGATCGTTTCAATTTTATAATAATAAAAAGCAATGTAACTATTAATAAGAAAAGATAAACTGAGAAAGAATCCTTACACTAAATATCTCTGATTAAGTCTAAAATCTAAAATGAAAAGGGAATTGGCACATATTTATGAGATTAAAAGGTGTTCTCCAATAGTTCAATGGTTATGGATATGGATAGGCAGTAATCAAAGGAAGGAAAAAAACTTTATCAACAAGCTATAGTCCCAGGGTCAACCATTCGTAAATTTTTTTCATCATCTCAGATAATAAGAAATGAAAATTTAAACACTTCTGAGATATCAACTTATATCCATCAAACTGGCAATAATGGTCAATACAATATTGATAGGGAAAATATATCTCAGAAATTCACTGCCATTAGAACTGTGAATTGGTCTCATCATCTAGGAAAGCAATAAGAAACTACACAATAAAAGCTTTTACTTTCTTTTCTTTTGGAGGGGGGCATTTACTTTGTATCTTTTTTACATTAAATTTTATTTTTTCAATTAACAAAAGTCAATTTTCTTTCCATTTCACTCACCACCATTAGAAGAAGAAAAACAATATCCTTTAACAAATATGTATAGCTAAGCAAAAGAAATTCTCACATTGACTGTGTCAAAAATTTTATGTCTCTCTGTGCCCCCTGAGTCCATTATCTCTCTGTCAGGATGTAGGTAGCAAACTTCATCTTTGGTTCTCCGGAAGCATGGTTGGTCATTGCATTGATCAGAGTTCTCAAGACATTCAAAGTTTTGTTTTTATAGTGTTGTATAAAACGTTTTTCTGGTTCTTCTCACTTCACACTGCATCATCTTATACAAGTCTCCCCAGATTTCTCTGAAACCATCTCCATCATTTTTACAGGACGTAAGTATTCTATTACATTCATATACCATAATTTGTTCAGCCATTCTCCAATTGATGGGCATCCTGTTAGTTTCCAGTTCTTTGCTACTACAAAAAAAGTTGCTATAAATAATTTTGTGTGTGTATATATATATATCTTTTTGCTCTTCAATAAAAACTTAAAAAAAAATTCATACTTGACTAAAATGTCCCTATCCTTTAATACCAAGATACTATTGTTGTTAGTGTGGGTCCTTCCTTCTGAAAATACACCATGACATCAGGGAGGTGATGCCATGACATGCAAGTGAATTGGATTTAAGTGAGGGAGTGTTGTGCAAAGTCACCAGCCTTACTTTCTCTTCTGGAGCCATCTAGGTCAGTGGCAAGATATAGATCAGGACGATTGGAGATGGCCCTGGATGCACTGGGGGACCTAGGCCTTTTCAAACTAAGGTCTTTAACACGTTTCAGTTTGACTCAATGATTAGGGCTAGGTAAGAAATGAGGCAGAGAATGGAATCTTCATCTAGTCAAAAAAAAAAAAGTCAACCTGGGAGGAGAAGACCCTCAGGGTTTCTGGCCAAAACAGAAACAATTGCTATTTACATTCACTCTGGGACAATCAGAGACCAAACAATGACCAAGTGGGGCTTGGGCTGGGACCTATTGTTGGCCAAACAAGAAAGCCTGAGTGATTTGGGTTTAAGGCAAGGTCCTTAAGAAAAAACAAGGTTTCAGCGTCAAAATTTACATTCCTTTAGGCAAAGCACCCTCAGGGAAGGGTATGATACCCTATGTGCACAGAGAGAAAAGAAAAGATGCCACTGCTAGGACATCAAAGACAAAGAAAGGTCTTAAGTCCACCACATTACACCATTACATACACAAAATATTTCTAGCACTTTTTTCCCCCTCTCTTTAAATCTTTGTGAGAAAGGCTGGCTCATAGGTTACGGGAAGGGGGAGGGATCTATTCAGAAATGAAAGTAATGAAAAACAAAAGATCAGTAAAAAAAAGTAAATTCTTATAAAAACATTAAAATATTAAGCTTTCCCTATAAGAAAGTATCTAGCTACAAAAAAAATTCAAATATATATTTATAATCAATCAATGAACATTTATTAAGTATCGACTAAATACCAGGCTGCAAGGTGAAGAAAGTTGGCCTTGGAGCCAAGAAGACTTGAGTTTAAGTACCACCTCTGACACATAATGGCTATGTAAATATGGGCAAGTCACTTGACTTTTCAGTTCTCTAGGCAATTCTCTAAGACTAAGTTGCAGAAAAGGTGCCAACCTAAACTGGTTGGGAGAGTTTCCTCATCTAAGAGCACTAAGAGGCTAAGTGACTTGCCAACAATCACAAAACCAATGTGTGTCAGAGGCAAGACGTGAACCCAGGTGTTTCTGGCTTCAAGACTCATTCTATAAGTACCTGTGGGAACTGGCTTGTATTTAGCAGCCCACCTGCCCCAGAGACACACTTTTCTACGTGCCAACTGATGTTTCTTCTCCCTTACTAGGCTTTTTCCTTAAATGTATGGAATAAACTTATATGCTAAATTGTAGTGAGGCAATTGGGGTTAAGTGACTTGCCCAGAGTCACACAGCTAGTAAGTGTTATGTGTCTGAGGCCGGATTTGAACTCAGGTCCTTCTGACTCCAGGGCTGGTGCTCTATCCACGGTGGCACCTAACTGCCCCTTAAAGTGGGTTTTATTGCCACAATACCATCATAGTCTTTCCTTAGGGGCCTTCTGAAGATAAAATCTTTATTAGATCTTTAATTCCATCCCATGGAAATGGCAACATTAGCTAGTTAACACTACAGTGAAGATGAATGTATGTGAACCACTCATTAATACTCACAGTCACATGGAAGGCCTAAGATAACTGTGGCAGAAAGGTGGCAGAAAGAAGTCCAGAGCTAGGGATGCTGTAAGTGATCAGAAGCACTCACTAAAAGGTACAGTCACACAGAAGCCAGAATTGGGGCAGAGCCCAGCTCAATTTCAGAATTCTTGCCAAGGGCTCCCCTGAATAAAAACCAACGTTCATTTTAAGTCCATATTTTAAAAATTGCTTCAGCTCAATAAACAAGTCCTCTGGATTAAAAAAAAATATCTAAAAGATTCAAGTTTTCTGCTCTTTTTAAAAACCCTTTCATTCCCCAAATAGAAACCAGAAGTTCTGCAAAAAACAGGAAAATTAGCTAATTCAAGAGAATGAAATGAATTGTGGATTACACACTATAATAATTACCATTCCAAACAACTATAGACTAAAACAGTAGATAAGATATTTTTGTCTTTCTCTTGCTTTAGATTGAACAAATCCTATGTGAGGAGAATACCATTTGAGACAAGCATCAATAGTCTCTCTGGAACATTATATTTAAGTAAAATAAATACTGAAACAAAATTCTTGAACTCCTCTACATAAAATGTGTAATAAATGTAATTTCTCTTGCAGTTATGGGCAGTCTCTAGAACTCCAAAACTCAAAATACTATAACCCTAAGTATCTGATAAAGGTTTATACTCCCTGGGTCCCTTAGAATTTCTGCTGTATTTCACAACCCTCTGCAAAGTGAGAATGCCCACCTCCCTCTTCCCAGCTGGGAGAGTACTGACCATTTTCTAAACGGCATCTGGAAATCATGAGCAAGCAAATGTCCAGAAACAGAAGTCATTACCATGGTTACATTCTGTGGGGAGATAGGGAGAGAAGAAAAAAAAATGACTATGGCATATCTATTTCTTTAAATTAAAAAATTGTAAATTCAATTTTATTTTATTTTTAGGTTCAAATTCTCTTCCTTCCACTCCTAAGAAAGCAAAAAAAAAAGTTATAATTGCATATAATCAAGGGAAATAAATTCTCACATTGTTCAGGTCCAAAAAAACCCCCCAAAACAAAAAACAACCAAACCAAAAACGAAAACTATGTCTCATTCTGCACTCTGAGTCCATCAATTCTCTATCTGGAGGTGGACAGCATGTTTCCATGAGGCCTGTGATTTGTGGTTGTTGACCAGAGGTGTTAAGTCTTTCAAAGTCATTTGCTTTTACAAACTATTGTTCCTATAAATTGTTCTCTTGGTTCTATCAACTGTGTTTTGTAATTACAGAAAAAGTGCTCTATTAACTAAATAATCTATTAGAATAAATCTTTCTCCCGACACTTTTCAATGAATACTAATAAAATCACCACTCTAGTCACTATAGGCAAACTAACCTTTTCCATCATTTAGGAATTCTTCCAAGTAATGGAGATGGTCAGAAGTAGCTCAAGCATCTTTTTCTATATGAAGTCTTTCCTGTTCTCTACAACTGTTAGTTTGCACCCTTCTAAACTACCCTGTAGTAACTACTTTGCATATATTAATTTATTATTTATTAACTTTCTATTTGTGCTATATAGACATTAGTATGTTCAAACATAGAAAGCAACACAACTACTGAAAGGAAAAAAATGACCTATTGGACAGCTAGGTAGTAATGTGAGTAGTGTGCTGGGCCTGCAGGAAGACCTGAGTTCAAATCTGGCCTCAAGACACTAGTTGTCTAGTTGTGTCAGCTTCTGTTTGCTTCCATTTCCTCATCTGTAAAATGGGGATAATAACAGCACCAAACTTACAGAGTTATTGTGATGATCAAATGAGATAATAATTGTAAAATCCTTAGCACAATGCCTGGCACATAGGTAATAATTGCTCTATATAAATATTATTATTATTACCTATCAGCACGAAAATGTTCATAGCAGCTTTATTCATCATAGGAAAAAGCTTAGGAACAACATGGTTGATATGACTAAAAGATGAACAAATTATGTTATACGACTTCATCAAAGGAAATGACATATAAAGACTGCAAAGAAATACGGGAAGAGTTATAAAGGAATGCAGAGTTAAGAAAGCTGGATTAGAATATATCAACTACAAATACATAACTAACAAAATCTTAAATGATGCACAGAAGCAAACACAATGTTATTATTTTGTTAAAGGTGATTATATACATATTTCTTAAAACAAATTGTGAAAAAAGGAATTTATGATCCAATTGTGGTACATTTAAAATTTTTGTGTGTGCAAAGTATTTTGGCACCTACCTGGTCATACAGCTGATAGTCAAACTCATAGATCTTATTGAATTTGGACAATCCTTCTCTCTATTTAAAAAGAAAGAAAAATGAAGGGAAAAAACCAAGATGATGTAAAACTTAAGGCTTTTCAACACAAAAAGCAACAAATGTAAATCACTTGCAAATGAAAAGCAGACCAAAATTTTAAAACACTGTTAATTCTAACTGACTCCCAAAACAAGATACTTGATTGTTTTCTTTCCTCCCTTTACCTCCCCTACTTCCCTCTCCTACAAATTTAAGGTCCATTACATCCCTCAACTCCTCCCCAAAACATCATTGTTTCTTTCTTTCTTCTAAGGTGCCTAGAGGTTTCAAAGCAGTAACAGATGACTAGGAAGCTCCAGCACCATTTGGTACAAAGAACACTGTCCTAGGAGTCAGGAGAAATGGCCTCAACTACAGCTCTGCCAGTAATTTACTATGGGAACTTACAAGTGACATCACCTCTTTGGACCTGAATTTCTTCATTAATAAAATTCTGAAGTTGGAATAAGTGATATCTAACAATTCTTCCAGCTCTAGCATTCTAGCATTCTATAAATGGAGGTCCTGAAGAGCAGCATCAGAGGATCATAGATTTAAACCACAGAAGCAGAAGAGACATTAGAAGTTATCTAACCTAACCCCTTCATTTTACAGATGACGAAAATAAGGTCTAGAGAAGAGAAGTGACTTGCTTATATTTACAGATGCAGAAAGTAGCAGAACCAGGACTGGGCTCAAGTAGGCTGTCTGCTAGCACCTCCCTGCCACTCCGAAGCTCCTCTCCCCCACCTCACTGAGTGACCTCTCCTTTAAGGCTGACTCTATCCAGACATATCACCCTATTCACATTCTGGAAATTACCAATCTTCCAGCCCCCAGAGTCATTCTCCCTGTAATCCAGCCTCTCTCCCTGCCATGATTCTTCAGGTCATCACCCCTACTCTGGTTTCACTTTCTTCACTTCAGAATCTCTACCTTTTACTTTACACTGTCCCTGACCCCTGAATCCCCAGTCCCATTGCTACTCATCCCTCTTAAAATCCCAAACCTGAATTATTCCCACTTTCTCTGCTGTTGCTTGCTGGATCATCAACACTCTGGATGAAGTCACACAACCACCACAAATTTGTTATTCAGTCTCAAGTGGACCCTCACTACTTCATTAAACAATCCTTTTCATCTCTATCAAAACATCACCAACCACTACTTCACACCTCCTCTTTCCTAACCACCAGTCCTCCCTCCTTCTCAGCAGAGAACACTGAATCATATTTCACAGAAAAAACTGAGGCCATCTATTGTGAAATGCTGATCCTATCAATCCCCCCTTTCAAATCACCTCAGCATAATCCCCTCAAATCTCCTTCTTTGCTTTAGTTTGGGAGAGAAAAGACGGCCCCTCCTGCTGTCAAGAACAAACTCTGCTTATATCACTGAGGCTCTCCCCACTCTTCTCTTCCCCAGGAAATTGGACCTTTAATTATGTCCTCTCTCCTTAATTTTCAATTTCTCTTTATCCACTAGTTGTCTCTTCCATCATTAAAAAACTCACTTTGACTCTACCATCCTCTTCAAACTACAATTCTATAGCTCTTTCTTTTCATATCAAATTCCCACTGGAGAAGGGGGTATGATCTGTGAATTTTAAAAAACATTTTGATAATTGTATTTCAATATAATTTGTTTCCATTCTAATCCTATGTATTTTATTTTATGCACTTAAAAATGTTCTTAGTCCTTAGACTTTATCATACTGTCAAAGGGGTCCACGATACCAAAAAAGGTAAAGAACCCCTATTCTCAAAGAAGTTGTCTATATGACTTTGACTTTCTCACATTCCAGCACTTTACAAATCCTTGCAATCTAAATTTCGACTCAACAGAAACTGTTCACAGGCGTCAAACTCTGAGGCTGCAAGCCAGTGGCCTGAACCAGATTAAAACGTAATTTTAAAATGTTTGATAAAACAAACAAAAACACAGTAAAATACTTGTTCAGTTGTGTCTGATTCGTTGTGACCCCACAGACCATGGCACACCAATACTGTCCACAGGGTTTTCTTGGCAGAGACTGGAATGGTTTGTCACTTTCTTCTCCAGTGGGTTAAGGCAAACTGAAATTAAATGACTTGCCCAAGGTCACAAGTCCAAGCTAGTGTCTGAGGCTGGATTTGAACTCAGCTCTTCCTGACTCTAGGCCCAGTGCTCTATCCACTGAGCCACATAGCTTCCACACAATACAATATAGGTAATATTAACTTGTGGTTTTCTAAGTCAATATGTATCTGAGTCTGATCCCCACTGCTCTTCCAAGATCACCAATGATCTCTTTGTTGCTAAATGCAATGGTTTCCTCTTAGCTCTCACCCTTCTTGACCACTCTGCTGTGGTTGCCATTGATTACTTCGTCTTTCTACATCCTCTGTCTTCTCCAGGTTTTCATAACACTAATCTCTACAGTTCTCTTTTGCCTGTCCAACCAAATTTTCTCAAGTCACTCTTAAGGGATCAACATCTACATGCCATCCCCCAGTGTACCGCAGGGCTTTATCCTGGGTCCTCTCCTCTTCTCTATCTCTATATGTTTTGTCTCAGAGCCAACTACCATCTCTATGCAGATGACTCCCCGATCTACTTATCCAGCTATTCTCTCTCTCCAGAGCTCCATTCCTACCTCTCCACCTGCCTGCTGGACCCAGCTAGCTGAAGTCCCCTAAACAGCTCAAACTCAAAAGTCCAAAACAGAACTTATCTTTTCCTCTAAACCCACCCCTCCTAATTTCCCTACTTCTGTTGAAACCACCATTCTTCCAGGTTCAGAGCCTGGAAAGTCATTCTCAGCTCTTTACTGTCACTCACTCCTCCTTTCCCCCCAATATCCAATCATTGGTTTAGGGAGTGCCAAAGGGAAGAAATTCCTTCAATCAGAGAGACTTGCCCAGGGTCACACACTCAATTTAGAGGACAAGATAACAAGTTACTAATAGGCCTAAGTAGTCACAATGGTTTGGAGAAACGTGGCTTAGGGTACCGAGAGTTTCAGTGATTTATCTAAAATCACAAGGCTATCATGTCCTGGCCAGACCTAGGCCAAGCTACCTTCCAGCAACTGGGTAGCTAAAGCTCTAGGCCCTGAGTCAGGAAAACCCAAATTCAAATCCTGGAGTTAAGAAGTTGTTGTTTTTCAGTCCTTTCAGTCATGTCAGACTCTTCTCAAGTCTTCACGGGTTTTCTTGGCAAAGATACTGGAGTAGTTTGCTATTTCCTTCTCCAGCTCATTTTACAGATGAGGAAACTGAGGCAAACAGGGTTAAGTGACACACAGGGTCACACAGCTAGTAAGTGTCTGAGGCCAGGTTTGAACTCTGGAAGATGAGTCTTCCTGACTTCAGGCTGGGCACTCTATGTACTGTGCTACCTAGTTGCCCCAGGAATTAAGAAGACCTGAGTTCAAATCTGCCCTCAGACACTTACTAGCTACGTGACCAGGGGCAAGTCACTTAGCTTCTGAGTGCCTCCGTTCACCCAACTGTAAAATGGAGATCATAACACTGTCTACCTCCCAGGGCTGTTGTAAGGACCAAACGAGAATAATTGTACAGCAACTTGCATCTAGTAAGAGTACTATGTAAATGTCAGCTATTAGGATGATTACACCGAGCTGAAACCTGCCTCCTTGCAGATTATGTCCCCTATGAGTCCCCCACTCGAAACAAGAAAACAAAAAAGCGTGTTTCCCAATGCAAATCAATTATTTCCTAGGTTGCAAAGCCAGTGATTGACAGCTGTAGGGAGCGAAATGGAGGGGGAGCGCTGGGCTTGGGAGCAAGGAGTTCGAATCCGCCTCGGTCACTTCCCGCCTGGGTGACTCTGGGCGAGTCACTTACCCTGTTTGCCCTGTAGGACGGGAACGAGCCTAGCACCCCGCTCTCCGGGGGTCACTCACCCTCCGCATCCTGCCGCCGGATAGAAGGTCCGCGATGCCTTTGGCCGCGTCGTTCTTCTCCGCCACACACAGGACTCGGCGACTGCCTCGGAGCGCCACCTCCATGGCGTCCCGGGTCAGGGGGCGGCTCTGCAGCCCCGGCAGGCTCCGGACGGCGCGGAGGCCCAGGCGGACAGCCGGGAAAATCATGCCGAGGCAGCGGGCCCGCGGCCCCGGCCCATCGCCCCGGCCCCGGCGCCCGTCCCGAGGGCCGCCGGCGGCTCAGCTCTCCCGAGTCCCCACTTCGTCAGCACCACGTCGACCCCCGAGCTCCGGGGGGGACGAACTAAACTCTCCGGGACAAGCCCCGACGGCTCATCCTGACAGAGAGGAGGGCGGGCCCTCCCAGGCGCGGACGCGGCCCCCGAAGCCTCAGCTGCCAGCCCGGAGCTGTTCCCGCGCGGCAAAATTCCAGCCCACCACACTCAACTTCCCGTCGCTACTTACTTGGAACTACAACTCCCAGGATGCCTTGGCGCGCGGTGTGGTGGGTTTCCTAATCCACTGGCCACTCAGCTGCCTGTAGTTCCCAGTATCGCGAACTACAACTCCCAGGATACCGTGGCACACAGCACAGTAGTCTTGCATGTCCACCCGCTATCCTACTGCCAGTCTCCCAGTATCGGGGACGACAACTCGCAGGATGCCCTGGAGTGTGGTGTAGTTGCTTTCCGCCGGCCATTCAGCTTTTATTCGGTCCCCGTATCCGGCACCACAACTCCCGGGATGTCCTGGAGTGTAGCGAGGTTGCTTTCCACCGGCCATTCAGCTTCCTGTAGTTCGCGGTGGGTCGGGGACTACAACTCCCACGAGGCCCGGGCGCAGCGGCGTAATAGCTTTCCACAAATTGGCCCTTTTTCTGTTCCTTAGGATTTCCCGCCCATAGGAACGCTTCCCAATTGGTTTCCAGTCCTTTTCCCGCCCGGCCCACCTAAAGTTTTATCGCTTTCGTTTTGTTTTCTCCTTCCTTTTTCCTTCCATAATACTCCTCCGTGAGCAGCTTATACGTAGGTGCTTCCGGTTCAGGAAGATGCCGCTCTGTGGGTCATGTGATCCCAAGATGGCGGCCCTTTAGTAGCTGGCTGGCGACTGTGGCGTCCGAGAATCCGGGACGGTTTGTTCCTGCGAGCTTCAGTCGCGGGGACGGCAGCGACACTTGACTGCCACTCCGCGGCCGCCCGCAGCCTCGGGCCGGGGAGCCCACTTGGAGCAGCGGCGGCGTAGGTGGGAACGGAGGCGACCTCGCCTCTTATTTCCCGGGTCCCGCTTTGCCCGGCTGAGGGTGAGTTAGCTGCGGGCGTGAGGAGAGGAGGACGAGGCTTTAGCTCCCCCCGTTCTAGTCCCACCAGGGGCTGGAGCCAACCGACTGGCCCGGAACCCGGCCTCGGGGGACCCCGAGGCACGAGGGACCCGATTGGATGAGGACACCGAAGCCCCTGGAGGAACCGGATGTTGTGAGGAGCGGGGGCCGAGAACCCTGGGGCTGTCGCCGAGGGAGTCTGCGGTGCTGCAAGAGCTCCTGTGAGTGCCTGCCCCCGGAGACCTCCGCTCGCTAGTTCTCCTTGTATTTTCGACTGACTTCTCTGTTTTCGCTTCTCCTCCCTCATGCCCTTTTACCATAATTGGAAATATGATCAGCGCCCCTGATGTGGTGGCCTTTACCAAAGAGGAAGAATATGAGGAAGAACCGTACAATGAGCCGGCCCTGCCAGAGGAATACTCTGTGCCCCTGTTCCCCTTTGCAAACCAGGGGACTAACCCGTGGTCCAAACTGTCAGGGGCCAAATTTTCCCGGGATTTCATTCTCATCTCAGAGTTCTCTGAGCAGGTGGGACCCCAGCCCTTGCTGACCATCCCCGATGATACCAAAGTTTTTGGCACTTTTGATCTCAATTACTTCTCTCTCCGGATCATGTCTGTGGATTACCAGGCCTCCTTTGTAGGGCATCCATCTGGCTGTGCCTACCCCAAGCTGAATTTTGTGGAAGACTCTAAGGTTGTACTGGGGGATTCAAAGGAAGGAGCCTTTGCTTACGTGCACCATCTTACCCTTTATGATCTGGAGGCCAGGGGTTTTGTGAGGCCATTTTGCATGGCATATATTTCCACTGATGAACATAAAATCATGCAGCAGTTCCAAGAGCTCTCAGCTGAATTCTCCAAGGCTTCAGAGTGCTTGAAGAAAGGCAACAGAAAAGCTTTTGCAAATGAACTTGAAAAGAAATTGAAAGATCTGGATTACACTAGGACAGTGCTGCACACTGAAACAGAGATCCAGAAAAAGGCCAGTGACAAATGGTTTTACTCCTCTCAGGCCATTGAGAAGGCCAATGAGTTGGCCAGTGTGGAAAAATCCATTATTGAACACAAAGACCTATTAAAGCAAATCAGATCTTATCCTCACCGAAAACTGAAGGCATCTGGTTGCTATCCATGTGAGCCAGAGTGTGCCCAGGATCAATCAGCTGACCAGGCATCCACTACCTCTAAACCTGATGAGCCTGCTGAAAGAAATCTTTATAGGCGAAGAACCTCATATACCCCCAAGCTCATCAAGGCAAAGTCTGCTAAATGTTTTGACAAGAAGCTGAAAACCTTGGAAGAACTTTGTGACACTGAGTTTTTCACCCAGACCCTGGCCCAGTTGAATCACATTGAACGCATGTTTAGAGGAGATCTGTGCTACCTTTTAACAAGCCAGATTGACAGAGCCCTTTTGAAACAACAATGTATAACTAACTTCCTCTTTGAAGACTTGGTACTTTTGGATGATAAAATAGTAGAGAAACAGGAGAATACACTCATGGAGTACAGTCAGGACAAGCTACACTCCAGATCTTTAGAAGATTTTCCAATTCCTAAAGTGTTAATTAATATGGGATCTTTTAAGTCCAGTGTGGAATCTGTACTTATCAAGATGGAGCAGGAAGTTGGAGATGAATTCAAAGAGTCTGAGGTGACAGAATCTAGCATTTATGATCATCAGGAGAACTTGGATTACCTTGACATGGATATGAAAGGAAGCATCAGCAGCGGTGAAAGCATTGAAGTTTTGGGCACCGAAAAGTCTACTTCTGTTCTGTCTAAATCAGACAGTCAGGCAAGCTTGACTGTCCCACTGAGCCCTCAGGTAGTCCGGAGCAAAGCAGTCAGCCGGAGGACTATCAGTGAGGACAGCATTGAAGTTCTTAGCACTTGTCCCTCAGAGGCCTTGATCCCTGATGACTTTAAGGCAAGCTATCCAAGTGCCATTAATGAAGAACCTTACGTGGAAGAGCCGTATGCAGATGATGATGGAGCTATTCACTTTAGTGCGAGTGTCAGCCAACAGGATCTTGGTGAGACAGAGGGCAGTTCAGAAAACACCTTAGCACAAACAGATTCTGCTTGTTGTATTGGAAAAGAGAGTTCAAGTCTCCTCATACCAAATTCTGACCAAACACAGAAGCACTGTGATGAAGATGGAGTGGTCAGTATTCCCCCACAGCGTTATAAGGAGAGGCAGCAGGGTGTTCATGTGGACTTCTCGGTGGATGATATCAGCTCTTCTTTCCAAGAGAACACAACAGAAGGCCTTTCTCCTTATGACCTGGATCCAAGCTGTCTGAGAAGCAGCAGGGATCTCAGTAAGATCAGCCTTAGTGAATATGGAGACTCCACCAGCTACATAAGTAGTACAGCATCCACCAGTTCGGACAGGACTCCTTCTCCTGCCTATCACATTGGCCTGTTTTCAGAGAGGCATAAAAAAAAGGCTGGGCAGAATGCCTTAAAATTCATTAGGCAGTACCCCTTTGCACACCCTGCAATTTATTCTCTACTTAGTGGGAGGACTCTTATTGTACTAGGGGAAGATGAAGCAATAGTGAAGAAGCTGGTAACAGCTCTCTCCATCTTTGTTCCCAACTATGGCAAATATGCCAAGCCTGTGAACCACTGGGTCTCTTCCCCTTTGCACATAATGGATTTTCAGAAGTGGAAACTTATTGGCTTACAGAGGTAATTGATTAGATACAGAACTTCTTAATAAGATGGACAATGGACACACATTCATATGGTCTCCTAAGCAGGTCTCAAGAAAGTAAATAACTGCCAATTGGGTATGGCTTTAAAGGCCTTGGCGAAGTTCCTTCCCCTTACCCCCTATCCCCCGTCCCCAATACCTTTCTCACCTGCTTGGTTAGTGCCTGAAATTCCTTTTACTAGGTGACCTAGCCTCTTATTCCATGGCTAATGTAGAGAACATGTTTAACCTAGTTGAAATAATTACTTTTAAGTACTTTAGCACACTGATTATATGCCAACAGTACTGCCAGTTATAAATATTTCTTGTGTGGTCACTGCAATAGGACTTCTATTTGGGAATACTTTGTCATCAGTTTACAGGATGAGTTTGATTCAGACTTTTCACTGTAACATCTCTCTTCTGCCTCCTCCCAACCTTTGAAATTAGTGAAGTTTGATAAATATTGGCATGTATAACAAGCTTTAATATTAGGATCATGATATAAGACAGATGTAATATAAAGTACAAAAATCGGATGCAGAGGTAGACAGATGATATTGTTTAGGTTTTTTCCATTTTTTTTGTCTTAACTATTAAAAAGACTTTTTAGGAAAAACAGCCTGAAGAAAGGTTTGAAAGAGTTTGCTAAAGAGGGATGGATACTCATCTGGGGGGGGGTTGTCAAAGAAAGAATTCCTAAAACTCCTAGGGAAGAAAGGTATGGGTGCTGATTATCAGTGGACAAGATGTTTATGGGATGAGAACAAGAAATGCTTAATCTGGAAATAAACCAGCTGAAGGTAGTATGTTGTGTGGTGGGAATTGTGAGAGTCAAGACCTGGGTTTTAGTCCCAGCTCTTCCCCTGACTAGCTGTGGGACTTTGGAAAAGTTTATTCCAAATCTGAGCTTGACTTCACCCATCTATAAAATGGGGATATTCGTTCCTGCCTTTTTACTTCACAGTGATATTTTAAAGGCAAGAGGTTGTTTTTCCCATGGAAGATGACTTGTGGGGGAGACTCAGAATTGTGGAGGCAGAGAAGAGACACCCAACTAGGAGCAGAGTAGAGAGATGGTCCTGGTAAGTGCTGAGGAGGTGAAGATGGTGTTAGCATTTTGCAGTGCCTGGCATATGGTTGACACTTGCTAAGTGTTGATTGAATTTAAAATAATATTTTAATCCTTGAATGCCATGATTCTAATTCTAGCTTTGCAATCGTTGAAATATTGAAGGTTTCTATGGGTAAGTGACTAAGGAAATTGGATATACTTAGATGATCGGTAGCATAAAGAAACAGAAATCTCAAATGTGGAAAACTGTGAGAGGTTAGGTTAGGCAGTACTTGCTCTCTTTGTTTTTGAGTGATCTAAAATACTTAATGGCGTGTCAGTAAAACTTGGGGAAAAAAAAAGAAAACTATCTTATGTAAATAGCTCCTGTTTCTCTGCTTTATAAACTGAGAATTTCTAGATGTTCTCTGCAAAGGTTTCTGCAGAAACTTTTAAATCTGGAAGACAGTTTAGAAGAAAAAAGTCATTGAAGATGCCCAAATCACCTAATTTTTCCTGACTTGTCTTCATATATTCCTGGGTCTCACTGTCCTTACTGACCTTTGCCTATCTGTTTCAGAGTGGTTTCTCCAGCTGGTGTCAACACCCTCCATTCCCTGAACCGCTACAGCCGTTACACTAGCATACTAGATTTGGACAACAAAACACTGAGGTGCCCACTCTACCGAGGCACATTAGTGCCCCGCCTGGCAGATCACCGAACCCAGATCAAACGGGGGAGCACCTACTACATGCATGTGCAGAGTGTCCTGACCCAGCTGTGCTCTAAGGCCTTTCTCTATGCTTTCTGTCATCACCTACACTTGCCCATCAACGAGAAGGAGACCGAGCAGTCTGTGGTAGGCCGACAGGTGAACTTCTTGAAGCTGCATCTGGGCCTGGTAAATGAGGATGTCAAAGTGGTGCAATATTTGGCTGAGCTGCTCAAGCTGCAATACATCCAAGAGCCTGTCAGGCCTAATCATTCAATGCTCAGGTTTGACTATGTTCCCAGCTTTTTGTACAAAATCTAGGCCTGTTCCCAGCTGTTTCACAGAAACATACATGACTTAGGGTCAGAGGGTGCAATGGGGATGACCAAACATTTGCCTGAGCTTGACTTTGTATTTCTGCTATTCATTGGAAAAGAAAATTAGATGGTGAAAAATGTTAGTAGCATCAGGGCTTCTCCAGCTGGGGAAATGCAGATGTGTAAGAGGTTCCTGACACTCAGGAACCAAGTATGGGATATTTTTCATGGCCAAGCTTTCCTTGAGGATATTTAAGAGGGCAGTCAGCCACCATTAAGTTCTTTGTTGTGTCAGTTGTTTGTTGTGATCAGGCTCCTGGATCCAAAATAGTTCTTCATTTTGTGGCCATGGGGGCAAGGGTCCTTTTAAAGTCAAAATGCTCCTTGATATTGAAAAAACTCATTGTAAGCTATATCAGGACTTCACAGCTCTAGGCATCATAGAAAACCCAAAAGGAACCCAGCCAAACCTTCATCACATTGAGGGGCAAACTGAACAGGAAAATCAGCTTAACTATGGCAAATAGAAACTTAATCCATTAATTGGTACATTAATGTCCTCTCATTAAGACCTCAGGTAATTGGCAGGGGCCCTATAATTATCTGACCTCACTGGAGCCTATTGTATTTAAAGGAGGTTGTTTAACCCTAATTGCACTCCTTGACCCCTGAGATGGACGAGTGAAAGCCCAGCAGCTGCCGTTCTGAAGGCACCTACTGACTGGTCAGTCAGAGAAAATATCGCCGGCAGCCCCTGCTGAGTGAGGATGAAAGTGTGTTAGAACCTTCAGTTTCTCATGCCCAGAGAGAGGTCCATTTGTGCCTTGTCTGCCTGTTTCATTATTCAGTGTTAAGGGGTGGGGGGGAGACGTAAGGGAGGTGTTTCTAGACTATTTGAGCTTAGGTCTGCAGTGTGTCAGCAGAAGTGATTGTAAGGCGATGGTTTGAAGGGTTCCAGGACAACCAAGAGCAAGGCAGAGGGCATGGAAGGAGTGGGGCCCAAGTTACCAGTTTGACCAGTACCATCAAGCCAGTGATTGGCAATTATCATGGTTTTGTTCTACTGGCTTCTCTGATCAGGATCTAGTTTGCTGTCATGGCAAAGCTCTGGGGAAGTCTGTGTGGATCACTACTCTCAGCTCTAAATCCTTTTATCCATCAAGCCTTCACAACTTCTTTACTGCCTCTCAGAGGATGATTTGCTAATTGGACTAAGGGCTCTGGTTCATTTCACTGATTTATAACTAGCAGTTTTCTTGTGTTCTGAAATTCGCTAAATTAATTTTGGCCAGATTGAAGAAACATTTGGAAAATGGGCTTAGATTAGCCCATCCTTTGAGGATGGTGATGAGTTGGAGAGGATATTATCACCCACCTCTTGACCTGTTTCTGTTCTCATAGTGTCCTCCATCTCCACAAGGGATTTATAGGTGATTTTTAAAAGGCTGCATTTAATATCACAACTAGACATTACTCTTGGCTTTTATCTTCACTCCCTCACATCTGCCACCAGAATATGGAGATGTGTTTTCTTGCAACCTTGAAATCTTAAAGGATGTTTTCAAAGAATGCTGTTTTTATTTCCAGCCATGTGATTTTGCTGTTTTTAATTTATTCCACAAAAAATGTGATTATAGATATGAAGCAACCTTGAATTCTGCACTTGAATGTGGTGTTGCCATTGAGCCAGTGTCAGTGGAAGATTCTTAGGTGGTATGTTTGTGTTTTCCTGCTTTTCTAGTTTGATGTAGGGTTCCTAGTGTCCTAACCCAAAAGTGTTTGAAGCCAGACCTCATCCTACTGCTGCCCATGGGGCAGCTAGCTTTTCTCTTTCCAAGAAGGTTCAGTACCATGTCCTGTATGTCTCCCAAAGAAAATGACAAGAAGGAATTTGTTTTTGTCTTGTTTTTCTCTCATTCCCCTAACTGTTCTGCATTAGAGAGGGGAAGGACAGCCATCCCTCTCCCTTCCCCTACTTCCAGCATAATGTTGTTTGTCAAACTGATAAACTTGGGGACTTTTTCATGAGGGAGCAGCGTGGATTTCTTCAGGTTATTTTTCCCCCTTTCTTTCACACCGCACATTTCCATAGCAAAAAACCTAGGGAAAGAGCTTCCTGGTGCCTTTGAACTGTGAGGCATAAATCTTGCTCACGACATAGACGTACTTGGAAAGCTTTGCCACTCCAATCTGTCAAAATGCTGGTGCGTCTAGGCTGGGTGGTCAAACAGTGCTTTTGCATCCACAAAGGAGGCAGCAGCAGAGTTTCTCTTTAAAGGAAAAGAGTGCTGTATCATCTGAGCTGCCATTGCTATTTGAATTTTAAGCTTTCTCCTGCAGGACTCCCCCAATGTCATAGGAAAGTGACAAAACTGCTTCAGCTGGAAAGTGGGTACAAGCAGCAGACCCATTTCTGGTGTGTGGCATATCTGGCTTAAGTCACTTATTATGGTGGTCTTTAAATACAGCAGTTTGTGGGGTAGGAGTGGAGAAAGGAGCTCTTTCCCAATCTCGACCCCAGTGGCATTTCAGAAAGTGTTACCAAAATTGTGAATAGTAAGGTAGGAAAAACCATGCCAGTGAATAGGATGGATTTTTTCCTACATGAATCTTGAGTGCAGCTCATGACTCTAAAAGCCTCTCAAAAAAACCTAACAAAAGTAATTGTTAAGAAGGGTGGACTAAGTTTTTGAGCCGTATTCCAACTAGAAAATAATTTTGGGGAGTATGAATTCAAAAAATATTATTCAGTAAAAGAATTTCATTTTCAGTGAGTTTTGAAAAAATCATTACGAATTGTTTACAGCTTTTGGGCATAGGTGTTTAACACTCCCACAAAATGGAATTTATCTTAAATGCACTCTATGGTAAGACCTATGTTAGGACTTTTTTTCTATTTTAGAAAGTTGAATCTAATTATTAGACACCTTGCTTCTTTTTTAATTGGGGGAGGGATTTAAAAGTTATAAATACTCAGATAAAATGCTTGTTTTTTTTTCTTGTAATCAGCACACTAAATACCATAGGAAACATTTAAAAAGAAAACTCAAACTTAAGCAATTAATCACACCCCAGAAACTAGGTAACATTAGCCCCACTTCTTAATCTTTTTTGTTGTTGTTGTTGCCAAGATTTATTTTCAGGTAACAGACACAGCTTTTGTTTTTAAGTTTGAGATTTAAATCTTCAGTATTTTCTGTTTTATACCACCTTTTTGGGGGAAAACAACTGAGAATTAGGTAATATAAACCTGATTATCAAACTTGTTAAGGATTTATAGGTACATGTTTTAAAATCCCTGTTTAGAAAATTAAAACAAAAGGCATGTACAAAGCCATATTAATCTCTTATCTCCTGCTTCATTGCTTCCCCAAACCAAGTATTCCCCTCCTGGAGTTGGAGGGTTTTGTTTTTACATAAATGTTACCAGAAAAACTTGGGTGGTTTCACATATTTCTCTTCAAGATTGTGGTCTACAGTCAACCCAGCTGGAACTTGTAATTTTCCAGGCATACTTTTAATTTGTATTCATGTATGTGGACAGATCTTTACTTGGAATATAATAGAGTATAATTCAAACCTAAATGAATAACCTGATCCCATTTGAAGACTCTAGAGGGGGCCAACGGTTTTTAATATGCTTGCCAGGGCTGCTAAGATTCTATGAAGTGTAAGCAAAAATGATTCCTTGCTTTTGAACAGTCTGGTTTTTTTTGTCAATACCAAGAGCATGTATCTTCCCAGTGAATCCTCAGTGTTGCATGTCAGGTCATAGTCCTTAGTGTTACCTTTGTGGTGTTTGTCAGTGCAACAACTGGGCGCACCTTCTCAGACTAACTGAATTCATCAGAGCAGCCTTTGGAAGAACGTCACCAAAAAGTTGAAGTCAAGTGGTTTTTCTCAAGTTTGCCTCCCTAAGAGTTCAGAAAGGATGTCTTGATTTATGCTTTAAGTCGAACTGTTTTCTGGCTTTCCCCCAATTTTGTGCTTAGTATGAGGAAATAAGAGAACTTATTAGACAGTTAAAAAGAGGGAGGCAACAGGGTTTTTCCCTGCTCCTAGAATGGGTTGTAATGCAATTGAAATTTCCAACAACTTAAGCTGCCCCTGTCTCTGCTTTGAGACGCTTGTGGTCTTGACTCGGTGAGCACTTTTATGTTCTGTTATGCTTCTGGTAAGGGAAGACAGGATAGTTATAGGAAGTTAAAGGTCAGAGTTCATGAGGCTGGGAAAAGGACAGGAACACCTCTTGAGGCCAAGTAACCCGAACTGTTGGGCCCAGACCTGCAGTCAATAATAGCGTGTTCCTTTACTCAAGTGAAAGAAATGAACTCTTCCAAAGCGGCCATGCAGACTGTCAACCCCAGTCCTATAAAAAGTATGTTTGTCACCTTAGGGAGAGGGGGCGGGTTACTGCCGCTGTATGTGTGTGTGCACTTTAGACCATTGTACAAAATTCAGTACTGATGCCAGATCCCAGATGGGAAAATTGGTGAATCAGTCATCCACAGGGTGATGGGCTGATTTATATGAGAATGCAGAGGTAAAGGGTACAGTCTCACCCCAGCAATTCAGACACTGAGGAGTTGGAAATACTGATTGGGTTGAGATAAATACTACCTTTCAGGTTGCAGTGAGGAACATGGGCTGTGATGAATTCTGACTTATTTTAAAGAAAAGCTATTTTATTATTGCATGTTCACTTGTTTGTATCTGTGTATACAGACCACTGTGTAAGCAGTAGTTTAAACAAGTGCCCATTGGAAGTAGTATACTTGGCATGTCTGTAATATCATTTTAGAGGTGTTGCTGCACAAGTATGAGTTAATGCCAAATGAATAGTATGAGAAATGTACTGTAAAAAAATTAATTTATTTGAGTTCAGATATTTTTGAAATACAAATTTGGTTGTATTTTTAAAGCTATAATTCTTGTCACATTCTGTGGTTAATTTTATTGTGCTTATTAAAAATGGTCATTATTGTTTTGCACTCAGCTGTTTGAACAACAGTTTCTTTGGGAAGGCATCAGCTTCAGGTACCTGATCGTAGGGAGTAGACCAGTATCTCAAATTGGAATAGAAGGCTGTCATTACCAAGTACCAGACTCAGCAAGTGACCCCTCATGTGTGATCTGTCCCTCTGGAAACAAGGGTCACACTTGCCACCTACTTCTCCAAAAGCACCAAGGATTAAAGATAGCATTTATAAGGTACTTTGAGCTCCTACATAATGTTGTAACAGACATAAAACCTGTCAGGCTTGTAATTTTATACTTAGTTGAAGCTTCACAATAATTTCCTCTTCTGACTAAAATGGACGTGATTCAGTTTCTCTGGCATTCTACTGAACAACATGATACTGAGATTGAGTAACTTTTACAAGCCTGGATGTAATATGTTATATTCACAATATGGATGTTTTCTGAACTGCTGTAATAAGTCACGAGCCTGCCAACTGACCAGTGCAGAGAAGGTTACATAAAATTATTTAAGTAATACTCTTAAATTACATCACCATTCATTTGAATGAAGGCTGAATGGCTATAGGATACTCCAATCTTCTACAAAAATTAGATGATTAGGATTCAAAATAAATTCACTAATTAGTTAAAAGTATCCTCCAAACAACTAATAATGAACTTTTAAAACTGAGAATTGTAGTTTGTACCCCTCCTCAATGACTGCCAAATGGTAATTTTTTCAATGCAGGGATATTAGAAAAGCTTATTAAAAAAAAAACAACCACCTTCTACTTCCCTTAACCCCTCCCAATTATACATTCTCCTTTCCTTTTCTCAAAGGCACTTGGGTAGCCTTCAGGCTAAATATTTCCAATCTGGCTCTGAAACTTAGAGACTGCTGACGGTGTCCAGTCTCATTTTAAAAATCAGGGATCCCAGGCAGGGGAAAAACAGCTGCAAAGCTCTCCACTTTTTCTCTGATGGCCTTGATAACACCCTGATACTTCGCATCCCCAGAAAGTTTCTCCTTGAATTCTTTCATGGTGGCCTGGGGACCAAGGTCTTTCTGAATATGCAGAGTCAGTTCTATTCCTGCAGAGACAACATCACAATAATGAAACTACTCTGCTTACCAAGAAGCTGAAGACATTTTTATCAGGCACATGCCACAATGAAGTTACACATTAAAACACAAATACAGATGATAATAATGCACCCTCCAAACCAAAGATGGATTCAGGAATAGGAACAAGATGGTCCCCAATGTCCATAAAACAAGCTGACACAAATACTAGTGCAGGCCTAGCTAACAACTTCCCTATGTGACCAGAAGGCCCTGCCTTTTATTTTAGCATTCAGCAGAGGATGATTATTTAACCCCCATGTAAATCTTGCAAGTTACAGACAGAAGGAACCTTAAAGATGATTTAGTTCATCCTCACTTGGTGGATAAAGAAAGATGATGCCTGAGGCCACACAAAGGAGCAGAACCAGGAGTGGAACCAAAGTCCTGATGTCAAATCCAGTGCTCATCTCGATAAGAATCCTCCTACTTAATGAAAAAGCATTTAACAGAGGGACCTGCTAACTTCACCCCTCAACGGAGTCATCAGTGAGGAGTTTTTGCATATCAGAATTATGTTTCCAGGAGTCTCGTGAACATAACACATCAAAAGGGAGAGTAAGAGCAATGTGATCCCTTGGAAGGAGAGCCCAATTTGGGTTCAAGCTTTGCCACTGACTACCCATAGGTAAGTCATTTAACCTCCTGGGCCTCAGTTTCTTCATCTGTAAAATGAGGAGAGGGAGCTAGAGGAGGGACTGCTAAGGTCCCTCCAGTTCTAAGTCTGCAATTCTGTGACCTTAAAGCAGGCTGGCTGAGGTAAATAAAATTATAAAACTAATGGAGAAGACAATTAAGTGATTTCTACCACTTATGCCTTGGCACAATTTAATAGCTCAGTCTCAACTGCTGGGTCAAAAGAGTGACACTCCAGGTCAATCAGAAGGAATCTGCTTATTGTCCTGAAACTTCAGTTTATAGCACAGATTAACAAATGCATTTTAAATCTAGGTGCCAACCTGGTTTTTGTCTTTTAAGAAAAAGCAAAAGGCAATGTATTCATGTATCTCATAAGGGTCTAGACCCACATTTGAATTTTTAAGGGTCTTAAAGCACTGGATAGAGGCCTGGGCCTGGAGTCAGGAAGACCTGAGTTCAAATTTGGCTTCAGATACTTACTAGCTTTGTGACCCTGGGCAAGTCACTTAATCTGTTGCCTTAATCCACTGGAGAAGGAAATGCCAAACTACTCCAGTATCCTTGTTAAAAAAAATCCCATGAACAGCCTTGGTGTCCACGGAGTTACGAAAAGTCGGACACACTGAACAATAAGGGTCTTAAAGGATCCTATGGAAAAGTCAATGATGCCAGGAAAGTGTTACTTCTAGAGCATGGTTCTCAAACTGTTTGGTCTCAGGGACCCTTTTATACTTTTAAAGTGTGAAGACATTTTTTAAATGTGAATATCTATCAATACTTCCTATATTGGAAATTAAAATGGTTTTACATTATAAAAATAGCCTTGACCTCACAGATCCCTTGAAAGGGTCTTGGGGCCACACTCTGAGAACTCTTGCTGAGTCATGTCACATGAGTGGTCATCAACCCAGCCCTTCACCTACACCTTGAGCAGGTACCACCTTCACCTAAGAAGCCCGAGGAACCCTAAAGTCAGTCCTCCCTGAAGAGTATCTATCCAGTGTTTCAACAACCAGAGAAGTTAGTGGGAACCAAGGCCATGCTGCCAGGGGTTTGTTGAGCCCAAGTGACAACAATCCACAAACCTAGTAATGTCCCAACCTCATTCTTACCTTCATGAATAAAGTGGGCTACTTTGTGGAAATCTTTTTCTAGTAGTCCTCGGGAGGTCAGAGCTGGGGTTCCTAGTCTCAGTCCACTAGGTCTTAATGCGCTTTTGTCTCCTGTGAAGTAAGAAGAGAGCACTGAACTCTTCATTTGCCAAACAACCATTAAGTACTTAAAATTCACACTTGAGGATGATGACTTGCAGCTTTAAGGATTTTGGCCCAGCCTGTCCATGTTTTAATACGAATGCATAAATGGTTTTGAAACAACCAGTGTTCTCAGAGCTCCTGAAATCAGGCGTACATATGGTGATGGGGAAGAGCTAGAAAAATATTACAATGAAGTTAGCTTTGGCTTAAAAGTTGTCTTGGGGCTAGACACACCAAAAGTTACCCTCCCCCCACCCTCAATGCAGTACTTAGAGAAAGCAAACCACTACTTCGTTTAAAGAAGTTCTTAGATCATCACAATCCACAAACCTGGAAAAACGGATCTCTCTCATCAAGAATTCCCTATCCACTTTCTCCCAAGTGGCTACAAAAACTTTCTAAGCAGAAGAAAACTCAAGTATCCCAAGGTAGTCCTTAGAATAATTTGGTCTTCTGGCTTTTGAAAACTTCCCTGGTTGGGTAGAAACACATCACAGAATCCTATCTGCTGAAAAACAGCCAGCTGACAGGGCATTTGTGATTTCTTGAAGAACCACATTCCTTGTTGGACAGGCTTGTGAAATTGATCTTTTTAAAGAAAATTCTTCCCTACATCCCTAAAGGTCCCACTCATTATACCTAGTGACGTAACACTACACTTTTGGAAGCGTCCCTAATTCCTTCTATATGGCAGGTCTAAGATGTGACACACAACAGGAAAATGAATTTGGAATCAACGGGTTCAAACCTGGTTCAAAAACCTGACTCTGCTACTTAGTAATTTGCCAAAATACCTCTTGTCTCTCTGGGCTCCCTTCCTCATCTGTAAAAGGAAGGGGACGGGTGAGATGACCTATCCAATTCTAACAAGTTCTTTGAAGAATGGACCTTGGGATATGGGGAAGATGGAGAAGGGAAAGGATAGGTTTTTTCCCCTCCATTTAGATTACAGGGGACTCTTACCTGGGCAGGTGTTCTTGTTACAAGCAATAGAACAAGCTTCTAGCACCTTCTCAGCTCTTCCTCCATCCGTGCCTTTGTTGCGGAGGTCCACAAGAATCAAGTGGTTGTCAGAACCACCTGGGGAAACAATTTTGTTTTGTTTTTGGTAAGGCAATGGGGTTAAGTGACTTGCCCAGGGTCACACAGCTAGTAAGTGTCATGTGTCTGAGGCCGCATTTGAACTCAGGTCCTCCTGAATCCAGGGCCGGTGCTCTATCCACTGCACCACCTAGCTGCCCCGGGAAACAATTTTGATACGTAAAAATTCATAGTGATGCCCCCCGTTCAGCTCTCAAATAAGCCAGGTCCCTCTGTTTAAAGGAAACCAGTAAGAATCACAGAATCAGATTTAGAGCTGGAAGGAACTTTAGAGGCTATCCACTTCAAGATCTTCATTTTATAAATAAGGAAACTGAACACCTGAGAAGCTAAATTATCCAAGGTCACACAGAGAGTGGCAGAGATAAGATCTGAACCCCTGAGTCCAGAGAGAAACCGCTATCTAACCCAATGGCACAAAGTAGCCTCCTGCCATTTCTGTAACAATTCTACCTTTGTAATATCTCAAGTATATGCCTCCTTACCTCCTGATGCTGCCACCACCCTGGTATATGCCCTCCTCACCCCACACCTGGACTACTGCAACAGCCTTCTGGTCTCCTCCCCCCTGTGGTCCAACCTGCACTCAGCTATCACAATGATCTTCCTAAAAGGCAGACCTGACCATATCACTGCCCCCTCCCCCATTAATAAGCTCCAGGATCAATGATAAAATCTTGCTTCACAACCTGTCCCATTCCTACCTTCTTCTCCTCCATATACTCTGGACCACTCTCCCTCATCTCTGCCTTCTGGCTTCCTTCAAGCCCTGGCTAAAATCTCATCTTCTATGAGAAGCCTTTCCTCTTTACTATTACTTACTATCCTTTATATATCTTGTTTGTACATAAAGAAAGTATTTCTCCCATCCTGTCTGCTCCATTAGACTGAACTCCTTGAGAGTAGAAACTATCTTCCTTGTATTCCCAGTGCTTAGCACAGTACCTGGCACACAGCAGACACTTCATAAATGCTGACTGACAAGTCTGCTTTTTATCACAGTGTACACTCCCAGAAAAAGCAAACTAAACATGTCTGAAACTAGACTCGGCCATCTTCCCTCCCAAAAGTGGACCCCTTCTGCAAATTTCACTATTTTTGTTGTTCTCCATCAGCCTAATTCATAAGGTCAGGGTCACCACAGGTGCCAATTCCTGTTGATTCTGCTTCCATGGAAGATCTAACATTCTATCTCTTCTCTTCACTGACACCACCATTACCTGGTAGCTCAGGATTTCACCAACACCACTCACGTGGACTATTTACAATAGCCTTGTGTCTATTATAAATCTTTGTGTCTCCCGTTTCTCTCCTCTCCAATCCATCCTTCACACAGGCCAAAATAAACTACTGAAAAAGTCTCTGTACATTCACACATACTGTTCCCACGCTTGGAATGAATGTGCTCTCATTCTCTACCTTTCGAAATCCTTCTCTTGCTTCAAGTATCAATTCCACTATCTCCCCACCAGCACCACCCAAGCTGTTAAGTGTTCTCTGCCCTCTCAAATATTCCAGAGTACAGTGATCTCTCCCTTGCCTCCTTCACTCCCTGCCTCGGATTATATTTGTTTGTTGTCAGTCCTGCCAGAGGGTTGTCACAGCAAGTCACAGAGTACCCAGAGTAGGTATCAGCCAGAGCCCGAGATGAATTGTCAGAAGAAGAAGAGTTAAAGGTGACCTCCACGAGCCCCTGTGACTATTCAAAGCTAAGGGGCCAGGGTAAAATATCATCCCTGCCGGTACTGATGGGGGATAGAAAACTCAGGGCCGGCCTCCCTAGGAAACCTCTTCACCAGCCCTCCTGGTGGCTGCCAACCTGTATCTGGTGTGTGCTGCTTATCAGTCACGTGTTGGACTCTGACATAACACTCTTAAATGCTGTTCTCATCCTCTTAGAAATGGGGGGGAGTGGTGGGAAAGAAGGGCCAAGCAACCAGCTCTTCAGTGGAAAATGAGGTATCAAAGAGCTTATTTCCTCTAAATTGAAAATAGTTACACTGGGGGTTTGGGAACATAAACTTGTTGCATGAGTATATGGGTTCCATTTTCAGATGAGGCATGTGCCCCTCTCTTACTGTCAGGGCATTTTGTTGAAATAAGCACCTTGGTAAATGAAAACTCCTTTAAAATAGTTACAGAGGTTTTGGTTATGCATTTACTAAGTTACTGTAAAAGCTTGGGTTTATTATTTTATTTTTTTGCTTTTTTTTGGTGAGGCAATTGGGGTTAAGTGACTTGCCCAGGGTCACACAGCTAGTTAAGTGTCAGGTGTCTGAGGGCAGATTTGAACTCAGGTCCTCTTGACTCCAAGGCTGGAGCTCTATGTACTGTGCTACCTAGCTGCCCCTTGGGTTTATTTTTGTAGGAGTTAATTGCTAAGAATTAGAAACAGCAATAGGTAGGTAGAGCTCCAGCCTTTGAATCAGGAGGACCTGAGTTCAACTCCGGCCTCAGACCAAAACACTTGACACTTACTAGCTGTGTGACCCTGGGCAAGTCACTTAACCCCGACTGCCTCACCAAAAGGCAAAAAAAAAAACACCACACACAAAAAAACAGCAATAGGGCTGTTCTGTTGGAGTATTGTAAATTGTAAGTAAAACATACAAATGTGTAATTAAAAAAAAAAGCAGACCCCATTTGGAGTTTTCTTGGGAAAGAGACTGGAGTGGTTTGCCATTTCCTTCTCCAGATCACTGGGCAGATGAGGAAACTGGGGCAAACAGGGTAAGTGATTTGCTCAGGATCACAAAGTTAATAAGTGTCTGAGGCCACATTTGTACTCAGC
This sequence comes from Phascolarctos cinereus, assembly GCF_003287225.1. NCBI lineage: Eukaryota > Metazoa > Chordata > Mammalia > Diprotodontia > Phascolarctidae > Phascolarctos > Phascolarctos cinereus. The sequence goes on along the minus strand of NW_027555847.1, from coordinate 247,806,360 downwards.
AAGATGAGTCTTCCTGACTACAGCCCTAGTGCTCTATCCACTGCACCACCTAGCCTCCCAATTATTTGTTTACATGCTGTCTACCCCAAGTGGAAGGTTGGCTCCTCAAAAGTACAGTTTTTTTAATCTTTGTATCCCTAGGGTCTACTGGGTCCTCGTAGGCAACCATTTTCCAAACTGGAATGTAGGGTGAGGGACTGACACAAGACCCCCTGGAAGGATATAAAGTAATAGTCAGAATTATTGATTATAGGGGCAGCTAGGTGGTGCAGTGGATAGAGCACCCTCCCTGGAATCAGGGGGACCCGAGTTCAAATCCAGTCTCAGACACTTACTAGCAATGTGACCTTGGGCAAGTCACTCAACTCCCAACTGCCTCCCTACCCCACCCCCCAAAAAATTACTGACTGTATTTAAGTACAACTGCTATATAACTAGATTCACTTTTTTTTTGCCAGTGAAGACAAAAGTTCAAATAAAAGTAAACCAAAGTGAAAGTAACATGGAAAATCTGCTTCCCTTGGTAGAGGCAGCAGAAGAAGAACGTGGGACTTGCCTGTAGGTGGTGGGGAACCTCCCCTCACAACCCCTGGGGGCTCCATGCATGGACCCAGGCCTCCTCCCTGAGGAGATCCCTGGATAAGACAATGGCTTGGGACCATCCACCAGAAAGAAGTTCTCATAGCACCCCAAGTTCCCATGGGATGTTCCCCACAAATCCCACCCTTCACTGGTGGTGAGGACGCCTGGGGGGCTCCCCAGTGAGCGGGCACTGTAGTACTGCTCTTTTGAAGGTACTTCTTGCGTCAGCCTGCATGCAGGGCTCCCACCTTCAACAATCCACCGCCACCATGATTCTCCTTTGTCTTTGGGAGGCAAGGTAGAATAGTGGGAAAAGTGTTAAATCTGGAGTCAGAGGATCTTGGTTCAAATGCTAGCTCCGCCCCTCACTGTGTAACCTCGGGAAAGTCAATGAACTTTTCTGAGAAGCCTCAATTTCTCCAACTATAAAACAACAGGGTTGGACTAGATATCCTCAAAGTCCCGTAAAAAGAATGGGGCATGGAGGCAACTAGGTGGCGCAGTGGATAGAGCTCTGGCCTTGGAGTCAGGAGGGCTTGAGTTCAAAATCTAGCCTCAGACACTTGACACTTACTAGCTATGTGACCCTGGGCAAGTCACTTAACCCAAATTGCCTTACCAAAAAGCAAAAAAAAAAAAGAGAATGGGGCATCACTACATAAAATTTGGAAACCATTGCCCTAGGGACAGCTCTGATTCTGCCATCAGAATGAATGGATAACTGCTAATAAATAACAATAAAAATACTGTTGTTATTTTCAGTTGTGTGTGGCTTTATGACCCCATTTGGGAGTTTTTTTGGCAAAGACACTGTAGTGGTTTGCCATTTCCTTCTCCAGCTCATTTGACAAATGAGGAAACTGAGGCAAACAAGGTTAAGTGACTTGCCCAGGGTCACACAGCCAGTAAGTGCCTGAGTTAGGTCACATAGCTAGTAAGTAACTGCTTGAGGCACTGTGACTCAGGTCTTCCACACTCCAGGCCCACCCAGCTGTCCCATGGACAGGACCTCCAACAGACCTAGTGCAAGTACTTACCTGTTACTACGTGGTAACCCAGCTCTATCATGGCTGCTGACAGGGCCTTGCAGTTGGCAACCACCTGTTGCTGATAAGCCTTAAACTCAGGTGTCAAGGCTTGCTTCAGAGCTACCGCAACTCCTAGTCAAGAAGAGACTCTATGTCAACAATTGGGTAAAAAGGTTTACTAACGTCAAGATAACGCTTATCTATACCTTCCCCCAAGCCCCACCCCCTGGAACAAAGTCAAACCCCTGGAATGGGCTACTACACCTTTCATTTGGTATCTGAAGATTATTTTCTTCAAATTCATATTTATAATAGCACGATTACTAAGCAAAGCTTTCATTCCATTCAGCACTGGCCATCCCTGTCCTGGAGGATCTGGAGGCTGAGTCCCTGAACTCTGGACAAGATTTAAGTATCATCTCATCCAGGTGGAATCATAGCACCTACAAGGCCAGCAGGTCCAAGCAGCTCAGTAGCACAATGGATAGAGCTGCTGGGCCTAGAGTCAGGTAAACCTGGGTTTAAATCCAGCCTCAGGCACTTACTGGGCAAGTCACTTCATCTTTTGCCTCAGTTTCTTCACCTGTAAAATAGGGATGATAATAATAGCCCTTACCTCCCAAGGTTACTATGAGGATTAAATGAGATAATATTTATAAAATATTTAGAACAGTACCTGGCACATGGGAGGCACTTAATATTTGTTCCTTCTCTTCTTTCTCCATCCCCTCCCCCAACCAGTACCTGGGCTGAAAGCTCCTACCCAACCAGGAGCCAACCAACCTCTACTGGAAGACCTCCAGTGATGGGAAATCTATTGCGACCTGAGGCAGAAGGGAACAGTTTGGCATAACTCTAATACTAAACTTTCCCTTTATAACCAGCCAAAATCTGCCCCTTTGCAACTCTCCTAGTCCTGCTGCTGAAGACCAAGTATAATCCTTCATGATGATCCTTCAAACACTTGACAATAGTTATCTTGTCCCCTTCTAAGTCCTCTCTTCTTTGGGCTAAGCATCCTGAGTTCCTTCTATCAATCTAGGAAGACTATTGGTATTATTTCCAATTCTTTTCATCATCTCCAGCAGCTTCTGCTATCTCCTCCAAGGTTACCTCCCATCTACTCTGAATTTATCTTATATGTTCTAATTTCCAGGTTGTCTTTCCCATTAGAATATAAGCTCCATGAGGTCAGAGAATGCCCTTCTTTGTACCTCAAGCACTTAGCACAGTGTCTGGCATTTAATAAATGCTTGCCGGTTGATATGGAACACCCTTCTCCTTGGTAAAGAAAACAGAAACACATTAATGTCTGAGTAGTTCCACCTTCTGTTCACTGTTTGTTAACATCTTGGACTGAATTCTCCCATGCAATTTCAGATTACAGTCCGAGTCTCTCTGGCTCTGAGGCTAAGTTCTTTTTTATACAGTGTAGTTCTCATCAAGGTTTGTAAATTGGCTTGTTAGAAGTAGGGCTGAACTTACTGACAGGATAGGTGGCTCCCCCCCCAATCATCTTTCCCTCTGCTTTTCATAACACTGCTGTCTCTTGGTTTTCTTCCTCTTTTGCTGCATCATCTTCCTTATATCCCCTAATTGTGGGTGGACCCAAGGTTCTGGCTTGGGCCCTCGTCCCTCAGTCATCTAAATTCTCTTCCTTGGTGACCTACTCCGTTTCCATGAGTTGAACTGATCTATATCTCTAGCACCAGTCTCTCCCCCAAGTTCCTGTTCCACATTATCAACTGCTTATTGGATATTCCTCATTCCCAGTCCAGGAGACATCTTAATTTCAACATATCCAAAAGAGAATTCATTCTCCCTGCCCCCCACCCCGCCAACCTATTCCTCTTCCAAATTTCCCTATTCTACTATTCTTCCAATCCTTCAGGCTTATATTCTTCGAGTCCACCCTCTCCTTCATACCACAATCCAATCGAGTTACCCAATCTTGCTGTTTTGACATCCATATCTCTTGCATCTGACCTCTTCTCTTTATTCAGTCACTATTTCAGTTCAGGCCCTCATCACCTCTTGCCTAGATTATTATAATGGCCTCCTAAATAGTTACCCTGCCTCAGGGCTCTCTCCATTCCATCTTCAGAGCTGCTAAATGGATATTCCTTAAGCACAGATTTGACCATGTCACTCCTCTCCTCAATAAACTTCAAGGGCTCCCTACTGACTCTAGGATCAACTATCAGCTTCTGTTAGCTTTGAAAGCCTGTCACAATCTAGCCCCTAATACATCTTTCCAGCCTCAGTGTACATTATTCCTCCCTCTTGTATATCATCTAAACTGTTCTCCTGATTCCTTGTCCACAGTCCCTCTCCATCTTCCAGTTTTTTGCACCAGCCATGCCTCATACCTGGAATTCACGCCCTCCTCACAGAATCCTTCCCTTCCTTCAAGATCCTGCTCCAGTACCGCCTGTTACATGAAACTTCTCCTGAACCCCTCCAAATGCTGGCTCTCTCCTCTCTCCCTTGTATTTATCCACTTTGTATTTCTTCTCCTCCTATTTATTCCTCATATACTTGAATGTGTATTTGTTGTCTTCTTGCAATATAAGCTCCTTGGGAGTAGTGATTGTTTTAGTCTTTACATCTGGCCTGCACATGGCCTGCTGCCTTAAAAAATGCTTCCTAATTCACTGAGATATCAGGAATCTACCTCCTACTCCATTTTTATCCCTAAGAAAATGCCCCCTGCCAATTCACCTATTATTGGTGTTCAGCTGTTTCAGTCCTGTCTGAATTTTCGTGACCCCATTTGGGGTTTTCTTGACAAAGATACTGGAGTGGTTTGCTAATTCATTCTTCAGCTCATCTGACAGATGAGGAAACTGAGGCAAACAGGGTTAAGTGACTTGCCCAGGGTCACACAACTAGTAAGTGTGAGGCCACATTTGAACTCGGGGAGATAAATCTTCCTGATTCCTGGCCCAGCACTCAAACCACTGTGCCACCTAGCTGCCCAATTCTCCTATTGCTGTTGCCTACAATTTTGGCATTTAACTCCAATTTCCAAAAATTGTTTCTAGCATTTTAGCAAGGATTAATTTTATCAAATGCTTTCTTCTCAAACAAGCATACGCGGAAAAGCACTTGGAGGACAGATACACTAAAAAGTAAGCAAGAACACACAAAAAAAGTGGGGGTAAACACTGCAGAAAAACTTTTCAAATTCCTTAACCCTACTAAGAACTTGTCCCACATATCTCTCATATTCAAGGTTATGACTTCTTCCTATCCAGAAGTGGCTCCACAGCCTGGGTTCCTGCCCCAAACCATCACTACTAACCCTCTCTTTCCTGTTTTTTATTTCTTTTTTATAAAAGACACTTCCCAAACAATCTCCCTGTCTTCCCCAAAAAGAATTAAACGGAAGTGCAGCTAATCACACATATCACTTGTCCATGCTTTTCTAATCATAATGCCAAGCTCCCTGCTCCCATAATACTTTGTATCCTTTTATCAATACTGACTATACCCTTCCCTATAAGCCCTACCTCAGCAAAACAAATAGGGAAAGGAAAAAAAAACCTTCCTCTAAATTAGTTTCACTAGTTTCAACAAAGGGACGTAGGAAAAAGGCAGAAGTAAATCTAAGAGGGTCTCTCCAACAGGCTCCCCTCCGCTGTGATAGCCTAGAAATCCTGACAGTTTGTTTTGGTGAAGAGGTTGGAGGGGATCAAGAAAAGAGGACCACTGTGCTCGTGACCGTGGAATGCATCACCACACAAGGCCACAAGAGGGCTCTTATATCTAACTTTTACCTGCAATGGCATGGTTGTGAGGCCCTCCCTGTAGTCCTGGGAAAACAGCTGAATTAACCAGTGACTCCAGATTGTACATCATCTCTTTGCCTGTTTTAGCATCCACACTGCGCACTCCTAAAGAAGGAAAAAATTAGAATGAAAATCACTCTGCAGTCCCAATTCTTTTCTCATTGAGTTCAAACTAATTAGAAAACTCCAAACCATGTTAAAGCTTTCTCTAAAGGGGATGGGCTACAGAGAACCAGGCAATGAGGTAATTTTTTTTTTTAAGGCAATGGGGTTAAGTGACCTGCCTAGGGTCACACAGCTAGTAAGTGTCAAGTGTTTGGTCTGAGGCCAGATTTCAACTCAGGTCCTCCTGACTTCAGGGCTGGTGTTCTATCCACTACACCACCTAGCTGCCCCAGTGAGGTGTAATTTTAGAAGAATGATCAGACTCAAATAGCTAAGAAATCTGGTCAAGGAGAGAGAACTCTTTATCTTCTCTTTGGTACTGACTGGGTACTCTACAGGCAGTCATTTTACTTTGAGCATGAGCCATCGTAATACATTTTAGAAGGATTTATTAAGCATCTACAATCTACTGGATCCTACAAAGGATACAGAGGAATTCCATCTAGTAATAAATAAGAAGCCTGAGCACAAAAAACTACAGTAAAAGATAGAATGTGATTAGTGTGAACAGAAGAGATGAAAAACAATGTGCTACTGGGAGCCCAGAGATCACTTCCAGTGAGGGGTTGAGAAAGACTTCAGGTAAAAGGTTAGGGCTGGGCCTTTAAGGACAAATAAGACTTTAAGGTCAGTTCAGGGAACAAGGAGTGGTCCCACAGCTGGACTGAAGGGTGGACAAAAGGAAGTAGCTAGAGATGATGTTAAAGATCTGCTGAAGCCAAATCACAGAGGGAAATAAATGCCAAACTAGGAGCTTGGGCTTTATTTTGTAGGCCCACCAACACCATCCCTGTGGCTTGAACCCAAAGGGCTCAGAGCTTCCTTGTGCCAACCTTCTTGACCGAACCCTCCTGAGCTTCTATTCCTACCAAGGCAACAGGATCACAAGGCTTTCACAAGAGGGGCCAGATCTTAATAAGGTGGGCAGAATGCTGGTGTGTTTTTGTTTTAATTCTACAGAGTCCCACCTTTCCTGTAGAAGATCATGCCAGCCCGGCAACCTCGAAGGGTTTTGTGCGTGGTGGTGGTCACCACATCGCAGTGTTCAAAGGGGGAGGGGACGACCCCGGCGGCCACCAGTCCACTAATGTGGGCCATGTCAGCCATAAGATATGCACCACTATTATCTGCAATCTTCCGCATTCGGGCATAGTCCAGGTTCCTGGAATAGCAGCTGATTCCTAGGATGAAAACAAAGGAAACGTCAGGTCTGAGAAAGCACTGGAAAGCTGAGACCCAATCTGAATACTTGAGTACAGCATCACATTTAAAAATAAGTATTTCTGAAAGCTCTCCCTTTTACTGCTCCCCACACCCCAAAGCCCTGGCAACAGTGATGAGGTAATGCATCTAGAGAACATTATTTTACCAAGTACAAAAGATCTACCCTCTTGTCAGTATCCAAGTGCCCCCCAAACTGTGCCACTCGGGACTCGGAACCACCAGAAAGCAGAAGCCAAATGCTCCACGTATGGGGCAGCTTTGGCCAGACCCTTAGAGATCTGCACACCACATATTTTACCTACTCTGATGCTCAAGCAATCTCCCTTCTTCCCCTGTGTTTGAAAGAGAAAAAGTCATTACAGGAACCCTGAAAGCAGGAGCCACAATCAGATGCACTTTATCTCTCCCATTGTTAGGAAAAATGCCTGCTTGGGATCACAGATCTAAAGCTAGAGGAGATTTCAGGGGCCGCAACATCCAATCCACTCATTTTAAAACATAAGGAGACTGAGGCTGGTGGGGGGGTGGGGAGTGACTTGCTCGAGGTCTCTGAAGTAGTCAGCATCCGAGGTGGAATTTTGAAACACGCCCCCCCGCCCCCGCCACCACTCCAGAGCCTGTGTTCTTTCTATATACTACGCTTGTCTCCCTCGTTCATGCCTCCCACTTTCTCCTGTCTTAATTCCCGTGAGTCAGATGCTGGCTGCCTAGGGGAAAACCCCCTTCCTCTAGCATTGTTGTTATTAGTGGTCAGTCATTTCAGTCCTGACTCTTCATGACCCCATTTGGGGTTTTCTTGGCAAAACTATTGGAGTGGTTTTCCATTTCCTTCTTCAGCTCATTTTACAGATGAGGAAACTGAGGCAAACAGGGTCAAGTGACTTGCCCAGGGTCACATAGCTGGTCAATGTCTGAGGTCAGATTTGAACTCAGGAAGATGAGCCTTCCTGACTCCCGGGCTGGCACTCTATCCACTGCATCACCTAGCTGCCCCTGCTCTTTAATCCCCATCCAGGTAAGCCCTACCTTTCTCAACTCTTTATCCTATTTTGTCTTTCACTGTACCCACCAGAACCTGTTCTTTCATTAAACATGCTTCCCTCTCCTACATCCTCTGTCTCACATACCTTCCATCTTCTTTCACTCAGATACAGCTGGTCCCCTCTAAAGTACACTTCATTCATGTCATATCACACCATGTCATAGAATCATAGAACTAGAACTGGAAGGTAAGTCAGAGGTCAGTCATCTAGTCCAACACACTAATTTTAAAGATGATGAGACTGAGCCCAACCAGGCTCATTAGGGGTTTGGGTACTTCTTCTGATATGTCCAACTAGGGCACGGGAGAATCAGCACGCTCTCTCTGCCAACCCCTCCCCCCCGCCACCTCTTTTTCTTGGAGGTTCACACCATCCAGCTCTATCACTGTCCAGGTGTTGGGGGTAGACAACCACCAGCCCCCAAATTATCTCCTCTCCTTCCCAAAGAAGTTCAGTAACTGGCCCACAGGATTCCCTTCCACCCTTGCCTAAATATTTTGTGGCTTCAATGTATTCTTTTATATAACCTAAATATCGTGGCTTTCTAGTCCATCAACCAAAATCACCAAGATACACACCTTCACTCTGCCTCAGCCACCTCTGATCTCATTGATGACCTGTTTAACCTCCATGATCCAGAACATTCTTTCCTTGGATTACAATCTCTAGTCCTTTCACCTCTCCCTCATGCTCCCTCCTCCTAGATCCACTCTTCATTCTCACTTAGCTCACCTGGGACTTCCTATATTCCCAGTCCATTATGCTTCCTCTAGCCTCACTTTTCTGTCTCCACAATACCCTTTACCCTATCCTATAACCACTCATACCTTGGGCTGCCCATCGTATCTCCAGCTTTCACAGTCCCACTCTGTTGTCCTGAATGCTGCAGGCACAACAGCACTCACTACCTGGATTCACTACAACCTCAGCTCTCTCACCTCAATGATCTAACCCCACTGTAGCACAAATGTCCTTTTATGGTTGATTCTACTGCTCTCAAAACAGCAGCTGCTCCAAACCTTTTCTCTCCACAAGCCCCTTCCCCTCTCCTATCTACTAGAAAATCAAGGCCATCACAAGCTTTCACTTCACCCCCATTCCATATCTCAAACCCAACCCCATCGCCCACTTGTTCCTCCTCTGCTCTGGTATCTAACAAGGAAGTCCCTTCTTGCTTAGGGTCATCTGCTCTACCTCTCATCTTTATCTGGTCCTCTTCCATCTCCTCCAGGCATCTGCCCCCCTGATTCATCTCTCTCACCTTCAATCTTTCCTTATCCATTGTATCCTTCCTGGCCACCTACAGACATGCTCCCTTCTTCCCCCCCACTCCCTTGATCTTTCTTGGCTGTTCTCCTTAAACTTTTTGGTTTTTTACCAAGTACAAAAGATCTACCCTCTTGTCAGTATCCAAATGCCTCCCCAAACTGTGCCACTGGGGACTCAGAACTACCACAAAGCAAAAGTCAAATACTCCACGTAAGGAGTATTTATAGTCAAATTTCCAAAAAGAGTTTATCTACATGCACATGCCATTTACTCCCCTCCAATCCACTTCTGGGTTCTGACCCCAAGGTTACCCACAATCTCTTCACTGATAATCCAAAGGTCTTACTTGACCTCTCAACAACTCTGGATACTGCCAGCTAAGTTCTTCCCTTCTGGATACTCTCTCCTTGCTTGGCTTCTGACACTGCCATCTTTTGGTTGGCCTCCTGCCCTTTCCTTCTGAGAATCTTTTGCTAGATTGTCCTGCTTTTCTCATTTCTAAGTTTGGGAATTCCTCAAGACTCTGTCCTAGGCGCTCTCTTTATATTCCCTCTCAGTTCCCATGGGTTCAGTTATAATTCTATACAGATGCCTCTCAAATCAACATATCAAGCCTAATTTCTCTCTCAAACTTTAGGCCCATATCACCAACAGTCTGCTGGATATCTTACAGACATTTCGGACTCAAACTCATGCTTTCTCTGACCTAAATTTCCCTTGTTCTGTTAAAAGTCCCGCCACATTTCCAGTCACCAAGTACGGCAACCTCAGAATTACTTATCCTTGTCTCATCCTTTGCTCTCACCTCCCATCTCTCTTCGGGTCCCAAGTCTTATTACCTTCCCCATTATCTCACATCTGTGCCCATTTCTCATTTTATACAGCCTCTACACTAGTTCAGATTCTCATCTCCTCTCAACCAAGCCAGTGCAATGAGTAAGCTTCCCTGCTTGCAGCCTCTCTCTTCTCTAATCCATACAGTTGCAAAACTGATATTCATATAGCACAAATCTAACAGGTTACCTCACCACTCAAAAATCTTCAGTGGCTCCTTACTGGTTCTTGAATAAAATATAAAACCCTCAGCTTGTTACTTAAGTTTCCCACACTATGGCTCTAGTATTATTTCACGTTATTACCCTTTACATACTCATTTCCCAGTCAAAATAGCCTAACTGCTCCCAGTATATAACCTCTTACCTCTAACCCCTGTGCTTTTGTAGAGGCTGCCCCTCATAATACATACACACACACACACACACACACACACACACACACACACCTACCTGTCTCTCAGAATCCCTGGATTCCTTTAACACATAGCTCAGGTACCACTTTCTACACAAGGCCTTTCCTGATCTATGTCCCCTCTTTTAAATTATATATACACGTATCCCTATCTATTTTATTCACCAAGTATAATGTAATCTCTTTAAGGGCAAGGACTGTTTAATTTCATTTTCTGTCTTGTAAGGAGTACAGGCTTAATAAATGTAAGCTAACTTGAACGGAATTTTACAGACGATGCCCAATATTTGCTATGATCTGATGTCAACAAGAATTTATTAAGCACTTACTATATGCCAGATAGGGACAGCTAGGTGGTGCAATGGATAGTGCACTGGGCCTGGAGTCAGAAAGACTCATCTTCCTGAGTTCAAACTTGACCTCAGACATTTACTGTGTGACCCTGGGCAAGTCACTTAACTTTGTTTGCCTCACTTTCCCCATCTGTAAAATGAGCTGGAGAAGGAAACGGCAAACCACTCCAGGATCTTTGCTGAGAAAACCCCAAACAGGATCACAAAGAATCAGACATGACTGAAACGACTGAACAACAACCCATTCCAGACACCCTGCTAAGCTCTAGGGATACAAAGAAAGGCAACAGACAGTCCCACATCCCCCACAACTCATAGTCTAATCAGGGAGACAACATGCAAATAATCACATACACACAAGATATACACAGTATAAACCGGAGATAATCAATAAAGGGAAGGTACTAAGGTTAAAGAAGACTGGAAAAAGCAGTGAGAATACTCCCAGTTAGTTAGTCTTCAGACCTCCAGTAATCTACCATTACTAAAGGCAGCCCCTCCAATCCTTCATCTACAAGGTTGCTCTTGATGGGAAGCAATGACACATTTCATCTCAGTCATGAAAATCTCTCCAGGATTTAACCTACTGGGCCTCTGGGCTCCAAATTCCTCTAGATTTCTGAGGAATCTGCAGGAAATCTAATAGCTCCATGCAAGAGTATACTCAGATTCAAGGAACTCGGTGAAACCAAGGAAGAGCCTCAGCAGTCAGATGAGACTGAAGAGGGCCTAATCTAACAGAAGGTTACCTCATGGTTCTATCAAGAAGTGATCTAGCTAATTACCTGCAATGATCAGCTTGGGGTGGAAGAGGCGGGCATTTTCTTCCAGTTTGTCATAGTCAATATATCCAGTATTTGGGTTTACCTGTGAAAGGAGAGTAATAAGATAAAACCAGTCAAGTTAAACAAAAAGTTCCTCTCTTCCCCTTACACTCATCCCACAAGAGTAAACAGTCAATAAACATGTATTAAGTGCCTACTATCAGGCACTATGCTAAGTACTGAGGAGACACATGTGGAAAAGCAGGTCCAGATCCTCCAGGGGTTTACAATTTAATAGGGGAAATCAACACACCAGAGAAAGCTGAAAGAGAAGGTAACAGGGTGAGGCCATGGTAAGAGTGAAAGAAGCCCAAAATTACTGCCAGCAGGGAAGGAAATGAAGAAAGATTTGAGGAGCTATCAGTTCTGCTGCTGCTGTTAGTGAGATTCATTCCTCTACATAAATCAAGGGACACTCCTCTACTCAAACATGTGCAAATACAACCATGTTTTCTTCTTCAGTCCCAAAAGGCATATTAAGGTGACTAATAATGAGACTTAGGGCATAGGAAGGAAATAACCAGGCAAAACAGAGGGAGACGAAAGACAAACCAATTTACTAAGAGTTACTTTCTATGAAGTGGATTAGCCAACAAGACAACACTTGTTTTTTAATGCCACAAAAAATTCCCAGCCAAAAAAAGCAATACTTTGTCTCTAGGGCTGCATCCCTGGCTACAAATTAGCCAAAAGAGTCACATCAGATCAAATTTAGATCATAACATGACACTTCAATGGTGGCAACACGGAGTTTTATGAGTCACGAAGGAATGTTTGCTCAACAGAAGCTACAACTATAATTAGAAGTTCTCATTATCTTCAGTTGACTTCTTCAGGACCAGCAAAGATATCACCAATGTAGAGTCAAAATCGCTAAATCAGAAGCGGTCTTAAGAGATTTAGTATGTTATGAAATCTCAACTGTAGGTGCAATGGTGTCATCTGTCTCTTTAAATGCTGTTGGAAATTGATGAATGAGGGTTCAAAAGTATTAAGATGCAACATGCAGGTCTTTATTGTACCTCATCTACTGATATGTGAAGCTGAATGAGAAGCAGCAGAAAAAACAAGGACTGTCTTCAATGACTGACATGTAGACTTACTACCTTTCATTACATAATATTAGAAGTTTCAGAAGAAACTCTTACTAGGAAACAAAGCCTCCCTCCCTTACCTTATAGGGCATGGACTCAAAAAAGATAGAGGTGGGCAGAGACTTTCTTCTTATCTGTCATGAACCCGTGAGTAAGGTGACCCCCATCAGGCAGGTCTAGACCCATAATCCTCCCATGTGGTTCCACCAGGGCCGTGTACACTGCAAAATTCGCAGGAGATCCTAGAACAGAAAGCACATGATTTATGCTGTCAGAGTGCCCAGGTTCAATGAGACCAATTGGAAATTAAGCTTTCAACCCTGGCAGGAGCTCCCCAGGCACCAATTTTCTTACCCCAGGGTCGCTGGGGGTAAGGATGGCCTTACTTCTCTAGGTTGTCTCTATGGTATGATTTTAGGAAGACCAGGAAACCATCCTTTCCCCCCACCCCAAAATGTCTCCCTGATAAGCAAGTCTATCACTGATGTCTGAAATTCCATCACTAGGAACTCCACTGACTTTGAGGGGCAACACACTGACCTACTGGTTATTAACACCTGAGTTTGAATTAGTAATCAGATCCCTCTGGGGCAAACTAGGAGCTCCCTTTGAGAGATAAAGTAGAGTCAAGACAGTGCCATGGGGAGGACAAGCTTAGGAAGCCTTCGGTAACCAAGGTGCATGAGTAAATGGGTCAGATATGGGAGATACGCTAAACATAGGGGAAAAAAAAGAGCTGCGCCTACTTCGACACTGCATCCAGAGCTAGTCTTAGGTTGGTGTTTCAAACTCCTTTCCTAGGGCACGGAGGGCATAAGTCCATATAGTTCTAGGCTGGACAGAACTACACAGACGTGGTAGTTACCTGAGTATGGCTGAACATTGACTCCCCAGCTTTGTGGGTCCAGGCCATAGACCTGCAGAGCCCTCTTCTGACACAGAATCTCCAATTCATCCACAAACTGGGTGCCACCGTAATACCTAAAGGAGAATTAGGAAGAGAGACTTACAAACATCCCAGGACTTGGTAGAATGTCTAAGCTGCGTAGAGAGCACAGATGTTTGGGGAATTCAAGCCATGGGGACCTGAGAAGGAAGGAATGAAAAGACTAAGACTCTCTCAAGGGCAGAGTCATCAATTCCAAGCCCATATGAAGCCGCATGATTGCAATGTAATAAAGGGGGGGCTTGGAAGTTAGAACACCTGAGTTCAAATCCCAAATTGGTTACTGACTAGCTATGTCACCTAGGCTAATTCTGAAATGACTGGGTCTCAGTTTTCTCATCTATAAAATGAGATGTTATCCCTGTGATGCTAATGTTTTAGACATAACTGGAATCTGCTTCCTGGTGGGCAGCAATCTCTAGAAAACTGAATTAAACTGGGGACGAACAAGGAAACCACTGAAGGTTAAAAGCTGGAAAGCAGCCTCCATCACTACAGGAGGGTTCATTTTTCTCTAACCCTCATCAAGTCAATTACCCAGGTAGAAGCCACAACTTTCCTAGGGGTTATGCCTTAACACGACCCACTCTGCAGAGTGACTTGTCCTCCTAATTGGCTTCTATCATTCTGGGGACATGATAATTATGGTAAGAATGAACTGAAATCTTAAAATCTGCTCTAAGCAAGCCAACTACACTATAGAGTGGTGGTAAAGGCTCAACTTCTGAAAGTAGGTGAAGGATAAGCCATGGCTTAGTCAAAGGCTTGGAGGTCTTACTCTGGAAATGTCAGTTGCATTGATTCTACAGGAATTCAAAATTTCAGATTTTCTTACTCCCTGAGGAGCATTGGGGAAAATTATGAAAAATCTTTTTTAGTTTCTGTAGAAATATGAAGAAATCACATGTTCCTCTAAAGCCCTTTCTAAAATACTTGGATAATTCTTCCGCTTCCGGGAGGCAAGATGGCGGAGCAAAAAGGTACTCACTCTCACCCTCCCCTATCAACCTCTGAAAACCCAGAAAATATCACCCTAGGAAAAAAGAAGAAACCTTGGAATAGCTGAAGTAGAAGAAAGATGAAGAACAGCAGTACAGCAGCCCAGCAAATGGGTCTCCCAGTGCCTCAGCAAAAATAAGGGAAGCAGCACTACAAAGGACCCCAAGCAGATAAGCACCCTGCAGCATTAATCTGAAAGGAGCTGAAGAAAGCAACCTAGAGTCTTCTTAAAGTCCTAGCCTTGTTGATTCCAACCCAACACCAGGTAAGCTGTCAGAACCCTACAGCCTCCAACTGTCAACCAGGAGGAAATTCTGAAGCCGAGGTGGTAGAGCAGGCAAACACCAACACCTGGACCTCCCTCTGTGAGGGCAGGAGAACCAGTGGAAACCAGCTCAGAAAACCACCAGGTGCCTCAGCACTCTACAAAAAGGAATCTCCCAGTGTATTAGCAGAAATGAGGGAGGCAGCATTGCAAGGGGCCCCAGGCATAAAAACACCCTGCAGCACCCATCTAAAAGGAGCTGAAGAAAGCTAAAGGAAAAACAGGCAACCTAGAATTGCCTGAAAGTTCCAGCCTTGCTGATTCCAGCCCAACACAAGGTAAGCTGCCAAAACCCTAGCCTCCAATTACCAACATAAGAGGCCCTGGCACACAAAGCCAGTGACCAAGACCTAGGCTCCCAACACAAGAAGCTTGAGTCAGTGCCCTCTGTTCCCCAGCAGGAGAGCTCAATCTCTTTAAAGGCCAGGGAATAAAGAAACACCAAGAGTAAAAAGAAACGTATCATAGATTCATATTATGAGAAGAGTGGAGATCAAGACAGAATTTCTGAAGAGGACAACATTGTCAACAAGCCCACATCTGCAACATCAAAAGGGAACATGAACTGGTCTGAAACCCAAAAAGCCTTCCTAGAAGAGCTCAAGAAGGATTTTAAAAGTCTAATGAGAGAGGTAGAAGAGTCCTTAAAAAACACAATTGGCCAATTGGAAAAAAAGCACACTGAAGAAAACAAGTCCCTAAAAAACACAATTGGCAAACTGGGAAAAAAAATACATTGAAGAAAACAAATCCCTTAAAAATACAATTGGCCAACTGAAGAAGGAAGTATAAAAACTAACAGAAGAAAACAATCTGTTAAAAACTAGAATTGGACAAAAGGAAACTAATGACTTTATGAGAGAGCAAGAATCAGTCAAACAGAAACAAAAAAATGAAAAAATGGATGAAAACATAAAATACCTCATCAGTAAAACAACCTACCTGGAAAACTGATCCAGGAGAAACAATTTAAAAATCACTGGACTACCTGAAAATCATGATGAAAAAAAGACCCTGGACAGTATCTTTCAGGAAATCATAAAGGAAAACTGCCTGGAAGTCCTAGAACCAGAAGGTAAAATAACCATAGAAAGAATCTACTGATTACCTCCTGAAAGAGATCCCAAAATGAAAACGCCAAGGAATACAATAGCAAAATTCCAAAATTACCGGATGAAAGAGAAGGTGCTGCAAGCAGCCAGAAAGAAACAATTTAAATATCATGGAACCACAGTCAGGATTACACAGGACCTTGCAGCTTCTTAAAAAGACGCAGGGCGTGGAACATGATATTTCATAAGGCAAAGGAGCTTGGATTGCAGCCAAGGATCAACTACCCTGCAAAAATGAGCATCATTTTTCAAGGAAGGAGATGCATATTCAACAAAATAGGGGACTTCCAAACCTTCCTCATAAAAAGACCAGAGCTCAACAAAAAATCTGATCTTCAAGTACAAGGTTCAAGAAAGACATGAAAAGGTAAATGAAACAGAAAGATACAAAATAGTGTTAATAAGGGCAGACTGTTTACATCCCCACAAGAGAAGATGACACTTGCCACCATGTTAAAGGAGTACACATAAAGGGGGTGGATATTAGTTGACTTTGATGTAATAATAAAAAAAAAAATCTCATCAAGTGGGTTAAATGGATCCAAGTAAGTGGATTAGTCTGATCTTAGAAAATGTACTGAGAAAGGAAGAGGCAGACAAGGGTAAATTACATTACAGGAAAACACAGAAAATCCTATTACAGCAGAGGGAAAGAAGGGGGGGGGTGAGCATTGTCTGAACCTTGCTCTCATCAGATTTGACTCAAGAAGGGAATAACAATCAGTTAGGTATGGAAATCTAACTTGCCCTATGGGCAGTGGGAGGGAAAAGGGGACAGAAAAGGGAGGCCAAGAAGCTGTAGAGGCAAAGGGGAAGAGAGGGGAGGGGAATAATAGAAGGGAGGAAAGACTGAAGGAGGCAGTAGTCAAAAGCAAAGTACTGGTGAGGGGGGAAGGGAGAGAGGAGAAAGAAAAGCATAAACAGGGGGGAAAAAAGGATGGAGAAAAAGACAGATAGTAATCATAACTGTGAAAGTTGAATCACTTTTTTTCCTCTTCTGTTGAGTTTTGTTTCCTCTTTCTGATGGTTCCTCCTATTGGTTTTAATTTTTACTTACAACTTCAC
This sequence comes from Phascolarctos cinereus, assembly GCF_003287225.1. Taxonomy (NCBI): domain Eukaryota; kingdom Metazoa; phylum Chordata; class Mammalia; order Diprotodontia; family Phascolarctidae; genus Phascolarctos; species Phascolarctos cinereus. The sequence goes on along the minus strand of NW_027555847.1, from coordinate 247,789,292 downwards.
TAATGTGAAAATATGTTTAATAGGAATGTAGATGTATAGCCTATATCAGATTGTGCACCGTCTTGGGGAGAAAAATTTTAAACTCAAAAGCATATGGTAGTGATTGTTGATAAATCAAAATAAATTAATAAAATTTAAAAAATAAAAAAAAATAAAATACCTGAATAAGCCTCTTTGGACAAAAAGGTTTTTTTTTTTTTTTTGCTTAGGCGACTGGGGGGTTAAGTGGCTTGCCCAGGGTCACAAAGCTAGTAAGTGTTAAGTGTTTGAGGCTGGATTTGAACTCAGGTCCTCTTGACTCCAAGGTCAGAGCTCTATTTACTGTGCCACCTAGCTACCCTACAAAAAGGTTTTTCTTATGTCAATAGATTGTGTGGTACCCTATTAAGCGTGGTACCCTAAGACATTAACTCTAATCTGGTTCATATTATTGCCTCTTTTTTTCCACTAAGAAAAGATTACGATATCTATCAATGGGAGGGAGGAAGTCTTTATTTAACTTCATAGGAATGGGATAGTGTCTAGGTTGCTCAACTTTCTGGTATATTAACCCAAACTATATTTTAAGATATCTTTTCCCTGTTAAAGAAAACTATAAATGTTACCTGAAATCTTGGGGCAAAGTCATGTCAGAGGGCATAGGAGACTATGCCAGGTTGGACATCTCTCTCTTCAAGCTAGAAGGGGCTTGGATACAGATTAATGTCAAATTAAGCCTAAATCTCAAAGTATAGTCTTACTATTAATATTTTTTTCTTCAACACATACCTCTGGCCTGGGAATCCTTCTGAATATTTATTATTCAAGCAAGAACCCAAGGCTTCCAGAACTGCTCGGCTTGCAAAATTCTCTGAAGCAATCAGTTCCAACCCAGTCTTCTGGCGATGATGTTCCTTCTTAATGATTGTATATACCTGATAAGCGTAAAATAGATCATTAAAAAAGGAAAATTTTCCAATCCACAAGTCCATTTCCACCAGAGCCAACAGCATCTTACGAGTTAAAGGGTTAAGAAAATAAGTCCTATCTTTTGTAGGTCCCTTTTTGGGGCTCCAGTGGCTAGTCATGTCAAACCCAATTAAAGAAGAGGCCAATACAATCCTAAGGGGGAAGATGTGAATTTCATTCGTTGTTGTTATCTAAGAAAAAACCAGTGGTTTAGAAAAAGAGCTGAGGGAGAATAAAATTAGATTAAGACTATTATCACTATAGTGATATTTGTATTTTATAGGTATTTTATATATTATAACTATATGTTATACATATTATATATAAATACCATATATTTACACAATATATAATTATGATGAAACTAATTATAAATTGCAGCACAGCAGGATCTTGTCCTTTAAAGGACATAAGCATTTGATATGAAAGGAATCTTTGATTATAAAGGAAAAAACATACACAGTGGTCCTTTGATCCAGCTATACTACTTCTAGATCTGTATCCTAAAGAAATCATAAAAATTGGAAAAGGACCCACACATACAAAAATATTTAGCGCAGCTCTTTTTGTGGTGGCCAAGAATTGGAAATTGAGAGGATGCCCATCAAGTGAGCAGAACAAAGAGGACTTTGTACACAATAACAGCCACGTTATGCGATGACTAAACTGAACCCTTCTCAGCATTATAAGGATCTAAGACATCTCCAGAGGCCTCAGGATGGAAAATGCTGTCCACATCCAACGAAAGAACTATGGAGGTCAAATCGCTATCACTTATTTTTACCTTCTGTTGAGTTTTGTTTCATCTTTCTGATGGTTCCTCCTATTGGTTTTAATTTTTACTTACAACTTCACTAATGTGAAAATATGTTTAATAGGAATGTAAATGTAAAGGCTATATCAGATTGTGTGCTGTCTTGGGAAGGGTGGGGAAGAGGAAGCGGGAGAAAAATTTTAAACTCAAAAGCATATGGAAGTGATTACTGATAAATCAAAATAAATTAATAAAATTTTTTTAAAAATTAAAAAAAAAAAAAAAGATGAGCAGGCAGAGTTCAGAAAAACCTGGAAAGACTTGCATGAACTGATGCAGAGAAAACTGAGCAGAACCAGGAGAACATTATACACAGTGGCAACAGCACTGTGCAATGACCAACCTTGATGGACTTAACTCTTCTCAGCAATGCAATGATCTAAATCAATTCCAAAAGACTCACAATGGAAAATGCTATCCACATCCAGAGAAAGAACTATGGAATCTGAATGCAGATCAAAGCATTTTCTATTTTCTCTTAACTTTTCCTTTCCTTAATTTCTATATTTCTATTTTCTCTTTTTTGTTTTTTCTTTTTTGTGGTCTTCCCCTTTTATTCTGATTCTTCTTTCACAACAATGAGGAAATATGTTTAATATGATTGTATATGTATAGCCTATAACAGATTGCATGCCTTCAGAGAAGGGGAAGGCGAGGAAGGGGGAAAATTTAGAACTCAAAATCTTATAAAAGCGAATGTTGAAAACTAAAACTAATGAATTAATTAAAAAAAAACATAAATAGTGGGAAACAGGAGACTTGAATTCCAATCTCGGGGCTGCTGTTACTTACTCATGTAACATCTGGCAAGTCCTATACCCTTTACGGGGCTATTTCCTCATAGACTTAGACTAGATTATCTCTAAGGTTCACTCCAAACCCAAACATTTTATGATTCTGTAATCTAGAGTGGCAGCCAGGCAGCCCAGTGTATAAAGTGTTAGACTTGGAAGTCAGCAAGACCTCAGTTCAAATTCAGCCTCAGACATTTGTATCTGGGAGACCTTGGGTAAGTTATTTTCTTGGGAAAGTTATCTTCTTTCAGCCTCAGTTTCCTCATCTGTAAAATGGGGACAATAATAGCAGCTAGTTTCATAAGATTGTTGTGAAGATAAAATAAGATATGTAAATCACCATATAAATGTTAGCTATTATTATGAAGTCATTTTTCCTAGACTTCCAGGTCTAGTGCTACTCAACTTTCTGGATATCTCAGATACAGGTTAATATAAATTGAGCCCAAATCTCAAAATATGGTTTTAATATTAATATTTTTTTCTTCAACTACCTGCTGTGTTCACACACCTCTGGCCTAGGTATCATTTATAAGGCTGTCTTTTATAAAGTTAATTCAATAAATTCAATAAAGATAAATCTGTCTTTAAGCAAAAGTATCAGCAATAATAACCAGCATTTATAAAGCACTTTGAGATTTGCAAGTGCTTTATATAAATTGTTTCATTTGAATCTTCACCAAAAATCAAAATTTCACAAAGAGTTATAAATTATCATCCCCAAGGAAAAAAATCGTTTTTGGTAGACACCGATGAGGATAAGCATATTCCTGAACACAGGTATTCTCCAGCATAACAATCCATTATTACCAAGTGGTCTCTCACCTCTATGTCATTGTCTTTCAGTGGCTGTGTCAGCATATTTTTGTGGGCTTCCCAGACGTTACTATTATGGTTCCCTCCATTGACTGTTGATGCCATACTTCTTGTCTAAGGATTCCTAAAACCACAAGTGGGCTAAAAAGAAAAAAAAAAAGAATTTGCAAATCTTCAAAATGAAAGACAGTGAAAACCCTTCCTGGCCCATTATATTTCCTTTATTACAAACATGCGGAATGAAAATTTGTACTCATTCCAAAAATGCTTGCCTACTATCTCCCTATAAAGCACCTGAAACACAAATGGAAGTTATTAAACAAGCCACAGGTTAATAATAATAATACTAGTTCTCACTTTAAAACAAGAGCTCTTTCTTTACAATAACCCTGAGATCAGCAATTCTAGGAAACTCAGGCTCTGAAAGGTCACAGTCACACAGCTAATAAACAGAGATTTGAACCCCAAGGCTAGGGCTCTTTCCACTACACAATGTTATCTTCTTAAAAAGGCATAGCTAATCCATACATCCTACACATCCTTTAAATTCCACCTCCCAAGAAACTTTTTGTCTCCCCCTCCAAGCCCAAGGATTCCCTTCACCAAATTCCAATACATAATAGTACTAATGTGGCTACTACCACACTTCTAATGGTAATTAACTTTTCCTTTCCTCAATTAAACTACAGTATAAGCACCCCCACGGGCTAAGACTGTAAATTGGTTATTATTAACAAGTTAGATAACCATTGGCTAAAAGAATGGGGATGTTTATCCTACAGAAAAGAAGATTAGGGAGGCCAAGATAGCTGCCTTCAAGTATCTATTACATACAGAAGTGATTAAGGCTAGGTAAGAAATGAGGCAAAGAATGGCCTCTTTTACCTAGTTCAAAAAAAATCAATTTGGGAGGAGAAGACCCTTTGTGTTTCTGGTTAAAATAGAAACAATTGCTATTTACATTCACTCAGAGCCATGAGGGCTTGGGCTGGACCTATTGTTGGCCAATCAATGAGAGCCAGAGTGGTTTGGGTTTAAGGCATGGTCCTTAAGAAAGAAATTGAGCCTATAAACTCCAAGATATCTTCCAAGGTTTCAGTGGTCAAAGCTTACATTCCTTTGGACAGAGCACCTGCAGATTAGGGTATGATATGCTATACAGACAGGAGAGAGGAGAGAAGGACAGAAGGAGGGAGAGAGGGAAGGAAGGAAGAAGGGAGGAAGCTGAATCGCCCAACTTGAACTGGCCACTTGAGTCCCCAGTGGGCAGCTCCTACTGTTCACAGGTTGTCATTTGTCCTTTGTTCTGGAAGAAGAGCACAACATTAGGAAGGTGATGTCATGACATGCAAGTGAATTGGATTTAAGTGAGGGCTGTGCAAAGTCACCAGCCTCACTTTCTCCTCCAGAGCAATATAGGTCCAGGGGCAAGATATAGATCAAGAAGCCTGGAGATGGCCCTGGATGCAGTGGGAGACCTTGGCCTTTTTAAGCTCTGGTCTTTCCCAGGTCTCTCAGTTTGACTGAGGCAATATTTATTCAGTGATTAAAGCTAGGTGAGAAATGAGGCAAAGAATGGCCTCTTTTACCTAGTAGGAAAAAAATAAAATAAAATAATCAATCAATCTGAGAGAGAAACACCTGGGAGAGACAAAAGACCAAAGTCTCCCACTGCATCCAGGGCCACCTCCAGTCTTCCTGATCTATATCTTGCTATTGGACCCAGGAGAAAGTGAGGTTGGTGACTTTGCACAGCCCTCCCTCCCAGCCCACCTTCCTGTTGTCATAGTCTTCTTGAATAATGAAGGACAAACAACAACATCTAAAATACAAACTTGTTCCACTTGGCCCCAGGGGGCAGAATTAGTAGAAATGGGTGAAAGTTGAGAAGAGGCAGGTTTAGGCTTGATGCAAAGGAAAATTTCCTATCAACTACAGTTATCCCAAAGGGGAATGGGTTGTCTTGGAAGGCAGTGGGTTCCTCTTGCCCACCTTCATTGGAGAGCTTCAGGGGAGGGCTGCATGGCCACTTGCTGGGTTGATGTAAGAAAGAGATACCTTCCAACTTTTGAGATTTTGTGATAAGAAATAGGCTGCCTCCAGGCTCAGGTAAGGGTATAGTAAACATATATGGGCAGCTAGGGACCAATGGATAGAGCACTAGGCCTAGGGTTAGGAAGACTCATCTTCCTGAGTTCAAGTACTAGCTGTGTAACCTTGGGCAAGTCACTTAACCCTGTTTGCCTCAGTTTCCTCATCTGTCAAATAAACTGGAGAAGGAAATGGCAAATCACTTCTGTACCTTTGCCAAGAAACTTACCAAGTCACATAGAAATAAATCTATTTAAAGACTATTTTTAAATGATTCTGACCGAATTAAGGAAGAATTGAAAAAATACAGATATGTTATCCCACACAAAGTTAGGTCAAGCAGATGTTAAAATGTCAATACTTTCTTAATTGATTTTAGGGTTTTACATAAAGCCATAATAAAACACATAAGTAAAAAACAGAGAGGCAAGAATATCAAGAGGAAGCATGTGAAAAAACAAACAAACAAACAAACCCAAGCCTGCTGACTTGGGGTCTTCCCTATCAGATTTCAAAATATAAAGTGGAAATTCTAAAAATTACTTGGTAGTTGATAAACCAGAGAGAAACTGATCAACCAAACAGTATAAGGAATTCAATGTACATTAAAAAAAAGAGTGTTTTATAAACACAAGACTAAGCAACTTTGAGGGAAGAGAAATTATTAAAACAAAAATTATTATGAAAACTATAGAAGGCAGGGACAGCTAGCTGGTACAGCGGACAGAGCATCATCTTCATGAGTTCAAATCTTCAGACACTCACAGGGTGACCCTGGGCAAGTCACCTAACCCTATTTGCCTCGGTTTCCTCATCTGTAAAATGAACTGGAGAAGGAAATGGCAAACTACTCCAGAATCTTTACCAAGAAAACCCCAAAATGGGCTTAAGAAGAGTGGGACAGGACTGAAACAACTCAACAACAACAACAAATATAGGAGGGAATGACTGAACAAATTTAATAAGCATGACTGTCATTAAATACCGTTGTGCCACAGGACATGACAAAAGGAATATATTCAGAGAAACCTGGGAAGATTTGTACAAACTGATACAAAGTGAGACTTATAAAAGAGTATCAGTGAAACATTAAAAATACACGGGAAGAGGAGGAAGTTCATAAGGGAATAGAGACAAGCAGGGGAGTGTTGGTACAACTGTGTCAAATATAATACACACTTTGTAAAGAAAAAACAAGCTACACATAAATGAGATTCATGATTTCAGTGTTTATTAACTTCCATTACAAAGAAAAAAATTTTAAATGTACAAAAGAGAAACAAGAGCTTTAAATCACAGGACAGGTGAATATTACGTATCTATAATACTATAAATTTCATTGCTACCATAAAGTATACTGCTAAAAAAAATACAACAATAAACTCTTAACTGGGGCTTTCCAGTCAAGCCAGATGGTAATAAGAGGAGCCAGGATATCCACATAGCCTTCAAAACAACACAAAGAAACACCAGAGAAGAGAAAAATGGCTAATATACATGTAACAAAGAACTGGCAGATGAGCTCCCCAGCCCTCAGAGGCTGCTGCTGAGCTCTCTAGCTGGTTTCAGAGCCTCTAGGTTAAAATATGGCTCCAAATGACCTCTCCAGCCTTTGAAGATGCAGTAAACTGAACTACTCTTATGTTCTCACTCTGTTTCTACCTGGCCTCTATGCATTGATAAATGACTCTAACCCAAGTTTCTCTGGCTAGCTTCTGTTTCTGGTTTCTATGCAGAGCTGGCTTTAGCTCTCCGTTCATGGGCCCAGCCCCACAGAAATTTCTATTAATCCTTTTCAGGTGGGTGCAACCCTAGGGACCTAACTCATCTCCCCTTCTTCTTTTCACTAATGATGGGTAAGGCCCAGAGAGGGGGGTGAGGAGGGATCAGGGCAAGGTCTAGAACCTTCTGCCAAAGAAGGTATTAGAAGTAAGAATTTATAGCAGGGGTGACCAGGGCCTAGGTATTATGGTGATATTATGCTGATGGTTTCTACACACTTATTCTACCTTCCCAAGAAAGGGAGAAAAAAACCTATCACACAAGGTCCCTAGGGTCCTAGTCTCCACTGTGTGTGAAGGGTGAGGAAAATCATGGATGAAAGCAGCAAGCAGTGACAAACAGAAACCCCTCCGCTCTCCAAAAAAAAAATTATATATCTATAATATCTCTGGAATTTATTTGTCTCCACTTTTCTGTTCCTATTATTACCTGCCTAGACTATTGGGGGAGGTTGAATAGGGGCCAGTTGTCAGGTAGAACAGTGTCAGGCCTGACCTGAGTTCAAATCCAGCATCAGACATTAGCTTAGACATGTTAGTGAACCCTGTTTGCCTCAGTTTCCTCATCTGTAAAATACACTGGAGAAGAAAACGACAAACCATTCCAGTATCTCTGCCAAGAACACCCCAAATGGGGTCACAAAGAGTTGGACACAACTGAAAATGACTGTATTACAGCAGTATCCTAAAAATTATTCATGGCGCCATTCCCCTGCCAATCCATCCTTCGTGTTACAGTATCATATACTTAAACGTTTAGAAGGGGCTTAGAGGTCAGTTTAGTTCAAACCCTTCATCTTACAGGTGACAAAACCGAAGCCCAGAAAAGTAAAATAACCTGCTGCTCAAAGTCATACAGCTAACAAAGCAGTAGGGGCACAGTTTGAATGCAGGTCCTCAGATTCTGAACAAGGCTTCTTCCACCTTCTTTAAGCAGAGGTCTGGTCAACCTTTGACCTGGAAATCTTCAGAGTCGATTTTTACATAGGAATTACTAGCATGAATATTCTCCCTGCAGGTATAAGGATTCTAGGAATTAATTTGTCTTCTGATAGCTAAGTTAAAGCTTTATGGGTTGTTTTTAAAAACTGCCTTTGGCAGCTACTTTTTACACCAAATAACTTTTTGTAATGAACTCTGAATAACTTTTACCTAAGACAGAAATCTTACATAAATACTCAAAGGCAGGTTTATTTGCTGAAGTTACGCAAGAAGTGTAAGTGGACCTTTGAGCATCCCAAATCTGCCATTTCCAGGTTGTGTAACTTTGAATAATAACAGCTAACACTTACCAGGCACAGTGCTAAGTGCTTTACAATTATGTATTTATCTCTGTTGACCCTCACACCAACCTGGGGAGGGAGATAGGTGTTATTATTATCATCATGTTACAAATGAGGAAACTAAGGTAAGCAGAAGTTAAGCAACTTGCCAGATGACACAACTAGTAAATTTCTGGAGCTGGATTTGAACTATCTCTGCTTCCAGGCCCAGCCTTCTATCCACTACATCACCTAACTACCCCTTTAAGCAAGTCATCAATTTTCCTCATCTGTAAAATGAAGAGGTTAGACTATGTACTTCTAGAGCTGCTTCATTCCAAATCTCTGATCCTGTAACTATTTGCCAGGCAAACATGCAGTTATAAAGGACTGAGTAACCTAATAAAAATTAAGGTTATTATTTAACTCCACTTATTTTCTGACAGTAACAAAAAACCAAAGAGCAATCTCTAACCAAGTCTGACCTTGGGCCCCCCTTTATAAACCCAACCATCCTAGAAAAATACGAATCTTCAGGAATTACTAATCAATTTAAATAAAGTCTAACAATATTCCAGTAACAGAGATATTACTTTCCATTGTTAAAAGTATTTCTTAATCAATATAAAAAGTTAAATATAGTCCATGTTCCAGAAAGAGAAAGCGGGCTTGGAATTCTATCCTTGTTGGTACTATGCCCAACTTATTTGCAGCAACTCTGGGCTCGGCCCTCAAGCAAAGGCAATGCAACCCAAGAAGCTTCATATCTGCAAATTCATGTGAAGATCACAGACCCACCGAAACTTGCCTCATGGTGGCTGAAAACACTCCAATTCTACGACATAAAAACTTATGTTTGAACATTAACTACTCAAGGTCAAAAAATATGTAAAGTGCAAAAACGGCATTTCCCAGCCACCAAATAATTAAGGCCCATTTGGGAAATGCCCTCTGCCAAGTGGCAGGCCTAAGTTTAAAGGGCTTATTTATGTTCAAACAGCCTGTTTCCTAACTCACTTCCACAAAGCTATTTCTCTCTTGGACAATAAGTCCTTTGATTTCATGACAAAAAAAAATTTATCAGTGTCACTGGATGAGGAAAAAAAATATATTCAAAGAAGAATTAAGAAGGATCTAAGAGAGTTAATGAGAGGCAATAATGGGTATTACGAGCACAAAAGAGGCTATTACTTGAGTCAGGAAAACCCGAGTTCAAGTCCTGACTCTGACACATACTGGCTATATGCCTCTGGCCAAGTCATTTATCCTAGGCAAACTTTTAAGACTCAAAACTCTGGAGTAGGTGTCAATTGGAGGAAGTGGCATGAACTTAATTTAGCAATATCATCCTTTGTTCCACCAAATCTAATCAAGCCTAGTAACTTTCAAGCTGGTACCAAGACTTATTGTTTGCCTTCCCTTCTCTAAGAAAACCAAGACATCAGGAAGGTGATGTTATGACTTGCAAGTGAATTGGACTTAAGAGCGGGAGAGCTGTGCAAAGTCAGGGTTTCTGGCTGAAACAGAAACAACTGCTATTTACACTCACTCTGAGCCACCAGGGCCCAAAAAAAGACCAAGTGAGGCTTGCACTGGGACCTGTTGTTGGCCAATCTATGACAGCCAGAGTGGTTTGGGTTTAAGGCACGGTCTTTAAGAAAGAAATCTAGCCTGTAAACCCCAAGTTATCTTTTGACGTTTCAGTGCTAAAATTTACATTCCTTTGGGCAGAGCACCCAAAGGTAAGGGTATGGTACCCTATGTGGACAGAAGGAGAGGAGGGAAAGACAGAAGGAGGTGGGGAGGGAGAGAAGGAAGGAAAGAAAAAAAAGGATGTAACTACTCACTACATCACTACTCATAGCCCAGCCCAGTCTCTCTAACTACTTAATAGTTCATTCATACCCTCCTCATTCAAGGAAAACACACGGACTAGAGCTATCTACTAGCACTAGACATCCAGGATTTATGAGCTGGACTCTTTGGACCTTTGCTATTGCTCTGCTTTTTTGAAACACCTAAGCTTCCTCCCCTGAAATAAAAGTTTAATAGGGCCTCCAGACAGAGTTGCGACGGTGAATATTTTGTAATTTACATAAGTATTCAGTGAAATACTTTGCCTAGAGTAACTTCGGTTGAGTTCCCTGGGGGGAAAGTTACCAAAGAAATGTTTAAACCCAAAGGTCAGCACCTTTAACTGAATTTGCACAGAATTGAGGGGAAGGAGAAAAACAAACTTAATTCTGAAGGATCAAAACAGGGTTGAAGAAGACAGCGCACAATTTTAGGGAAAGGGATCATTTATTCGAGAAAAGCGTCGGCCTTGGAGTCTCACGACAAGGATACAAACATCAGCGGTCACTTCCTGTGTAACCTTAGTTTATTCATCTATCTAAATGACTAGACTGATTTAAATGATTTGAGATCCCTTCCAGCTCTAAATCCTGCGATTCTCTAGCAATCTACGATGTGAAGAACACAACCAGGCTCGGATAGACAGCAAGCAACTGGAATTTTTTCCGATAAGAAAATTCTACCTCCAATCCAGATTGCAGCGCACAAGGTGGAGAAATCTTAAATCTAAGTGGAGAGGCTCAGATAAGATACACAGCTAAGCCGGTTTTCTTTCAATCCACGCCAGTACTCTCCACATTCAGACTAGCAGCCAGTCCCCGGGGTACAAAAATCAGAACTCCAGAAGATGTATGCACACACTCTCCTCTCAGCTTGAAAAGAAAAGAAAAAGTAGGAAACCCACCCCTCTAAAAACTTCATCCTGTTTTCCGATAGGCAACCCACACAAAGAAACCAAGGCAGGTGAAAGACCCCAACACTCTCATTCATCACCACACTTTTAAAGTGATCTTCCTGGGCACATGTAATCTCTGGCCTAATGTACTTGACCTTGGCTTGGGGGGAAAGAGCGGAAATCAGCTCGCTCGCGATGAGCCCATCTGGTTCTTTGCTAGCAAAACTTGCAGCCGGGCGCCCGAACTTGTGTTTCCAGTCCCGCCAGGGCCAGATGTGCAAAGAAGCGCCAGTTTCTTTCTCTACTTCTTCCAAAGCTGCTAAACCATCGAAGGTTTCCTAGAATGTAAACTTTTTTTGGGGGCGGGAGGTAATGTATATCTCTTTGGTGAAGCTAATTCTCAGAACAAAATTTCGTGCACGAAATGAAATACACAGGATGACAACGGAAACCAATTCTGGTAATATATAGTATCTAAATGTGAATAACAACAACAGATCCGCCAAGTTCAGATCCCACGTGAGGAACCCCCGCCCCAGAGTTACATCCGGACTGCAAAGAGCGCTCCCCAGAATTCAGGGGAGGGGGGGCTTTGAACTTGCCTAAGGTCGGGGTGCGCAGCAAAGCCAAAGGGAGCGGATGCAGCCGGTCCGGCCACGCTGATCTGGGGGTGCAGGCCGCTGCGGGGGACGGAAGAAATCTCGGTGGGGGGGTGTCTCTGAGACCCCCGCCCTCTCCCACGGGCGGCCCGTTAGTTGCTAGTCTCCACGGCAATGCACCCAACCACTTAGGACCCCGGGACCCCCGGAGACCTCCCAGAGACAAGAGCGCGCGTAGTCCGCGTGACGGCTCCCCAGACCAGCCGTTATCGGGGCGAGGAAGCCGCGGCGCGCACAACTGGGTGAGCCCCAACGCTGGCCCCAGTCCCTTACCTGGGCCGGCACCAATGGGCAAGTAGCGGCAGAGCACCCGAGCACGACCTTCCTCGGTCTCCGCTGGAGCGATCCCTCCACTGAGCCCCGCCCCCTTCCAACCCCGCCAGATACCATAAGCGGGAACGGCTGGGGGTGGGGCGGCCGGAACCTCCTCGGTCTGGGACCGGGCACGAGGAAGCAAGCTTTGCTCCGCCCCTTTCCCGCTCCGCCGCACGCTTTAGGTGGGAATGGCAGTGGTGGGCGGAACCGACTCGGGAGAGGGCTAGAAGGAGCCCGTTTTCCCTATGGGTGATATTTGGCGCCAGTCCTTCCCTGCACCGATCTCTGCTCATTGGCAGGAATGGCAGTGGTGGGCGGAGCCACTCGGCCCGGGAGGGCACGAGGGCGCAAGTTTTGGCGCTGCTCTGGCCCCTCCTCCGAGCCCCACCTCTTCTCGGGCTCTGCTAGAAGCTCGAGGCCGGCATGGCAGGAGTGGGCGGATCCCACGTGTGCTGAGAGAGTGTACTAGGGTACAGTTTTGCAAAGAAAGGGAGGTGACTGGGCTCTAATCTGGCGCCTCTCTGTCTCGCCACGCTAATGAGGGAGAAACACACATGCTGCTATCATGCTGGTCCTGGATTGGAGTCGTCCCCATTTCAAGGAAGATTTTTTAAAAATTAGTTCTCACGGCATTTTCATGCCCCCAGTGGGCCAAGTTCAACTAACTGTCCACCCCCAAAATTTAAATAACCTATTATTTCTCAAATGAGGACTCTCCTTTGAATTCTCACTGCTACCACCCGAATACAAGTCCTTATTTCTTATCTGGATTTAGGCAATATCAATGAGCATTTATTAAGCATGTATATATACATATATACACACACATACATATGTATATACATATAGATAAATTTCATATATGCACATGCAAATAAAGACACACATAGACACACATATATAATTCAAAACTACCACATAGGGTACCACCTTTGGGTGCTCTCCCCAAAGGAATATACATTTTGATCACTAAAATCTCAAAAGATAATCTTGGGGTTTACAGGCTAGATTTCTTTCTTCATGCCTTAAACTCAAATCACTCTGGCTGTCATCGGTTGGCCAACAATAGGTCCCAGCCCAAGGCCTCACTTGGTCATTGTTTGGGCCCTGATGGCTCACAGTGAGTATAAATAGCAATTGTTTCTGTTTTGGCCAGAACCCCTGAGGGTCTTCCCCTCCCAGATTGTTTTGTTTTGTCTTTTTGATTAGGTAAAAGAGGCCATTCTCTGCCTCATTTCTTACTGAGCTTTAATCACTGAATAAGCATTGCCTCAGTCAAACTGAGACCTGTTAAAGACCGTAGCTTAAAATGCCCAAGGTCTCCCACTGCCCCCAGGGCCACCTCCAGTTGTCCTGACCTATGTCAGATGGGCTCACCATGTAGCCTGTGAACTGTCACTATTTTATGGCATACATTCATATGTGTATTTTTCTCCTCATTTGCCAAAGGGATTAGCTAACATTAATTGCTTCCAAGATCTTTAATGATTGACTTTCTTGAAGAATTTTTACTTTCTTTTTTTTTTAGATTTTTTTTTTTAGGCAATTGGGGTTAAGTGACTTGCCCAGGGTCACACAGCTAGTGTCAAGTGTTTGGTCTGAGGCCAGATTTGAACTCAGGTCTTCCTGACTTCAGGGCCAGTGCTCTATCCACTGTGCCACCTAGCTGACCCTAATTTTTGTTACTTTCAACAGCATTACAATGAAGATTAGCATTTAGAAAGCACAAAAATTAATCAACTGCCTCATAAAAGCTTTGGAAATTTTAAAGATTGTTAACTGGAAAACTCCAATCTCAAGTTGATTATTAAGTCAAATAGATTTAAAGACATTCCATTTTATAAAAATAATTAAGTTTAATTCTCTTCCTTAGGAATATGTTATTAGAAAATATAATTTAATATGTGAACTTATATCGCTTTATCAGACTGAAATAATGAAAGAATTTTTAATTATTCAATTTATTAGAACTATCTACTTGGTCTTAAGGGCTGCTAGGTGTCACAGTGGATAAAGTGCCAGAACTGGAGTCAGGAAGACCTGAGTTCAAAGGTGACCTCAGATACTAACTGGGTAACCCTAGGCAAGTCATGTAACCCTGCTTGCCTCAGTTTCCTCATCTGTCAAATGAGCCGGAGAAAGAAATGGCAAACTACTCCAGTATCTTTGCCAAAAAACAAGACAACAACAACAACAAATAACAAAAAGGAGTCACAAACAGTTGGAAACGACTGATAAGGACTGAACGACTACTTGGCCCTATGAGAAACCCTATGAATTGCTGGTGGGAAAAAAATTGCATCATTTAAGTGATTTTTTAAAATGTGAAGTTGATTTGAATAATTTTCAGAATTTTATAACTAATAATGTAGAAACAAACAATATTCCCATCACTGCAACTACAGTATAGGAAAAGCTAAAAAGATAGCTAGTATTATTACAATTAGTAGTATTAAAGTTGAAAAGGGACTCAATTCAAGGAATATAATTTGTGAGGGTAAGTAATAATTTAACATTGGGTCACATAAAATTTAATGACAATAAATTTATTGGGAAAAGATCAGATTGGGATGCAACCCTGAATTGCAGCCATAGGTTGACCATGAATAAAGAGTTGGACAAAAATCATCTAAAGTATTCCTCTTGGGGCAGCTAGGTGGCATAGTAGATAGAGTGCCGGCCCTGAGGCCAGGAGGACCTGAGTTCAAATCTGACCTCAAACCAAACACTTGACACTTACTAGCTGTGTGACCCTGGGCAAGTCACTTAACCCCAATTGCCTAAAAAAGAAAAAAAATGTAAAAAAAATTAATGTATTCCTCTTGGTTTGACTTGACAGTAGGGATCAATCCTCAGGGCATGTGCTGGCCACATGCTGCCTGCTGCCAGTCTATGTGAGGCATTTGATGAGCATGATGACATGTAATGGAGGACCTGGATTCAGAACATGGGAAAGCCTTTTGTAACCATTTCTTGTTTTCTTACTGCGTGGCGCAGGAACAGGCCAGTCTTACTCTCTTTCCTAGTGGCAGATGAGGCAAGAACTGCTTGTTCTCTAGCCTCTAGATGGAGGACAGCAATAGCCCTACCTGAGGCCGACCTGTGGCCTTGAATGCGTGGCACCGCTGTTTTTTCTCTCCCTGTTGTGTTTCTTACTCCCACTCTTAGGAGAATGAATATCTGAGATGGCTTTAACCTTCAAAAGATTGGAAAAGCCACCAGAGGTGACTTGAGAGACCTAAAGTGACATGGCCAATGTAGGAACTCATTCTGCTTGATTGATACATATTTATTATAAAGGTTGTTTGCTTGTTGTTTTAAATGGGAAAAGACGGTAGGGAGAGAAACTAGATTTTTGCATAGTAAGGAATTGCTATAAAACATTCCCCTTATAACCTAGGACTTCACTTACCCACAAATACATACAACATCTATGGGAAAAGTAGACTCTAAGTTTGTTGTTCAGTCATGTCTTCATGACCCCATTTGGGGATTATCTTGGCAAAGATAGTGGAGTGGTTTGCCATTTCCTTCTCCAGCACATTTTACAGATAAGGAAACTGAGGCAAACAGTGTTACATGACTTGCCCAGGGTCATACAGCTAGGAAGTGTCTGAGGCTGGATTTGAACTCAGCAAGATGAGTCTTGCTGACTCCAGACCTGGCACTCTATCCACCGCATCATCTAGCTGCCTCAGACCGAAACTGAAGAGTTCTTGTTTCTGTTTGCCCTTTGTTTTCAGGGGACCAATGATATCACACAATGATGTCTTGCCTTGCCAGTGAATGGTGAATTGGGTTTAAGTGAGGCAGAGTTGCACAAACTTGTCAGCCTCACTCTCTTTTCCAGGGTCATCAAAGGCCAGTGGCAAGACAGAAGTCAAGGTGACTGGTGACGGTTCGGGATGCAGTGGATGACCTTAGCATCTTTGACGTGTGAGCAAGCTCTAAACACTTCACAGAACCTGCTTCACCTGCATTCATGGCTGTTGGAAGAAGTCTTCATGGGTTTGGGGTAGACACCCCCCTAACTCACCAAAGACTTTGAGGCACCTTGGTTACCTTCAACCTGGTTTATCCCATCTGTAGAGACTGTTTACCAGAGTGTGGTTGCTGCCCATGCTACAGCTTCTTGGAGCAGGTGGATAAGCAGTCCTGAAAAGAGCTAGTAAGCCCTCACACCAGAGGGGCTAATCGTTAAGAGTACAATTTTAGTGAAGCACACATGAAGGGAACACATAGGGCAATAGGGTAACCCACAACCTTTAGTACTGCTAGAAGTCCTTTTCTCCCTTCCCCCTGAGTCCTTACTCAGCTCTCTTTGGGGGCAGCTCTCTGATGGGTGAGCTGTATATGTGGGCTCTGGGGACTAGTTCCCTGTTTGGAGTCTGTAACTGGCATTTCTACCACAAGAGGTCACACACCACCTTCCTTGGGTAACTGTCTTTCCACATCCATCTACGTTTGGTGTGTCTCTCTATTCCTGATGCAGACACTTCCCATGCTATCAGCCATTGCCACTCCGAGGTTGCCTTTGCTGTTTCCTGCCAGGCCTCCCAGACCTTTGGACCTTTGAGAACTCACAAGTTTACCACCAGCCCTGGACACACCCACCGTGAGATACTCATTCACTTAAGATCAGGAAAAAAACAAAAACAAGTATGTCAGAGGTGGCCCTATCTTCGCAGACACATGGACTTGGGTGAGAGACAGGGCAATTGCTCCCTACCCCTCACCTGCCTCCTCCAATTCTCTGGAATTCTCTCAGAATTCTCTGGCCTCAGTGGCCAATTAGGAGACTTTCCACCATCACACTTTACAAAGTCATCAGTCATGCAGAGTTAGAAGTAAGCTCTCCCCTGTGCCTCTACGTAGTCATAGGCAGAGATTATCTGTGCAGGCATTATACTTCTATGAGCTGATATAGTGTGTAGAAAATAGAACTAGGAGGGGCAGCTAGGTAGCGTACTGAATAGAGCACTGGCCCTGAAGTCAGGAGGACCCGAGTTCAGATGTGGCCTCAGACACTTGACACTTACTAGCTGTGTGACCCTGGGCAAGTAACTTAACCCCATTTCCTCACCAAAAAGAAAAAAAAAGTGGCTCTCTAAAAGGGAGTGGAGGGAGAGATGAGTGGGAAAGTTAGGAGATAAAAAACAAAAGATATCAATAAACAGTACACAAACAAACCTATGCACAGGCATGTGTCAACAAATACAGGGAACATATAACATTTCAATTGCTCATTAGACTTTGCATTTCCCAGACATTTTGGGAGACTACCAAGCAATATTCCCCACTCACATTCACCTCAGACCTGCACTGTCCAAGCAAATATCATGATTGGTCCGGATAGTTTACATCCCAGCTGCAGGATGGCTTTTCCCTTCTCCAAACTGCATCTATTCAGAAAATCTTTCCCTGGGAGGCTGGTGCCTAATTCTCAAATCTAGGCGCTTTCACATTCTAGATTAAGAATGAGGTAACCCCCATGGCTAGAAACATCCATTTTCAGGAGCATTTGACTCTGACCTGTGCTCAGAAAAGCAAACTGAAGCAGAAGAGATATCTGCAGTTGTAGATCCAGAAACTGCCTTCAGGCTCACCAGCCACGGGTTTGCACAGGCTACTCCCCAAGTAGTTCTGCAAACTACCATTTTCTGCTTCTGAGATTGAGGCAAAGGAAGTAATCCTCTTCCTTTCAACCCTTGCTGTCTCCGGTCTGAAAGTCTAAGACAGAGGGGAAAGGGAACAACACTGATAAGCACCTGTTATGTGCCGAGCATTGTGTTAAGCATTTTACAAATATTTTTAAACAAATATTTGATCCTTACAATAATTCTGGGAGGCAGATGCTTGTTATTATTTCCACTTCACCTCTGAAGAAACTGAGGCATACAGGTTAAGTGACTTGCCCAGGGTCACACAGCTAGTACATATCTGAGACCAAATTTGAATTCAGGTATTTCTAATTCCCAGATAAGAACTCAGATCTTTTCGATTCTAGGCCCAACACTCTATCCACTTTGCCACCTAGCTGCCTCTAGAGAAAAAGTAAGACTCTAGACTGATAACTACAATTAGGCTGTTCAACTTCTTTTCATGTTGTTTTCATTTACATTATTGTAGTCATTGGTGCAAAGACAAGTCAGGAAATCAGGAGAGTTGCCAGTAGGAAGCCCTCACTTGTCTTCTAGAGTCTGGGCAAAGAAGCAACATGTGAAGAGGAATATTTTTAAAACTGCTAGGAAAAAAAAAATTTAAGTTGCTAGGGAACACAAAAAATTTTACCTGTGGAACTAACAAAAGCTCTAGTGGCAGCAGAATTGGTGAAGTGTTCAATTAAATATTTATTGAATATCTACTATGGATCTGGCACAGTGCTAGGCACTGGGCATACAATAAATTGTTAAACTGCTTCTTCTGTTCACACAAATAAAGTCAGTTCTAAACAACTGGAAAAATATTAATTGCTCATGGGTAGGCTGAGCCAATATAATACAAATGACAATTCTACCTA
Organism: Phascolarctos cinereus; assembly: GCF_003287225.1. Lineage (NCBI taxonomy): Eukaryota > Metazoa > Chordata > Mammalia > Diprotodontia > Phascolarctidae > Phascolarctos > Phascolarctos cinereus. Next base: position 247,770,543 of record NW_027555847.1, on the reverse strand, counting down.
AATTAATCTACTTGTTCCGTGCCATACCAATCAAACTACCCAAAAATTATTTTATGGAGCTAGAAAAAATATTAACAAAATTTATCTGGAAGAATAAAAAGTCAAGAATATTAAGGGAATCAATGAAAAAAATGTGAAGGAAGGTACCCTAGCTGCATCAGATCTCATACTATATTATAAAGTGGTAATCATCAGAACAATCTGGTACTGGTTAAGAAATAAAGTGATGGATCAGTGGAATAGATTAGCTACATAATACATGGTAGTAAATGACCGTAGTAATTTAGTGTTTGATAAACCCAAAGATCCAAGCTTTTGGGACAAGAACTCACTATTTGACAAAAACTGCTGGGAAAACTAAAAAACATGTGGCAGAAACTAGGTATAGACCAGCATCTCACACTACATACCAAGATAAGGTGAAGATGGGCACATGATTTAGACATAAAGGGGGATAGCATGGGCAAATTAGGAGAGTATATCTATGGATACGGGAAGAACTTAGAACTAAACTAGATAGAGAGCATTTCAAAATGTAAAATGGACCATTTTAATTATTTTAAATTAAAAAAAAGTTTTGCTGAAACAAAACCAATGCAACCAAGACTAGAAAGAAAGGGGAAAAATTAGGGAAATTTTTTACAACAAGTATCTCTGATAAAGGCTTCATTTCTTAAATATATAGAGAACTGAGTCAAATGTATAAGAATACAAGTAATTCTCCAATTGATAAATGGTCAAAGGATATGAACAGGCAATTTTTAGATGAAGAAATCAAAGCTATCTACAGTCATATGAAAAAAATGCTCTAAATCACTATTGATTAGAGAAATACAGATTAGAACAACTCTGAGGTACCACTTCACACCTATTAGATTGGCTAACATGACAGAAAAGGAAAATGATAAATGTTGGAGGGGATGTGGGAAAATTGGGACACTAATGCACTGTTGTTGGATTTGTGAACTGATTCAACCATTCTGGAGAGCAATTTGGAACAATGTTCAAAGGCAATCCAACACTGCATACCCTTTGATCCAGCAATACCACTAGGTCTGTATCCTAAAGAGATCATAAAAAAGGGAAAAGGACTCATATATGCAAAAATATTTATAGCAGCTCTTTTTGTAGTGGCAACGAATTAGAAATTGAGGGGATGTCCATCAGTTGGGGAATGGCTGAACAAGTTGTGGTACTCGATTGTAATGGAATACTATTGTGCTGTAAGAAATGACAAGCAGGATGCTATCAGAGAAAACCTGCAAAGACAAATGAACTGATGTAAAGTGAAGTGAGCAGAACCAGAACAGTGTACACTGAAACAGCGATATTGTATGATGAATTGTGAATGACTTAGCTATTCTCTGTTGCCCGCAACCAGATTGTACACCGAACGGAGAGGTGTGAAATAACTTATGACATGGGCCAGGCGGAGTAGAATTACTGACTCAGTTTATTCATCTGAGGGCACAGAATATATAGGAAAAATCTAGCCTAACTTCAAAGAGTCCTCCCCATGAGATACTCCCCAGAACATCTGCTGAGGATGTAACAATCATGAATTTCCTCCTTATCAGGGTTCCTAGATTGGGCTGTATATTCCAAGGTTTTCCCAGGCGCCTTGGCGCCACCTGCATAGAGGAGTAATACGTAAATCTAAGGTTCAAAGAGAGAAGGGATATCTCAGAGACCTCTTTATCAGGAAGGAATTTGGGGAGCCGTACCACTTAATCCTTTGAGCCCTTTGGGGTGAAAGCCTGAGCAGAGGTCAAACTCTGCCTTGGATCTTAAACCCTTATCAGACTCTTAAGATCGGCCCTCAACAATTCTCAACAATACAATGACTAAGACTCTAAAGGACTCATGATGAAAAATGCTATCCACCTCTGGAGAAAGAACTGATATCGAATCATGCTATTTTCCTTCCTTCCTTCTTCCTTCTTCCTTCTTCCTTCCTTCCTTCCTTCTTCCTTCCTTCCTTCTTCCTTCTTCCTTCCTTCCTTTTTCTCTTTCTTTCTTCTTTCTTTCTTTCTTTTCTTTCTTTCTTTCTTTCTTTTCTTTCTTTCTTTCTTTCTTTCTTTCTTTCTTTCTTTCTTTCTTTCTTTCTTTCTTTCTTTCTTTCTTTCTTTCTTTCTTTCTTTTTCTTTCTTTCTTTCTTTTTTTTCTTTCTTTCTTTCTTTTCTTTCTCTTTTCTTTCTTCCTTCTTTCCTTCTTCTTCTTCTTCCTTCCTTCCTTCCTTCCTTTCTTTCTTTCTTTCTTTCTTTTCTTTCTTTCTTTTTTCTTTCTTTCTTTCTTTCTTTCTTTCTTTCTTCTTTCTTCTTTCTCTCTCTCTCTCTCTCTCTCTCTTTTATTTGGTTTGAATTTTCTTCCACAAAATGACTAATATGGAAGTATGTTTAACCTATGTCAGATTGCTTACCATCTCAGCAAGGGGGAAGGGAGGGAGAGAACTTGGAACTCAAAAAAAAAATGTTAAAGATCGTTACATGTAATTGGGGGAAATTTAAAATTTTTAAAAATTAAGGAAAAAAAACTGCTTCATTTGTGTGGTACTTTGCCAGGGATTCTAAGGAACAGCTCAGAATATTAGCCACTTTCTCTGTGCTAATTGTGTATAATTCGTTTCAAAATACTCCATAGCCTTACAAGAAGTTATAAATAGTAACATTCAATTGACTGGTAAAGAATCAGGAAGTTTGCTTTGCTTGGGGCTGTCCCTTCCCTGGTATTATCCTTTGTCTCAACCCTCTTTATCCCTGCTTTTTTCCTGGTTGAGTGTGCCCTGGGCACACCCTTTGATGGTTGAGATAAGAGTGAAGTTCATTTAATGGCTACTTCTTTTCTCCTCCCACTCCCATTTTTGTTTTTCTTCTCACACTCAGTCCGAGAAATATAAAACTCCAGGGTTAAAGAATCAAGAAATTTTATTAGGAGGGAAAAAACCCCCAAAACACCTCAACCAATCCTAGAAGGTCACATATTTGGGGGAATCCTAATGATGTTTCAATGTTTCATATGTTTGGGGTTTGCCTTGCATGTGAACAGACCCCATAACACAGGGGCGCCCTGTATCCTGGGTTCTTCTATTACTTGGGTTAGAGTAGCCTCCTTTGACTGAGTGCATAGCTGGAATATTGTGGTTCAATCCTGTCTGACTCTATGACTCAGTGGACAATACCATCTATGACGTTTCCTTGGCAAAGATTCTGGAGTGGTTAGCCATTTCCTTCTCCAAATGGATTAAGGCAACCAGAGGTTAAGCGACTTGGTGAAGGTCACATAGCTAGGGACTGTCTGAGGCTGGATTTGAACTCAGGTCTTCCTGACTCCAGTCTCAGCACTCTATCCACTGAGCCATCTAGCTGCCTGTAACTAGAATAGACTGGTCTTTAAAACTGGCCAGCCCAGGACAGCCTCTCTCCTGCTATGGGAACCATGAGCTGAACTGGGCAGGGGAATAAATTCCACCCTCCTTCCAACCACCCAACATGATGTCTCTGGATTGTTTGTCTTGTTCTGTTTAATCTGTCCTCAGTTTCAGATGCCAGATGTGATCTGCACTGGATTCAGAGTCTGAGCCAAGGAGACCTTGAAGGCAAGATTCCAGGCAGAATGTTGTATCAGTAGGTCTGCCTGGCAGGGGAGCCAGAGTACCTGGGACTTGAGCCCAAGAAGGGATTTGGATTTAGAACCTGGATGTGGACTGTAGAAACAGAGCTAAACTGTAGAATTAATCTCTCCCAAGAGACTGAGGTGGTAAAAAGTAGGTAAGATTAAGTCTCCCGCATTTTGGGAATAAACTATTTGTATATTTGTTTTTTGCTTAGTCATTTTTCAGTCATGTCTGACTCTTCTTGACCCCATTTGTGGTTTTCTTGGCAAAGATACTGGAGTGGTTTGCCATTTCCTTCTCCAAATCATTTCACAGAGGAGGAAACTGAGGCAAACAGGATTAAGTGACTTACCCAGGGTCACATAGCTAATAAGTGTCTGGAGCCATATTTGAACTCACAAAGATGAGTCCAGGACTGGCACTCTATCCACTGTACCATCTTGGAAATATATTCCTTTGTAAAAGTTAATCCTATTTTTAGTGGTCATGGAATTGGATAGAGGGGAACCCCCCACTTAGAATACCCTAAATGACTTTCCACCCTCCATGGATGTTAGTAGGACCTCTTTTAAAACTGTTATTAAATTTTTGGGGGGTCAATTTCGTTGTTTTATTGTGGTTGTTTTTCCCTATAAGGAAAGGGTTTAGATTTTGAATCTTTACCATGGTGAGGAATGGGGACCATTGGCAGAGAGCCTAGATCTCAGGGGTGAGAAACCTGTGGCCACATGTGGTCTCGAGGCTGCAGGTTCCCCACCTCTGGCCTAGATGCTCCAAAACTCCTACCGGACACTGGAGAACTCTAGGAGAAGAGTGAAATATAACATTCATGGCCTTCAGGTAGTGGGGGGCCAAGGTATTCAGTGTCACACACGATAGAGGAAATGTCGCAGCAAACTTGTTGTTGTTCATTCTTTTCAGTCACATCCAACTCTTCATGACCCCATTTGGGGTTTTCTTGGCAAAGACGCTGGAGTAGTTTGTCATTTTCTTCTCCAGCTCATTTGACAGATGAGGAAAACGAGGCAAACAGGGTTAAGTGACTTGCCCAGGGTCACAGAGCTAGTAAGTGTCTGAGTGTCTGAGACTGTATTTGAACTCAGGTCTTCTTAATTCTAGGCCCAGCATAGCTCTAGCCATTGTACCACCTAGCTAGAGAATAGTCCTATTACTAATCAAAAGTCAAAACAATGAGATGGTAGGATACTCCAATTCAAAAGTCACCTTTAAATTAAATTAGATTTAATTTAAATTCAATTTAGTCACCAAAAACCTTGGAATGAAAACTGCAGACGAGGAGGCAATATTTCCTTAAGAGCAAAGTCTAAGCTCCTTATGGAGAAAAAAACAACAAGAAAACAACAAAACCAACCAAAAAATGATTTAAAAAAAAAAAAGTCCTACTAAGATCCATGGAGGCTGGAAAGGCATTTAAGATAGAAAATATAAACAAACCCCAGAAGTAGTAGGAATACAGAGCAAAGGGAAAGCAAATAGTTGACAGAGTATCTTGGGTACACAGGGAAGAAATGTTTGCTGGGAATTTCTTCTTGGACCATAATACTGAAATAGGGGCAATTACTCTGAAGCTTTTGCTACTAGTCCAAAAGCAATTCATTTATTTCAAGATAAGATAATTGCATCATAGATTATATGAAATCACCCATTTTCCCCCCTATAAAATCAATTCATTCTAGAGTCTGATATTGTACAAGCAGCATGCTTTCTTATGTTGCTGGCTGCTTCAAAGTCTGTCTTTGGGGTACAATTATGAATACCACCCATCATTAATAATAATAGCTAACATTTATATGGTGCTTACTATATATACTTATTCCTGACACATATGTCAGGCACTGTGCTAAGGACTTTTACAATTATTACCTTATTTGATCCTCATAACAAGGATCAAATACCTTTGAGGTAGGTACTATTATCATCCCAATTTTACAGATGAGGAAACTGAGGCAGACAGAAATTAAGTAACTTGCCCAGGGTCACACTGCTTGTAAGTGTCTGAGGCTGTATTTGAACTTGGGTCTTCTTCACTCCATAAGGCAGCTAGGATCCTCAGTGGATAGAGCACAGGACTTGAAGTTCAAATCTAGCCTCAGACACTTACTGGCTATGTGACTCTAGGCAAGTCACTTGACAACCTCTGTCTTAATCCTCTGGAGAAGGAAATAGCAAACCGCTTTTTACCATGACCACTGAAAGACAACTTCCTGACTCCAGGCCCTGTGCTCTATTGGCTGCATCCAGGCATACATCAGATAATGGCAAACGACTAACATTTTTTGCTGTTTTTCTCTTCTAGTTTCCATCCTTCCATAGGATTTGAGGATGGAAAGAACTTTAGAGATCACTAAATTCAACCGCGCCTTATTTTACATATGAAATAAATTTAAATAAACTGTGTCCATGCAATGAGGATAAATGACAGACCTGGAATTAGAACCCAGACCTCCAGCTTCCTAGAGTATGGTGTTACTTCTATTTACATCATGATGTCTCATCAGAGTGCACTTAAAATTTCAGACTTCTAATTGGGAAAAAAAGTCACCTTATTTCTCAGAAATGTGTTCTCAGAACAAGTGTGTTAAAGAAAGTGCCAGAATTACCTTCAGCTGTGCCCTCTTTCTTACCCAGAAGTTGAATGGTAATGTACCATGGTAAGGGTGTGGAATAGAAAACAGAACCTTGAACCCTCATCACTGTTTGCGCATTTGCTAACTTATGACCTCTCTGAGCTTCAGTTTTCCTCATCTGTAAAATGGGGATAAATAATGTCTCTAGTAACCTACATCGGAAGATTCTTCAGAGGCTAAGGCAAGATGTGTATGAAATGCTTTGGAAGAGTTTTCAGGGTCCTTGCTAACTGCTGCACAAATAAGCCAGCATAGGTCTATATCCCAAAGACATCCAAAAAAGGGGGAAAGGACCCATTTGTACAAAAATGTTTATAGCAGCTCCTTTTGTGGTGGCAAAGAACTGGAAATCAAAGGGATGTCCATCAATATGATTGTAATGGAATATTATTGTGCTATAAGAAATGGCAAGTAGGATGATTTTAGAAAAACCTGGAAAGACTTACATGAGCTGATGCATAATGAAGTGAACAGAACCAGGAGAATGTTATACACATTTAATAGCAATATTGTACAATGAAGAACTGTGAATGACTTAGCTATTCTCAGCAATACAATGATCCAAGATAATCCCAAAGGATTCATGATGAAGCATACTGTCCACCTTCACAGAAAGAACTGATATTGATTGAATACAGAGAGAAGCATGCTATTTTTCACTCTTCCATTTTTTTCTTTTATTCGAGTCTTCTTATACAAAATAACTAATATAGAAATGTTTTACATAATTTTGCATATGTATAACCTATATCTGATTGCTTACCGTCTCAGGGAGGGATAGAATTTGGAACTCAAAATTATAAATAAAAATGTTAAAAAATTGAAAAAAGAAAAGAAAAGAAACACACACACAACAATTAAGCCAGCATAGGTTACAGAGAGTCATGCTGCAGTTTATTTATCAACTCAAGAGTGCGACACACCCCATCAGTAGGTGATGGACACGTGACATACAGATGATATACACATATATGTACACAATACACATACACACAAAATACATACAAACATATATAGATTTATCTTTATATCTACATCTGGGGCAGCTAGGTTGCACAGCGGATAAAGCGCTGGGCTTGGAGTCAGGAAGACTCATCCTCCTGAGTTCAGATCTGGCTTCAGACGCTTATTAGCTGTGTGATCGTCGGCAAGTCACTTAATCTCTGTTTTCATCAGCTTCCTCATCTCAAATGTATAGTGTGTGTGTGTGTGTGTGTGTGTGTGTGTGTGTGTGTGTATACACACGTATATGTTTTTACCTTTTAAAATGGTAGGTGGATGGATTTGGCTCCCCAGATGCAGTTTGCTGACACCTGCACCATATAGCATGTGGCCTCCCAGCAAATAATTACTGAATAAACTAAACTTCAATTTTCAGCAAAGTTTCCTCACTAGAAGGAGCTAGAGATACACAAAAGAAATCAAGCCTTTGGAATTTTCAAGGGATTATGAAAATAGGAAGGCCAAGTATTAATCCCTTGGAAAAGAAAGAGCATATGTAAGTCAAAGACAAAATGCCAAGCTCATATTTTAATTTTTTTAAAAACATAGAATACAATTTTAGGAAATTATATAATATCCATAGTCATAGGATCAGAGATAGAGAGTTGGAAGGGACCATAGAAGCCAACTAGTTCAACTCATTTTATAGATGAGGAAATTAGGGCAGAGAGGTTATCACACACAAATTAAATGTCAGGCCTGAGATTTGAACTAAGATCTTCTGACTCCAAAGCTGGCATACTTTCTACTACACTACACTGAATCAAAGGAGAACACCCTTCAAGGAAGAGGATAGATCAAGGAATGCCAAAAGTTAGTTAAAAGTACATCCTTTGTCACATCCTCAAATCAGGGGGAAAAACATCAGACACGTTCCTGGGAACCGAATAATCAAAATGATTAGTGCTTGTTTGGAGAAGCATTCTAATTCCATAGGTTTTCAGTGCCAATGACTTTGCCCAGAAAAAAAGTATCATTCTTATTTCTACTTTCTTAGAAATTTTATTTTAACTTTCCTGGAAGATGTTATAAAATGACAACATCATTTTATCATCCCCACCCGCAATTATGTAATTTTGTTTTGTTTCGTCCCCTAAAATGTCCTACTCGTCTGACTTTTCTAAGTATCTACCATATTTTTTGAATCTTTCCATATGGCTTTTTGTTTCTCATACACAGAATCCTGGAAAATTTTTTCTACTTGTTTACGAAAGCCACAACTTTCTTCTTCCAGAGCATTGATAGTCTGTAAGGCAAATGGAGTCCTATCCCTGGGGAGAGGATTATTTAATGGCCTCATTGGTATGACAGAATTGTATTTATGCTGTCTATTAATGGAGTTCATTAGGGATGTATAGAACTGGAAATTGCACCAAGTATCCCTTAAAAAATTTTCAGTCAATAAAAAAATGGTCCATGCAGACCCATTTACGGCATCATCTAAATTCTGTAAATGCTGTCTGCCACATGGCATTTCAGCATAGATTATTCCGGGTTTAATGCCAAATTGATTTTGCAGCATCCCTTGGACCCTGAGGGCTTCACAGGTGTCATCTTCAGCATGCAGAATCACAAACTTAAAGAATACCTCTTCTTCCAAGTCTTCTTTAAGTAGCTCTTCTGCTCTCTCCTCCTCCTTTTCTTCCTCTTCCTTTAGTTTGTTCAGGTCCTTGTCACTATGGCTCTCTCTAATATCTTCAGAGTGTTTGGCCTCTTGTTTAGAATCCATGCTCTTTGTCCTTGGAAAAGTAGAAACAGGGCTGGAGTCTATTTTGGAATTCTGGATGCCCATGATACATATCCAAGTCAAAAGAGAGCTTTGCTTAATTTCAGCATTTCTTTCTGATCTAAAATAAGAAGAAAAACAAAATTGGTAAATGTGTTCAAGGTGTTCAAGATAGAAAAAAAAAGACTAAAACCTCTCTTCAACTTGGCAAGTGTCAGATACTTAGGATAGTTATGAGCTAATAATTTTTTTTTGAGAATTTTGCAAGGTCTAGCCTAGTAAAAAGTAGATAGAGGACCTGTTTTACATACGGAATTTTCAAATAAGATACCAATATAACAAAATTACCATTATTAAAAGGAACTGAATGGATTTTGTAGTTATTTTTGTCAAAAAGGCCTCACATCACTCCATTTTAGCTGTACATAAGGAAAATAATACATCTGTAATAATTGTCAGTGAACTACTTTGTAGGATATGATTATGAGCTTTCTATTTTGGGACTTCTTTGAATGACTTTACCACCATGCCCCAGGAAGCTCACTCTCAGAATAACTACCATCCTGCAAGATCCCACTAGTCTTGGTTTCCGTTATTCAGTCATCTCCAACTCTTTGTGACCCCATTTGGGGTTTTATTAGCAAAGATAATAGAGTGGTTTGCCATTTCCTTCTCCAAATCATTTCACAGAGGACGAAACTGAAGCAAATACGGTTAAGTGATTTGCCTAGGGTCACACAGCTAGTAAGAGTCTGAGACTAGATTTGAACTGGGATCTCCCTGACTTTAGGCCAGCTTCTCTATCTACTGTGCCACCTAGCTGCCCCCACCAGCCTTGGAATTCCACTTCATCACTCCTCTGCCTCTCTAATGGGAGAGTGACATCATAAACTCCAAACCTCATTTAAGGAGAGAAAATACAATGAGAATAATAATAATAATACATGGGAATAATCATAATACCAATATGATGAGGTCATTGTAAGGAAAGCACTTTGCATATTTTATTGTGATATATTAAGTGAGTTTTTAATTAGGCACAAGAGAAGAATAAGATGTGTCTTTTTCCAGCTACTCTTAAATACTGAACAAAACATACTTTTCCTCATTGGTCTGGACCTGTGAGAGACTTTATGGATAGACAGGGCTATCCTTGGAGTCAGGATTCTGCCTCATACTGGTTGTGTGACAGTGGGCAGGTCACATGTCCTCTTAGTGCCCAGGGCAACTCTCTGAGTATGAGTTTAATAGTAATAATAATGTAATAAGAGGGACTGTCCATTGAAGGCTCAGGGTGTAGAGGAGGCACCATATCCATGTGGAGCCTCGGTGGGCCTGCTTCTAGAAATGACTGATGGAGGAGCACATGCAGGTGTCTTTGTCTGGCTGACAGTGGTGATTGAAAACCTTTTAACCAATTTGTTTAGCTGTTCATGTCTGACTCTTTGTGACCACATGGACAATATTGTCCGTGGGGTTTTCTTGGCAAAGATACTAGAGTGGTTTGCCATTTCCTTCTCTAGGGGATTAGGCAAATTGAGGTAACGTGACTTACCCAAGGTCACACAACTAGTAAGCATCTAAGGCCAAGTGTGAATTCAGGTCTTCCTGATTCCAGGCCCACCAGCTCTATCCACTGAGCCATCTAGCTGCCCCCTTTGACCGCTGATCAGTAATTTAGCTTGGGTACAAACTTTGAAATGCAAACACAGAAATCAAAAGAAAACCAGAAAAGCCTGCTCACATTTGAGTAAATGGAAGAGACTAAACAATGAGAAAAGGTTTATATTCCAAGGGAGGAGAAGAGATGAATATCTCTACAGAATTCTTGCTGTCTTCAAGGATAAGAGAGGGAATCAAGAAACATATAATCATAGCAACTGGGTATAGTTTTGTTTTATTTTGATAATTTTAAGAGAAGAAAGAAAAGAGAGGAAAAGGAATACCCCAGGGAAAAAACTGGGGAGGAACTTCCTAGGTCACATAATTGGGATGCTTTCAGAAGAAGAGTATCCAAACAAGGAAGAAGGAGTGGTATGAAGAAGCATCTCATCTGAAAAGTACAGAGAAGTGTGCGCGTGCACACACACACACACACACACACACACACACACACACACACACACACACGAAACTCAGTGGGAAAAAAACCAATGGGAAAATAGGGACAAGGAAAGGCAAGACAAAGGTTTATGAGGGAGGAGAGATAGGGGATGGAATAATCATAAGCAAAACAAAAGTCAACTCTCAAAATAGCAAAATAGAAGTCAAAAAGAGAGAAACAGTATAAGAGCTAGAGATTAAGGTGTGGGTTTCATGGAAAGAGGAAGAGGAACCGATGACTTCTATTTTATAATACTAGTGTTAATCAGATATTTTTCTTTTCTCTCTTTTCCCTCATAATTTGGAATTATGCAAATAAAGTGACTAAAATACCCAAACCCTTTTACTCAGAGATTCCACCACTGGGCAAAGAGGTCTTTGATAAGAAGAAAGTCCCTTTTTTCACTAAAATATTTAGAGTAGCATTTGCTATAGTAGTAAAGAATTGGAAATAAAGTAGATGCCCATTAATTCGGTTAATAGTTAAACAAATTGTGGTATGTGAATGTAATGGAATATAACTGTGCTGTAAGAAACTACAAATATGATGAATACAGAGAAGAATAGGAATACTTACATGAACTAAAGCAGAATGAAGTAAGCAGAGCCAAGAAAACAATAAATACAATGCCTACAACAATGTAAAAAGAAAGAATAATAACTACAAAATCGTCTGAATTTAATGTAAAACTACAAAAAACAAGCAAGAAGTGTTACGAGAAGACACCTTGCAGGGGCAGCTAGGTGACACGGTGGATAGGGCTCCGGCCTTGGAGTCAGGAGGACCTGAGTTCAAATTTGGCCTCAGACACTTGACACTTACTAGCTGTGTGACCCTGGACAAGTCGCTTAACCCTGACTGCTTCACTAACAACAACAACAACAACAACAACAACAACAAAAAAGACACGTTGCCCCCCCCCCCCCCAAGGGGAGGTCTCTAGGTATGGAATATCACATAGACCTTTAGATTGTTTTTTGATACATGATTGATTTTGCTGATTTTTTTCCTCTTCCATTTTTTCTTTTAAAAATATTCTAGTTGCCTCTACAAGATATCAATAACAACTCAGTATTGTTTTTAAAAGACTTCTTCCCCTTGCCATAAATGCAAAAGATACGCAATTTGACTCCCTGATGTCTTTTTCATATGAACTGATCATAAGTCAAGGCTTCCTGGCACTAAATTTGTAAAATATTTGATTTTTTTAAAAAATTAAGAACCTAACTTTATATTTATCCCAAATAAATGTCATCTTATTCATTTTGGCCCATTATTTCGGCATGTTGATACCTTTTTGCATTTTGATTTTGTCATTCAACTTTTCAGATCTCACCCCTCCATATCTGTTATCTGTAAATTTACTATGAATGACTTGTCTTTTTTATCCCCACTCACAGAATGCTGACCAACATAAACCTAGTGACAGAGCTCTGAGGCCTTCATAACACTAGAGAAGGCCTCTAATGAATTCATGTTGATATGAATACACTTTGGGTCTCGCTGTTGAATTAGCTATTAATCCAACTAATTTTTCTATCCTCCCGTCCACATTTCTCCATATTGTTCACAAGGATAATGTGAAAAACTATCAAATGCCTTGCTGAAATCCCAAAATAAAATATCTACAGAGTTGTACTGTTCTAGTAATGTAGATGAAAAAAGGAAGCCATATGTTCTTAGCGATTTTGTGTTGATTTTTCAGTCACTGCTAAGTACTCTAAAACCACTTATTTAATAACCGATTCTAGAATTTTGCCAGGGATTGATGTCATGCTCTTGAGTCTAGAGTTTGAGGAATGTACTTTTTTTCCCATTTTGAAAATGGGGATGTTATTTGATTGTCTCTTGTCTTCTGATACTCCCTCTTCACCATGATTTCTTAAATGTGGGATGTAATGTAACCATAACTGGATATCTGAACTCTTTCAAGGCTGGTACTTCTTTACTATCTCTTCATCTCTTTTGGGTTTCAATTCCATCTTAATCCATATTTAGTCATACCTTCCCAATCTTAAGATGTTTTTTACTTTTTATTTAAAATTTTAAAAAAATATAATTTCTGACGGAAATAACAGTAGATGAAATAGCAGATGAATAGCCTTTTCTATCACTTGCCCCAAATTAATTTTTTCCATTTCATTTGGCTGAACATAGCTTTAAATGCCCATTTTTTGTCTTCTGCATTTTTTCATAAGTATGAAGTTGAGCTTTCCTGACAGTACTATCCTATCCCTTGTTATTATACCTGCACATAGAAACTACCCCAGGCTCCTTCCCAAAAAGGCCTCCTTGGGTTCATCCTATTCTTTGAGACAACATTCCCTCAAAACCATAGCTCAGGAGTTAGAAAAAATAATAATGAAATTCATGTGGTTAAGAAACTCAAGGGTAATAATGAAAAACAGTTGGAAGTGGCGGGGCAGAGGGGTAGTCTCTCAGTACCAAATCTCAAACTATTCTACCAAGAAGTCATTATTAAGATGAATTGGAACTGGTTAAAAAAGAGGCCAATCAATGGAACATATTACACAAACTACAGAAGGAAACACACATGACAGCAAAGTGTTAATTAAACCCTCAAGCCCCTGATACAAGGGCAAGAACTCACTATCTGACAAAAATTGTTGGGAAAATGAGAATGCATTTTGGTAGGAATTAGTCATAGACCAACTTCTTACAATACATGACAAGATAAACTCCAAATGGATAAATGACTTAGGCATAAAAGGTCACATCATAAGCAAATTAGATGAGGGAGGAAAAAAGTTGAGTTCATGAGTAAACAAACGATACAGAGATCAAATGAGACAAAATGGACAATTATGATTATATAAAACAAAAAAGTTTTGCACAAAAATCTAATATAGTTGAGATGGGAACAGGTAACTGGGAAAAAAAATCTTTGCAGCGTTTCTCTGATAAAGGTCTTGTAACTAAGATATATATGGTACTCTTTCAACCTTTAAGACTTGATAGATGATCAAAAGAAATGAACAATTTAGGGAAGAAATCTAAGTTATCAATAATCATGTGAAAAAACATGCTCCAAATCATTAATACTTAGAGAAATGCCTATTAAAGCACCTTACATCCATTAAATCATCAGAAATGGAAGAATGGAAGGAGAAAGGAAGGAAAATGGCAGGTGTTGCAGGGGCTATGGGAAAACAGGCACACTGGTACATTATTGGTGGAGCTGTGACTTGGTCCAGCATTCTAGAAAGCACCTGGGAGCTATGCCCCCAATCTAAACCTTTTGATTCAGCAAATACCATTGCTAGGCCTGTACCCATCCCAAGGAGATCAAGGAAAAGGGGAAGAGGTCCTATATGAGCAAAAATATGTATATCAGCTTTTTTCATGTTGAGAGAAATTATTATTAAATAAGCAATTATTGGGGAGATTGAAGGTTTTTTTTTCCCTCTCTAGATCCTCATTCTTTACTAGGATAAGCTAGCATCTGAAGGATGTTGCTGATGGATGAAATTGCCCAAATCCCCCAAGGGGAACATGCCTTTCCATCCTAGGTGGGAGTTGTTGCCCCACCCAACTAGAAAACCTTACAAAAATTTAATTTAAGATGAATTCTGGTCTATTGTGTTCTACTCAGGTAGGTTTGGACAGGGAGGTAGATCCTTTGTCTAGACTACAGGAGGCTAGGAGTGGTCTGGGAGTAGGATCGAACAGAGTTATGTCCCTAGACCCTCATTAGAACAGGTCCACCTCTCATTATAAAATTCATTCTTCTTATTAACTGTTAAATCAGAATTGACTACCACATTCTGGAACATCCACTCTTCCAAGGGCATATATACATTGAATGAGTTCCATGAGGGGTCTCTGGCATTCCAGAGCACCACTGACCCCTTTTATTAATTATCTGCTAGCACGATTAATGAAATGATTAATTACCCAGAAACTATGTCTCTCCAACTTTTTATACGTCACAATGTTGGCCCCAAATTGAAAACTAAGGGAATGTCCTATTACGGAATGTCTAACAAATTATAGTATGTGAATGTAATGGCATATTATTGTACTACAAAGGACAAAATGGATAGTTTAAGAGGAAACTGGGAAGACCTTTATGATCAGGTGAAAAATAGAGTAAAAAGAACTAGGAGAATTTTATATATCTCTATGTATCCATATAAACATACAAATATATGGATATAGAAACATAATATACATATATGTGTATGTATATATACAGAGAGACATATGTCTATATCCATATTTATCTATATATTTATACAGAAAAGCACCTTCAATGAGAAAGAACAGGTTTGGCAGGACCATGGGTGGGGGGGAGGGTGTTGGGGGGAATGAGTAATATATGTAACAAAATATATAAAATATGATATATGTAATATGAATAATATAATATGTGTAAATCACGTAAAGAGGCTAGAGCTAGACTGTGAAGGGTTTTAAATGACAAATTGGAGGAGTATGTATTTTAACATGAGGTCCATAGGGAGCCACTGAAACTTCTTGAGGGAGGGAATACCATATTTGAATCTGTGTTTCAGGAATAGAAATACTTCAGCTGTGTGGAAAATGATTTGAAGAAGGGAGAGGCTAGATATAGGGAAACCACTTAAAAGACTTTTGCAAAAATCCTGAGAGGTAGGTCTGAATTAATGAGATTGTCAACTGAATGGAAAGGAGGGGATAGATGTGAATACCATTGAAGTGGAATAAGATTTGCAACTGGATGGATATGGAAGGATGGTGGTGAGTGAGAGTGTAGTGTTGTGGGAGATGCCCAGTTTTCAAATCTTGGAGACCAAAACAGCAGTGCCCTTGGCAGAAATAGGGAAGTTAGGAGGAGCAGCTTTAGAGGAAATGCTATTTAAAGCCCTCTTGAATAAAGTTTCCAGTCACATTTTCCTCTATCATCTTAATATTCTATACTCAGCAGAACAGGCATTGTAGGGGAATTCTTCCCCAACCTTCTCACTAGTACCCTCTTTTTCATTTACCATCTCAGCTTGATATTGACTCCTTATTTCTATACCCAAAGTCAGTCAGTCAATAAACATTTATTAAGTGCCTACTATGTGCCAGGACTTTGTTAAGAGCTGGTACTGCAGAAAGAGGCAAAAAACAGTTCTTGTCCTCAATTAATCTTGACGAATTCCATGCCTGAAATACTGGAAGGACTGTGGTGGGTTATGTCCCCTAATCATCTAGCTGGGATGAGTGGTCATGTCAACCATAGCTCCAGGGGGGCTGGAGATGGCCGGACCCAAAGGCTGAAGTGGAGAAGGAGCCAGGTTTCCTTCTTCTCTCCTTTGACACTGCCACCTCTCTAGTACAGGCCCTCATCACCTCATGCCTTGATTACTAAAATAGCCTGCAGGTGGATCTGCTTGCCTCAAGACTCCCCCACTCCAATTCACTCTCCATTTAGCCACATAAGTGATTTTCCTAAAGTGCAGGTCCCACCATGTCACCCTGTACTACTCAATAATAGGTTCCCTATCACCTCCAGGATCAAATATAAAATCTTCTCTACCTTTCAAATCCCTTCATAACCTTGTCCCCTCCTACCTTTCCCGTCTCCTTACACCTTACTTTTCACCATGTACTTTTCGATCTAATGACCTCTTTGCACAAACAAGACACCTCGTCTCTTGCCCTGGGCATCTCTTCCTCCTCATCTCCATTTATTGGCTTCCCTGGCTTCCTTTAAGTCCTAACTAAAATCCCAGCTCCCACAGGAAGCCTTCCTCAATCCCTTTTAATTCCAATGCCTTCCCTTTCTTAATTATTTCCTGAATGGAGAATGGATTGGAGTGGGGAGAGTCTTGAGGCAGGCAGATCCACCTGCAGGGTATTTTAGTAATCAAGGCATGAGGTGATGAGGGCCTGTACTAGAGAGGTGGCAGTGTCAGAGGAGAAAAGAAGGAAACCTGGCTCCTTCTTCACTTCAGCCTTTGGGTCTGGCCAACTCCAGCCCCCCCCCTGGAGCTGAGGTAGACATGGCCACTTATACCAACTGGATAATAAGAGACTCATCCACTACAGTCCTTCCAATAAGATGGAGTACCACTGGGCCTTACCATCCCCTCTGCCATGTTCCCTAATGACCACCAAGTCTTATGATCCTCCCTGCCCTACAGCATTGCCCCTGAATATTGCCATCCAACCTGCCTCTATGCCCTTAGAACCCTGGGCTTCAGTGAAGGGCTTTTCTATCTGCCTTGCAACTGAATCTTCCTTTCCATCTTGTTTCTGCCAATTAGGATGGGAACTTGAGAATAGGAACTATCTTGCTTTTCTATTTGTTTTTAAAATGCTTAGCAAAGTCCCAGGCACATAGTAGGCACTTGATAAATGCTTTTCATTCTCCTATTTATTCTGTCCCATTGACTAAATCCTGTTCTTACACATTGGTTGGGTAACCATTTGCCACGTCCTCCTTTCTCTTCCCATATCCTTCCATTTGAAGAAGGGCTTATAAACCACATTTTTGCCCAATGACTTTTTCAGTTTTTACACAGTATTTACACAGGATATTTACTTCAACATCCATACCCACATCCATATATCATTTCATTTCCCAGAGAAGGAGGTAAATGATGGTGAGTATTAAGTCTTGGCAGGTTCTATATCACATCTCCAATATACGTTCCAGTGAGGTGGCCTAGTTATATATGTGTGTGTGTATATACACACATATATATGTATATATAGGATATAAAAGGCAGATATATGAGATGTATATAGGATAGATATGAGATGTATAGGATATGTATGAGATATTTATATTGGAGATATATATGTGTATATATGCATATATATCTCAAAGATACATCAGATATATATGACATAGATATAAGATATAGATATAGATGTATGTATGTATGTATGTATATATACTTGCCAGTGCTTATGAATTCTTGCTACAGGATGGCCCAAAGGACACTCCATTATTAATTTATCTTTTATGGGAAGTATCTAATATCTGTTAGATAGTCTCATTGTTAACAAAGTCTTTTTCTCACCTCCTGTCATGTTTTTCAGTCTGCCACCCTTTCAGTATTGATTTGACACCCCCCCACACATATACCCCCCATGTCCTCAGAATCTTTTTCTTCTGGATGCCTTTTGGGATTTTTTCTTCCATTATATTGATGACATTTTTATCTTAAACCAGAAAACAGGAATATTCCTCAAGTGATTCCACTTTTTAGTTTTTTTTTCATTATTTAGTCTTATAGGGAAACCAGTTTGGATTTGCAGACCATGATGATTAATTGATTTTAGGCAGGAACACAAACATAGCTCATAGCTGTATCTCACTGGACTAATTCTTTTAGTCTAAAGTGAGGAAAACAATCATTCTAATAAAACCAAGCCTCTTCATTCTTTCAATCGCAAATTCTAAATAAAATTTTAATGATATTTTTTCCCATAAATTGAAAAAAAAACTGATTAAATTTTGCTTCTTACATGTAAATAGCTTATAGTCCTAAGAATTTTTGAAACCCAGAGTAAATGTAAATAGCAATTGTTTCTGTTTTGGCCAGAAACCCTGAAAGTCTTCCCCTTCCAGATTGATTTTTTTTGACTAGGTAAAAGAGGCCATTCTTTGCCTCATTTCTTATCTAGCCTTAATCACTGAGTCAAATTGAGACCTGTTAAACACCTTAACTTAAAAAGGCCAAGGTCTCCCACTGCATCCAGGGCCATCTCCAGTCGTCCTGATCTGTATCTCACCACTGGACCCAGATGGTTCCTGAGGAGAAAGTGACACTCGTGACTTTGCACAGCCCTCTCTCTTTTAAATCCAATTCACTTGCAAGTCATGACATCACCTCCCTGATGTCATGGTCCTCTTCAAGAATGAAGGACAAACAACCAGAAGCTGATGTATAGATTTCAAATTTTTTGAGTTTCAGAATTAGCTTCAATTTTACTTTCTATTTTAGTTAGTATTGGTACTGGGAAAAATGTGAAACTTTTGTCACCACAAAAAAGGAAATGCAATGCAATTCATTAAGAAATCCTGTTGAGTTGTTTCAGTCCCTTCCAACTCTTTGTGACACCATTTGGGGTTTTCTTGGCAAAGATGCTGGAGTGGTTGGTCATTTCCTTCTCCAGATCATTTTACAGATGAGGAAACTGAGACAAACTGGGTTAAGTGACTTGCCCAGGGTCTCATAGCTAGTGTCTGAGGCCACATTTGAACTCAGGTCTTCCTGACTCCAGGGCCAAGACTCAGTCCACTTTGCCACCTAGCTGTTCCAAGAAATCTTGACTGTTGCATGTTTGCACTTAAATGATTATTTACACTTACACAACACTTTATAGCTTATAAAGGGCTCTCTGTTTACAACCTTTTGAAGTAGATAAAGGTTTTATTTAGCATAGTCATATTTTCCCTTTATTTTCTATATAAAAGAAAGGTAAAATTCTATTTTGGGGCAGCTAGGTGATATAGTGTATAGAGTACTGAGCCTGGGTTAAAATCCAGCCTCAGACACTGAGTAGCTGTGTGAACCTGGGCAAGTCACTTAACCCTTTCTGCCTCAGTTTCATCATCTGTAAAATGAGCTGGAGAAGGAAATCAGAATTTGCCAAGAAAAGCCCTAAATGGGGTCACGAAGAGTTGGACACAACTGAACAACAACAACAAAATCCTATTTTAATCAATATATCAAATTTGAAAAAGATGGAATTCAAACATCTTTCATCTTAAAATTATCTACCCATCAGGGAGAGTGGAGCAGGCCAAGCTCTACAAACTCATATTCAGATAACTATCACTGGAACTGAGAGTTCAGGGACAGCATTCTTTAGGCCCCTGTTTAAGACTAGATAGATAGTATGTACAGCAATAATAAACTTGTAGGAGAATTAAACAAAGGCCCACAGATTATCAGGCCTTATCTTGCCCATGCTGGAACTGCAAGGACTACTCCCTGGCTGTATCCCACTCTGTCTTGGGATCCTTAACAAGCTCTGTTTCGAACCTGGGCCAATTTGACCCTCTTTAGGCAACCTAGTATCCCCCTGATCTGAGGGTTCACCATATGATTATGATCAGCTTATTACACAGCAGCTCAGAATTGTCAAACTCAAAAGATGCACAGTCTTTCTAATAGCTGGGATTTACAAGACTTCACTGACACTCCTGTCTAGGAACTATACGGCTTTGAGAGGCCATATAAAATTTTGCTGGGCATTTATTTGTTGAGGAAAAGAATTTAGTTTTAGGATCTCATCTAAACAGATAGGATGTCAAAGGATTTTGTTGTAAGGAATACCTCAGTGGTTTCACTGGGGTGGCTACCCTTTCCCTCTATTCACCTACAGATGAAGATAACAATCCTTCCAAACCTTAATATATGGTCTTTGTGAGCAGCTATCGTCTCAAAGATTTGTAATCTTGTGGCCAACCTTCTGGTAATGAATCTCTCTGCACTTAGCACTATGTGCTAAGAGTCACATAGTCTACTTCAAAGCTTGTACCAAAAAAACTAGTAGAATTTAGCAAGTCCCATCAGAGATCTTGTTTTTCTGGCATAACCTTCTAGCTAAGTTCCCCACCCCTGCAATGCTGCATCTAGAAGCAGCTAGATGGCTCAGTGGATACAGCTCTGGGTCTGGAGTCAGGAAGACTTGAGTTCAAATTCAGCCTCAGACATTTATTAGCTGTACGATCCTGGGCAAGTCACTTAATCCTGTTTACTTACCTCAGTTTCATCTGTAAAATGAGCTTGGAGAAAGAAAAGGCAAATTACTCCAGTATCCTTGCCAAGAAAACCCCAAATGGGGACACAAAGATTCAGACATGACTGACTGAAAAATATGTGTGTATACACACATAGTTTTATGTATATATACAACACATCAATTTTATTTTTTCAAATATCAGAGATGTCTTTTTTCTCCCCTCTCACCACTAGAAGCATATTCTATTATCATTAGTCAGTTTTGCTTAGTGGATTGAGGGCTGGGCTTGAAGTTAGGAAGAGCTGCACACATTCTGTTTTTGTTAGACCCTGAGTTACCAGCAAATCTCAAGATTACAAATTATGGATGTTTTCACATTGACAAAATTACATGCCCTTGGTTTATAATAATAATGATAATTATTATCATTACTTGCTGCCATGCCATAGCAAAGAAAGGAATATAAAAAACCTTAATTTAAACCACAAAGCCTTCATTTCAATTTCACATGTGGGTCTTCAAAGTTACCAGAAAGTTCTTTTGACTCTCATTCTTTCCCAGAAAAGAAAATGACGCTCAGTAAACTTAAGTCTTGGCAGCCTCCTTTTCCTCCCATCCTGGTCGCCGATGCCCTCCATTCCCATTCATCCCTGCACACTGAGCCTATCTTCAATTATGCGGCAGGTCTAGGACAGGGACCCCTCCCAATGAAGAACTTCTCTCGGAAATCCACTTCATCCCAAACTCTGTGAACTTGCCTGTCAGGCTGCAGCACCGGTTCGTCCTTCTTTCTCCTTCTCTTTCCTTAAGGAAAGGACATGAGTGGGATGGGTGAAGGTGGAGGAGCCCTCGGGGTCGCAAATCTACCTGTCTCCTCCTCCCTCCTGTCCTGATGCAAGCTAGTGGCCGCCCGGAGACAGCTGCAGCAGTCACTCTGGGCTAGCTCTCCTCGTCTGCGGAAGTTGGGGTTACCGATGACCACACCCCCAGAAAGAGGGACTGATTGTTTAACCCTTGAAATGGGCTGGTCCCCTTTCTAATCCGCTAACGCTTGCAGTCAAGAACAAGACTTTATGCTACAGGGACCGCTCAGGGGCTACTGAAGAAAGTGACTTGCGTTCTTGGCAGAAACTGAGGGTTTTCACCCCATTCAGAGTGATCCGCCCTGCATCAAGCTCACAACAAGGAAAGGCAGAATGCGAAAGGACGTTGGAGATCATTTAGTCCAATATAGGGAAGGGCTGCTAGGTGGGCGCCAGGAAGACTCCTCTTCTTGTGTTCAAATCCCGCCTCAGACACTGACTAGCTGTGTGGCCCCGGGCAAGCTATTTAACCCTATTTGCCTCAGTTTCCTCATCTGTCAAGCGAGCTGGAGAAAGAAATGGCAAACCGCTCCCAGTATCTTTGGCAAGAAAACCCCAAATGGGGTCCCGAAGAGTCGGACACAACTGAACAACAATGGAAGGGGAAAGGCAGAAAAGAAGAGAGGAATTTTTAAAAAGGGACTGTGTGAATTTTTATCCCTAAATCTTAAGTCTTTACCCTGCTTTTCCCACTGTATGTAAAATTTATTCCCTATTTTATCAAGTATGGAAAAATTAAGTTTAGTAATCAACAGAAAAGAGATGAATTTTTAATTCTTTGTGATGACTTAAGGTTTTGGATCCTAAGTCTAGTCGTAAAGCTTATTCTATTATCATTAGTCAGTTTTAAGACTAGATAGTATGTACTATTAAATACAAGGTTATTATGTTTGTTTGCTGCTGTAAATTGTAAAACTCTATTCCACTGAGCTACCTTTCTATTTCTTAGCCAGTACCGGATAGTTCTGACAATTACTGCTTTATAATATAGTTTAAGACATGGTACTGCTAATCCTCCTGCCTTTATACTTTTTATTTCGTTACTTCCTTTGATAGTCTTGACTTTTTATTTTTCCAAATGAATTTTATGTTTTTTTCTAATTCAGTAAAATAATTTTTTTTTTTTGGTAATTTAACTGGGATAGTGTTTGAATGTATAAATTAGCTTGGGTAAAATTGTCATTTTTATTATATTGGCCCTGCCTACCTATGAACAATGGATATCTCCAATTATTTAAATCAGATTTTATTTGCATAAAAAGTTTTTTATAATTTTGTTTATATAGTTCCTGGGTTTGTTTTGGCATTTGTACTCCCAGGTATTTTATACTGTCTAGAGTTTTTTGACTGGTAGCCACGGGGTGTAGGAGGGAAGAGGAAAAATTTACATGTTAATTTTTTTGCATATTTGAAAGGAACAGCAGATTGTGCATAGCAGATTAGCAATTTCATTTACAATCATCTTTTTTATTGTACTATGTTACGACAATGCTTGTTTTATTACAAAATTAAAAATAAAAGGGCTATGTGGAAGGATTTTAGAATTTTTATGTATTTCATAACTTTGCTTAAGGCCAACATTGATTAGATTGCAACTGACAGGTGGGAATGATACATACTTTTGATGAGAGATCCTCAAAATCTTTTTGTTTTCTCTCCTATCTACTGTTAACAGAGGAGGTTTCTTTTTGTGGTGGTGAGTGAGCTGTTCCACTTCTCTTCTGTTAGGGACTGACCTCGTGTAGCTCAAAGGGAGAGGAGGTTCCATTGTTGATCATGTAAAAGAAAAAGTGATTTTTCTGAATGCAGCACTGACTTTATGGAATGTTGGTAAATGAATTTTTAAATTTATGTATTAAAATATTAAATATTAAGATATTTAATATTAAAATATTAAAAAACCAACATGTTTGAACTTTGGAATCCTTAGGTGAGAAACTTCAAATCAGATACTTTAGAATAGTGGTGTGAAATTCAATTCTAAAGTGATCCCTGCAGGCTAAGATTCCTATTGACTTAGAAAACCACAAATTAACATCATCTATGTTTTGTATTTTTAGATCATAGAATTTCAGTGCTATATGGAGCCTTAAAGATAATCTAGCCTTGTGCTGTCACACTCTTATAGAAAAAGGGACCACTAAACCATACATAAGGAACCCCGAGGGTTGCATATTGACTTATAAAACCACATATTAATATTATCTATGTTGTTATATTTTTATTTATTTTATTATGTGTTTTCCAATTACATTTAATCCGGGTGTGGCCACAAGACCAGCAGCTAGTGTTTTTACGCCTCTGATCTAGTCTAACCACTCTTTTACAAAGAAACTGAGATTTATAGAAAAATGACCTTTCTAAAATCATACAGCTAGTAAATAGCAGAGCCAAGATTCACATTTAGGTTTTTTCATTACACTGCACTGCCTCCTTTACAACTAGACTTAGGATCCAAAACCTTAAGTCATCATAATGAATTAAAAATTCATCTCTTTTCTGTTTTTCACTAAACTTAATTTTTTCATACTTGATAAAATAGGGAATAAATTTTACATACAGTGGGAAAAGCAGGTAACTAGGAATCAGTAGATTTGGTCTATAGTCTTGGTTTTGTTACTAATTTGTATGACCTTGAGCAGGTCAAAATCTCTGGGTTTCAGTTTCCTCACACATAAAATGGGGAGTTTGGGCCAGGTGATCTTTGAGCTGCTTCCCAGCATTGAAATGCTATGATTCTATCTTTTAGCATGTAGTCCCTTACCCTGTTGCAAGATAGTAATAGTAATAGTAGTGATTAGTAGTAGTAATAGTAGTAGTAGTAACAGCATCAGCAGCAGCAGTAGTGGTAGTAGTAGTAATGGTGGTGGTAGTAGTAGTAGTAAACATTTATATATTAGGCATGTGCTAAGGGCTTTAAAGACTATCTTATTTGATGGTCTTCTACTGATTCCTCAGGCTTGGCTCACTGGCTCCCACTACTGGTCTTTTGGTTATCATTTTCACTCTAGGTTCCCCTAAATCAGTTTTGCCATATTATACCTTGTCCCATATGTTAACTTGTGCCCAATGTAACATGCCTGAAATATATCAATATAACACGATTACATGTTACACACTACAGGTTTACACATGTTACATTCAAGAGCAGGATTTCAACTTCTCTGCTATCCTGTTTTTTGTAATGAGCAAAAAGTCTTAGATTTTAAAAAGGTTTTCACTACTGTTCATATCATGGAAAACTAAAAGTATCTTAGTTTATTTATGGAGATAATAAATAGCACTTAACTCATAGGGTTGTTGTGAGACTCAAATGAGTTAACATATGTAGTGTGCTTTGCAAACTTTAAAACACCATATAAATGTTATTATTATTAATGGGATTAAAATAACAAATTTTAAGTGTTACTAAGTTATGGAAGTTTTTTTTTTAATTAACCCTAGTTTTTCACACCAATGTAGTAAGAACCAGACTTCTCAGCTTCTTGTTTTCCATCCCCATTTCCTGACAGGTCCCGTACTTTCTAAGCTGGCCTCAAACACTTAATAGCTGTGTGACCTGGACAAGTCATTTAACTTCTGTTTGCCTCATTTTCTCAAATGTAAAATGAGGATAATAATAACAACAGCGCTTACCTTGTGGGGCTGTGGTGAGGATCAAATGAGATATCTGTAAAGTGCTTAGTACAGTATGTGGCACGTGCTGGTGCTGCTGTTTGTCCTTCATTCCTGAAGAAGACCATGATATCAGGGAGGTGATGCCATGATTTGCAAGTGAACTGGATTTAAGTGAAGGAGGGCTGTGCAAAGTCACCAGCCTCATTCTCTCCTCCAGAACAATCTGGAGTATGAGTAGTGAGAGTGGTGAGATATGGATCAGGACAACTGGAGATGGCTCAGAATACAGTGGGAGACCTTGGCCTTCCCCCTCCCCTCCCCCCGAGGCAATTGGGGTTGTGACTTGCCCAGAGTCACACAGTTAGTATTATGTGTCTGAGGTCACACTTGAACTCAGGTCCTCCTGACTTCAGAGCCGGTTCTCTATCCACTGCACCACCTAGTTGCCCCATCCTTAGGCTTTTTAAGTTGAGGTCTTTAACAGGACATAGTAGGCATGATATAAATACTTATTCTTTTCCCTTCCCCACTTCCTTTTCCCTTTCAGTTCCTGTCCTTATGTCAGGCTTGATCAAGATTTATATTTCTTTTCTTTTTTGTTCTTGGAATAAGGCTCTCCTAAATTTCCCTTCACCTTGGAGAAAATGATCATCTTGCTTTGAATGCTATCTCCACCTTATCTGCCTCCCACTTTGGTTAAGAAGGTCCTAAAATCATAGGCTATATTGGTGGAAGGGAACATAGCCATTTAATTTTACCTTCTCATTATATATGCAAGAGTGGGCGGTGTGTGGGCTATACGTACACTTGATAAGTGTGCCAAGTGATACTTAGGATACTGCCCTAAAGCAAGCAATGCATTTCAACTCATATCCTGTTTTAGAAATGTAATATATGATCTATCCACCAGGTGGTGCTAGACTCAAGCTATCAGACATTCATTTCCTCAGTCTCTTTCAGTACATTTCTGTCGATCTCTCTGGGGCACATACATGAACCTTTCCAAAGGTAATAGGATCCCTATTGCCCTCCAGAAGACACTCATCCTGTACACTCTTAAATTACTTCCCTTCCAATCATCCGGAATTCTATACAGTTCCTTAGGACACAATGGATGCTATCTTAGATTCAATAATTATCTAAGGGTATGAAAATGAAATATTACTCCAAATTATTGCAAAATTGTAGGGGAATCTCTATGTAACCCAGGTTTCTAGACAATTCCGGAGCTCTCCTAAATGGAAGAATGCTGACCCTATGCTGGAGGCCTACATGAGAGGCAGAACTGATATGAGAGCTTTGGAGATGAGGCATTTCTTTTTTCTTGAGACACACGTGGTTCTTGGGAAGGAGATAAAAAGGGGTGTGTGTACGCGCTCATGTGTACTTGTGTGCACACTGGACCCCAACCTATCTTTCCAGCCTCAGTGGAGATTACACATTGTCCCAAGCTCTGTAGTGTAGCTAAACTGGA
Source organism: Phascolarctos cinereus (assembly GCF_003287225.1). Classification (NCBI taxonomy): domain Eukaryota; kingdom Metazoa; phylum Chordata; class Mammalia; order Diprotodontia; family Phascolarctidae; genus Phascolarctos; species Phascolarctos cinereus. The sequence goes on along the minus strand of NW_027555847.1, from coordinate 247,743,805 downwards.
GTTCTCTTTGCGGGCACATGCGTGCGTGTGCACGCGCGCACACACACACACACACACACACACACACACACACACACCCCTCTTTCCTTATCTCCTTCAAAAATCCATCTCCCTGCCGTGGCTAAGTATTCTTCCATACATATTCTTCTCAGATGTCAGTTCTCAGCACTCCCAAGGATTGCTTCTGATTATAGTAGGTAGACGCTCAGGCTGACCCATTGCCAAACCAAGAAGTCTAATTCAAAAGCCTACTGCAAAAAACCTGGGAAGACTCATAGGAACTTATGCAAATTCAAGTGAGCAGAACCAAGAGAACATTGCATGCAATAACAGCAATATTGTAAGGCTAGTCAAGGTGAGACTTGGCTACTCTAAAGGACTCTAGAGGAAAAATGCTATCCATCTACAGAGAACTAATGAACTCTCAATTGAAGCATACTTTTAAACTTCATTTTTCTTGTTGTCTTGGTCTGTTTTCTTTTGCAGCATGGCTAATGTGGAAATGTTTTGTATGACTTCACGTGTGCTATTGATATCAAATTGTTTGCCTTCTCAAGGAGTGGGGGAAGGGCAGAAGAGAATTTGGAACCCAAAATTTAAAAAAAGATTGTTAAAAATTTTTACATGTAATTAGGAAATATCTAATGAGATAAAATATATTTAAAAAAATAAAATACATATACCTGGCCAAAAAAAAAAAGTCTATTGCCTCTTGATGTTTTGGACATGTAAGCTTAAGTCCACCTTCAGTATCTCTAGATGCTCCCAAGGCCCAAATAGAATGTCAAACCTGAAATCCTTCTCCCAAGGGCAGAGCAGGAGGAAATAGGAACCTCTATTTCGCCAATGTCTTACATTTCTTCCTGTTAAGACTTCTGGCCCTCTCTGTACCCTACAGGGCAAAATACCATTGAAGAAACACCTAATACGTTTGTATGAAGAAACAGAAGTTTAGAAAGGGGAAGTGGCTTGCTTAGATCACATGGGTTGTGGCTATAATGCTGGGATTCAAAACTAGGCCCTCTGATTCCAAATTCAGGGCTTTTTCCACAGTGATTCTTCTTAGGCAGTTTCCCCATAGATACCCTATGTTCTTTTAATTATAATGTACCAGTTTATTTTCAGGTAGTCTCCAAAGGGAGAATACATTCCTAGAACAGGACTGCAAATACCCGGTGACAAAATTTTGCCAAAGTACTGGAACTGGTGTGCTGTAGAGTGGGAACATTAACATGTATGAAAAAACCAATTTTACAATGTTGTTTCTCAACACTTAAGCACATTGTTGGAGCTCAATAATTAATTGTCCCTAGCTTCCTATCCCAATCTACTTAGAAATGGCAAAGAAAGGAAAAGATGCCTTAAATCACCAACCGTTTGAAATTAAGGCAGATTTATAACCCACTCATAGTGCTACATGATTCAGGACCACAGAATCCCAGATTTAAAAAGGATCTTGGAGATCATCCAGTCCAAGCTTTCCTCTGTATAACATCCCTGATAAGTTGTCTTCTATCTCTGCTTAAACCTTTCCTGGTCATCCTCATCTCTGGATATATATACCTGCCCTTCAGAGCCTTCAGAGTGGAAGGGACCCAGAGACAGTCTAGTCTCTGCATACACTTGAACACCAATCTCAGCAATAATTCAGACAGCCTGTCTGAAGCCATCAAACAGGAGAATATCCATCCTCTTTTCTCCTTCTAGGATCAGCTTTTACCAATAAGGGTGGGAAGGTAGTAGAAGGCTACCATCCCCCGAGTTCATAGCCTGTAGGCCTTGCTACCTGCTTGTCTTAAGTCAACTAGCATTTGTTAAGCCCTTATAATACGCCAGGACCTAGGTTAATCACTGTGGGTACAAACAAAAAGACAGTCCCTGCCCTCAAAAGTTTACTCTCAGTGACTTTTGGGGCTTTTTGTAATTCGTCTCTATCCTACACTAGAAAAAAATGATCCCTATTATTCCTTAAAATGAATGAGTCCTCTCCTATAACCAGACCAGTGTCCCCTCCAAGCCTTTGTTCACTGTAGTCCCACTTTTTTGAAAAACTGTTCTTGCATTCTCTCCAAATGTAACTTTTTTTTTCCTCTTTGGTGAGGCAATCGAGGTTAAGTGACTTGTCAGGGTCACACAGCTAGTAAATGCCAAGTGTTTGAGGCCAAATTTGAACTCAGGTCCTCCTGACTCCAGGGCTGATGCTCTATCCACTGTGCCACCTAGCTGCCCCAATCTCTCTTCTAAGGTATCAGCTCTTTCACGAACATTCCCCCCAAAATTCTACCCCAAGTGATTTATCTTTTGTTTATCCTATACAGTTTGTATTCTATCCATTCATTTTGATAGTTATATTTGTTCGGTCATGTCTGGCCCTTTGTGACCCCATTTTGTCTCTTGACAAAGATACGAAAATTTCCTTCTCCAGCCCATTTTATAGATGAAGAAACTGAGGCAAACAAGGTTAAGTGACTTGTCTAGGGTCACACAGCTAGTACATGTCTGAAGCCAGATTTGAACTTGGGAAGATGAGTCTTCCTGACTCCAGGCCTGGCACGGCTACCTGCTGTGCCACCTCGCTGCCCCTGATAGTTATGTAATCTCATACTATTATTTCACATATATATTTTATCTCCCATGTGTAGGTTCCATGGAAATCCTCACTGTCCAGCAGAAGAGACTCATACTATAAACTCTTAGATTATGGCATGTGTATGCCATCTCCCAAAGGAGAACCTGGAAGTTCTGAGTGAGCAGTCTTAGTTTCACTGATACAGGGAACTTCTAAATAAGGAAACGTCCTTTACCAATTCAGGTTGTCATTTTAAGAGTTGTTAGAGAGCTGAGAAGCAGTGTGGCAGGCTAGACAGGGACGGTCTGGAGCCCGGGAGAGTTGGGTTTAAGTTCTACTGCAATAGGTCATCTTGGGCAAAGAGTTTAACTTTTCAGTAGCCCAAGCCAGGGGTACCAAACTCAAATAGAAAAGGACTCTAAACTGTACACAAGGATCCCTGCAGGCTGTATATTGACTTAGAAAATCACATATTAACATGATCCATATTCTTCTGTGTTATATTTTATTAAATATCTTTTAATTACATTTTAATCTGGTTTTAGCCATTCTCAGGAGTATTGCTAGACAGGATGCCAGTGACCCAGTGTTTGACACTTTTGCTCTAAGAAACTCTCTAATATTTTTTTATGCTTCACAAAATCAATGAACTTCAGATTTGAAAAGGATCTCACTGGCTACCTAAGTTTAACCTTTACCTGAAAAAGAATCCCCACCTCCCTCAACCAACACACCAACCTTTGCTTGAAGAGAGGGAAAACTAACTACTTGCCAAAGTACCCCTTGTCACTTTTGGACAGCTCTATTAGGATTATTCTTTATATACAGCACATGTTAATATATAACAATATGTTATCACTTATATATTTAAATCTACATGTATATTTTGTTTTATATCTATATGCTTCTACCGTTTTGAAAGGGGACAACTAGCAGACAGGGATAAAAACATTTGTGGATAATAAGGTTGGAAAGCCATACTCCCTGTTATAATGGTCCAGTTTTGAGCCAGTAGTATATCTAACACATCACCTGACATACTGTATGTCCACTTGCCATGGAAAGCAGAATTTTCTGCCATAGACTGACCATAATTCACAAAGACAATCTATTGGCTTGTAAAGGGTTTGTGATCCATGTATGTGGTGGAACACCTACACAATCTTAAGATCAGCTATATCCCTTGAAGTACTTCTCCCCACTGTTACTAAGCAGTGTCTAATTTAATAAAAATCACACAGATAAACAAGACTTTTCAAATGAATAGTGGAACGGGTGGTCCAGAGAAATTATTTCCATTTAAAATTTAAAAATCTTGGTTACAGAATAAATGCAAAAGGAATTTTAGTGATCAACAGAAAATTAGGACTGCAGCAGCATAAATAATGTATAAAATAGCAAGAGGCCTTGGCTTAAAAGCAGCCAAGAGTTTTTGGTTCCAGTTTTTTTTTCTCCAAAATAGATAGTTACTAAGTAAGATGTGGGAAATACTGAAAAATAGACCCAAGGCAGTTTTTAGCCTTATAATGAACAGATACCTACCACAAAGCAGGGCTTAAATTAGGCAAGATCTGAGATCCAGATCCCTTTTAAAATAAACCAACAAGTATTTATTGGAGTCTACTAGGTATAAGGCATTGAGTTGGGCACTATGAAACCCACTTAAGTAACTAAGAGGTGAGATAAAACATACTTCAAGCCACACCCCCCTCAAAAAAAGGCCCAAACCCAAACCTACTCAAACCTAAAAATACATGGCTTACTAAAAGACTGTCAATTGAGTGGTACAAAGATCACTACACTAGGGAGTATGTTAGAGAAGTCTTCAATTGAAGTAATGTTTCAAATGGACTCTCATTTAAATAGGTGAAAAGAGAAGCATATTGTAGGAAAAATGCTGAGCAAAGGTAGAGGTAGGAAAATTCAAAGCTTATTTGGGGACAGTAAGAGACTCAATTCGGCTAGAAATGGACTTCTGAATGGTAGGATAGCAAAAGAAGTTTCAGCTATCAGTGGAGATAAATGCAGATTTGGAGACAATGGCTCCTCCACCAAGGCTTTTGCCAGAGGAAAATAAAATTTAAAAAGGTAAATTAGATCCAGTTTGTAGAGGGTCTTGATTGCCAGGTTAATAAATTTATATTTTATCCTGTGGGGTAGTATGGAGGAAAAAGAGTAAAAGCACAAACAAAATAGTATCCCACTCTTTAAAAAAGTTTATATTCCACAAATTGGCTTCTAATATTAAAGATTACTTTTTTAAGTTTCAAATTATTTGTCAGGAATGAGTGAAGATAGTTTTAAAAAGCTTTTATTTTACATGACACTGGCACAGTCCTTTGGAAACAATATCTGTTTAATTCAGAAGATGTTCCTGCCTGTCCCAAACTAAACAAAAAGGCCACTAAATCATATTCATATATTAATTTGTTTTAATTTTTCCAAAACAATATTCAAAGGATCTGCTTTGTTTCATTTAAACTATAAATGTTAAACATTTACAAACTAAAACAGGCACTGATAATACACAAGGATTTAAACAAACAAATCTTTCAAAGAATAGTTTTTAAAAATTGTTTTTCAGTTCATTGTATTCAAATTTTAATATTGTCAAGCTTTAGGTGACCTTTTTGAATCACATACCACTACCACTCCTTCTTTTAACACAAATGTTTAGATTTTATCAGCAAAACAATATTTTAAGATGTTTACTTCACAAGTTGATATTTTAGCATATAAACTTGTATACTAAATCCCTTTCCATTAACTACTTAAAAAAATATATACAACTATGAATGTTTAAATATGCATCCTATGCCATGTGTCCAAGCAAACATCTGGGAATTTTCAAACTATTAGAGCAAGTTGAAAGGATGAAAGAACTGGCTTCAAATTTTTCTTTATGACTCAACAGACCAAGCATTTTTAATGGGAGGAAGAAAAAACCGTTCAATTAGCATGTGTCTCTATATAGAGAAATGTATATTTTCTAATATACATATACACACACGTCAGGAAAGTGAACAAATATCAAAAATTAACTTATTAGCTCAAATATTTTGTGGACCAAGTCTTGGCTTATAAGTACTTTAAAATTTTGTTGTTCTCCAAATATAATAGAAGGAAAAATGCTGGTTTCATAAAATTTAGTATATTTCAGTATTTTAACTTTCTTAGGGGCACAGATTAAATGATTCTGGTCTTATAACAAACCTGAAATATCTGCTCCATATATATATATATATATATATATATATATATGTGTGTGTGTGTGTGCGCGCGTGCGCGTGTGTGTGTGTGTGTGCGTGTGTGTGTGTGTGTATGTATACTGCCTAATAAAAGATCTGCAGGACAGAACAGAGCAGAGTAGCAATATGAAAAGGACCTATTAAAGTACACCTATGCTTTTGTGTCAATTGCATTAATATCATGCATAGGATATTCACTAAGTTGAAATCAAATCCAAATCAAGTCTAAATATCTGCACCACACTTCTCATGAAAGAAATCTACAACTTCAGATCTTTGTCCAAAGCTTGTTATGTGCAATTCTGTTTTGCCTTGAAAAATCTTAACTTTAAGGATTTAAATCATGCAAGACTCACTTTGCAAATGCTTTTGCTATGTTGTGGTACTTAAAGTTAACCACAACAGCAACTTTTTCCTCTCTTAGAAAAAAAGAAAAACTTGCTGGAAATGTGTTTGTATTAAAAAAGCTCTCAGAATTAAGAACTGACAATTTCTGGTCAGTGATGTTAAGTAATTGACTAGAAATGCTGTTCAATTAGTACTCTTTAGTATCAGATGCCACAGGGATTCAACAATTACATTTCTGATACAGCACTCATTCTCACACAGAGCCACAGGGGAACAAACAACTTTTTTTAACATCAGAAAAATGCTTTAACTATTACTTGTAGAACTTTTGGCTTAGCATTATAGACATAGTAAAATGATCCTATTCTAGGACAGAACAAACTTAGAGTTTTGATTTACACAAAATAAGGATATTTTCCTGTTTCAAAGAAAAAAATGCCCTTGGTAGCTCAATAAAAGTATGTAATACAGCATCTATTAAAGTTGAAACCAATGCAAACCACTTACTGGGATGAAAAAATAACACATAAAACACTTTGAACCTTTTCTGTCACTGTTTCACGACCAATAATCAAATATAAACAACTGTGGCTCCAAGTTCTAAGTTCAAGGGGAAAAAAGTATAATTGCCTAACACTGACTAAATGTACAGCATTGTGTAATGCTAACAATGAAAACGTCAAATTAGATTTTAAATAGCTCAAAGAATTACAATAACTTGATATCTAAAATCAAGGTAGCCACAGATGGAGAAAGCCAGTCATTACAAAGGCAAAAGAATATGCTAATATGGAAATTGTGATGTTTGTGGCAGTAATCAAAAATTCTAACTATAGCTCTAAAAACTCTCAGTGTCTTCAATCAAAATCTCTAAGGTTTCAATTCTACAATTACTGAAACACTCACTGCCTTTATAGTTTCATAAACTATAGAATGAGTATAAAACCTGGTACTTTACAGGTAATTGAAGAATAACAATTTGTACCATGATATGTCAACTCAAAACTGAACCAAAATTATGTAACTATGGCAGACTTTTTAATAACAAATCAAAAGTGCAGTACAGGGCTTAGCCTACAGTTCATCACACTGGTTTAAAAAACAAAAATTCATGCCTAAACTATTAAAAGGGCTATTTTCTTCCTCCATAACTTATCTTTAAAGCAACCTAAGGAATTAAAACATCAGTTCCCTATGACAGAAGTAGTCTTACTGATTAAAAAGAATCAACATGACAAAGTTAAGAGTGAATACAAACAACTGTGGAAAGGGTAGAACATTTGTGTTGGATATTTAACATGAAAAGCCTCGAACAAGTTTTGAAGTTTTTCAACTTTTTCAAAAAAAAAGGTGTCCTTTCCCATGGTTAGGGATATATGTTGCATTTTCCCCACAACAAACGTAAGGGAGTAAAGAGGCTTTTAAAATATTGCCAATATTAAGTTCTTCGGTACCTACTATTAATTGGAAAACAGCAACATTACAGATGTAGAGTGGATCAATTCTCAAAACACTAGTTATGATCCAACACGAGTTGTAGTGGTTCTTTTATCGGAGAAAAAACTTTTCAGAAGAAATACCTGCCCTATGCTAACAACAAGAAGAATGATGGCTTCTCCAATTGACCAATAGGCCACTCTTGTATTTAGATCCTCTGCCCGGCTGCGTCCTTGAGCTTCTCTTAGTCGGAAATGAGTCTGGTAGTCGATGACAGACTTCAAAGCTTCGTGAATTGAAACACAAGCAGATTCCATCTAGGTAGAAACATTTTGAGTTAGCCTTGCTAATAGTTTACTTTCCTATACATTTCTTTTTAGGAGGAAAATTTTTTTTCCCCACTTATCCTAAAAATGATGATCTTTGTATCATTTTTAGTAAATTCTATTCTTGCCAAAGAAAGGATATCTTACTGAATATCCTGGGAGAGGCACTGTAATGTAGTTTGAAATCAAGAAGTATTAAATATCATTTCTGACACCAGTATGTGACCAAAGGGAGATTATCTGTCCTAAGTTTCAATTTCTTTATCTGTAAAATGGGAATATGTATAGTAACTATCTCTCAAGGTTCTTATGGAGACCAAACAAAACGTTAATCACTCCAAAAAGTTTAAAGTTCTATATAAAAACCCCCAGTTATTACTGTATGCTGAGACATTTAATTTTTAAGTTAAACACAAAAGTTTCCCCAAATTATAGACAACTACTTTCTTCCCCTGGAGCCAACACCACTTGTTCATCCTTGGTTTCTGAAGAAGACCAATGATATTATGGGAGCGATGTTTTGACTTTCATGTGAGCTGAATTTAAGTGAAGCAAAGCTGAAAACCTTCCAGGTTCCTGCTTTGTTCCTACTAGGACTGATGTTTCTAGACTCCAAAGTGATAATGAGCTCTGGCAGCAATAGACACACCACGTGGGCTATGTAGGTAAGGTGTAGAACTGTTAACTACTGACTCTAGCTTCAGTGCTGCACCCCTTATGAAGTAGGGGGTTGCAGCACACTACCTACTGGGGCTTCAAGATGGGAGAGGAAACATGGGAGCATCAGTCTGGGAGGACATTAAGCTAGAGAGAGTAAAACTGAAAGCCTATTTTTATGGGGAAAACTTGGGAGTAACATACTCTGGCTCAACTTCAGCAATGCATGCTCAGAGAGAACAAGCAAATACCTTACTGAATTCTTTGTTGTTTATTTAAACATGATAAAAATGATACATGTTAATTTTGGAAGATGAAGGTACTAGATACAATGAATTTTATTTCATAGTAAATCTGCTAATTTTTTCTCTTCTCATGATTGTTGATCAAACCAAATGCCCTTTTTCTTGATAGGGTATAACTAACTTCACTGTATTTACCCCTAAGTTTGAAATGGTTGTTCTATTTCATTTAAAGAGAAATCAGAATCCTTAAGTTTTAGATTATTTCATATTTTGAAGTATGAAATATGAATTTACAATGCATATTACCAGTGATTAACATTTCCCACCGTTTAAAAGTTTAGTAGTGGTTGAGTACAAAAATCTGTGTTACAATTCTATTTTTCTATTATATATCTTGCATTAGGGAACTTTAATAAGTATATATGTGTGGAAACTAAGTACTAAGAGAACTGGGCTTGGTTTTTTCTTAATAATTTCATCAGTAGATGCTGGGTAAGAAATAATGAGTATGAAAATCATATAGCAAAGCAATGCAAGAGAATTATATAAAAATACTAAAATATAGAAATTAAATAAGAACATTTTTAAAAGAATACGGTTAGAGAAGGTTATGCAAGCCATAGATTTTATTTATTTGAAAAGTTTTACTGATGCTTTTCTTTTTTTAATCAATTAATTTATTTTTAGTTTTCAACATTCATTTCCACAAGATTCTGAGTTCCAAATTTTCTCCCCATCTCTGCCCTCCCCCCGTCCCAAGACGGCATGCATTCTGAATACCCCTTCCCCTGATCTACCCTCCCTTCTATCACCCCCCCTTCTCCTTCTATTTTCCTGTATGGCAAGACAGATTTCTATATCCCATTGCCTGTATATCTCATTTCCCAGTTGCATGTAAAAAGCCACAGATTTTAAATACACACCCATCACTTTCATGCCTGGAATGCACTCCCTCTTTACTTCTAGTGACAAGCACTTGTTAGTTTCCCTCAAAATTCAAACCAAATGCCATAATCTACATGAGGTTTTTCCTGATTCCCCTACCTACTACTGCTTTCAAATTACCTTTTATTCTGTATATACTTATTTGTGCACAAGCTATTTCCTGATACAATAGAAGTTCCTTGAGGGCAAGGACGATTTCCATTTTTTTTAAAATGTGTCCCAAGCACCTAATGCATAATAGGCAGTTAATAAATACTTACTCATTATACATCCATTTTAATAGAAGTAATGTGGAATAATGGAATAGCTACACTTGAAGTTAAGAAGACCTGGGTTCAAACCTGGGTTCAAACCTTGCCTCCGACACTAACTGTGAGACCCCAGCAAGTCACTTGGTCTCTACGAACCTATCTATTATGTCACATGTGGGTTTTGATGTGTTGGTGGAGGAAATTCCTGAAGCTGAGGAAATCACAGATCTTTTATTTATAACTGCATTGATATAAGTAGAAGGTGAATTTGAATCAGCTCAATCAAGCAGCAGTTTTGGACAGTAAATAAAATGAACTTTTAGCAATAGTAGGCTCATTTAATTTTTAAAAACTTCTGTACTTATCAACTTGGTAACACATCTATTTATATGCCAAACCTTGCATTAGGCAGAATGCGTTAAGAATTGGGTATTATATATGTTTTTAAAAATTTCAAATATTTTTTTTCAATTACATGTAAAAATAATTCTTAACATTCTAAAAAAATTTAAGTTCCAAATTCTCTCCATTCCTTCCCTCTCCTCCCAACGAGAAGGCAAGCAATTTGATAAAGGTTATACATGTGTAGTCACGCAAAACATAGTTCCATATGAGTTATTTTGTGAAAGAAAACGCTAACAAAAAACCCCCAAGAAAAATAAAGAAAGTTAAAAAAAGTATTCTTCTATCTGCATTCAGACTCTTTCTCTGGAGGTGGATAGCTTTTTCATCATAAGACCTTAAGAATTTTTTTAATATTTCTAAAGACTGGCTCATAAAACGTATTATAAACACCTCTCCTCTTCACTGGGAATTTACAAAGGAGGAAGTGATGTTAAAATGAAAACCCTTCAACTATACTAAAGCTTCTTTCCTCTGATATTTACTTCCCTATCCTGAAAGAGAACAGTGAAACTGGGGTGGAAATATCATATCTCTATTTTCATAATATTTCACCATATACTTTCTTTCCTAGTCTTTCCAACCCTTCTTCATGAGGTTCTGTTTCAGATCCTTTAATGATTTTAACTCCTCAATATTTTGATTACATTACAGAGCACAGTAAGTAAAGATGGTTTTAGAGAAACCAAGAAGACCTTTATGAACTGATACAGAATGAAGTGAGCAGAACCAGAACAATTTATACTCTTTTTTTAGATAGGGTCAAGGTGGAAATTTGTTTTACTTGACTTTACATCTATTACTACTGTTTTCTTTTTCTTTTCCCAATGGAAAGGTGGGAGGGGAGATGGGAGAGAGAGAGAGAGAAAAGACATGACTGTTAATTAAAAAAAAATTTTTTTTTAATCACAAGGCATAGTATTATGATAGCAGTCTGATTAATATTAAGTAGAATATAAAGATTATCTTTTATCTCCTATAGGTTATATTTGTACATTATCATTTCTGCCTTGCCTCAGGCCACCAAAGTGGTAGGTTCAGCAATTTTTTTTTTATCAAATACACCCCCCCAACCCCAAATTCTGGGGGAGTGGGGGTGGGGTGGGTTTTTATTGTGCACTGCTATTGTTTCTTCTTAATGTCTTTTTAAGACAAAAGTATTAATGCACAGTATTATTATTATCATACTGATGACCTATATTTGCTTTTACCTGTGTAAGAGCACTGACTCTGTTCTCACTGGGGAACAATGGTGGATCTTCTCCAACTTGAAAGTCAAAGTACACAGTTTTGTGTGTGAAAGTAGAGAACTCATTGCTGAAACAAAATTTGTATGTTCCATTTCTGGATGCAGTGAAGGTAAAACTATCATACTGTTTCTTCATTTCTTTGTATAACACCACACCATCAGGATCTTCCAACCGGCAATCTACATCATAATGACCACCAGTAATCACCTGTAGAAAGAAAAACACTGAAAAGTTTGGGGGTAAAACAAAAATTAAAGACATAAACCAATTTTCCTGTTATCATGCTACAAGGAAAGTGCCAGAATCATTTAATATGGCAGACAATACCATATTTTAGTATTTCTATTAATGGGCCTTTACCAAGAAGCAAATTTTGATTCAAAAATAAAAAAGGACAAGTATAGTTGTCCAATAATGAAATGAGTTCTTTCATGAGGTAAGTTTCCCACAACTGGAGGTATTCAAAAGGAAGCCAGATGACTGTTTTTTGTGCTATTGAAAGGACTCCTGTACTCGTGAGAAGCTAGACCCAATGACCTCTAATGTTACCTTTCCAACTAACTTGAAGACTACAATTTTGGCTAAGAGGAATAAATGCAGAGGAATAACATGAGAAAAGGTCACAAAAGTAAAATGGTACCATATAGTAGAGGGCTTTGAATGCTAGTCAAAGGAGTCTGAAATTTACCTCATTGGCAATAGAAAGCCACTAGATGAGTTTTCACCTCAAGAATTATATGACTAGCTCTACAGATATGGAAGATTATTAATCTTGTATCATTGATTATGCTCAGCCCAGCCTCAGCCTTGGATCACTCCCACCATTCATCATCTTTGATCCTACACATGCACTGCTAAGGGGGATAAAAATCCTGAAATCCTGACTGGGTCCATTACAAATTTATGTTATTCAACCTTAAATGGGCCCTCACTGCTGCTAGGCAGTCCTTCTATACCTCCCTATATCAACTCACAATCCCACTCTCCACAACAAGTCTTCTAAACTTTTTTATCTTTCCTTAAGTCTTCAATGGCTCCCTTCTTCCCCCCATTCCGGTTGAAAATTATGCCTCACATTTGATAGAAATAATTGAGATCATTCGCCAACTCCCCTTTCTCTCTTCTTCATCTCTTATCATTCAGATGCCTTCTGCCACTCCCTCTTCATTCCTGTCTCACATGATGAAGTGGCCTTATTCCTTATTGAGGCCAATCTCTTTATTTGTTCAAGAGATCTCATTCCAATCCCATCTCCTTCAACAGACTGCTCTTGTCATCCCCAATTTTTCACTAATTTTCAATCTCTCCCTTTCTATGGCTCATTTCCTACTGCCTATAAATGTGCCCATGTCTCCTCTATCCTGAAAAACACTTCACTTGATTCCTCCATTCCTGCTACCTATCATCCCTATCTTTTCTGCCCTTTGTGGCTAAACTAGAAAAGGCCATCTACAATAGAGGTCTTCATTTTCTCGCCTCTCACTCTCTTCTTAGCCTCTTACAATCTGGCTTCCACTCTCCAAAGTTACTAATGATCTCTTGGTTAGCCAATCCATCGGCTTGGTATCTTGTTCTCCTCAACCTCTCAGCAGCCTCGGACACTGCTGATCACTCTCTCTATCTTGATACTCTTTTCTCTCCAGGTTTTCTTCTTGTCCTTCTACTTATTGGACTGCTCCTGCTCTTTCTCCTCTTCCAGAGCATGTCCTTTAACTGTTGGCATCCTTGTCCCTCTCCTTTTCTCCCTCTATCTACACTACTTTACTTGGTGATCTCCTCAGCTCTCATGGATTTAATTACCATCTCTATGCTGATGATTTTCAAATCTACCTTTCCTGCCCTAATCTCTCTGCTGACCTCCAATGTCCCATCTCCAACTGCCTTTCAGAAATCTTTTTTTGTACTTAGTAGTATTTTATTTTTCTTTCAATTACATGTAAAGATAGTTTTCAAAATTCATTTTTTGTAAGATTTTGAGTTCCAAATTTTTCTTCCTTCCCCCTCCCAAGACAGCAAGCAATTTGATACAGGTTATACATGTATAATCATGTTAAATATATTTCCATATTAGTTATGTTGTGAAAAAATCTAACAAAAGGGAAAAACCACGAGAAAAAAAAAACAAACAAAAACCAAAGTGAAAATAGTATGCTTCCATCTGCATACAGATTCTGTAATTCTTTCTCTGGATAAGGACAGCATTTCCCATCATGAGTCTTTTGGAATTGTCTTGGATTATTGTATTGCTGAGAAGAGCTAAGTCTACCAAAGTTGGTCATCACACACTGTTGCTATTACTGTGAATGATGTTCTCCTGGTTCTGCTTACTTTGCTCAGCATCAGTTTATGTAAGTCTTTCCAAGTTTTTCTAAAATCCGCTTGCTCATCATTTCTTACAGGACAGTAGTATTCCATTATACTCATATACCACAACTTATTGAGCCATTCCCCAACTGATGGGCATCCCCTCAACTTCCAATTCTTGGCTACCACAAAAAGAACTGCTATAAATATTTTTATACACGTGAGTCCTTTTCCCATTTTTATGATCTCTTTGGGATACAGATCTAGAAGCGGTATTGCTGGGTCAAAGGGTATGCACAGTTTTATAGCCCTTTGGGCATAGTTCCAAATTGCTCTCCAAAATGGTTAGATCAGTTCACAACTCCCAGACTCCCAAATATTTTATATTATCAACATTATATTATCTATTTTAAATGGAATTTCTCTTTCTAACTCTTGCTGCTGGGCTTTGTTGGTAATATACAGAAATGCTGATGCTTTACGTGGATTTATTTTTTATCCTACAACTTTGCTAAAGTCAATTGTTTCAAGTAGTTTTTTAGTGGATTCTCTAAATATACCATCATATCATCTGCAAAGAGTGATAGTTTTGTTTCTTCACTGCCTATTTTAATTCCTTCAATTTCTTTTTCTTCTTTTATTGCTAAAGCTAACATTTCTAGTACAATATTGAATAAGAGTGGTGATAATAGGCACCCTTGCTTTACCCTTGATCTTACTGGGAATGCTTCCAGTATTTCCCATTACAGATAATACTTGCAGATGATTTTAGACAGATACTGCTTATCATTTAAGGAAAACTCCATTCATCTCTATGCTCTCTAGTGTTTGTAATAAAAATGGGCACTGTATTTTGTCAAAAGCTTTTTCATCTACTGAAATAATTACGATTTCTGTTGGTTTTGTTATTGATACAGTCAATTATGTTGAGTTCTCCTAATATTGAACCAGTCCTGCATTCCTGGTATAAATCTCACCTGGTTACAGTGTATTAACCTGGTAATAAATTGCAGTAAACTCTTTGCTAATATTTTGTTTAAAAATTTTTGTGTCAATATTCATTAGGGAAATTGGTTTACAATTTTCTTTTTCTCTTTTGGCTCTTCCCGATTTAGGTATCAGCACCATATCTGTGTCATAAAAGGAACCTGGTAGGACTCTTTCTTTGTCTATTTTTCCAAATAGTTTATGTAGTATTGGAATTAATTGTTCTTTAAATGTTTAGAAGAATTCACTTGTAAATCCATCTGACCCTGGAGATTTTTTCTTAGGGAGTTCATTGATGGCTTGGTTCAATTTCTTCTTCTAAAATGGGGTTAAGTTTTTTACTTCCTCTTCTGTTAATCTGGGTACTTTATATTTTTTGTAAATATTCATCCATTTCACTTAGATTGTCAGATTTATTGGCACACAGTTCACAAAATAGCTTCTAATTACCGCTTTAATTTCCTTTTCATTGTTGGTGAAGTCATCCCTTTAATTTTTGATACTCTCACTAAAAAATAATAATAATAATAATAATAATAATAATAATAATAATAATAATAATAATAATAGGGACAGCTAGATGGTGCAATGGATAGAGCACCGGCTCTGGAGTCAGGAAGACCTGAGTTCAAATCCGGCATCAGACACATAATACTTCCTAGCTGTGTGACTCTGGGCAAGTCACTTAACCCCAATTGCCTCACCAAAAAAAAAATTGATACTGGTAATTTGATTTTCTTTTTTTTAAAAAATCAAATTAACCAAAGGTTTATCTATTTTATTGTTCCCCCCCCATAAAACCAGCTTAGTTTATTAGTTTAATAATTTTCTAACTCCCAATTTTATTAATCACCTTTGATTTTCAGAATTTCTAATCTGGTATTTAACTGGGGATTTTTAATTTGTTCCTTTTCTAGCTTTTTTTAGTTGCATGCTCAATTCACTGATCTCCTTTTTCTCTATTTTATTCACATAAGCATTTAAACATAAAATTTCCCCTAAGAACTGTGTGGGCTATATTGCATAAATTTTAGTATGCTGTCTCATTATTGTCATTCTCTTTGATGAAATTATTGACTTTCTGATTTGTTTTATCTACTCATTCTTTAGGATTAGATTATTTAGCTTCCAATTAGTTTTTAGCCCATCTTTCCATGGCCCTTTATTACACCTAATTTTTATTTCATCAAGATCTGAAAAGGAAACATTTAATATTTCTGCCTTTCTGCATTTGATTGTAAGTTTTTATGCCCCAATACATGATCAATTTTGGTGTAGGTACCATGTACTGCTGGGAAAAAGGTATATTCCTTTCTATCTCCATTCAATTTTCTCCAGAGGTCTAGCATATCTAACTTTTCTAAAATTCTATTCACCTCCTTAACTTCTTTCTTATTTTGTTTAGATTTATCTAGTTCTGAGAGAGGGAGGCTGAGGACACCAACTAGTATAGTTTTGCTGTCTATTTCTTCCTGTAACTTACCTGGCTTCTCCTCTAAGAATCTGGATGCTGTACCACTTGGTGCATATTTGCTCATGGTCTATGGTACCTTCTAGCAAGACAGAGTTTTCTTATCTCTTTTAATTAGATCTATTTTTGCTTTTACTTTATCTGAGATGAGGACTGCTACCCCTCGCTTTTGGTTTACTTTAGCTGAAGAGTAATATATTTTGCTCCAACCTTTCACCTTTACTCTGGTGTATCTCTCAGCTTCAAATCTGCTTGTGTTTTATGGGAGAGTTCATTCCATTCACATTCACAGTTACATTTACTGTGTATTTCTGTCCATTCTATTTTTTCCACATTTATACTTTTCTTTCTCTTTTCACCCTGTCCCTCCTCACCAGTGTTCTGCCTCTGAACAACTCTCTCAATCTGCCCTCTCTTCTATTAGCCCCCCTCCCTTTTCTTTTCCCATTCCTACTTCCCTATAGGATAAGATAAATTTCTATACCCAACTGAGTGTGTATGTTATTCCCTCTTTGAGGCAAATCTGATGACAGTAAAGTTCAAACAATGCTCACCCCTTCCTTTTTTCTCTCTACTGCACCAGGTCTTTTGCACCTCTTCATGTGATGTAAATTACCCTATTCTGCCTCCCTCTTTCCTCTTCTCCCAGTACAGTCTTTTTTTTTACCCTTCAATTTTTTTTATATCATCACCTCAAAATCAACTTATACTCACACCTTCTATCTACGTATACTTCTTCTAACTGCCCCAATAGAGATACAGTTCTCAAGAATTACAAGTATCATCTTCCTGTGTAGGGATGTAAATAGGTTTTT
The DNA here is from genome assembly GCF_003287225.1 of Phascolarctos cinereus. Classification (NCBI taxonomy): domain Eukaryota; kingdom Metazoa; phylum Chordata; class Mammalia; order Diprotodontia; family Phascolarctidae; genus Phascolarctos; species Phascolarctos cinereus. The sequence goes on along the minus strand of NW_027555847.1, from coordinate 247,726,550 downwards.
TTTTCTTTTTTGTGTGTCTTTTTATGCTTCTTTTGAATCCTGTATCTGAAGATTGACTTTTCTGTTCACTTCTGGCCTTTATCAGGAAAGTTTGAAAGTTCCCTATTTCATTGAGTATTAATCTTTTCCCCTGAAATACTATGCTCAATTTTGCTGGGTAGTTGATTCTTGGTGGTAATCCAAGCTCCTTTGATTTCTGTCATAGCATATTCTAAACCCTCTGATCCTTTAATGTAGAAGCTACTAAGTTCTGTGTAAACCTAATTGTGGCTCCTTGACGTCTGAATTGCTTTTTTCTGGCTGCTTGCAGTATTTTCTCCTTGACCTGATAATTCTGGAATTTGGCTACAATATTCCTTGGAGTTTTCATTTTGGGATCTTTTTCCCAAGGTGATTGATGGATTCTTTCAATTACTATTTTACCCTCTGGTTCTAGGATATCAGGGCAGTTTTCCGTGATAATTTCTTGAAAGATGCTGTTCAGGCTCTTTTTTTGATCAAGGCTTAGTTAAATAATTCTTAAATTATCTCTTCTGGATCTATTTTCATGGTCAGTTGTTTTTCCGGTGAGGTTTTACATTTTCTTCTATTTTTTTTTCATTCTTTTCATTTCGTTTGACTGATTCTTGATGTCTCACAGAGTCATTAATTTCTACTCTCCCGATTTGATTTTTTAAATTCTTTTTGAGTTCTTCTAAGAAGGCTTTTTGGGCTTGAGACCCATATTCTTCTTTGAGGCTTTGCATGTAGGCATTTTGATACTGCTGTCCTTTTTCAGAGTTTTATATTTTCGTCTTCCCTCTCACCATAGTAGCTTTCTATGATCAGGGCCCTTTTCTGCTCATTTTTTTTTAATAGTCTATTTCATGACTTTCAAAGTTGAGCTCTGCTCCTGGGGCACAAGGGGCACTGTCCCAAGCTTCTTGCACTGAGGGCCAGGGGCCTAGTCTCTGGCTTCTGAGCTGGGGTGGCCCAGTATAATCATGCCTATTGTGCCAGGGTGCTGGGGCTGGAGGCCTCACACCTGGTCTACTGAGCAAGGACTGTGGCCTTGATTGCTAATCTGTGCTGTGGCTAAGAGCCTCCAATTGGCTTGCCCAGACACCATCTGTGCCACACTTTTACCCAAGAGAGACAGACTTTTCCTGAAGACCATCTAGGTATCTTAAGTTGGAAAACTGTTTCACTTCATCTTTTTGTGGATTCTGTTGCTCCCAAATTCACTTAGAGGCTTGGTTTAATTTGTTTCCAAAGGGAACCGGGGAGAGCTCAGGTAATTTCCTGGCTTCTCTCCACCATCTTGGCTCCATTTCCTGCCTTTCAGAAATCTTGTCCGGATGTGTAGTAGACATCTTAAACTCAACATACTGAAAATGGAATTTTGTCATTTTCTTCCAAGCCTTCCCCACTTTCTACCTTCCCTGTTACTGTAGAGGACAATACCATCTTCCTCAAGCCTTTCAGAAGTCATTCTGGATTTCTTAGCATCTCTCACCCCCCCCCCATACCAATCTGTTTCCAAGGCCTGCTGATTTCACTTCTGCATCATCACTCAAATACACACCATTCTCCTACACTGCTACCACCCTGGTGTAGACCTTCATTACCTCATGCCTGGCTTACTGCAATAGTCTGCTGATGGATCTGTCTGTCTCATGTCTCTCTCCCCACTCCAATCCACCCTCCATCAGCTGCATTAAGTGATTTCTCTAATGTACAGGTCGGACCACATCATCCCCCTACTCAATAAATCCTAGTGGCTTCCCCTTGTTTCTAGTAACAAATATAAAATAAATATGAAATGCTCTGTTTGGCATCTGAAGCCTTATTTATAACCTAGCTTCCTCCTATATTTCAAATCTTCTTACATCTTATTTACCAACACGTACTCTTCAATCCACCAACACTGGTGTCCAACTGTTTCACGAATAAGACTCACCATTTCTCCACTTCAGGTATTTTTTCTGCTTGGCCTCCCCTCCCCCCAAACCTGGAATGCTCTTCCTCTTCTACTCCAGACTACCAACCTCTTTGGCTTCCTTTAAGTTCCAACTAAAATCCCACCTTCTATAGGAAGCCTTCCCCAACCTCTCAACTCCAGTGCCTTCCCTGTTGTTTCCTATTTATGCTGTATAGAGTCTGCTTTACTTATATTTGTATGCCCGAGGTCTTCCCCTTTATCCTTGAGAGCAGGAACTGTCTTTTGTTTCTTTGGTATCCCCAGGTTAGCACAGTACCTGGGACATAGCAGGCACTTAATAAATGTTTATTGATTGATTGGTAGTACTGTTAAGGGTAGATTGGAGTGGGGAAAGGGCAGACAGATACATCTACAAATAGACTACTGCAAGAGTCCAAGACGTGAATAATATCAATGAAATCCCATATTAAAGTGCCGGCAGGGGAAGAAAAAAGAGGTAACAGACATAAGAAATGCTGCAACATTTGTTAAAGGACTGAATGAGAAGTGTGGAAGAGGAAAGAGTCAAACCCCTCTCCCCCAAAAGTATCAAATAGGGGAGACTGTATAAGTAATGAAAACACTGACAGAAATAGTTAAAATCAGGTAATGTAGATTTTGAGGGAATAATAAGCTTGGTTTTAGGCATGTCTGAGTGAAATGTCAAGGTGGAAATGCAAGGCTAGAGCTTGGGAATGAGACCAGGACCAGAATTTTAGAGTAACATATCAAGGTTGAAGCCTACATCAAATTGCTAAGAAAGAGTGAAATTAAGAGAAAAGATAATGCCAGACGAAATCTGAGGAACACTTAGTTTACAGGATCAAGAGGACTGGTGAAGACGACAGGTACATGTTTACTAAGGAACTAGCAGAGTGGTGCCTCTGAAGCCAATGAAGGAGAAAGTACATAGGAAGAGGTTGCTAGCCTTATCAACTGCTGCAGAGAATTCAAGGAAGAAGACTGAAAAAGGCATTTAGAATTAAAGATAAGGATAAAGAGGTCTTTATTGACCTTGGAAATATTTTCCATAGAGTGCTAGGAGCCTAAAAGCTAAGAAGTGAGATCGAGAAAGTTTAGCTTTAGTAAGCATCAGGAGCTCCCTTCTTCTGAGACAGGAGGGGAGAAAGGAATTAGGAATGATTTTAAAAGTTATAAGAAGAAACTGGTCAAGATTAATAGACTGGAATCCACAGACTCATAGAAAAGGGACCACTGAGGCCGTCCTGTACAACATAACACAAACTAGAACGAAAATTCTCTATGACATGTTCAAAGGCTAGTTGTTTATACACCTAGAAGGTCATTACCTCCTGAGGCAGGCACTTTTTTTCTTACATCAATACTCAATGTCTCCAGTAACTTCCTCTCATTGTTCTTAGTTTTAAGGAAAAATGTAATCTCTCTTTCACATGATTGCCTTTGAAATTCCTGAAGACAGCTATCATGTCTCTTTTAAATCTTCTCTCCTCCAGGCTAAATATTTCTGTCCTTTAACCAATTTTTATATAGTATAATTCCAAGGTTCTGTATCATCCTAATGTCCTTAGTAGAAAAAGAGGCTAGATCATGTGCCAACTTGTGAGGGATTTCAGTGAGGTGTTGTGTTAAGCTATGTAACATTAAGTGAAAAGTGGATCAAGTAAATAAGAGTGAAATGCTGCTGGGCAGCAGTGAGGATTCATTTTGAAGGCATGCACTATAAATTTATTGTGGGTGATGTCAAGTAGAAAAACCAGTTAGCAAGATTACTCAAACTTGAGGATTGGTAAGTCCTCAGGACTAATGAAAACAACAAGGAGGTCAGAAAATCTAGCATAATAGTTACTGAATCAATTATTCATATTAGAAATACATAAGAATGAAAGCAAACCACCAAGGATTAGTTGGAGGCAATAATGATGGGGGCTGACATCTGTTTAATACTTTAAGGTTTGCCATGTATTTTATATACATTACTCAAATGGAAGTGACCTCATCATTTTGGGAGTCCCTACAATAATGCAGGCTTGAAGCCTACCCAATGCCTGTCCTTCCTACGAGACTTTTCTTTATAAGTTTACCACAGTGGATCCACTTAAAAAGGCCTTCCTTGCTTTCTCCCAACCAGGACTGAGAGGAGCATTCTGGCTTCCCTTTCTCTTTAAGTAACTAATAATGCAAGCAGCCTGAAAACGTAAATTTCTGATTCCTGGCATTCTAACAAACAAAAAAAAATATGCCACACCCGTAGCCTATACCAATTTCTCCTTGTCTGGTAAAGCGGGAGGGTATGGGAGAAAATAGAGACACCAATATAGGGTTTAGCAATGCTGCCAAGAGATACAGCATTGTATAGTAGAAAGAATGCTGAATTTGGAATCAGGAGAAACTTGGGTTCTTATCTCACCTGTGACACTTTGTTGTGTGACCATGGGCAAGTCAATTAAACCTAAGTGTGTTTCCTCACTTGTAAAATATGGGTAATACCACCCATAGTACTTACTTCATGGGTTGTTCAGAGACTAAATAAGATAATCTATGCAAAATGGTTTAGAAACAAAACATTATAGAGCCATTTCAAATGTTATTAGTAGGGATGTGTATCTTCAGGTAAGTTACAGTCAACAAATATTTACTAAGGGCTTAATGTGAATGTGGCACCCTTATTAAGCACTGGGGATACAAAGACAGCAAAAACAAAAACTCCTTTCCCTGCTCACAAGGAACTCACATTCTAATGGGGAACTATGTAAATATCTAGGTAAATACAAGATATGACAGAGCAGATGGACAATCTTCTTAGAGGGAAGGCACTAGCAAGCCTCCTGTAAAGGTGGGATTAGAGCTCTTTTTTTGTGTGTGTGAGGCAGTTGGGGCAACTTGCTGAGGGTCACACAGCTAGTACGTATCAAGTGCCTGACACTGGATTTGAACTCAGGGATGCTAAGAGGCAGAGGTAAGAAGAGGAGCATTCCATGCATAGAGATGGAGTGTCATGTGTGAGGAAAAGCAAGTAGGCCAGTGTGACTGCACTATATAAAGTATTTGGAGGAGAATAAAGTATAGGGAGAGTGGAAAAGTAGGAAGAGGCCAGATTCTGAAGAACTTTAAATGCTAAGCTTGATTCTGGAGGTAGCAGGGAGCCACTGGAATTGTTAAGTGGACGGGTGAGTGACATGGTCCTATACTTTAGGAAAATCACTTTGGTAGCTGAATGGAGGATGGATTGGAAGGTATGAGAGAAGGGAAGGTAGAAATGACAAGATTTGACAGTAGATTGGTTATGCAGGGTGAATTCAAGTGAGGATTCAAGGATGACCCCATGTTTCAAGCCTAGGTGACTAGAAGAATGGTATATCTTTAATAGTAATTGGAAAGAGGGAAGGGCTTTGGGGAAAAGTTAATGAGTTCTGTTTTGGACAGACTGAGTTTGAGATGCCTATGGGGCATAGTTTGAGATATCCAAAAGGCATTCAATGATGCTATAAGAGTAAAAGTAGGCAGCTAAGTGGTACAAGGGAGAGAGCTGTAGCCTTGGAGACAGGAAGACCCGAGATGAAATCTTGCCTCAGAAACTTTCTGTCTCTTAGCTTCAATTTCCTCATCTGTAAAACGGGGATAATAACACTCACCTTACAAGACTGTTGTGAGGATTAGATAACATATATAAAGTACTCTGCAAATCTCAAACTGTCATACAATACTTTATTGTTATTATTTAGCAGATTCTGATTAAAGTGAGGAGGCTGGAGAAAGTTCAAAAATGAATTATTATTTTTTTCTTTTAAATATAAATCTATTTATTTTTAGTTTTCAACATTCACTTCCACAAGTTTTTGAGTTCCAAATTTTCACCCCATCTCCCCCCTCCCCCCACCCCAAGATGGCTTGCATTCTGAATATCCCTTCCCTTAGTCTGTCCTCTCTTCTATCTCTCCCCCCTTCTCTTATCCCCTTCCCCTTCTATTTTCCTGTAGGGCAGGATAGACTTCTATACCACATCTCCTGTATTTCGTATTTCCCAGTAGCATGTGAAAACATTGTTTTAAAATATGTTTTTAAAACTTTAGGTTTCAAATTTTTTCTCTTCTTCCCTCCCCACCCACCCTCATTGAAAAGGCAAACAACTAAATATAGGAAAAATGAATTATTATCAATCACCATGAAATAACCACCTGGGTTTTTTGTCATTTGAAGATTGAATTGCATATCTTCTATATCTTAACTTGATAATAAAAATGTTTAGTAGTTTAGGTTGCAAGAGTAGACTCCCAAGGCATATCACTAGAGAAATCCCCACTTTGCTAGTACAGGCTGACAAAAATCCATCAAAACATTCTTTGAACCATTTATGAATCCACTTAGTCTGTATTCTTCTAATACCCACAGGAGCACTATAGCATACTTTGATATCAAAGTATACTATATCAAAAGCATTCCAACATCTCCCCTTTTCAATCAAGTGACTCTATATACTACTGCTTGATTAATCTTTCTAAATAAGATTATGAAGCCACAATTTTTAAATATATTTAACAAAAATCTAAAATGGAAATTCTTTAAAAGCAAGGCTATCAACCTAAAATCATCTACTTACAAGAATGTGACCTAGACACTTTTTCAGAAAGGCACCTATTATACAAAGAAGTGCTCTTTCATATAATGTTGGACTAATGGACTTCACTTTGGTTACATCTCACTGCAATAAAATGAAATGGAGAACTATAAAACCAACTAGACGTTGATTACCATTTAAAGGTATTTGGGGAGAAAGATGGGTAATAACAATATGAAGGGAGAGCATTGAAGTCTAATTCTCAAGTAGAAAAAACTTTAGTAAGGGTTTAAAGGAAAAGGTTATTCAATTAATTCAACTATCTCTAGTTAGAGGCAGGGTCAGAATCCAAACTATCCAAATTTGACTCTAACTACTGGATTCGAATGTCTTCACTCAAGGTTTACAAAATGAAAATTATTTCTTGCTTTTTTTCTTCAGCAAACTACTGAAGCTGCTGCTAATAATTAAATAAATTGGAAATGTGAGGAAACCAGGAAGTTAAAGAAAACCCAAAGAATGAATCTGCTTAGGGAGATCAGAGTTGAGGTTGTAACACAACTGTGGGAAGGAGGCCATCAATGAGCTACCTAGAACTAGAAAATACACTGGGGTCTGTTAATGTTAAAAAGTTTTTATAACTGTATTTCAATTAGCTTCTTTTGTCATCCTATGTATTTCGTTTCATGCTTTAAAAACATGATTCTGAGAAGGGGACCGTAGGCTTTACCAAAGTTCCAGAGGAGTCCATGAGTTTAAAGTATTGGCTAAAACCTACCTCCTGGCAAGAAGCCTTTTCCAGTCCCTCTAAATGCTAGTGCCCTGCTGCTGAGATTATCTCTAATGTATCCACGTCTATCTCTAAGTAGTCCTTTTCAAGTTGCCCCCACTAGAGACTGAAAACTCCTTGATGGCAGGGACTCTTTTTAGCTTTCTTGGTATGCCAAGAGCTTTTCAGTGGCACATAGTTTATGCTTGTTGACTTTCTGGATGCCTGGTTAATTCTAGTGCCTCCCCTCTTTTGATTATTTTCAATTTATCCTGTAGTAAGAAGCATTTATATAATGTTTACTATGTGCCAGACACAGTGCTAAGTGAGCACTTTAGAAGTATTTCATTTGATCCTCACAACAACCCTGGGAGGTAGTTGCTATTATTACCCTCATTTTACATTCGAAGAAAATGAGACAAACAGAGGTGAAATGAATTGCCAGGGGTCCCACAGCTAGAGTCTGAGGGCAAATCTTAACCCAGGTCTACCCGACTTTTATAATAAAAAAATGTGTATTATTATAATAACAGTAGCTAATGTCTACATTACTTACTATGTGCCAGGCACATATATATTATTATTTTATTTGATCCTCAAAACAAGGAGGAGGTAATCTTATTATCCACATTTTACAGATGAGTAAACTGAGGCAAACTGATTAGGTCACTTTCCCAGGCTCACACAGCAGAGGCCACATTTGAACTCTGGTCTTCCTCGTTGGGGGACTCTGCTAGATGACCCAAATGAACTGTGAAAAGACTGAACAACAAAGGTGGAACAGTAGATGGAGTGCTAGCCCTTTCCAAGTTCAAACCCGGCTGCAGACCATTATTAGCTGCCTGACCCCGGGCAAACAGCTTCACCCTGTTTGCCTAAATTTCCTCATCTGTAAGATGAGCCGGTGAAAGAAATGGCAAACCACTGCAGTGTCTTTGCCAAGAAAACCCCAAAGAGGTCACGAACAGTCGGACACAACTGAGACGACTTAACAAGTTCTTAGTTTGTACAAAGTTGCTGGCAAGTAAGTGTCTCCCTCTCCCCGACACCCCCAATAGACTTCGAGCTCCTTTAGGGCAGGGGCTGCCCTTGGCCTTTCTTTGTATCCGCAGCGCTTACCACAGTGCCTGGAACATAGCAGACGCTTAATAAGTGGGTTACTGACTGATGGAGATCAACTACGTGAATATACAAGTGCATATACGCTTTACGGATATGGAATATATTAAGAATTGAATCATCCACTACCCCTTCTCTCCCCTCCCCCAATGACTTGCTCTAAGTCTTCATCTTATATTGTAGGTGCCTAATAAATGCTTGTTGGGTTGATTTGCATTTCATCCTCGATCCATGCTCTTCCTCCCCCAAGGTGCGTCTTCCTCACGCCTACACCGGACCCCGACTCAGCCCCCGTTCTTTCCTGGAGGGCGGGCTCCCGACCCTGGGGTTGGGGGGCTGTACGCCCTTCCGGCCTGCTCGGCCCGGCTCCCTCCCCGCCCTCGGTACCTGGAACTCGAGGGTGCACTTGGTGCCCTGGGTGATGTCCTCGTAGAAGCACTGCTTGGCGTTGTCGGGCAGCTCGAAGGTGATCTCTGAGCAGCCGCCCGGCCCCAGCGCCAGCGCCAGCAGCAGGAGGGCGGCCGCCCACGCCGACCCCGGCCGAGGCATGTCCCGGGCTGGGGGCGGCCGGAGGACGACGGCGACGGGGCTGCGCGGGACACACGGACACACACACACACAAAGCCGAGGGAGCCCGGTCCCGGCCTCCCCGCTCCCCCGAGGGCTCACCACTGCGGAGGAGGCCCGGAGGCTTCGAGGCCCCGGGAGCCGGCGGCGGCGGGCGGCAGGGCAGCCCCGGGTTTCCCCGGGAAACGGCTCGGCGAGGCGCGAGCCCGGGAGCAGGTGGGGGGAGCCGGAAGCGGCGGGCGGGCCTGGTGGGGGAGGGGGAGAGACCCGGACGGAGAGGAGGTGAGGGGGCAGGTGAGGGAGGGGGCGAAGCTACCGCGGCGGCGGCGGAGGAGGAGACCGGAAACTGCAGGAAGTGAGCGAAATTACTGAAGGAAAAGGGGCGGGGGACGACCCGGATGTAGTCTACCCAGCCCGCTCAGGGCGAGCCGGCAGAATGCCTACGTGGAGGGCCGGCTGGCTATGTGAGGCTGTCGGGGGCGGGGTGGGGGAGGGGGTGCTGGGTGCACGCGCCTCCCGGGAGGCGCTGACGGGAGGAGAGGCGCGCGGGCACCTGCCGGGGGTGGAGGAGGGAGTGAGGAGCGGGAGGGGTGTTGTTGGGTGCGCTCTCCTCCCTGGAGGCGGGGCTGACGGGGGGGAGGGGCGCGGGCACCTGCCGCGCTGGCAAGGAGCGCGAGACCTTTGTGTGGGTGAAAAACAGAAGGGGGCGAGAGAGAAAGCGAAGGAACCGCGCCCCGAGCCCAGAGTTGTAGGATTAAGAATGCGCAGATTCTGAGATCGAATTTTTAAAAGAGATTAAAAAAAATAAAAATTAACGCTTAGAAGTGCAAAAAATATACACCAAGTGCATTTCGACTAGAAGGACTAATTACACCTAGAAGCAGTAATTAAGCTCCTACTGTGTGCCGGACAATGTGTTAAGGGAAGGCAATGGAAAGACTTCGGCAAATGCGCTCTCTGCCTTCAGGGTCATAACATTCTAATGGGGGACCCCAGAAGCAAAAACCTATGTATCCGAGGTTTCTGTTGTGGTGTTTCAGGCGTGACCTATTCTTCGTGACCCCTTTTGGAGGTTTCTTGGCAAAGATTCAGGAATAGTTTGCAGTTTCTTTCTCCAGCTGAGGAAATTGAAGCAGTTAGGTGACTTTTTCAGGGTCACACAGCCAGTTAAGGATGAGGCCGAATTTGAACTCGTGATCTTCCTGACTCCAGGCCCAGCATGTTATCCACTAAGCTACCTAGGTGCTCCTTATATGCAAGGGAGGGTAAAGATAATCTCAGAGGGATGACGCCCAGAGAAGCCCCCAAATGCTTCCCCTAGGAGAACCTGGTCTTTGAGATTACTTTCCCTTTATTTGGTATTTATCTTGTATGTATATAATTATTCACGTGCTGTCTTAGAGAGATTAAGAGGTCAGTCTCAGAGGGAAGGTACAGTAGGAAGCACCTGGAAAGGCCTCCAGCTGAAGAGAGGGTCCCTCCCCACTGCTAGAGCCTTCTGGCTCTGAGGCTGCTCTCTAGATTGAAATGACTTTCTTTTTACTCTCTCCATGGCTTGTATTCTAATAGGGAGACAGCAAGTGAAGAATTATGTGCTTTATGTAGGTAAAGGGATGGTAATTTCGAAGGGAAGGCTCCAGCAGGGAGAAGTCCTTGGGGGGCTTTTCTCAGTCTATACCACAGCTAGGGCCTTCTCTTTGAGATTACCTTCCATTCTTCTGTAGATATCTTGCATTCTAATGGAGAGATTGTAATTAATTCCAGGGGGTCTCTAACTGTTATGCTAAACTTCGTCTCAAGAGCATAAGAAAAGAAAATGTGAGACAAATAATAGAGAATGGATGAAAAACCATTTATTAAGCACATACAATGTGTAAAGTCAAGTCAATTAGGATAGATCATAGAGATGAGATAATTGAATCCTAGGGACCAGATGAGAGCAACTGAAATAGTATAGTGGGAGAAGAGAAAAGGGCCCAGAATATATCGTGGGGGAGGGGGGGGGACACTCATGGTTAGTGGGTATGACTTGGATGAAGATCCATCAAAGGAGTCTGAGACTGGGCGGGTAGGTGGCAGGAAAATAAAGAAAGACTAATGTCATGAAAACCCAGAAAGAAGAGATTATCAAAAAAAGAGTGATTGACCGTGTCAGATATTGCAAAGGACATGTCTTTAGGTTCCCTTATGTATTTTAACAGAGCCCCAAAATATTTGTCTAATGATTTTTTAAACATACAAACTACAGGGCCCTTGTTTCCCTGATCCTCCTTGTGTATATAGCTATGGCCTAATAAATATGGAGAATGAATACCATGAAGTAGTCCCCATTTATTTGATTCTGAACTATTTGAAGTTATAATTATGTAAACTGTGGTAACTGGTTTCAACCCAATGGAAATAGGCAGTGCAAATTTGAATAATATGACTACTTCAGAGGATTCATTATTTGTGCAAATAGAGACTACCTGCATGCATGCATATAATAGAATTTATTATTATTTTTAACTATATTCTTAAAAAAATCAATTTTACTTTTCAGCTCCAGATTCTCTCCCTCATACTTGCCTCTAGTCCCCATTAATAAGGCAAGAAAAATAAAATCTGTTAATAAACATGTATAGTCAAGCAAAACAAATCTCCACATTAGCTATTTCCAAAAAACCTCACTATGCTTCAGATTGCTTTCTGAGGCCACCACTCCTCTATCTGGAGTTGAGTATCATGTTTCATTATGACTCCTCTGGAATTGTGGTTAGTCCTTGTTTTAACTGAATTCTTTGCCTTGATCTTATGTTTTAAAATAATATATGTCACTACATCACTACATTATAACACTACAAGATATACACTGACTTATACAAGTAGAGTTAAACATTTGAAAACTTTAAAAAAAATGTCATTTTGACAAAGAATTTGGCGTGGGCAGGACCAGCCCTCTATGTAGGTGAAGTCAGGAGTCATCTACTTTTGTTGACCCCAGGTAATATAGAAACGAGACTTCATCAACAAGTTATCAAGAAGGGACTTCCAGTTAAGATGGTAATGTGAAAAGGTTTTTGCTGTGGGAAGTCTGGTTAATAAACTCCTTATCGAAGATCTAAAAGGGTACCAGATGAAACAATGATCAGTAAGACCAATAGGAAACATCAGTAAGTTTCTCCATCCAGTCCAGGCCTGAAACAAGAAAGTCAGAAACCTAGTGGATGCTCCTAGAGGATAGAAGACGCCTGTAAAAAGGACCGTCCAGGGAAATAGACCTGGTTCCAGGGTGCCTGAACCTAACCAATGGCCAATATTTATTGGCCACATGGGGAACCAAGGAGATGGAGGACTGAAACCAGTGTAATCTCTAACATCCAGTATCCTTCGAGGGCCTCAGTAGGGGACAAATTCAACTCCCACATAGTGATTATGTGGGGAAAAAAATGGAGACAAGGCCAAGACCAGCGCCCCAGTTGCCCCTCTCCCCCCGCTCCCCCCGGGGAATTGAGGCAGAAACAAGGGATTGTGGCAAAGGGCAGGGAGTCCCTATTCCAGGCTAAGACTTTGAAAGCTGCCAGAGAGGAAGACCAAGAACTAGCTATCCCATCTAGGACTCCAGAAAGGCACTGATAGTAGAATCCAGACTACATCAGGGACAGGACCATGTAGGGCTTGGAGCTGCCACATGGGACTGCCCCATTCTGCCATAGTCATATCTTCTACCCTTTTCTTCCAATTCCTCCATCTTTTTTTCCTTTCTTGGCTAGGTAGTGATCACCCATCCCCATCTCTGCTAGAGGAATTCTGGAGGGAATTTCTGCCCTAGGCCCGCTTCCTTTTTATTTACTTATTTATTTATTCTTTAAATTTATTTTGAGTTATCAACAATCACTACCATGAGCTTTTGACTTTTAAATTTTTCTCCATGCCACTCTCCACCTCCCTTCCCAAGACGGTTCACAATATTCCTATTAAACATATTTTCACATTAGTCATGTTGTTAGGAAGAATTAGAACCAATAGCAGGAACCACAAGAAAGATTTTTTAATGTGACTATGGATAGCTTTAATTTCTTCATCTGAGAACTGCCTGTTCATATCCTTTGACCATTTATCATTTGGGGAACCCTTCCTCCCTTTTGACCAGTTCCCTCCAGGCTCTCCACTCTGTAGAGCGGACACTACATTCACTCTGAACCCTCCTATATGCATTATCTATACGTTAGTGTGATTTCCTTGTGATCTATTTCAAGAAGATTGTTATTTTTTTTCTATTTGTACTCCCAAAAGGTTATCCTAGCACTTCATTCATAGTAAGTACTTAATAGTTTTTCATTTATTTCATTCACGTTGGAAGCCCCATAAGTCTCAACCCACCAGGCCCTGCCCAAGCCTGTCCCAATGTGTGCTATCTACACATGCTAGACTAAACTAGTTTTTAGAGAGTTGCATCAAGTAAGGTGTAAGAACAATTGATTCAAAACATTCCTTCCCCTACCCCCACCCCTTCCAAAAAAAAAAATCTGTGACACAGCCTTCCACCAGTACCTACAGAGTCCAGGGGAAAATAAGCTCAGACTTAGAAAGCCCATGTTGCAAAGGGATGATTCACAACTCTTGGTTGTTGGAAATCCTTTTCTCCCTTTTGTGGGGACACTGATGAAGATCCCCTCAGGTACAGCTTTTTTGTTGTGCTTCTTGTAGGGTCCAGAAGCTTTTCCTCTGGGTGTCTAATTTGTTCTCAGATCCCAGTGTAGGCATTGCTGCCAGCTACTGCTGTTTTGGGAACACCAGTGAGTCCAAACATGGACTCTCTTGGGCTAAGGGGTGGCTGAGGCTCTCCTTCTTCTCATCCTCCTTCTTTTATGTGAGATAATTTTCCCTATTCTTCCTTTCCCTTCCCCCCTTTTCCCAGTTCATCCCATTTTCTCACCCTTCCATTTTTTCCCTCATTCTTTTTTTGAGACCATCCCAATATAATAGGCTCACACTCAAAGCCCTCTGTCTAAGTAGGCTCCTTCTAACTGCCTTAATGATGATAAAATTCTTAGAGGTTATGTGCATCATCTTCCCTTGAAGAAATGTAAACAGTTTGACCTTCTTAAGTTCCTTAGGATTTCTCATTCATATTTACCTTTTATTCTTCTCTGAGTGTTGAGTTTAAATGTCAAATTTTCTATTCAGCTCTTTAGTCTTCATCAGGAATTCTTGAAAGTCCTCCATTTCATTAAATATCTGTTTTCCCCCTCCATTCAATATTTATATAATAGAAGGAATTTTATAGCATCCCTTCTTTTGATTTTTTTTTGCAAATATTTTGTGTAATATTGAAATTAATTATTCTTTGAATGTTTGATAGAATTCACTTGTGGATCTATCTGGTACTGTGGGTTTTTTGTTTGTTTGTAAGTTTATTTATGGCTTAATTTCTTTTTCTGTGATTGGGTTGTTTAAAATCTTAATCTATGATTCCTGCCTCCAAGTTTAGAGGTTGTTTTGCTTATGTGAAATTTCACCTTTAATCTACTGCCCTTCTTATCTTCCCCTCTCCCCACCACTGCCTTTCTCCTCTCCGTTTCCTTGTTTTCCTTTTTTAGTTGAAACATTTCTATATCAAACTCTTTATGTGTATGTATTTCTTGTCATCTTTTATGATTTCAGATGGAAGTGAGGTTCAAGAGATTCCTTAACCCACCCTTAAGGCTACAGGTCCCCCAGCCCTGCCTTAATGTCTTCCATGTTTGGAAATAACTTTGCTTACACATCTTGATTATGTGACATAATGTTTGTCTAGCCTTCCTCCTCCCTTTCTTTTCTTCTTTCAAGATCATTGAAATATAGCAAAGTGATTTCTGATGATGTTAATTGCTAAAAGGGACCTTATATCACTGCTCCATTAAAATGGAAACAGGGCATTCTTATAAAATTCCTTCCAATTGCTCCATTGTATTTACCTCTTTATGTTTCTCTTGATTCATTTGTTTGTATTTAAATTATTTTTTTTTACTCATCTTTGGACTTTTCATTAGGAATGCTTAGAAGTCTTCTATTTCATTGAAGATACATTTTTACTCCTGTGGAATTATATTCAGTTTTGTTGGGTTATTTTTTTTATAGGCCTATATCTTTTGCCTTTTGGAATATCTAATTGCATGCTTTCCATTTCTTTATAGTGGTAGCTGCTAAATCTTGTGTGATCCTGATCAGTCCTTGAATTCTTTCTTTCAGGCTATTTGCAGCATTTTTTTCCCCTTTGACTTAAAAGTTCTGGATTTTATCTATAGTATTCCTGGGAGCTTTTATTGGGGGATTTCTTTTTAATTCCATTTTGCCCTTTGGTTCTAAAAGATCTTTAGTTATGATATCTAGACTCTTATTTTGATCATGGCTTTCAGGTAGTCCATTGATTCTTTAAAATAATCTATTCTTGATTTGTTTTCCAGGTGAGTTGCTTTTGATAAGAGATACCTTACATTTCCTTCCATTTTTTTATTCTTTTGACTTTGTTTTTAATATTTCTTATTGTTCTTTGAAGTCATTAACTTGAGGTTCAGTTTCCAGATTAGGAAAGGAGGGCAGTGGCAGCAGCAAGCATGATGGAAATCTGTAGTCTGAAGGTTGAAAAGATAAGTGCTTGTCGTTGCTTTGAGTGGAGGTGAAAACTGGGGATGTTGATGTGACTGGAGCTCTCCTCTGTTTGCTGCTCTGCCTATTCAAACTCCTGAAACTTAATATTTCTTGTGGTGTCATGGAGTTATTGGTTTCTATTTAGTCCATTTTAATTTTCAGGGAGTTTGTTGCTTGGGCAGGTACATGCCTCTTGGATCAAGCTGTTAATTCCCTTTCTGATTTGTTCTTTCATAGCTCTCATTCCTTTTCTAATCTTCCCTCCCATGTTTTTATTTTATTTATAAAATTAAAAAAAAAATTTAAAAACCCCTCTTCATTCCTTCTAGGAATTCTAGTTGAAGTGCCCAATCTGTGTTTTTCTTTGAGGCTTTGCATGTTGATGGTTTTGGAGTGATTCTCTTCTGGATTTGTGTCTTGAACATCTTTCTCAACCCCTGAATGATGGGATTATTTTTTTTTGTTTGCTCTTTCTTCTAGCCTACTTTCTGAATGAGGTATAAGCTCTATGTCCTTCATGAGGGACAGTTACTAAAAGTAGATAACTAGATTCCCTGCTACGGACATTATCATTCATTTCTTACATACCCGTGTATATAGTTAGAATGACATTTGTCTGGTGTTTAGTCTAGAATAACATCATTCATTTCTTGCATACCTTTTGTAGACATATATGCATTATTATTTGTCTGATGTTTAGTGTGGTACCTCTAGGGTGTCTCTTTGTCTTGGCCTACTCCTTAGTAACTGTTAGTAAAACATGTCTCTATATAAGAGGCATTTTACAACTGTC
This sequence comes from Phascolarctos cinereus, assembly GCF_003287225.1. NCBI lineage: Eukaryota > Metazoa > Chordata > Mammalia > Diprotodontia > Phascolarctidae > Phascolarctos > Phascolarctos cinereus. The sequence continues at coordinate 247,710,193 of NW_027555847.1, read as the reverse complement.
ATTCTAACTGTATACAAGGGTATACAAGAAATGAATGATAATATTCTTAGCAGGGAATCTAGTTATATACTTTTAGTAACTGTTAGTAAAACATGTCACTATATGAGGAGTTATCAGGTTTTCTTTCATGATACTTTGCATTAGATCAGCAAGGAAAAATATCTTTTTTAAAAAATCTTGGGGCAGCTAGGTGATGCAGTGGATAGAGCACTGGCCCTGGAGTCAGGAGGATCTGAGTTCAAATCTGGCCTCAGACACATAACACTTACTAGCTGTGTGACCCTGGGTAAGTCACTTAACCCCATTGCCTAGCCCCCCTCAAAAAAAATCTATTCTTAACTTTTTGCTCTTTATTTAATATTTTATTTTTCCCCCAATTACATGTAAAAACAGTTTTTAACATTCATTTTAAAAAATTTAGAGTTCTAAATTCTCTCCCTCCCTCTCCTCCCTACTCCCTCATTGAGAAGGCAAGCAATTTGATATACATTATACATGTGTAGTTATACAAAACATTTTCCCATATTAGTCATGTTGTGAAAAATGGACCAAAAAAACCCCCAACAAAAATAAAGTTAAAAAAAAGATTTGCGTAGCACTTTATGAGCATCATCTCATTTTATTCTCACAACAACCCTGAGAGAGTTGATATTATTATCCCTATTTTATAGATGAGGGAATTGAGGCAGACATAAGTTAGATGACATACCCAGGGTCACACAGCTTGTGTTTAAGGCAAGATTTGAACTTAGGTTTCCTTGACTCCAGGTTCAATTCTATCTGCTATACCATCTAGTTGCCTTATTAGTATCTTATAAAAAAAATCTAATTAGTATATTACAAAAGTCAGGGCTATTAGTTGTATTAATGGTGATGATTTTTTTATAGTAACAAATTAGAGTGGAGGAGGATAGGAAATATTTTAAAAAATACATTTTACTGATATCTTTTGGTTTTACATTTCCCCCTCCCCCTACAGAGAGCCATCTCTTATGATAAAGAGCAAAAAAAGGAAGAAAAAAAGTTCAGCAAAACTAACACACAGAAGAAGTCTTACGTCCCTTGCCTCTACAAAGCAGTAGAGGAAATGTCTTCATTGGGGCCAAGCTTGATCATTCAGTTGCAATTTTTTTCCCCTTCTATTTACGTTGTTGTAGGTCTTTTGCATATTGTTTTTCTGGTTCTGCTTTGCATCTATTCATATGAGTTTTCCACTTCTACTCTGTATTTATCATAGTTACAATTTCCTTTACCACTGTGGTTTTCCATTACATTCATGTATCACAATTTGTTTAGTTATTTCCAGGCAATGGGCAATCTACTTTGTTTCTAGTTCTTTACTACCAGACAAAAAAATACTGCCAAAAATATTTTGTTTCTTTTTGTCATTAATAAAGGTAATTCCTAGAGGCTTGCAAGTCCTACTTATCTTTAGATTTAACAAAAGAAAGTAGGAAGGAGAAAAGTAAAAAGGAGAAAAGAAAAAAAAATAACAGTAAAGACGTATTTCTTTAGCTATCATAATTTCAAACACTAGAGGGCACAATTAACAAAAAAAAATCAGAAAAAAGTTCTTTCATTGTTTTCCCCTTCCTTCTCCAGATTGAAGTAATTTCCAGGTATCTTGCTGAACTCAGAATCCCAGAATCTGAGAATTTGAAAGGATCTTTGGGGCCAACTAGCTCACCTTTTATGGGCAGAAGAGGTGGCTCCACAACCAATCTGACAAGTAGTTATCTTGCCTACTTGAAAATTTCAGAGAAGAGGAACTCGCTACATCCTCAGTCAGCCAGCTCAAATTGTTAGGAAATTAAAAAAAAACAACCTAAAACAACCAGCATTGAACCCAAGCAGTAGAAATCGAATCACTTTTCAACATGACAACTCATTAAATACTTAAAGGCAGTTATCATATCTCCATGAAATATTATTTTATTTTTCTAAGCTAAAGATGTTCAGTTCCCTCAACTAATCCTCCTATGGCATGGTTTCCAGTCCCCTTAAGTCAAATCAAGTCAATAAGCATTAATTAAGTGCTTAAGATATACTTGGCACTGTGCCAGGTGCTGGGGATACAAAGAAAGGCAAAAACAGCCGCTGTTCTCAAGAGCTTGCAATCCCATTTTGAGGAGGTGAGAGTGGGGAGACAAACAAAATGTAAACAACCATGTACAAACAAGATATATACAGAATAAATTAGGGGTAGTCTCAGGGGGAAGGCACGGAGATTAAGGAGGACCAAGAGAGATTTCTTGCAGAAAAAGGGACATTAAGCTGAGACTTAGAGGGAAACAGGGAAGCTATGAAATGGAGATGAGGAAAAAGAGAGTTCTAGGCATAGAGGCAACCAGTGAATGAGCTTGGAGTTGGAAGATGGAGGGTCTTGATCAAGCTAGTGTCCCTGGATCGAAGAGTATGTGGAGGGGACTAAGTTGTAAGAATATTGGAAAGGTATGCGGCAGTGAGGTGGTGCAGTGGATAGAGCATCGGCCATGGGTTCAGGAGGACCTGAGTTCAAATCCAGCCTCAGATACACAAAAACACTTACTAGCTGTGTGACCCCAGGCAAGTCACTTAACCCCATTGCCCTTCCCCCCCCCCAAAAAGAATATTGGAAAGATAGAGGAGGGAGGGAATAAGCATTTATATATCGCTATGGGCCAGATACTTTTAACAAATAGTATCTCATCTGATTCTCACAGCAATCCTTTGAGACAGGTGGTATTATTATCTCCATTTTACAGATGAAGAAACCAATGCAAATAGTAGTTAAGTGTCTTGCCTAGAGTCACATAGCTATTAAGTTTCTGAAGCTGGATTTGAATTCAGGTCCTCCTGACTACAGGCCCAATGCTTTATCTACTCTAGTAATAGCTATCTCTGGTTGCTGGATAGGAAAGGGCAGGTTATGAAGGCCTTTAAAAGTCAAACAGAAAATTTTTTATTTCATCCTGGAGGTAATAGAGAGCCAGGGAGTTTACTGAATAAGGGCTATTATAGTCAGACCTGCATTTTAGGAAGAGTAGTTTGATAAGATGAGTGGGAGTTGGAGTGGAGAGTGGAGGGAGTGAAGTGGATGAGTTGAGAGAGATCAAAGAAGAGATGTGAAGCAGGGAGATCAAGAGCTTGTACTAGGGTGGTGACAGCATCAGAGGAGAGAAGGGTGCATATGTGAGAGATGTTATGAAGGCAGGATTGATAAAACTTGGCAACAGACTAGATATGGGAGTCGGGGGAGGTTAGAGAGAATGAGGAGTTTAGAACAACACCTGCGTTGTGAGCCTGGATGAGTGGGAAGATGTGGCACCCTAAGCACTAATAAGAAAGTTAGGAAGAGGAAAGAGTTTGGGAACAAAAATTATGAGTTCAGTTTTAGATGAGTTTAAAATGTCTATAGGACATCCAGTGTGAGATGTCCAGCAGGCAGCTGGAAATGGGAGACTGGAGGTCAGGAGACAGATTAGGGCTGGATAAATGGCTCTGAGAATCATCTTCTTCTTTTTTTTGCTTTTAGGCAATTGGGGTAAAGTGACTTGCCCAGGGTCACACAGCTAGTAAGTGTTAAGTGTTTGGTCTGAGGCTGGAATTGAACTCAGGTCCTCCTGACTTCAGGGCCAGTGCTCTATCCACTGCACCACCTAGCTGCCCCGAGAATCATCTTCTTAAAGGTGATCATTGACTATGGAAACTCATGAGATCACTAAGTGAAATAGTATAAAGGGAGAGAGAAGAGGACCTAGGACAAAGCCTTGGAGGACTGTCTTTTTATTTTTTTAATTGATTTATTTTGATTTATCAACAATCACTTCCATATGCTTTTGAGTTTAAAATTTTTCTCCCCCTTCCTCCCCACCACCCTCCCCAAGACTGCACACAATCTGATACAGGCTATACATTTACATTCCTATTAAACATATTTTCACATTAGTGAAGTTGTAAGTAAAAATTAAAACCAATAGGAAGAACCATCAGAAAGAGGAAACAAAACTCAACAGAAGAGAAAAAAAAATAGCAATTCAACTTCCATAGTTCTTTCTTTGGATGTGGATAGCACTTTCCATCATGAGGCCTCTGGAGATGTCTTAGATCCTTGTATTGCTGGGAAGGGTTAAGTTGATCAATATTAGTCATCACACAACGTGGCTGTTATTGTGTACAATGTTCTCTTGGATATGCCCACTTCACTCAGCATACAAGTCTTTCCAGGTTTTTGTGAAGTCAACCTGCTCATCATTTCTTATAGCACAATAGTATTCCACTACATTCATATATCACAACTTGCTCAGCCATTCCCCAATTGATGGGCATCCTTCTCAATTTCCAATTCTTTGCCACCACAAAAAGAGCTGCTATGAATATTTTTGTACATGTGGGTTCTTTTCCCATTTGTATGATCTCTTTGGGATATAGCCCTAGAAGTGCTATTGCTGGGTCAAAGGGTATGCACATTTTTATAGCCCTTTGGGCATAGTTCCAAATCGCTCTCCAAAATGGTTGGATTATTTCACAACTCCACCAACAATGCATTAATATTCCAATTTTCCCACATCTTCTTGGAGGACTGTCTTGCTGCAGACTTAGGAAGGTTTGGGATACCAAGGTCCAGTATAGGGAAAGGTGGCAGTCCTCCTTATCTGCCACTTATGTTGCCAGAGAAAAAGCCTGAGGGGCATGTGGTTTGGGGTGGGGCCCCTAGTCACAGCTCTGGTGTCAGAAAGAAGGAGGGCCCTGCCATTAGAGTGTGTTGTTCCTGATATAAAAACTACCTTCCCGAAGTCAAGACTTGAGATGAAGGTATAGTTGCTGAGCTCATTAATCATAGCAATGCATGATGGCTAATACTTCTAAAAAGAGAAATTCTGTGAGGAAGAGCATCATCAGATAAAATATGGCACAAGACAGGAGTGGGCAGAGAGAAAGTGAAGCAACACAGCTTCATTGAGAGGGGATAGCAATAAAACAAAGGAGTGGCCATGGAGGATGGACACAGGGCAGTCCTCTGGGATCCTGGATGAAGTTAGGCACCCAACATGGCTGAAGCAGGGTGGGTTTTTATAGGATTCATATCTGAGTCAAACAGGACTAGGCACTAGGGGCAAGAATTGGGGTGCTTAGACCAAGGGTATAGGTCAAAGTTTGTGACTGGTGCTGCTGATGCATGGTGGGGCAGCTGGGGGTGGGGAGCCCACCTCGAAACTGGTGGCTAGTTGATATTCAAGTTCCTTGTTAGTGGGAAAAGGAGGCTTTGGCTGGTTGACTAAGTGGTTTTGAGCTTCCTTAGGACTTCTTTGTTTAGTCAGTCAGGGAGGCTATTGTATTCTTTATAGGAACACTTACAGTTAATGGGCATGACCTGGTTGAAGATCCAGAAGAGGAGACTGAGGAGGAGGAGTCAGATGGGTAGGAAAAGAACAGAGAGAAAATGGTGACACAGAAACCCAGAGAGAATAGAATATCAAAGAGAAGAGGGTCTAAAGTATCTAAAGTTGCCAAGCAGTCAAGAATATTGAGGACTGAGCAAAGTCCATTGGATTTGCCAACTCTGGAGAAGAGCAGTTTCAATTGAATGATGAGATCAGAAGCCAGACCGGAGAGAATTAAGAATGGCTTAAGAGGAAAGAAAGTAGAGGCACTGAAAGAGGTGGCCTTCTCAAGGAGATTAGCCACAAAAGGGAGGAGAAATTGGGCTACTAAATGCATTGTTGGTTGAGTTGCAAACTGATACAGTCATTTTGGAGAGCAATTTGGTAATCAAAGGCTAATCAAATTGTGCATACCCTTTGATCCAGCAATACCACTACTAGGTCTGTATCCCAAAGATACCATAAAAAAGGGAAAAGGACCTACATGTACAAGCATATTTATAGCAGCTCTTTTTGTAATGGCAAAGAGTAGGAAACTGAGAGGATGCCCATCAGCTGGGGAGTGACTGAACAAGTTGTGGTATCTGAATGTAATGGAATGCTATTGTTTTGTAAGAAATGATGAGCAGGTGGATTTCAGAAAAATCTGGAAAGACTTACATGAACTGATGCTGAATGAAGTGAGCAGAACCAAGAGAACGTTGTACACAGTAACAGCAACATTGTGGGATGATCATCTATGATTGACTTAGCTCTTCTAAGCAATACAATGATTCAAGACAATCCCAAAAGACTCATGATGGAAAATACTATCCACTTCTAGAGAAAGAACTATTAAGTCTGAATATAGGTTGAAGTATACTATTTTCACTTTTTTGGTGGCTTTTCCCTTTTGTTCTGTTTCTTATTTCACAACATGACTAATAGGTTTTGTATTATTGCACATGCATAACTTATATCTGATTGTTTGCCATCTTGGGGAGGGTGTATGGGGGAGAGAGGAAGAAAAAATTTGAAACTCAAAATCTTATAAAAAATGAATGTTGAAAACAATCTTTACATGTAATTGGAAAAAAAATCCTATTTACCAAAAAAAGGAGGGAGGAGAGATGACAAGATAGCTAGTAGGGATGGACAGCTGCTAATGTTTGTAGGTAGCAGGGAAGTAGCCAGTAGACAGGAAGCAATTGAAGATTAGTGAGAGAGTAGGAATGATATACAGGGCAATTTTCGGGAGAAGATGGAACGGAATGAGATCATTTATGCATGTAGATAGGTTTGCTTTGGCAAGAAGGGCCATCTGTTCATGTGAGACAGGAGTGAAGAAGGAGATAGTGGTGGAAGGCACTTGAACGATGTAAGATGAGGAGGAGGGGAGAAGAGGGACCTCTCAGTGAAATGCCTCTTTTTTTTTTCTTCAGCAAAATATAAGGCAAAGTTCTTAGCTGAGAGGGTTAGGGAAAGTGGAGCCATGGGAAGTTTGAGAAGGGATGAAAAGGTTAGAAGAGCCACTGTGGTGAGTCAGATAGTGAATCGATTAGCAAAGTACAAAAGGATTGCCTTGCTGTAGGGAGGGCCCATTTGAGATTATGTCCTATAAATTTGTAGTTAGCAGTTTCATGAGTTTTTCCAGCTTTGTTCAGCAGCACATGAATAGGAGTGAAGGCAGTGGATGGTAGAAGTAATCCACTGTTGGGGCTTGTCAGGGAAAGATTGGTGTTAGGATAATAGGACAAGGTACTTGAGAAGAGAATAGTGAAGAGTTGACCAATACCTCAAGTTGGGAAGTAGTGCAGAGGTGATAGCTTGAGAAAGAACTGAGTAAAGGGATTAGATATCACGGTGAGGACAAAGAATATGGTTAGGGGTCATAAGGCAGAGGAAAAGATAGAATGATAAAATATAATCGGACAAGAGTATTTCAGAGTACATGAACATGGAAGTGAAACACTTGTGGATGATAGCAAGATCAAGAGTATGGCAATCTATCTTTGTGTGTTGCTGAGATGAGATAGAGGAATAGGTCTTGGGAGATGAGTAAGTTGAGGAACTGGTAAACTATGTGTTTGAGAGCTGCCTCTTCATGTGAGACAAGGCTGAAGGAAGAGATAATGGAAAAGGGCATCTGATTGGTGTGAGATGAGGATGAAGAAAGAAAAAGATCATTATGCATATTGAAGTCCCATAGAATGAGGGCAGGAATTGGGGAGGAAAGAAAGATCGTGAGCCAGACTCTGAGCTCATTGAAGAAGGAAGAAGACTGTCCTGGAAGCTGACAGAAAATAGCTACCAGAATCTTAATTGAGTGGTAAATATGGATTGATTAAATCTCAAAGAGAAGTTACTGAATGATCCTGGTAGAGGGAGAGTTTAAATGTAGTGGTGGGAAGCAAAGAGTATTACAATTCCCCCACCTTGACTAGTAAGTCATGGGATATAAATAAAAATGTACCAGTGCTGGTAAGGTTGTCCAGGGAAGCTGTGTTATTAGGGAGCCAGGTCTCAGTGAGTACAAGAAGATGGAAGGAGTGAGAAAGGAAAAAAGTTTAAGATGAAACTTTAGCTTGTTACTTATAGAGCAAGCATTCCAGAGAGCACAGTGGAATGGGGGGGGTAAATGTTGAGTGGGATATTGAGGGTGGGGTTGGATTGAGGGTGATGAGAATGAGGGACTAGTGAGGGGATGAGGAACATGTTTGTCAGTGATAGCTGGAGTTTCAGAATCACTGGGATAGGGAAGAAATAATAGGGTAGGTATATACTAATCATTTTTGTCTTTTCCTGGATACCTTCTACCATATCAATGTTTTTAAAATGTGGCACTCAGAACCAAACCTAGCACTTCAGATAGAGTTAGGTGAGAGTACAGATTGATTAACACCTTGCTCATGCTGGATACTATGCCTTAATGGAGCCTAGAATAACTTTAGATTTTCTGGCTGCCACATGGCATTGTTAACTCATTAAGTAAACTTCAAGTCCACTCTCACCCCTTTACTTTTCTTTTAATGACTGTTGTCCTAGTTGTTTTTCGGAATCTCTATGTAGAACGTTATGTTTATTTCCAATAAATTTAATTGCATTAGATTCAGCTTATTGTTCTAGATCTTCTTGGATCCTCACTGTCATTTAATGCCTTAGTTCTCTCCTCCGGCTTTGTGTCACATGCAGTTTTGACAAGCATGTTATCTATGTCTTCATCCAAGTCAGTGATAAAAATATTGAGTAGAACATGACTAAGGTATAAATTTCTGGGACATTCTACTGGAAGCCTCAAAATTAACATTAATACATTAATGACTGGGTCCAGCCATTTTCAGTCCTCCCAACTGTATATAGCTCATATCCCTTTATCTGACACATAAAGATAGCATGAAAGATTTTTCAAATACTTCATTAAAATCTACATATTTTATATCAATAGACAGGTAGCACAGTGGATAGAGCACTGGATTTGTCTTCAGGAAGACTCCTTTTTTGTGAGTTCAAATTCAGCCTCAAATACTTACTTGCTGTGTGACCTTGGCCAAGTTGCTTAGCCCTGTTTACCTCAGTTCCTCGTCTGTAAAATGAGCTGGAGAAGGAAATGGCAAAGCACTCCAGTATCTTTGTCAAGAAAACCCCAAATGGGTTAGGAAGAATCAGACATGCCTGAATAACAACAATTTAATGTCTACAGTATTCCTTTAATGTATTCGTTTGGTTATCCAGTCAAAAAAGGAAATGAGGTTAATTTGTTCTTGTTGAAGTAATGCTGAATTTTAGTGACCACCAGTTTACTTATAAATGCTCACAAAACCTCCCTTTAATAATGGGTTTTAGACTTTTGCTGGAAATTGAATAAAGGACAGCTAGGATAGAGTGCTAGACCTGGAGTCAAGAAGACTCATCTTCCTGAGTTAAAATCTGGCCTCAGACGTTTACTGGTTCTGTGAAATTGGGCAAGTCCCATAACCCTGTTTGCTTCAGTTTTCTCTTCTGTAAAATGAACTGGAGAAGGAAATGGCAAACCACTCCAGCATCTTTGCCAAGAAAACCCCAAATGGAGTCACAAAGAGTCAAACATGACTGAAAAATGACTAAATTGAACTCAAGTTTATCAGCCAATAATTGAGGATCTATTTTATTTTCTTTCTTGGAAATCAGGACATTTACCTTTCTCCAGTCCTATGAAACATCTTCCATTCTCCATGATCTTTCCAAGAATACTGATGGTGGCTCAACAATCTTTTTATTTTATTTTAAATATAAATTTATTTAAATTTTAGTTTTCAACATTTACTTCCACAAGATTTTGAGTTCCAAATTTTCACCCCATCTTGCCCCTTCCCCCACCCCAAGATGGCATGCATTCTGAATACCCCTTCCCCTAGTCTCCCTCTCTTCTATCTCTCCCCCCCTTCTCTTATCCCCTTCTTCCTTCTATTTTCCTGTAGGGCAGGATAGACTTCTGTACCCCATTTCCTGTATTTCTTATTTCCCAACTGCATGTGAAAACATTTTTTAAAAAAATGTTTTTGAAACTTTGGGTTCCAAATTTTCTCCCTTCCTCCCTCCCCACCCACCCTCATTGAAAAGGCAAGCAACTCCATATAGGTTATACATGTGCAGTTATGCAAAACACTTCCATAGTAAACATGTTGTAAAAAACTAACTGTACTTCCCTTAACCCTATTGTGCTCCCCATTTATTATGTTCTTTCTTTTGACCCTGTCCTCCTCAGAAGTATTTGCTTCTGATTACCCCCTTTCCCAATCTGCCTTCCTCTCTATCATCTCCCTGCTCTCTTGTCCCCCCCTATTTTCCTGTAGGGTAAGACAGATTTCCATACCCAATTGAATGTGTATGTTATTCCCTCCTTAAGCCAAATCCTATGAGAATAAGATTCACTCATTCCCTCTTACCTTCCCCCGTTTCCCCTCCACTGTAAGAGCCTTTTCTTTTCTGCTTTTTTGTGAGATAATTTAGCACATTCTACCTCTCCCTTTCTTCTTTACCTAGTATAATCCTCTCTCATCCCTTAATTTTATTCTCCAGATATGACCTCTTCATCAACTCACCCTGTGCCTTCTATCTATCTATCTATCTATCTATCTATCTATCTATCTATCTATCTATCTACATACATATAATTTTTCCCCCTCCCATTACCCTAATACTGACAAAGGTCTCATGAGTTATAAATATCATCTTTCCATGCAGGAATATAAACAGTTCAACCGTAATAAGTCTCTTATGATTTCTCTTTCCTGTTTACCTCTTCATGTTCCACTTGAGTCTATTTGAAAGTCAAATTTTCTATTCAGCTCTGGTCTTTTCATCAAGAATGCTTGAAAGTCCTCTATTTCACTGAATGACCATTTTTCCCCTGAAGGATTATACTCAGTTTTGCTGGGTAGGTGATTCTTGGTTGTAATCTTATGTCCTTTGCCCTCTGGAATATTATATTCCATGCCCTGCGGTTCTTTAATGTAGAAGCTGCTAAATCTTGTGTTGTTGTTTTCCACGTACTTGAATTGTTTCTTTCTGGCAGCTTGTAATATTTTCTCCTTGACCTGGGAACTCTGGAATTTGGTTACAATATTCCTAGGAGTTTTCCTTTGGGGATCTCTTTCAGGAGGAGATTGGTGGATTCTTTCAATTTCTATTTTGCCCTCTGGTTCTAAAATGTCAGGGCAGTTTTCCTTGATAATTTCTTGAAAGATGATGTCTAGGCTCTTTTTTTGATCATGGCTTTCAGATAGTCCAATAATTTTTAAATTCTCTCCTGGATCTATTTTCCAGGTCAGTTGTTTTTCCAATGAGATATTTCACATTGTCTTCTATTTTTTCATTCTTTTGGATTTGTTTTACAGTGTCTTGATTTCTCATAAAGTCACTACTTCCAATTGCTCTATTCTAATTTTTAAGGAAGTATTTTCTTCAATAGTCTTCTGGACTTCCTTTTCCATTTGGCCAATTTTTCTTTTTAGGGCATTCTTCTCCTCATTGGCTTTTTGGACCTCTTTTGCCATTTGGGTTAGGCTATTTTTTAAGGTGTTATTTTGTTCAGTATTTTTTTGGGTCTCCTTTAGTGAGCTGTTGATTTGTTTTTCATGATTTTCTTGCATCACTCTCATTTCTCTTCCCAGTTTTTCCTCTACTTCTCTCACTTGCTTCTTAAAATCCCTTTTGAGCTCTTCCAAGGCCTGGGACTGATTCATATTTTTCTTGGAGGCTTTGGATATAGGAGCTTTGACTTTGTTGTCTTCTTCTGGTTGTATGTTTTCATCTTCTTTTTCACCAAAGTAAGATAATGTAGTCTGACTCTTTTTATGCTGCTTGCTCATGATCCCAGCCAATTACTTGAGTTTTAAACTCCTTGTTAAGGTAAGAGTCTGCTTCCAATGTGGAGATGTACTGTCCCAAGCTTCAGGGCTTTGTGTAGCTGTTTTCAGAGATACTTGTAGGGACCTGTAAATTTTCAGTTCTTGCAAGGTGGTATGATAAGGGGTGAGGTGTTTATTCCTTTCCTGGCCTGTGGTCTGGTCTATTAGTGCCCAGAAGCACTCCTTTCTGTCCTGGAACTGTGAGGAAGGTATCCTCTCTACAGCCACTACAAGTTTCACCATGCCAGCTCTCCTCCTCGCCACAGGACCTCTGCCCAGAACTGTGACCCAGATCCAAGCACAGGCAAAGCAAGAGATTCCTGCCTCAGCACTGGCAAAGAGATCCCTGCAATCTCCTTCTGATCAGCCACTTGATTCCCCCCCAGTTTGTGGGCCGGAAGCTCAGAATGCAGTCACTGTCCCAGCACCTGTGCTCTGCACTCTGAAACTGGCTCTGAGACCTAGCTCCGCTCTCACTGCAGAAACAGACTTTTCCCACTTACCTTCTAAGTTGTCTTTGGCATTCCTGGGTTGAGAAGTCTGGAAACCACCACAGCTACCTGTGATTCAGTCCTTGGAGGCCTGCTCCCGGTTTGCTGAGGCCTGCACCGCACACCGCACTGTGCTCCTCTTACTGCCTGGTGTGATATACTTTTCTGATCAATCACCCAGATTGTCTTGGGCTGGAAATTTGCTTCACTCTGTCTTTTTGTGGGTTCTGCTGCTTTAGAATTTGTTTGGAGACATTTTTTATAGGTATTTGGAGGGGTTTGGGGGAGAGCTCAAGCAAGTCACTGCTTTCACTCCACCATCTTGGCTCCGCCTCCATGGCTCAACAATCTTATCAGTCAATTCTTTAAGTATCCTAGGACGCTGTTTGCCAGGGTTAGGTAATTCAAATTAATTAAGAAGTGACCAGGCACTCTCTTACTATTTCCATACTTATCTTGGCTTCAACTCAATTTTAACTATTTTTATTTACATTCTGAAAATCATTCATCTTAGAAGAGAGAATTAAAGCAAAATAAATAAAATTTTCTCTGTCTTTTCACTTGAGATTTTAAATGATTATCCTATCCATCTTAAAAAAAAAAAGGAATCCTATAACTTCTTTGATCTTCCTCTTGCCCCTCAATAGAGTTCTTTTTGTTGCCCTTTGTGTTTTTTGGTCTCATTATCCAATTCTGTTCAGACCACTGTAGCATTTTTCTGTATTCATCCTAAGTTTCCTCTTCTGTTTCCATTTCCTATATGCAACTAGGGACTTGTCAATGAAGTCCCAGTCCTGGGAACATTTGAATCATGGGTTGTTAAGCAATATGCTTCGAGGCCTGGTCCTTCATTGGACAGTTTTCTGTTATGACTGGCCAGTTCATCATTACATACACATTCCTTTTTTTAAAAATGAGTTTAAATTTGGAACTATGCCCAAAGGGCTATAAAAATGTGCTTACCCTTTGACCCAGCAATAGCACTTCTAGGGCTGTACCCCAAAGAGATCATACAAATGGGAAAAGGACCCACATGTACAAAAATATTCATAGCAGCTCTTTTTGTGGTGGCAAAGAATTGGAAATTGAGAAGGAAATTGGGGAATGGCTGAGCAGGTTGTGGTATATGAATGTAATGAAATACTATTGTGCTATAAGAAATGATGAGCAGGCTGACTTCAGAAAAACCTGGAAAGGCTTGTATGGTTTGATGCTGAGTGAAATGAGCAGAACCAAGAGAACATTGTACATAATAACAGCCACATTGTGTGATGACTAATATCGATCAACTTAACCCTTCCCAGCAACACAAGGATCTAAGACATCTCCACAGGCCTCATGATGGAAAATGCTATCCACATCCAAAGAAAGAATTATGAAAGTTGAATCGCTATTTTTTTTTCTCTTCTGTTGAGTTTTGTTTCCTCTTTCTGATGGTTCCTACTATTTGTTTTAATTTTTACTTACAACATCACTAATGTGAAAATATGTTTAATAGTGATGTAAATATATAGCCTATATCAGATTGTGTGCAGTCTTGGGGAGAGTGGTGGGGAAGAAGGGGAAGAAAAATTTTAAACTCAAAAGCATATGGAAGTGATAAATCAAAATAAATTAATAAAATTTTTAAAAAATGAGTTTAATTCTCTGTACAGCCACATTAATCTCTTTAGATGCCTCCCTCTTTTCATTTTCATTGGAATTCTAGGTAGTACAGAATATCATACTTGAGAGCTTGTCTTCTTCCTGGACTGATGTCCTCTCTAGCATTTTAAGCTTACTGCATCTGATCTATCCTTTTTTCCTAGGAACCTTTTGAAATTACTTCTCCCCAAATCTAGAATGTGCAAGGCAAATGTGGACAAAAAAACAACTGCTAGTAATTCATTAATTAGATTCTTCACTGTTTTCATTGTGAAGTAGAATAATTTGTTAGCTTAATTATTTAATATTTTATTAATTATTGATTAGCTTAATAAATTATGATTTAAGTTCTCTGAAAATTTTGTCTGAGAGTGGGATCTTTTTGTTAGCTTTCTATACAATTTATACATTACTGTGAAATATAGGCATGTTTTCTCTTCCCAACAGAAAATAATGACTAGGAAACCACAGTTTAAGCATACAAATTAATATGTGTATAAAGAGACCTTACATAACAGTCTTAGTTTCAGCCTATGCAAATTTTCAGTTAATAGTAGAAATATAAATATGAAGTTAAAATTAACTAGTTTGTTAAAGGTTATTTCTTGTTTATGGGTATTAGGTAATTTTGGACTTTAACATATATGTAGAAAAATATTTACTTCTTTTGTTGCACTAAAAGGAACTATGTTCTTTTTAAAAAATAAATTTTATTGATATCTTTTGTTTTAACATAGTCTAAATTTTCCCCTGGGTCCCTCCACTTTTTTTTTTCCTTGGAGAGTCATCCCATATAACAATTTTTTTTTAAAGTAAAAAAGAGGGGCAGCTAGGTGGCACAGTGGATAGAGCACCGGCCCTGGATTCAGGAGGACCTGAGTTCAAATTCAACCTCAGACACATAACACTTATTAGCTGTGTGACTCTGGGCAAGTCACTTAACCCCATTGCCTAGCCAAATTAAAAAAAAAATGAAGTAAAAAAGAAAAAAAGGAAGAAGAGAAAAATCAGCAAAACTGGTCAATCAAAAAAAAATCTGAAAATATATATGATGTTCCACACCTATGAGTCACCCACCTCTGCAAAGGAGATTCTTTGTAATTTTGCAACATTCACTTTTGATTGTTTTGTGGTTGGTATTCTAGGAATTAAATTCTACCTCTTTGGGCATCTTAACATGCGTCTTGATCACAGAATATTAGAGTTAGTACAATGCCCGTGGAGCATCTAGGTAGTACAGTGGATGGAGGACGGGTCCTAGAGTCAGGAAGATCTGAGTTAAAATTTGGCCTCAGACATTTACTAGCTGTGTGACCCTGGGCAAGCCACTTAACCCCTATTTACCTTAGTTCCTCGTCTGAAAATAAGGACACATTGGAGAAGGAAATGGCAGACCACACCAGTATCTTTGCCAAGACAAACTCTATGGTGTCATGTAGAGTCAGACATGACTGAACAACAACAACACTACCTCATTTAACAGATGGGGAAACTAAGGCAAAGAGACATGAAATGGCTTATTTAGGGTCACATAGCAACTAAGGTCCCTCATTTGTAAAGTGAGGGAGTTAGACTACATGCTTTCTATGTCCCTTTTAGCTCTATGATGAATGACTGAAATGACAGATTCACATGCCATATTTTTTTTTTTATTCGCAGGACAGTCATCTTTTCACTGTTCACACCTCAAAATAGGAAAGTTGCTTTTTCTGGTAGTAAGTTATTTTCCTGGTATTATTTCCCCAAAAGTTGTGACCAAGATACCTAAAAACATACATACATAAAGATATCCTCTGATAACCTTAATCTAATACCCTGGAAGAATCACTTCTAAGTTAATCAGGTAACTGCTTATCTGTCATTTCACAATGCAATAAGACATACCAATAAAAATAAACCAATAACTAATGACTCATACTTGGCTCACCTACATCTTTACGAATCTTGAATATTTTTTCCATAGTTGGGAAGGAATATATGTGTACTTACTTTATAGATTGACATCGAGGATACAAAAGTACTAAATGATTTATGCATGATAATTACCCAGTTTAGAATAAAGACTGCTTACATAGCAATCTTTCTGAAGTGATTAAACAATAGAGTTCTGTTGGCCAAGCCTTGGTGGTAATTATTTACTAGCTTCCCTATTTGTGAATTTTATAGCAAACAGCTGACTAGGCAAGAAATAGGGAAATATTGATCAGTAATTTGGCAATTATTATCTGAAATTTTGCTTCAGATTCATTACAGAAGGCATACTTGCATACTTTTAAATAATCAAGATGAAGAATAGAGCAAATTATTTTTTGGGTGGCAGTGGTGGAGGTTGTATTAGTGATGAGATTCAATCCATCTCAAATCGTTATGCATAAACTAGCATTCATATAGTTAATCTCAAGGGTGGGGGAGTTTAATAGCCCTCTTCCTTCTCCCAGACACAACCAAATCAAGCCAGCAAGCATGTTTTAAGCATTTAACTAAATGTGCCAGATATTCTGCTAAGATCTGGGGATACGAAGAAAGGCAAAAATAGTCCCTACTCTCAAGGAGTTCACATTTGGATGGGTAAGGCAACAATGCAAACAGCTGTGTAAAATAAAATATATAACTTGGAAGTGATCTCATAGGGAAGGCATTATTACTAGCAGGGGCCAGGAAAGGGGCCACCTTTTTGCAGAAGGTGGAATTTTAGCTGAGACTCTGAAGAAAACCTGAGAAGCCAAGAGGAATTGAGGAGGGAGAGAATACCAATTTAAAAACTATGACAATCACAGGAAAGAATGCTCCAAATTCCTAATAACAAGAGAAATGCAAATCAAAACAATATGGGGGCTCTACCTCACACCCTGCAAATTGGCAGAGGTGAGAAAAGATGTCAATAGTCAGTGTTGGGAGGAGTTTGAAAATAGGTACACAAGTGCATTGTTATTAGAGCTATGTATCAGTATAATCATTTTGGAAAGCAATTTAGAATTATATAAATATAGTGACTATAATGTCTATTCACTTTACTAGACTTGAGCCCTAAGGAAAAAGTCCCCGGATACGCCAAAATATTTATAGTGTTGAGGTCTAGGGGTGTTGGGAACCCCAAATTCAAAGGTAGGTCCTGCCTTGAGTGAATTTGACTCAAGCCTTCTTTTCAGCCAGAGACAAGGTTTATTAAAACACTGACTGAAATGGGCGAGATTTTAAGAATCTGTGCTATTGGCCAGATTTTAAGAATCTGAGCCTTTGTAAAGAGAATATAACTGGGCCAGACTGGAGGAATCTGAGCAATCTGGTAACTGAGACTGAACTTTTCATAGTGTGGCCGATAGATTGGAGTGACTGGGAGGTAAGGGAAGAGGACTTGGAAGGGTCGGGTGCCCCATGGGAATGCCAGAGACCTGGACCATGTGGGAAAGTTCAGGGCCTTTTAGGAATTCATCATTAGCGCCCCACTTTTTAAGCTTTTACTTAGTATTTTCTTTTTCCCCAGTTACATGAAAAAACAATATTTAATATTTGTTTTTAAAACTTTGAGTTCCAAATTCTCTCCCTTCCTCCCTCCCCACCCCCCTTCCCCATTGAGAAAGCAAACAATTCCATATAGGTTATATGTGTGTGGTCATGCAAACCATATTCATAATAGTCATGTTGTAAAAGAAAATGCAGACAAAAAAACTCAAGAAAAATAAAGTTTAAAAAAAGTGTGTTTCAATCTGTATTCAGACACCATCAGTTCTTTATCTGGGGATGGGTAGCATTTTTCATCATTAAGTCCTTCAGAGTTGTCTTGGATCATTGTATTGCTGACAATAGCTAAGTCATTCACAGCTGATCATCTTACAGAACTGCTGTTACTTTGTACTCAGTACATTTCACTTTGCATCAGCCCATGCAAGTCTTTTCAAGTTTTTCTGAGAGCATCCTGCTCATCATTTTTTATAGTACAATAGTATTCCATCATAATCACATGCTGCAATTTGTTCAGCCATTCCCCAATTGATGGACATCCTATAGCAGCACTTTTTATGGTAGCAAAGAACTGTTGTCATCCATCCTTCATCCTTGAAGAGGACCAATGATATCACAAAGGTGATGTCTTGACTTGTACGTGAATTAGATATGAGTAGGGCAGAGCTAAGCAAAATCATCAGCCTAGCTTTCTCCTTCTGCATGATCAAAGTCCAGTGGCAAGACAAAGGTCAAGATGAAGAGCAATGGGGGGCAGCTAGGTGGCGCAGTGGATAGAGCACCAGCCCTGAAGTCAGGAGGACCTGAGTTCAAATCTGCCCTCAGACCAAACACTTGACTCTTACTAGCTGTTTGACCCTGGGCAAGTCACTTAACCCCAATTGCCTAAAAATTAAAAAAAAAAAGGTGATGGGCAATGGCATAGGATGCAGTGGGTGACCTTGGTCTTTCCTAAATCTCAGTTTGTCTGAGGCCATGCTTATTCATTGACTAAGTTGAGACAAAAGATGGCTCAATTTACCATCACAAAGATATCAGCCTGGGAGGGAAAGAGCTTCAGAGTTCCTGACCAGAACAGAAAACAATTGCTATTTACAATCATTTTAAGCCATCAAAATCTAAACAATGATACACAAAGATACTTTATCAAGTGGGATTGCTCTTTGGGAGGAGGAAAGAGGGAAGGATACTGGAGGAAACTATGGTGATGTAAAAAAAAAGGTGTGTAAAAACTTAGTATAAATGAATAAAACTACAACAGGCCAATACCAAATTTTAAAAAGCATATTCCATTGATGTCTTTTTTAAAAATTTGCATTACAGTCTTTTCAACCCCTGCACTCTTCACTCCAAACTGTACCCTCCCTTGTGACATAAACAAGAACAAATAAGCAAAAACATTGAGAAAGGGACAGGATCTGACAATGTATATAATATTCTGTCCTAGTAGTTAGTTGCCCACCTCCCCAGGGAGCAGGTAGGTTTCATTAACTGTTGTCCAGGACTTTTATTGTTTTTCTAATACTTAGAATTGTACTTCCTATTTCATTTAGGTTGTTTCAGTTATTGTGTACATTGATTTTTTTAGTTCTGTTCATTCTGCTCTGTACAGTTCATACAAATTTTCTCATGTTTCTCAAAATTTCTCACATTTGTCATTTCTTACTGTGCAGTAATATTGCAATATATTCACGTACCATAATTTCTTTTTAACAAGTACCCCCTTTGTTTTCAGATACTTAGTTTCGAAACTTGAGTATAGCATGAGGCTTTTAACATCTGCTTTGGAAAATATTCTCCAACTTTTTTCATAAGTAGAAAGACAAAATAGAAAGAAAATATGTCAAAGAATGAGATGAAAGAGAAGAGACAAAGGTCCAGCCATAAATTACTGAGAAGCTATCTCATTTACCAGTCCTTATTCCTATTGCATTCTTTTTTTTTTTTTGGTGAGGCAGTTGGGGTTAAGTGACTTGCATACAGTCACACAGCTAGTATCAAGTGTCACAAACCTAGGAACTAAGGTTGGCAATATGAGTAAACGAGAAGTCACCAATCATCGTAAAGAATTGCTGTTGACCCAGAGACACCAATTTGTGGTTGTTGTTGAGTCTCATTCTTTGTGACCCCATTTGGAGTTTTCTTGGCAAAGATACTGGAGTGGTTTGCCATTTCCTTCTCCAGCTCATTTTACAGATGAGGAAACTGAGGCAGAGTTAAGTGACTTGACTCTAGTTTTGATTGGCCATTAGAGAAAAGCAGTTCTGCGACAAGCGACCATTCCACCAAGTCTTAACAAATTATCTTTGGGCCATAGTCATCAGGGACCTACCCTTTAGAGGCAGTAAAGGGAAGCTTCAAATTAATCTTGAGGGTAGTGTCAATCTGTGAGACCTAATCAGTCAGCTTTAACATCTCTTAACTTCTCGAAAGGCCTAGATGAAGGCTAGTCATCCTGTAAACTCATCAAGTTGATTGGGGCACTGACCAGGCCAATCCTCTGTTACATTTTTGTGATGTGATTGAAATTGAGAATTTGGGCATCAAATAATCAAAGTAAATATTCAAAGTAAATAGTCAAACAATCAAAGTAAATAGTTAAAGTAAATATTGCTATCTCAGGCAGTGTCTTTAATGTTGTCACTCATACTAATGTCTATCTAGCTACTTGTTTTGAAAGAGATTGTTCCACTAATATTTTGTCCCAGTACTGCTAGGATATGCATATAGGAAAGACAAATTCTATGCCCTTATTTCTCCCTGCAATTGGTCAAATAAAAGTTTAAACTAGAGAAATCCTTTCGTCCATTGCATAGTTAATAATAATAACAATAATAAAAATTATGGGGAGTGTTTTGTAGTACTTACGTTGTGTCACAACAACTCTGGGATGTAAGTGCTATAATTATCCCCATTTTATAGGTGAGGAAACTGAGGCTAATAGAGATCATGGAGCTTCCCCAAGGACACATAGCTAGCAAGTGTCTGAGGCTGGATTTGAACTCAGGCCTTCTCCAGGCGCAGTGCCCTATCTACTGGGTAACCTAGCTACCTCTTGAGTGGAATCGAAATAGCATCTTGGTGAGTGGCAGACCTTCAAAATCAGATCAGAATCTTAAGTGAGTGACAAAACTGTCTTCCTCTAGAGGGTCAATAAACTTTCTGTCACATTTTAGAAATAAAGTAAATTACACCCTATGCTTTGATACAATTTATCTCCTTCATCTTCCATTTAACGTCACTGAATACTTGCAAGGGAAAACAAGTGCCTCACTGTCTTAGAGACTATTTCTTTATATGCTTGTCTCTTTTAGATGGTAATGGCCTTAAGAACAAGTTCTGTAGTATTTGTACAGTGTGAAAGGAACATTTGCTTAAAACCAAATCCTTTTCATGAGCCATTTTGGCAACTTCTAATATCCCATTAAGATAGGATTATTTTGAAGCTCAGTACTTTTCCCAGAATCTTAAATTTTTTGGAATAGCATGATGTCTTTTTTCCCCCCAACTTTGCAAACTTCAACATCCTGGTCTATCAATAAATATGTAATATTCTTATTTTTTTTGACCATTGCCAGTTTAACACAAGATCATCCAAACTTTTGGATTGTCTCCAGTTTCTTTGCTTCCAATTTTTCAATGCATTCTATTGTCTCTAATTTCAGGACTGAACATTATATTGTAAATGATAACATGCATGTTTATGCACCATTCAGTTCAGTTCAAAAAGCATTAAATACCTACTGTGTGTAAGGCATTGTGCTAGATGCTAGAGATACAAGGACAAAAAATAAAGCAATTTCAGTCCTTGAGGGATTTGCAGTCTATGGTGAGATAAAACATGGATGGGTCTGGTTAAAAATGATCCAATAATTGACAGTAGGAAGGAATAGAAGGCTAGATGTCAAAGTGAGACTTTTGCAGGGAGTGGGAGGCTAAACTAATTGATAGCTTTAAATTTTATTTGATGTAACCCATTAAATCAAACTACAGAAATTGGCAAAAGACAAATTGAAGAGACCATTATTATCCCAATAAATAAATAAATAAATCAACTCATATTTCCATATTTTTTCTCTTTGAGCAAAAAAATATAGAATTCACATGTAATATAAAATATATGCTTTTCAGGTTAGAAGTAAAATTATTTTATAAGCAGTTCAATTGTTTTACTTAAGTTATATAAATAAAACTTATTCTTGGAATTTATATTTTAGTACCATTAAAACCAATAATTTTGGAACCACAGGCTCTCATCAATCTCTAGTTTAATGGATTGGTTAAACTGTCTGTGCAAATTAAAAATAATCAATTTATCAAAAGTTAAGTATACCTGGTAGAGTATATGATAAACACATACATGTATGTATATGTACATTAGCAAGGGTGAATTGGTCTTTCTATCTCTGTCTCTGTCTTCCTGTCTGTCTGTCTGTCTCTCAAAGCTTTGAAGCAGAAGGGATGTTTCAGGTTGTTTCCTCAAGAGCTAGGTGAGGGAAGGGTGTCTGCCTTGTCTTTCATTCAGCCATGGCAGCTGTGAGCACATAGATGACTCTATCTCTTTGGTTTTTTTTCCTGCTCTTAGGTGAATGAATATTCACCTGAGGTGGGGAAGTGTCTAGATTACCTTATGAGTTTGGAAGATCCAAGGATCCCATTAGAGGTTCCACTGGTAGTCAGAGTTAAATGGTGTCCATCAGAGTGGTAGTGGCTGACTACAGAGGAAATACCTGCAATAGAAATGGAAAGACAGTCACCTAAGCATGGTGGCATGACCCATTGTAGTGGAGAGAAGTGATAGCTATGAACTCTGGCAAGTATTGGTCCTGTGAGCCTGGCTAAGAGGTTTGCATGGCAGAGAGCTACAATTAAGAGGAACTTCATGAGGACTCCATGAATCCTTCCAATCACAGAGACTGGGGAGGTATCACTTTCCTACAATTATTCTTTTTTTTTTTAACAAGTGATAACTTTGATTTATTAATGCTGTCAAGCATTGGAGACACCCTGTTTCCCAGAGCTAAGGCCCAGCAAGCAGGCTTGGCATAACAATAATCCTTTGCTCTCTGGATGATCTCACATCCTGGCAAAGTGTGTTGCTTTGACCAGCACCAAGTGTTCATTGAGGGATTTATAATTTTCATATTAATCAGTAGCTGTTTAGATTTGTTGGAGCTCCTCCTATTTCCCAGGGACCTGACAGCCAGAAATAGCCAACGTGCTGCAGCCTAAAGCCATCCATCACATCTCCTGACACACCCACAATCTGTTTCTTGTAACTGTCAAGTGAACTGAACCAGATCCTGCACTCCTGTTCTTGTCATGCTAATTCTAGTTCTATACCCTGCTGAACAATCACAAGGCTCAATGACCCTTAAGACTTGAGACAATTCAGGGACCGTTCCCACAGCCTGCTGTGGGAACTGTTTACTTAAGACTTAGGAATGATCGTGTTGTGGTCCAGCCCCTCTGTGGTTTTCATGTATATAAACCCTATTCCTGCCCCAACAAGATAAGTCCTCCTTCTCAGGAAGGTAGATTTCTGCTTGCAAGTGTTCTCCTCACTCTGAAATTAATTGTACTTCTGTTTCATTCCTGACTCTCCTGTCTCTAGCCTGCTTTGTTCGGCTCTGGCCACCCACACGTTAGAGACCAGTTCCGGTCCAGTTGACAATGCAATAACAAGTTTAACAAAACTTAAGAAGTCTAGCCGATGTACTTGCAGAAGCATTATAAATAACTCTCCTTAAGCACTGAAGAAATGAGTGCTGTGCATAGAGTCAATGGATTAACATAGCTTTAAAAATTCACATAACCTTATAAATACAACGATGGGCTCACTATCACAGAAATCTTTACCACAAATTAATTAAGTGCCCCCCTCTGAAATTCAGTCTGAGGCCCAACTAAACTTAAGATGAAGGCACATAACAATTGCACAGTTGTTCAGTAAACAAAAAGCCCAAATATAGAGATGCTATTGATTTCCCTTGGGGAGAAACAGGGAGGAGGGAGGAGACAATTTCTGCCTGCAAACACATTTGCCAAATTTTATCTTTAGATGTTTCTTAAAGCCACAACTGCTTTTCCTGCAAAAACCATTTTTTTTCAAATCCATGTACTAATTATATTTAAAAGAAACCAAGCCAGTTCAATTCATAATATATTTTGTATAAATAATCAGCTGTTATTTCATGGAGAGTTCAGGCAAGGTCTAAAAATGATACTGTTCGGTAAGAAACAAATTCTTCATCTACACGTACATATCATATGGAAACCATTCATCTTTTTCAATGTGTGCAGCATATCTAAGCATATTGCAGCACACTCATCAGTCATATAAAGCAGATGTGTCACAAATCCTGCAGTTTTAGAGCTGAGACATTGTTTGTAAAGATCCTAAATCTGCATTGTAGTGACTTATGGCATTCATTCAAATTCACATCAGTTTTTCC
The DNA here is from genome assembly GCF_003287225.1 of Phascolarctos cinereus. NCBI lineage: Eukaryota > Metazoa > Chordata > Mammalia > Diprotodontia > Phascolarctidae > Phascolarctos > Phascolarctos cinereus. The sequence goes on along the minus strand of NW_027555847.1, from coordinate 247,686,410 downwards.
ACACTGAATCTTGATGAAAAATGCTGAAATAGAGCAAAACTAAGCAAAAATTAAAAAACAAAACCAAAAACACCATCCAGGTTCAAAAGCATCCTTGTGGTTTTAAAAAAATATGACAGATTTTTCTCTTGTTGATTTATTTTGTGGTTGAGAAGAATGAGTTTTGACGAACCTCTGAAACAAATGTTTTGCCTGGCCCTTCTTGTTTAGGAAAATTCACTGAAAAATTCCTTTTCAGCCTTCGAAGAAGTTTCTTCACATTTCTCCCTCACACCCTTTTATAATTCCTTGTTGATGGAGGTGCTATTACTGCCCTCATGCCCCTGCCTCTGTCTCTCTTTCTCTCTCTTTATACTCCACTCTCTCAATTATGGCTTTAAAAAATTCAAGGCCAAGTTCCACCCCTTGTTGTACTCTTAGTTGGAATAGTGTTAGCCCATTCTATCCCAGGAAAGTGAAAGCCACAAATCCCAGGATTCCCTAGTGAGGACTCAGATCTTTGATGTGCTTGAGAAAAACTAGTTTGAGTCTGAGCAGCCCGCAACACAGATAATTGAAGTTAAAGTGTGCTTAGGCATCTAAGGTTGATTATCCAAATACAAAGAAATTTTAACAATCTTCCAATTTATTTATTTTTACTAATATAGACTTTCTTTGGTAAAGAGAATTTGGAAAATTCCAATTAATTTCCCCCCTTATTTCTAGAGTCTGTGCCACTGAAAAATTTCAAGGCATTCAAAAATTTTAATTGAGCCTTATAACAAAGAGTATGAGAGGAAGCCTGCTGTAATGAACAGAGAGGCTATCCCCAAGGTAGGAAGACCTTGGTTTTAATTTCCCTCTTCTGGTAATACTGATGTGTGTGAATGTAATGGAATATTATTAAGCTGTACAAAATGACAAAAGAAAAAAAAGTTTCAGAGAAACCTGGGAAGTGTGTCACTTTAAATGTGCCTGACAGAGAGGTGATGGATTCAAGATATAGAATAAAACCTACATTTTTGAACACGGCCAATGTGAGAATTTGTTTTGCTTGAGTATGCATATTTGTTACAAGGCCTCTGCCTTTCTTTTTCTTTTTCTTTCTTTCTTTCTTTCTTTCTTTCTTTCTTTCTTTCTTTCTTTCTTTCTTTCTTTCTTTCTTTCTTTCTTTCTTTCTTTCTTTTTCCCTTCCTTCCTTCCTTCCTTCCTTCCTTTCTTTTTCTTTCTTCCTTCCTTCCTTCCTTCCTTCCTTCCTTCCTTCCTTCCTTCCTTCCTTCCTTCTTCCTTCCTTCCTTCCTTCCTTCCTTCCTTTCTCTCTCTCTCTCTCTCTCTCTCTCTCTCTCTCTCTCTCTCTTTCTTTCTTTCTTTCTTTGTAAGGGGGGAGGTGAGAGGGAGTAGGGATAAGATTATCTCCCCTCTCCTCCCCTTCCCCCTAAGATGAAAAACAAACAGAAGGAAGTCCATAAGGAATCACAGACAAGCAGCACGGCTTTGAAAGTTACATGTTGAATTAATTATATACTTGGAAAGCAAGCTCTGTATAACTGAGATTTACAGTCACATGTACAACTTCTTTTTCTGTTCTATGATCAATGTATATGAAAATTTCCATATACACTGCTATATGGAAATTTTATTTGCTGTTTGTTAATTTCAGAGAAAAATATACCTCAATTTGTTCAGCTATTCCCCCAACTGGTGAGTGTTGTTTTCAGCTATTTGCTACCACTAAAAGTGCTGCTATTAAAATTGCAATATATGAGAGACCTTTCTTTGTGTCTTTGGACTCCATGGGGTACATGTTTGGTGGGATCATTCATGCTTCTCCATAAATCAGGGAATATGATTTATGTCAACTTTGGCAACTGCATAGATTAAGATAAGGAGAGAGTTGGGGCAGCGAGGTGGTGCAGTGGATAGAGTACTGGCCCTGGAGTTAGGAAGACCTGAGTTCAAATCTGGCCTCAGACACATAATACTCACTAGCTGTGTGACCTTGGGCACTTAACCCCAATTGCCTTGCCAAAAAAAAAAAAGATAAGGAGAAACTTAAGGTAGGGAAACCAATCAGAAGGCTATTACAATAATCTAGCTGAGAGGTGATGAGAGCCTGAACCCTGGAGAAGTGAGGACCTATGCCAGAGATGCTGTGGAGGTTAAACAACAAGGTTTAGAGACTGATTGGATATATGAGGGGAGAGAATGAGAAGCTGAGGATGAAAGTGAGATTGGGAATCTGGATGACTGGAGGGATGGTAGTGCCCAGTATTCTGGAGGTTTTCTTTCTGCTCTTTTCATATAAGTCATAATATATAACACTTGACAGTTTAAAATACGATTTTTTTTTTTACCCCTACACAATTCTGTGAGGAAGATAATGCAAGTATAATTACCTCCATTGCCTCCTGGACATTCTGAACTAAATTCCTAGCAGGTATCTGAAGCTTATTCAGAAGAGAACTTTTTGTCCCCCCATCCCCCTGAGCCTTATAACTTAATTGAACCTTATAACAAAGGGTATGAGTTTTGACTATTATATTATAATGAATTCCCTATTGCTGCTGAGGGCACCACCAACCTTCTAATTAACCAGATTCCCAGCTTCTCATTCTCTTCCCCCATACATCCAATCAGTTGCCAAACTTGCTGTTTCAAGCTCTGCAGCATGTCTTGCGTGTGTCTTCAACTTTCCAGGGTTTAGAACTTCATCACCTTTTACCTAGATTATTGCAATAGCCTCCTTATTGGTTTCCCTTACTTAAGTATCTCCTTACCTTAATCTATCCTTCATGCAGCTACTAAAGTGACATTTTTAAAGTGTAGGACTGACCAGGTCATCTCGCTACTCGATAAATAACAATGGTTCCACATTACTGTTAGCATCAAATATAAACTTCTCTTTATGGCATTTAAAACTCTTTATAATCTGACTCTTCTTATATTTGCAGTCTTCTTACACATTTCTCCCCTCCACGTACTCAGTGTTTCAGTCATATCGGCTTACTTGTTGTTCCTTGCATATCACACTCTATTTCCTATATTTCATGCTTTTGCATTAGCTGTCCTGCATGTCTGGTAAGCTCTCCCACCTTATTTCTTTTTCCTGTAGTGAGTGGGCTCTGACCTCAGTTTCCCAGGTCAAGGTCTCCTATGTTATTTCCTCGGGATCCTAGGGTAATCTAAAGGATTGGTGGGTGACTTTCTTTAATGCTATCTGCTCAAGTCCCCACTGGCTGTGTTCCCCCTACTGGTAAATAGCACCTTGGTTCCATTTAATGACAATAATAATAATAAAAAAAATGATAGCTAACATTTATATGTGCTTACTATGTGTCAGGCACTGTGCTAAGTGCCTTACAATTATTATTTCATTTTATCCTCACAACGACCCTGGAAGACAGGTGCTATTCTTATCCCCATTTTACAGATGAGGAAACTGAGGACAGCAGAGTTTAGGTGATTTGTATGGAGTCACACAGCTAGTAAGTGTCTGAGGTCGATTTGAACTCAGGTCTTCCTGAGTCCAGGCCTGGCACTTTACTACTTTCTATCAATTAGTTTTTTACAAAGGGATATTTATTTCTAAGACATAAAAAGGAAAAAAGTACATACATTTCCCCCCAAATTTCCAGGGAATGCATCCCTCTACTCTACTTCGGTCTCTAGGTAGAATGGATTCATTCTTAGCACAGTTTCTACATAACATTGGTCCCACCAAGTTCATATCCAGATGCAGCATGACTGCAGGATAGGTGTTTGCCTCAGCTGCCCCTGGCTGGGTCCTGAGGGTCATACCTCAAGGTCACTCCTTGTTCCTTGGGGCACTGATGTTGAGCTGGCTGCAAAATCCAGGCTCAGGGACTCTGAAATACTGGGAGGTTGAGGTGCCTGGACTTCAGATTTCAGAAGTCACTAAGGCCTCTTGGAAGACACTCCTAGTTTTAGCCATCCAGCTAGTTAAAAATTCCTCCTGACTACTTGATGAGCAGACAGGAAGTGCTTTCAGAATGTCTACATGTGCTTAAATGTCTAAGGTACTTCCATTCTACATCATCGTGACTCTCCTGGAAGAAGGCTCCTCAGAACGTAGGCTGGGAAGACTCTGTCAGAGGAGGAGGAAGAGAACACTAATGACCAAGGGGATCAGGGAAGAATTCTTAGAGATGGCACATGAGCTGATTCTTGAAGGAAGCTGTGGATTGTAAGATATGTGATGTAACGTAAGGATAGAAGGCATTGTAGGCATGGGAAGGTGACACAGAATGTCAAGTCTGGTGAATGGCAAGTAAGTTATTTAGATTGAAACACAAAATATATAGAGAGTAATGTGGAATATACCTTGAAAGGTGAGCTGAAGCCACATTGGGAAAGGCTATGAATGCCAAGTTAAAATATTTGTATCTTATCATAGAGGCACAGAAGATTCACTGAACATTCTTGAACAGGATTAGTGATATGGTCAGATATGTGTTTTAGGAAGATTATTTTGGCAGTGGTGTCTAAGATGGATTGAAGTGAGAGTCAAGGCTGGAAATTCAGTTATGGAGTTGTTACAATAATCTAGGTAGAGGGCCTGTACTAGGGTGGGAGCTTTATGAATGGAAAGGAGATGAATAAAATAGATGTTGCTGAGATAGAATTAACAAAGCTTGCAACCAGAGGTGTGCTGGAGACAGCTTGAACAGGCTTATGAGTCCCAATTGTTAAACTTTCAGAGTCAGCATTCACACCTAGGGAATTAGTGAACTGCATATCAGGGAGTAACTTAATGTTTTGTTGATTGCCCAGATTTAAAAAAGTGATGGAGAAAATGTTAATTCAAACTAAAATGCAAACTGTATCATGTGCACATTTTTTTTTCTCAGAGATCTGGTTGTTAAACACTTACCAGCAAATCTTTACAACTAATTGTATGTGCAAAGTAATGGAAAGGGAATCATTGAGGAGATCTCTCAAGGCACAAACCTAGGGCGATGGAAAGCTCGGGAGGCTCTCAATAGAAATGGAGGAGGAGGAGGCTTAGTGGGGAAAATAATTAATTCTATTTTTGACATACTGAGTGTGAGATGCCTACTGGTCATTTTGTGGGAGATGTCCAATGGGTGGTTGATAGTGTGGGGTTGGAGCTCAGGAGAGAGTTTAGGGATGAATATATAGGTCTTGGAGTCATCTTCATAGCGATGATGATTAAACATGTGGGATCTGAAGATGTCATTCAGAGGGTGTAGGAAGTAAAAAACAGAGAGTAGAGCCTTAGGGCAGACCCACAGTTAGGGTATGGGACATAAATGATTATCTAGAAAAGGAGACTAAAAAGAGCAGTAAGAAGAGGAGATCAGGAGAAAACAATGTTTGTTTTATATGATTTTGATAATATCTTTTCAGCCACTTCCCTATTATGTATATTTCCATTGTGCTTTAGATTGTTAGTAAGTTTAATTTTTCTCAAATCATTATGTTCTGTAATTTATAACCATATATTACCACTGCAAGAATAGAGATAGGGACTAGATCCATGATTTCATTAAGTACAGAGAATTCTCAGGCGAACACACTGTCTTGACTGATACAGGTCAGTAACTGCTCTGAAATTTATAGTTTTAGAGAATTATGCAGAGTGGAGATGTCAAAGTCCAGGCAAGGAGCAAAGTTAGTAAAACTTTCCCAGTGCATCCAGAACCAGATCCATATGTAATCGTGAAAGGTTTAAGAAAATAAATAAAAATACAATATAGATAGTGTTAATTTGTGGTTTTCTAAGTCAGTACCTACTCACAGGAATCCCTTTCTATCTGAGTTTGACACCACTGGTCTAGAGCACTGAAAGATTATGTGACTTGCCTAGAGTCACACCAGCAGGTGTCTGAGAGGTGATTTAAACCCAGGTCCATTCAGCTTTCAAGGCTGCCTCTCTATTCATAATGTCATGCCATCTCTTTAAAAGAATGTTAATGTTAAAAGGGTGGTCCTACCATCAAAGTAAAGAATATAGTGTGAAATTTTATAATGGATAATGCAGAAGTGGGAACATTAAAGAGAAGTGTCATTGGTTTATTTCCAGGTTTGGTCACTATTGCAACAAAGGTCCTTTGAGTGACTCATTTGCTAATGTGTAAAAGAAAGCTGATATTGCTCTGCTGAATCTGGGGCAAACACCAAGTAATAAATCAGGAAAGAGAAGAAAGGGAAAAGAAGAAGAAAGGAGTGGCAGCAATTTGTCATGGTGAATGTTGCTTCTTTTAGAGAAAAGGAAAATAAATTCCTTTAGAAAAGTTACTAAGAAAAGCCTTTTCACATTGTATCATGCTAATACATAAAATGTAATATTGAGTCAGATGTTTGACACAGCCTCACTGTGTGAGTGACCCTCAGAAGCTACATTAACTCCTCTGGGACACTAGGCTATTAATTAATATTTCATCTTAATTGTTTACTAAGCCAGTAGCCTGAAAGAGAGTGTAATTCTAATTTACTATTTTAATACTTTAAATATATATTATTTCATTATATTTTCTATCAGCACAGATAGTAAACCCTCTATGCTTTAGTAGACGACTTTTCAGAGTTGCCTCAGGTGAAAAACTCATCATCTGGTTGGCAGTCCTTGGGTAATAAACTTCTACCATCTTAGCTCTTGGTCCTCACATGGCAGATCTGTAGTTTGTCACCAAACCTGAGAACCTTGAAACCTTTCCTATTTCACTGGACATATCACAGTTTGTCTCCCAACAGCATAGTCTTCAGAAATTCAGAATCACTTCTTTGCCATGTGGAGACATTGGAGAAGGACTTTTGTGGTGGATCTGATTTAATATATATTAATAATGCCTGCCCTTTTCATGTAAATATGACACCATTGACCCATACCACAGCATATTTAGTTGTTTTTTCCAGTGGTAGGGATTAGATCAATGATGACATTCCATTTCTGTCATTTAGTAGACTGGAAAGAGCTCTGGTTTTGAACAGAAAGGATCCAGGTTTGAATTATGGTTCTGTTGTTTACAACCTAGCTGACCTTGGGCAAGTTATTGTGGGCCTCAGTTTCCTCATCTATAGTAATAAGTAACATTTCTATTGCGCTTTAAGGTTTGCAAAGTGCTTTATTAATATTATCTCACTTTATCCCAACAACTTTGGGAGGTAGGTATTATTATCTCCATTTTACAGATGGGGAAACTGAGGTTGAGAGAGGTTAAGTAACATACACCTTGTCATACACCTTGTTATTGCTCCTGTTGTTTTTGTTGAATAATTTTGCAGTCATGTCCAACTCTCTGTGACCCCATTTGGGGTTTTCTTGGCAAAGATACTAGAGTGGTTTGCCATTTCCTTCTCCAGTTCATTTTACAGGTGAGGAACAGAGGCAAACAAGATTAAGTGACTTGCCCAGGGACATACAGCAAGTAAGTGTCTGAAACCAAATTTTAGTTCAAGAAGATGCATCTCACTGACTTCACATCTGGCACTCTATCCACTGTGCCACCTAGCTGCCCTATTGCTCCTGTAATCAATCCTAAATCAGGTAAGTGCCCTGATCAGGGGTAGGTTACAAGCCAACACTAGTTCATTTATTGAGGGCTTAAAGCTGGATCTTGGCCCTGAATTGTTGTAACAGAAGTTGAGGAGAGAATCAGACTCCATAGGTCATTGAACAGGAACATAGAGCTCTTTGGGGCATAGAAGCTATAAGCAGGTGACAAGTACTTACAGTGAAGGGAGGGGGTGAAGGAAAGGAGAGAGGGAAGCCTACAGACATTGGCTGAGTCCAGAACTCAAAGTAGATCACCAGGAGACAGAGACAAAAATAAAGGATTTGAGTCAGAAGATAGGATATAATAACAGCACTCCCCAGATTGGTATTGGCAGTGGCTTTCAGATTACAATGGAGATAGGGTCAAACAAGTCCCACTTAACTCATCCAAGAATGCCAGAGGGAATTAGTCCAAGCACAAAGTCCCAATCCAAAGATTGATGCTGTACATATGAGCACCCCCCCCATCAGGCACAATTAAGAAATACTATGGGTTAAGAGAAATCCAAGAGGTAAAGTGGGAAGAGAGTTATCCCATAATGTCTATAAGCAGAGTTTCATAGAAAGAAATGGCTTAGCCACAAAGATTAAAAGAATGGATGGAAGAAATTAAGTAAGAGAAATAAATGAAATTAGACTTCTGAAGGAAAAAAGTTGGGAAAAGAATAGTTTAGAACAGAAGGTGAAAAACCTTACTCAAATAATGGGTTCCCTGAAAAATAGAATGGAGAAAATATCACAATGACTCCATGGGACAACAAGAAATATTAGAACAAAGTCAAAAGATTGAAAAAATAGAAAAATATGTAAGTTATATTATCAAAAATGACCTACCTGGAAAACACACTGAGAAAAGATAATTTAAGAATCATCCAATTCCCTGGTGAAAATCATGATCAGATGAAAATTTTAGACACCATAGTTCAAGAAATTATAAATAAAAACTTCTTCAATCTATTACAACCAAAAAGTGAACAGAAAATAGAAAAAAAAACCTACCGATTATCTCTTGAAAGAAACCCCATACTGAAAACACTCAAGAATGCCATAATCCAAATCCACAGCCTTTGTTTTAAAGAAAAAAACCAAACAATTATACTCCAAGCAGCTAGAAAAGCAATAGTTCAATTTCCAAGGAAACACAGACACAAGATAAGGATGTATGTATCACAAACAAGAGAAACTCTTGGAAAACAGTATAGGAAAAAGATAAAGGCTCATTATACAGAATAAATTAGCCTGAAAAATTGATTATAATCTTTCAGAGAAAAGAAAGATTTTCAATAGAACAGAGTACTAGCAAGCATTGCTAATGAAAATATCAAGACTGATTAGAAATTTGTAATTTTCTCCAAGTACTGGGATAAGGACGCACTACTTGACAAAAACTGATGTGAAAACTGGAGAGCAGCTTGGAAAAAATTAAGTTCAGACCAACAAGTCACACTTGTACTACAATGATCTCTAGATATAAAAATATATTTTAAACAAATTAGAGGATCAGCAAAGAGAATAAAAGAAGAATTCTTAACCAAACAAGGGACAGAGAAGATAAAAAAGGAGATAAAAGACACTTCTGGTTGCATAAAATGGAAGTTTTTGTACAAAAACAAAATCAATATAATTAGAATTGGACAGGAAACAGTTAATTGGACATCTTCAAATCATGCCGCTAGCACTCTGATACTGCTCCATGACCCTCTAGAATTTGGACTCCTTGGTCCCTGACAGGCAAATTTTCACCTTATCTTGACCAAAAATAGATCATTCACTATTTTCCCAGCAATCTCCCAACTATGCCCACTGCATTGTAGCCATTTGCTGCCTCCCACCGGAACTCAGACTGCTCCCCAATACCTTAGAGATCAGAAAGGTGAACGTTTATCTTATATTGACTGGAACCAGGGCATTACAATAGTCACGTTCAAAACATGCCTCCCTGTACATACCCTCCTCTGCTTCTCTTCCCGTTTTGAACTCTAGCTTCCCCAAATGTATAGTCTTCTATTATTTGAAGCAAGCTCCTTGAGGGCAAGGGCTTTTTCACCTTCATGTTTATATCCCTAGTGCTTAGTACAATGCTTGACACATAGTGTTTAGTAAATGCTTTTTCATTCATTCCAAAAAAATCTATGCTTCAAATTTCTCTGATAGAGTGCTGATATCAAGGACTCTGATAGAGTGCTGATATCAAGGATATATAGGGTAATGATAACATATAAGAACAAGAGTCATTCTTCAATAGATAAATGGTTGAAGGATTTTTCATGTTCATAATAACAAAAAGGAAAAATTTAAAAATAAAAGACAAAAAAGAATTTTATTTTAAAAGTATAGAATTTTTTTTTTGTTAGAATAGCATTTGTATTGAGCAGGACATTTTCCTTCAAATCCATGTTTAGGAGTCCTCATTAAGGAACAATTCTAAATAACACCATGGTTAAAAGTTGTATATTTTATTGAGAGTATGCATAAAACTAATGATAATAATAATGATGATAATATCACATTTATAAAACCATTTAAGGTATATAAGCTCATCCTTAACAAGAACTATATGAAAGATAGTTTATACATTTAGCCCAAAGCTGCCTAAGTACTGTAGTAGGGATATTAGTGAGGTAAAAAGTGAGAGAAGACAATAGGTAACTAAAAGGTGTTTAGATTTAGACTTTTCATTTGAGTCTCATTTGGTGCAGTGGATAGAGATAGATGATACAGTGAACAGCACACTGGACTTGGAGTCTGGAAGACCTGAGTTCAAGCCTGGCCTCAGACACTTAAAAGCTATATGATCCTGGGTAAGTCATTTAACCTCTTTTTGTGTCAGATTCCTCTTTTGTAAAATGAAGATAAAAGCGCCAAACTCCTAAGATTGATGTGAGGATAAAATTAGTTGATTTTTGTAAAGTACTTTGCAAACCTTAAAAGGTTATTATTATTTTTATCACCATTTTTTTTTTTTTGTAAATGATATTTGGGAGTACAAGGGAAAAAGGACCAGGCAGTTGCTAGGGCCGCAGCTTACAACTCACATCTCTCATAGATTTGTGAATAATTTGGAGAACATTAACACCTAGACTATGGAAGGTAGAAAAAGGATAAAGAACGGGGTTGGAGGGTGAGTGGGGAGTGACAGAACACTGGATGAGGCTAGAGCAGGGGTGGGGAACCTGTGGCCTCAAGGTCACATGTGGCCCTCTAGGTCCTCAAGTGTGTCCCTTTGACTGAATCCAAACTAATTGGTCTATGAAGTTTGTATTCAGTCAAATGGCTGCACTTGAGGACCTAGAGGGCCACATGTGGCCTCGAGGACACAAGTTCCCCACCCCTGGGCTAGAGAAAGGAGGAATATCCACTATTCCTTTACTCCATTTTAGCCAATGGAAAGCAATAGGGTACTAACTACTTGCTATTTTTTAAATTTACCTTTATGGATACATTTAGAACAGCTTTTGCTGGCAACAAACAGTTGCCATTTCAAACTGGAAAAAAAAGAGAGGGGGAAAATTAAGCATGGAAAATACTTCGCTTGACATTTTTCTCCATTCAAAAAGGGAACTGGGTGGGGTGGGTGGGGAGACTGGATATGTGACAGGACAAAATGAAAGACTAAATACAAAATGCTGTTGGGCAACATCTGTTTCAATAATTACACTGGTGATTGTGCAAACAAACTAAATATTGGGCCAAATGGCATGCTGCTTTTGGAAAACTAATAGGGGAATATTTGCCACCAATATGCATGCTCATCTTGAAGGATGATGGGTGTTGATAACAAAATTTGGTTTCTGATAGAAATTAAAGAAAAACTCAATCGTCAAATAAATGTAGGAACCCCATAGCCAACAATAGGATAAAATGCATGTCTGATTATAGAATTGTTACACGCCTAAGTCACTTTTGATAGTGTCTGAGGGATATGGTTTGAATATCAAAAAACACAGAGTTCTTTTTTTGCAGAGTTTACCATGTAATCAGGCAAACTAACCAATCAGCCACCCCACCCCCAAACAAAAACAAACTTTGGCTCTTTTTCAAATGCTGACTGGTTACAGCATCCATTAGAGTCAGGATAAAGAGTCACGAGTCATAACTCAAGGGGACACCAAAACTCTTACTGCTGTTTTTTTTCCCTTTTGCCTGAGGATGGGACCAACAGATTGCTGCCCTGACCTTGCCTTGCGATATGCTCCTAGGACTTCTGCTATAATCCTGGAGCTTTGAGTTAGAAGACCCAGAAGGTCTTTGGTTATTCTCAGGATTTGTCATCTTCCCCCACCACCAACACACACACTAGCCAAAATTCTTCTCTACTAAGAGCAACCCCATAAGGCTTCCAGCAATTTTGACTTTGCCACTGGTGAATCGAAGCTCTCGCGACATGTGGAAAAGAATCAGTCAAAAACATCCTAAAGAATATTAGGAAAGCATGCATGTGTGTTTTGTCTTCCACTTACGTTCTTCCTCTGGCGCACTCCCGCTTCTGGTCTCTTTCTGCCTAGGACAGGGTATTTCAGTATAGTTTTCAACTTTAATTACTTTAAAAATATAAAAGTTAAAAACTTAGAAAAATATGTAAGGGATTAATTATTTGAGATTTTAAAATATTGAGGTGGTTCTTACTAAAATTTGATGTAACCACCATCTTGTGCAATACGTTGCTCTAATTGGTTTTTGAACCTTGTAAAAACTTTTATCAGCTGCTGCTCAGTGACTGAAAGAATTGCATTTGTAATGCTAGCCTGAGTATCATCCAAAGAATGAGGTTTTGATGCATACATGACAGTTTTGGGGTAACCCCACAAGAAAAAGCTTAATGGAGATAAATCAAGTGACTAAGGTGGCAGATCCTGATCCATGGGTTGGCAGAAGTATTGCAAACACAATATATAATCACAGGATGTCCCAATTTGTTAAAGCTAAAATTAAAAATTTCTTATTGAAGATTCACAAAACTAAGTATACAAGAATTTAAATAATTAAATTTTCAAATGATCTTTTTCATACATTTATAGCATTCTTACTTCTGAAGTTAGTAGAGTTTTAAGCTGCACTAAGCCTTTTGGGCCATTCTATATTCAGTGACCTAGGACCCCCAGACAGGGTCTGAATCTGGTAGCAGAGAATAGCTCCTTCAGGGCTTTATGACATCCCACTCACTCAGTCTCAATGTTCAGATGCTTTGAGCCTTTTTCTTTAGGAATGGGAATCAGAAGCACATTCAGCTAATACAATCCATGTAAACATCACTGGCTACTTTTAAAGGTTCTGTTTTTGCCAAATGAAGTAGCCAAATTATGTTTCCAAACTGACACAGACACAAAAACTCCATACACATGATGATAACACTGAAAGAGGATATTCAAGGAAAACATTATGGGCACTGACGTGCTGAGTCTCCTCTCCTCTACAATCTGTGTCTTGTAAATGTTCCTCTTGGGCAGCTAGGTGGATAGAGCACCAGCCCTGGAGTCAGGAGGACCTGAGTTCAAATCTGGTCTCAGACCAGACATGACACTTACTAGCTGTGTGACCCTAGGCAAGTCACTTAACCCCAATTGTTTTGCAAAAAAAAAAAAAATAAATAAATTAAAAAAACCAGAACAAAAAAACCCCAAAACATTCCTCTCACCACAGGATCTTCTCAAACTAAGTAGAAAATTTCTCACTCATCAATCTATTTCACCAAATAACCATCCCTGCTCATTCTCCTTTGATGGAGTTCAGCAGTTTTCCTATTTGTTGGTATCTCTAAATACCCAGGGGTACAAAATTCCAGAGCAATCAGCAGTTCCCTTTATTAGCTGCTCCTATAACATCTCTGTGACTGCCAATAGAAATATCTCAATACCTGTTTGCTTCCAAATCACACAGTGAATCTTCTGACACCGAGAGGTAAAGAGCTGAGGTGGGAAGAAGGAAAAAAAAAACTGGTTGGTTATTTGACAACAGTAGCTATGGCAACATGTCTGGCACATGACATATTCCCACTTTGATCATTAAGGAAACCAATCCCAAAGAGTTTATAATGTTATCATATCTATTAAGAAGGGGGAAAGGAAAAAAGATGGAAAGAATGAGGACACTCACGTAAATATTCATGTTCAGTATGTATTTACATGGAGGCAAGAGACTGTCTTATCCCCAAACGTTCAAGGGCTTGTATGTGCACTGTATGTGGTGGGACTGCATTATTTGTCTTAACGCCCTCCTCCACAGGTATATTAGTATTGGAGAGCTGTGATTGGGAGTCTGGTCAGATTCTATATTCTATAGAATCTACATATTCTATATATAATATAACAATATAATGTAATTCTATTTTATAGAATCTATGTACAGATTCTATATTCCATATTGCACTGAATATATGAATGTCAGATTTTTGAGATCCCTATAGTCACCATATGGAAAGAAAATATGCTTTGGAGAATTGGTAGTTACAAGGGACTTAGACTATAAGGCATATATGACTGTGAGTGACAGCACATGACAGGCTCATAAGATAAGTAGTCAAAAATCAAGACACTTTCCAGAGTGGGTGGAATCTGGTGTGGTAATGCCCTATCTACCCTCTGTCACCTCCTCAGTCACTCTGTTTCTCTCTGACTTAGGAAAAGAATGCCTACTTCCAAGAATAAGTAGAAAACTAGGTAGTACAGTAGACTTGGAGTCAAGAAAACCTGAGCTCAAATCCAGCCTCAGTCATTTATTACCTGGGTAAATTACTTAATCTTTGTCTGCCTCAGTTTCTTTATCTGTAAAATGAGGATAATAATAGTGCTGACCTCCCAAGGTTGTTCTGAGGATCAAATAACATAATATTTGTAAAACATTTTCCAAATCTTAAGGTGCTACATAAATGTTTGCTCTCATATCTTAGAAAAAATTTTGGAGACTCTCAGTAAATCGAATAAGTTTACAAAGTCCGAGTGTGGTTGGATTCAAGTTTGAGGAAAGAACTCAAGAATATGTTAGCAGGATTCTCCAGGAAAGATCAGTTCTACCTGGAACATGAAAAATGTATGGGCACGGCAGGGCCTTTGGACCATTTACTACCTGTTACCATTTAATCAGCTCATTCTCCCCTGTTCCCTGACAACGGACGAAAATCTAGGGAGTGGGATGGAGGGGGAAAGGCATAGTGTCTTCTCCCCTCATTGCCTGGATAGTACACATTTCCCAATGCAAAGAGCATCTCCAATTATGCATGAGCATCATTTGGAAAATAATTTTCTGTCCTCAATATCCAAAGTGGGTACTACCTACCTGAATCAGTTCTCTGAGAGATAATGATATAACAATAATTTAATTTTACTAATACTTTACTTTCAAAGAGACAAAATGACTTTACTGCTGCCCCCAACAGGAGATGATGAGACCATGTCGGCATAGGATTGAAAGTTGAGGTTTTGGTGAAACTGTCATAAAATACTTAGAATCAATAAAACAGAACACCATCCCTCACCTGAAGCAGAAACATATTCTAGGAAGGGGAAACAGCAAAATTAGAGTTCATGGATGTCTTATGGAGACTTTCCACGAAGATAAACTGAGGACATGATGTGTTTCTCTGGCCATTCTTTGCAAAGTTGGATGTATCTTTTCTCATGCCTCTTGACACATGGGGAGAGAATAGAGAGATAAAGCATTTAATCAAGTGCTTACTACATGTCAAGTATTGTGTTAAGTGCAGGGGCTACAAATACAATCAAGCAAGACAGTCCCTACCCTCATGGACCTCTAATGGGGGAGGGTAATTTATAAAGAGGTTCTGGAAAAGAGGGTAGAGAATGAAGGCTGCCTATGAGGGGGACAAGGTGCCAAAGAGAAGGAGTCCAGAGAAAGAGAAAGTCCAGGCGTGAATGGGGTACACCCTGCATAAGGTGCTTCCTAAAATGAGGCTGGGAGGGAGAGTATCATAGATTAGAGTGAGAAGGGACCTTAAAGGCCATCAAGTCCAGCCCCTTCATTTTACATGTGAAGAAACTGAGATACAGAGGTTTGGCCATGTGTGCGTCAACACTATCATCTGTGTGTACATCCCTGGTTCTGTTCACTTTACTCTGCATCAGTTCGTACATGTCTTGCCAGGAAACCCACTCAACTTTTAAACTATTCTTAATTCTTGGAATCGGGGCAGCTAAGTGGTATAGTGGATAGAGGACTGGCCCTGGACTCAGGAGGACATCTGGCCTTAGACACATAACACTTTCTAGCTGTGTGACCTTGGGCAAGTCCTTAACCCCATTGCCTAGCCGGAAAAAAAAAAAACTGAACTTAATTCTTGGAATCTTTGCCCCCTTCTACTTACTCATTGCTTTACACATCACAAAGTTGATTATTTGTCCCATCTACTTCAATGTCTACTCTACTATTGCTGAGTACAGATGAACAAAGTCATATAACTCTGCTGACTGAGTACGAATTTATATTATCTAGTCTCAGATGGGTCTTCACTGCTAAATGCCAATATTTTTATTTTCCCTTGATGAACTCTCTATTGCATTCTCCCCAGTAGCTGTTCCAAACCTTTTCTTCTTTTCTTAATCTATCTACATCATAGCCTTCCTCTCTCTCAGAAGACCTTGTCTCAAATGTCACTGAAAAAAATTGAGGCCATCCATCTTGAGCTGTCTCTCCTGCCTAATACCACACTTCAAATCACCTCAGCATCATCCCCCTATTTTTTCCTCCTTTGCTCCAGTATCAGATGAAGAGGTTGCCCTTGGTCTATCCCTCTCTCCGATCCCTCTGGGAGATTATCCCTTCAATCAGAGCTTCACCTTAATTTTCAACCTCTCCTTACCTACTGAGTCCTTCTCTCCCACCTATAAACATGTCTAGATTTCCTCTATACTTAATTTTTTTAAAAAAAAGCTGTCTGCACTCATTGCCTTCACTTTCCCACTTCCCTACTCCTCAATTCTTTCTGATTTGACTTCCATTCCTATGGTTCAGGTCACCAATGATTTCTTTATTGCTAAATCAAATGGTCTTTTTCTCAAGTTCTCATCATTCTTGACCTCTCTGTAACATTTGAAACTATTGATCACCCCTTTCTTTTAAATGCCTTTTTTATCTTTTTTTTGTCTGTGTGACATTGCTTTCTCCTGGCGTTCCTTCTACTTGATATATCAATCCTTCTTGGTTCCTTTTGTAGATTCATTATCCATATCAGATCCCTATGCATCAGTGTAACCCAGGTCTCTTTCCTGGACCTTCTCTTCTTCTTTGTTTATGTTCTCAGTAGCTCTTTGTAGATGTGGTAGAATCCTGCCATAATAAATATCAGTATAGCAAAGGATTATACAGGGTTCCAAAAAGTCTTAGTATAGTTTTTTTAGAGACCCAAGTGAGAATTGGGTGAAAAGTGGGCATCAAAAGTAGATGAGCAGCCCTCACCCTAGAGGCTAGTCTTCCCTGAACATCCCTGTGGCTCCAAGAGGCTGCAGCATGAGCAGTGGCTACATACACCCCATTGAAACCATCTCGGCAGATGGGTGGAACCAGGTCGAGGGTAACTGACAGGCCTTAAAACTGTTAGTTAGTAAAGGGGATGTCCACCTCAAGCATGTAAAGACCTCATTCCCCTGGGGGGAATGGGCAGATAAGAACAATTTGTTCCAACAGCCACGAAGGCGGCTGAAGCAAGGGCTGCTTAGAACTTGGTTAGACATCAGTCCAAGATCATCCACTGCATTGCAGACCAGCGCCAGTTATTCTGACTTTTGTCTTGCCACTGGACATCGACGACCATAGAAGACTCTGCCTCACTTAATCCAGTTCATGGATAAGTCAAGACAACACTCTGTAATGTCACTGGTCCTCTTCGAAAACAAAGAACAAACAACAACAACATTCTCAGTGCAGTTAGCAACTTTTGTGAATTCAAGTGCGTGTCAAGTGCAACAAGTAGGCCAGTATTGCTGGACTATTGAGTGCATGGAAGGGAGAAAAGAGTAAGAAGACTGAAAAGATAGGAAGGGACCAGATTATGAAGAGCTTTCAATGGCAGACAGAGTAGTTTATATTTGATCCTACAGTTAATAGGGAGCTGCTGACCTTAGAGGGAGGGGGCTCAGAAAGAGTTGTATTTTAGGAATATCACTTTAGCATCTGTGGGCCGCTAGGTGGCGCCATAGTGCACAGAGTGCTGGGTCTAGAGTCAGGAAGACTTATTTTCCTGAGTTCAAATCCAATCTCAGATACTTACTAGCTGTGTGATCCCGGGGCAAGTCACTTAACCCTGTTTGCTTCAGTTTCCTCATCTGTAAAATGATCTGGAGAAGGAAATGGCAAGCCACTCTATTATTTCTGCCAAGAAAATCTCAAATGAGGTCACAAAGAGTCAGATATAACTGAAACGATCCAACAAATTTGGCAGCTGTGTGGAACATGGATTGGAATGAGGACAGACTTGAGGTCAGGAAGATAATCATTATCATTATCATAGGGATAACAATAACATTAGCTAGCATTTATGTAGTATTTAAAGATTTTCAGAGCACTTTCCAAATATTATCCCATTTTCTCCTCCTAACAACCTACCCTAGGGGGATAGATTTTATTCTCCATTTTTCAGATGTAGAAATTGAGATAGAGGTTGTGACTTGCCAAGAGTCATATGACTATTAAATATCTGAGTCTCAGGCCTTCCTGACTCCAGTCCTGGCACTGTATCCACCGTACTACTGAGCTGCCAATTGAGAAGCTACTGCAATAGTTCAGATGAGAGGTGATGAGGACATGAACCAAAGCCATAGCTGTGTGAATGGACAGATGGGGATTTATGCCAGAGATTTTATGAAGCTAGAAAAGACAAGATTCGACAATTGATTGGATGTACGGGTGAGTAAGAGCAAAGAATTGAGGGTGACATTGAGGCTGCAACAGTAATAGGGAAGTTCAGAAGATAGGTAAGTTTTTTCTGGAAAGATGAAAGGTTCCGTACCAAGAGGACTTTGTACACAATATCAGCCACGTTATGCAATGACTAAGATTGTTAAACTGAACCCTTCTCAGCATTACGAGGATCTAAGACATCTCCAGAGGCCTCGGGATGGAAAATGCTGTCCACATCCAAAGAAAGAACTGTGGAAGTCGAATCGCTATCACTTATTTTTACCTTCTGTTGAGTTTTGTTTCATCTTTCTGATGGTTCCTTCTATTGGTTTTAACTTTTACTTACAACTTCACTAATGTGAAAATGTGTTTCATGGGTATGTAAATGTAAAGCCTATATCAAATTGTGTGCCATCTTGGGGAGGGTGGGGGGGAGGAAGGGGGAGAAAAATTTTCAACTCAAAAGCATATGGAAGTGATTGTTGATAAATCAAAATAAATTAATAAAATAAAAAAAAAAGATAAAAGGTTCCGTTCTAGACAGGTTGAATTTGGGATACCTGTGGAACATACAGTTTGAAATGTCCAAGAGGCAATTTGTGACCCAGGAGAACAATTGAATATAAATTTAGGAATCATTTGTATGGAGATGATAATAGGACTCCTGGGAGCTGACTAGAGTACAAAGTGAGAGGGTATAGAGAGAAAAGTGAAGAGGACCCAGGACAGAGCATTAAGGTGAATCACAACTTTATATATAGTACAGTGCCTGGCACATAGTAGATGCTTAATAAATGCTTGTTGATTGATTGATAGAAAGGAGAATGACAGGGGCAGCTAGGTGGCGCAGTGGATAGAGTACTGGCCCTGAAGTCTGGAGGACCTGAGTTCAAATCTGGCCTCAGACCAAACACTTGACACTTACTAGCTGTGTGACCCTGGGCAAGTCACTTAACCCCAATTGCCTAAAAGCAAAAAAAAAAAAAAAGGAGAATGACATCTCAATGGCACAATGGATGGATAGAGTACTGGACTTTGAGTCAGGAAGACCTGAATTCAAATCTGGCCTCAGATACTTAATAGTTGTATAACCCTGGGTAAGTCATAACCAATAGTTACTCTTTGCCTCAGTTTCCTATTCTCTTAGATAGGGATGATAGTAGCACCTTCTTCCCAGGAGATAATACTTACAAAGTAATTTGCAAACCTTAAAGCACTATATAAATATACTTTTTTTTGGGCTAGGCAGTGGAGTTAAGTGACTTGCCCAGGGTCACACTGCTAGTAAGTGTCAAATGTCTGAGGTCAGATTTGAACTCAGGTCCTCCTGACTCCAGAGGCGGTGCTCTATCTACTGAGCCACCTAGCTGCCCCTATAAATGTACTTTTCTTCTTTTCCTTCTTCTTCTTCCTTACTATATTACATTATGTTATTATTATTTAACAAGAGTGGCACATGTAGTGCCCTAGATTTCAGAAAGCTCCTCTCATCCTGAATATACACAGAGATAGACAGCTACCACCTATCTGATGGGTCACTGTGACCCTGGCAGAGAACATTTTTATTTTCAATGTGGTAATTGCATCGTTCAACTTACGGGCAAAATGAGACAATCATTTTCATCAAGAGCTTTTTAGGAAGTGTGATGCAAAAAACCAGTTCATTTGAAATAAAGGTTTCAAAGGCTCCTTTTATGATTTAGCAAGGCTCAACATGCTAAACATTGCACCTTCTTATAAATAAAAGCAAACCCAGGAGGAAACATGCCATTTCCCCCTTTTTGTCTACTCACTGTCACATCAGTATCTTGAGAATTTTATCTGCCATCAGGTTATTTTTAACTGGAGATGGCTATCGTAGACAAGAAGCTGAGTGGCATTAAGATCTATATTCTAAGAATTAAATTAGAAATATTTCATATTGGTGTAGTCCTCGATATTTTCAGATACATTCTCTATCAAAACACAGTTATTCACTGGCTGAAGATGTTGACTTTTCTTTTGCTTCATTATCTTTCCAGAAGAAATTGTATGGCGTCTCAGAAATCAGTCATTACAAATAAGCAAAGTTCTTCTGAGAAAGAAGAAACAAACAGGTTCTCTGGGATGGCAAATGGACTCGAAAAAGTAGCAGCCAAATCAAGGAGTGCATTATGCAGACTACTGCCGTGCCAGGGAGTCTGTGCTTAAAGGGGCAGGTGAGAAATAAGGACCTTAAAAATTGGATAAATAGTCCCTTAGTGAGCGCTTAGTTCACCAGTGAAAGGGCAATTTTGAAGGCTGTACTGAGGTTACAGAAAAAAATACATTCAGCCACTGATAGAAATCTTAGTAGTATTGTCAGAGAATGGCATGCACCATGTATAGTATCAAATGATGGGGGAAGGTACCTCAGATGTCTTGTAGTCCAAACTTCTTGTTTTCTAGACAGAGAAAATTTAATCTAATCTTTCTTTTCCTGTTCTATGCTAGTCTGTCCTGCCTGTTATGTAAAACTTTTAAATGTATTTTTAAGAAAATTTCAGATCAGGGGCGGAGCCAAGATGGCGGAGTGAAAGCAGTGACTTGCTTGAGCTCTCCCCCAAACCCCTCCAAATACTCTTAAAAAATGGCTCTAAACAAATTCTGAAGCAGCAGAACCCACAGGGAGACAGAGTGAAACAAATTTCCAGCCCAGGACAACCTGGATGATTGATCAGAAAGGTGTATTGCGCTGGGCTGGGAGTGCAGCACAGTGCAGCGTGGGTGCACAGGCCGCAGCAAACCTGGAGCAGGCCTCAGAGGACTGAATCGCGGGCAGCTGTGGCGGTTTCCAGACTCCACAATCCATGAATGCCAAGGACAATTTGGAAGGTCAGTGGGAAAAGTCTCTTTCTGTCGGTGGTCAGAGAGGAAGGCGGGGTCTCAGCTCCATTCCCTAAGAGCCTGGCCCTGGGGGGGGGCAGCTCTTCCCGAGCTTCCGGCCCACAGACTGAGGGGGAATCAAGTGGCTGATCAGAGAGGGACCGCAGGGAATCTCTTTGCCAGTGCTGAGTCAGGAATCTCTTGCTTTGCCTTTGTGTGGATCTGGGTCACAGTTCTGGGCAGCAGTGCTGGGGTGAGGAGGAGCGCTGGCATGGTGGAGATTGTAGTGGCTGTAGAGAGGAACCCCTCCTCACAGTTATGGGACAGAAAGGAATACTTGTGGTCACAGGCCAGGAAAGGAGTAAACACCTCGCCCCTTATCATACCACCTTGCAAGAACTGAAAATTTACAGGTCCCTACAAGTATCTCTGAAAACAGCTACACAAAGCCCTGAAGCTTGGGACAGTACACTCTCCACATTGGAAGCAGACTCTTACCTTAACAAGGAGTTTAAAACTCAAGTAATTGGCTGGGATCATGAGCAAGCAGCACAAAAAGAGTCAGTCTGTATTATCTTACTTTGGTGAAAAAGAAGATGAAAATATACAACCAGAAGAAGACAACAAAATCAAAGCTCCTACATCCAAAGCCTCCAAGAAAAATATGAATCAGTCCCAGGCCTTGGAAGAGCTCAAAAAGGATTTTGAGAATCAAGTAAGGGAAGTAGAGGAAAAACTGGGAAGAGAAATGAGAGTGATGCAAGAAAATCATGAAAAACAAGTCAACAGCTTGCTAAAGGAGACCCAAAAAAATACTGAAGAAAATAACACCTTAAAAAATAGCCTAACCCAAATGGCAAAAGAGGTCCAAAAAGCCAATGAGGAGAAAATGCCCTAAAAAGAAAATTGGCCAAATGGAAAAGGAAGTCCAAAAGATTACTGAAGAAAATACTTCCTTAAAAATTAGAATAGAGCAATTGGAAGAAGTGACTTTATGAGAAATCAAGACACTGTAAAACAAATCCAAAAGAATGAAAAATTAGAAAACAATGTGAAATATCTCATTGGAAAAACAACTGACCTGGAAAATAGATCCAGGAGAGAGAATTTAAAAATTATTGGACTATCTGAAAGCCATGATCAAAAAAAGAGCCTAGACATCATCTTTCAAGAAATTATCAAGGAAAACTGCCCTGATATTTTAGAACCAGAGGGCAAAATAGAAATTGAAAGAATCCACCCATCTCCTCCTGAAAGAGATCCCCAAAGGAAAACTCCTAGGAATATTGTAGCCAAATTCCAGAGTTCCCAGGTCAAGGAGAAAATATTACAAGCTGCCAGAAGGAAACAATTCAAGTACTGTGGAAACACAATCAGGATAACACAAGATTTAGCAGCTTCTACATTAAAGGACCGCAGGGCATGGAATATAATATTCTGGAGGGCAAAGGAGATAGGATTACAACCAAGAATCACCTACCCAGCAAAACTGAGTATAATCCTTCAGGGGAAAAATGGTCATTCAGTGAAATAGAGGACTTTCAAGCATTCTTGATGAAAAGACCAGAGCTAAACAGAAAATTTGACTTTCAAATACAGGACTCCAGTGGAACATGAAGAGGTAAACAGGAAAGAGAAATCATAAGAGACTTATTAAGATTGAACTGTTTACATTCCTGCTTGAAAGATGATATTTGTAACTCATGAGAACTTTGTCAGTATTAGGGTAGTTGAAGGAAAAAAATTGTATGTGTGTATATATCGATAAATAGACAGAGGGCACAGGGTGAGTTGAATATTAAGGGGTCATATCTGGAGAATAAAATTAAGGGATGAGAGAGGATGATACTCGGAGAAGAAAGGGAGAGGTAGAATGGGGTAAATTATCTCACAAAAAAAAACAGAAAAGAAAAGCTCTTCACAGTGGAGGGAAACAGGGGAAGGTGAGAGGGAATGAGGGAATCTTATTCTCATAGGATTTGGCTTAAGGAGAAAATAACATACACATTCAATTGGGTATGGAAATCTGTCTTACCCTACAGGAAAATAGGGGGAGAAGGGGACAAGAGAGCAGGGGGTGATAGAGAGGAGGGCAGATTGGGAAAAGGGTAATCAAAAGCAAATACTTCTGAGGAGGGACAGGGTCAAAAGAAAGAATAGAATAAATGGGTGGGCAGGATAGGATTAAGGGAAATAGAGTCAGTTTTTCACAACATGTCTACTAAGGAAGTGTTTTGCATAACTGCACGTGTACAACCTATATTGAGTTGCTTGCCTTTTCAATGAGGGTGGGTGGGGAGGGAGGAAGGGAGAAAATTTGGAACTCAAAGTTTTAAAAACACATGTTTTAAAAAAAAAGTTTTCACATGCAACTGGGAAATAAGAAATACAGGAAATGGGGTACAGAAGTCTATCCTGCTTTACAGGAAAATAGAAGGGGAAGGGGATAAGAGAAGGGAGGGGGGAGAGATAGAAGAGAAGGCAGACCAGGGGAAGGGGTATTCAGAATACATGCCATCTTGGGGTGGGGGGAGGAGTGAGAAATTTGGAACTCAAAAACTTTTGGAAGTGAATATTGAAAACTAAAAATAAATAAATTTATTAGAAAAAAAGAAACAAAAAGAAAGTTTCAGGTCAGCAAAGACTTCATGACTATGTTCCTTAAATAAGTTATTCCTGAATCTAGAGTCTTCAAATGAGTAAAGATTTTAAAGGCAGACCTCTTCTCATTTACCATTTTTATGGGTCTTATAGGCATTTTGAAAAGTTAAAAGGAAATAAAGGAATTACAGAATGGGGACAGTAAGCAAAAAAGAAAAAAAGAAAAAAGGGGAGAGGGAAAGAGAGAGAGAGAGAGAGAGAGAGAGAGAGAGGAGAGAGAGAGAGAGAGAGAGAGAGAGAGAGAGAGAGAGAGAATGTTTCTGGAATAGTGCCCCTTTGGCCTCTTTTCCCCAACTTTCATTCAGACTCATGGGTTAGACCTCCAGAGTGCAGCTAGTAACTCAGGTTCTAGGGGTAATTCTATGGAGTTATACTCCTACCGCTATAGGTCTTAAGCTTCCAAGAGTTAATAATCAGCCAAAAGATGTCGTTAGTTCTTAGCAAGGGCATTTACTAAGACAGTGTATGTCTACAAATGTTTTCCCCATAAACCTGGGGAAATGCTCCTACAAATACTCATAGTGTCCAAGAGAAGACTGTGTTTAAGCTTAGAGTACAATTGTTAGGGATATATGTGAGGCAAGGCAACTTACAAGAGCTGGTATTTTAGGGCCTGCAAGTTTTTTCTCTTTTCATAAAGTTCCCACAAAGATCTTGGGTGCAGCATCTCTGCTGAGCAGATGACTCAGCTGGGTTCCAAGGTCTGATCCTCTCCCTAGCTAGCTCTCTTCTCTGCTGCCAGAAGTCCTGTTCCTTGAAGCTTCTTCCTCCCTCTTGTGTCTGCCTTTCTGTATCATGTCTTTCTGGAGCATGTCTCTCCTCCTCCACTGGATACAGTATGTACTACTGATACAGTAACTTTCCCAGGGAGGGGCAGGGAGAGAAGAAAGAAATTTATTCCTTCCCTTGCCCCTATGTAGAGGTCTTCTCCATAGGCAGCTCCCAGCTCATAATCTCACTCATGCTAAAATTGTTAAAATGTGTACAGGGCTAAACTTTTTAAAACTTCCAAAGGTACAGCTAAGTTTTCTGTCAATTGGTGGTTCTCTTCTTGATTCAGAGATCTGGCTGCACTTCATAAAGAGGTAATAATCTTATACTGTGTTAACCTATTAAAACACCATTATTTGTGACTACATTCTGTGGTTACATCAACTGAGCCGGGGATGGAGAAGTCACATATCTCTTTTCCTTTCTTGGAAGATATTTAGAGCACTGGCCCTGCATTCAGGAGGACCTGAGTTCAAATTCGGCCTCAGACCAAACACTTGACACTTACTAGCTGTGTGACCCTGGGCAAGTCACTTAACCCCATTGCCTAGCCAAAAAAAAAAAGAAAAAAAAAGGAAAATATTTGCAGAGAGAAATTTAGTCAATATTTATTGAACATCTACTGGATTCCTTCTTAAGAACAAAGGGAGCTAGCTGTGTGACTCTGGCCAAGTGACTTAACCCCAAATGCTTGCAAAAAAAAAAAAGAGGGAGCTATATTTGCAGTCAGCCAAGGCTTTAACACAGTAGGCTTTTGCTACATAATTAAATTACAAATTTTGGTCAACAGGTCTCCAAGTACAACCTTTACAACTCTTTAGTGCAGAGGTTCCCAAACTTATTTGGTCTACTGCCCTTTGAAAAAAAATTACTCAGTGCCCTCCTGGAAATTTGCTTTCTTTAACACTTTAATGGTTTTTTTAAAAAAATTTGTGTCATTTAAAAAAAATTTTTTTTAAAAATGACACATCTTAAATTTAATAATTTATTGTAAATTTGTGGGTTTTTCCTGTATTGAAATTTTGACGATGCAATATTGTGTCATGTAACCATATAGTATTGTATTGTAAACAAGTCATTACGCGCACATATTCCTGCCAATGTATGCTGGACTTCTTGACAACACACAACATGCTTGCCTTCCAACACTTGCTTGTTAAGACCTGTCAGTGCACTTGACCACTGATCTGTTATAATTTGCCTTTTATGTGTTTATTTGGAAAAGAATGTAGTCACTACAACTTTAACTCTGTTACACAACAGATGAAACATGTACAGTTTTTCAAAATTCTCTTCTCTTCTTTTCTTATGTTTCCACCACCCCTTTATTCTTATTGAACACCCCCCAATTGCATCCAAGTCTACTACATCCCTCCTGGATCGTTCCAGTTGTTGCTCCCAGGGGGCAGTATAGCCCACTTTGGGAACCTATGCTTCAGTGGATGCTAAATGATTCTGGTAAACATGAATTAAATTGAGCAAGCTCTTGTGAAGGTATCTACTATATACAAGGCACTCTGATAGGTGCTACACAGAGAGTTATTGAGAAATTTAGTCGTGGTTTCTTAATCTAGTTATTTAAAATCTCTAATAGTCCAATAGTTCTTTTATTCATTCAGTCAACAAGCACTTATTAAACTTTTACTACATGCCAGGTATTATGCTAAGCACTGGGGATACAAATATAAGTTGTTATTGTTTGTCCTTTGTTTTCAAAGAGGAATAATGACATTACAGAGTCTTGACTCACCCATGAATTGGATTTGTGAGGCAGAGTTGCACAAAGTTGTCAGCTTTACTCTCTCTTCCAGAGTTATCAAAGCTCAGTGGCAAAATAAATGTCAAGACAACTGGTGATGTCCCAGAATGCAGTGAATGACTTGGGTGTCTTTATTGTCTGATCAAACTCTAAGTGTTCCACTGTGTCTGCTTCAGCTGCCTTCATGGCCATTGGGAAAAATTGGTCTCATTGGCCCACTCTGCTGGAGGAAGTCTTCACATGCTTGGGGTAGACACCTCCCTAACTCACTAACAGGTTTGAAGCCTGTCAGTTACCCTCAGAGTAACCTGAGAGAGAGCGAGCAAGAGTGAGAGAGCACACAAATATAAGAAAAAATAAAGACAGCCCCTGCCCTCAAGGAGCTTACATTCTAATGCAGGGTGGGTCAAAGACAAGATATAAAAGAGAAGCTGAAAGGCTAGGGATGAAAAGGAGAGGAAGTACCTGAGTTGGGGGGTATGTTGGCTAAATGGGGAGGGTGAAGAATAACTGGTCTAGGTCCTTCCCCAAATTGGAGGTTCCAGGAAGAACTTGCCAATGGAAGAAGTGGTCCTCAGGAGCAGAATTAGAAGGCAGCTGAGGTAGGGGACTAAGTTTATCCTCTGTAATTCTTTGCTTATAATATGTTGTAACCTGCTGACACCACCAAGGAGCAGCTAGGTGGTGCAGTGGATGGAGTGCCAGGTTTGAAGTCAGGAAGACCTGAGTTCAAATCTGGCCTCAGAAATGTACTAGCTGTGTGACCCTGAGCAAGTCACTTCATCCTATTTGCCTCAGTTCCTCTTCTGTAAAATGAGCAGGAGAAGAAAATGGCAAACCACTCTAGTTATCTTTGCCAAGAAAACCCCAAATGGGGTCACGAAGAGCTAGACACAACTGAAAAAATGACTCAACAAGTCAAGGAGACAGATGATAGGTAGATAGACAGATAGACACAAATGCTTGTTTATCCAACTACACATTGTAATCTGAACAATAAACATTCTTCATCTCCTTTAGTTTTTCCTATGTTAGTAGTTAGGCAGAACACATTTGCGTGTTCTCATGTAGGCATTTCTGCAGTGTTTCAAGGCTCAGTGTAATCAGCACAATATCCTCTACAAATGGAAGACTCCACCATCTAAACTATTGGTTCTACAAGACATCCCTTTTCAACTTGGAATCTGTACTGGAGCTCCTCCATTCTATTGGCAAAGACCTTTGGGAAGCATATATCTCCCTCTTTTATACTTCACTTTATATGAACACTCAGAGGATAATTGAACAAGCCTATCTACATTGTTATGTCTTTCAAGAAATCTTGTATAATTTTGACTTACACATAGAAGACATCTTGCTGGATAAAATCCTTTAGGGTAATGTTTTGTTCTGCCAAATAAAATTTATAGTAGTCAACAAATAATAATACTGAGGAATTTTAATTTATGAATTCAATTAATTAAAGAGCCTTAATTTTTCAACAGAGCATTCTCTGTGTTTTTCTGGTTTAGCCAAAACATTTTCATTACTTGTGTACACAAGAGGAAAACTGGACTAATGGTCTTACTTACAACCATGTTCTCCTTGCAAGTAGAGTATTGCTAGTCTTACAATTGTGTTGAATTGGGAATGGAATAGAGTTGAAAGATGAATTTAGGGGTGAAGGGTGGTCAGGTAGGTAATACAATGCTAGGAAATGGAAGTAAAAAGTTAGGAGGCTGAAGAAAGTATAATTAGTAGGGCACAGTGACCAAATGATGATGAAAACATTCTCGAGACAAGCACTATAAGCTAAGGAGGTGTTTTCCATTGTCTTACCTAGAGACCACATTCTGGTCCCAAGACCACATTTCCAAGTAGTTTCTTTTTTCCCCCCAAGTAGTTCTTTAGGATTAGCAATACCAGCAATTTTTGTCAAATAATGAGTCCCCATCACAGGAAGTTACTGCAATAGGGACTCACTATTTGACCAAAACTGATGGGAAAATTGGACAGCAATATGGAAAGAATGAGATTTAGACTAACACCTCATACTTTATATTAAGATAAGTTCTAAATGGATATGTGACCAAGATATGAAAGGTCACATCAAAAACAAATTAGAGAACTATGAAAAAAAATTACCTGTCTTATCTATGTATAGAAGAAAAGTTAACCAAACAAGAAATAGAGAGGATCATAGGCGATAAAATAAAAAAAAATTATTATATAAAATGTAAAAGGTTTTGCACAAATAAAATCTAATAAAACTAAGGGTCTTTGCAGCAAGTTTCCTCTGATTAAGGTCTCATTTCTAAGCTATATAAGGAGCTGATTCAAAATTATATGAAAAAGAACCATTTCCCAGTTGACAAATGGTCTAAGGTTATGAATAGCAATTCTCAAGGGGAGAAATATAGTTACCTATAACCATATTTTAAAAAATGCTCCAAATGACAACTAATTACAGAAATAAAAATTAAAGTAATTCTGAGATTCTACCTCACACCCATCAAGGTATCCAAGATAACAAAAATGGGAAAATGCCAAATATTGAAGGGGCCATAGGAAAAGAGGCATGTTGGTGCATTGTTGGTGGACCTTCCATAGACCTTTCCAATGATAGCAGTCTTTCTGGAAGCACAACCAAATAAGACAGGCTTAGGGTCCTAATCCCACAATAACTGCAGTATCATCTTGTATTCTGTACATCTTTGAATTGTTTGTGTGATGGCAAAGATGCAGTCTATTATGGAACATCAGTTGTGAAAGCCTGCCTGTTCATTTCTGATATTCTCATCAGGGAAGCATTTTCCAATAGTTGGGGATGTAGGCATATGGATTGCTAGTTATTGTTACTCTCTGGGTAATACTTTTTAAAAAATAAAAAAGACCAAGATTTTTTTTTCTCTGGACCTTTGGGAATTTTCTTCTTCTTCAGATACCTTGAGAATTTTAATACCCCTCAATACTCTCAAAATCATATTGTCCCCAGCATGGGCCTACTCTGTGTATATTTGGTTTAGTCTAGCTACTTTTCTTACCCTGGTTTTTTTCAACATCATTTAGACTTTTTCTATAATCACATCCAGAAGTAGGATATTAGAATCCGAATTTAGAAGCTCCATTGACCTTTGTGGTAAAGATTGTTACAAAAAATCTTTACAAATCTTTTCTTTCATTTGCTGTTTTTCTCTCTTCATTTTCATCCTTAAGTGCTTTCAGGGTAATAACTGTGCTTATTTAATCTTGAAGAGACCCTGCTGGCTCATCACATGGGCTGGGGCTGCTGCACCCACTCCCTTCCTTTGGAAATCCTTCGCTCTGGGCCCATGCATGTGATAGGGCTGAGGACAGGCCCAGAGAATCCTCCCTTCTAATGAGTGTGGTTAGATTCGTTCTTCTCACAGTCTTTGGCTTGTGGTCTCTGGACCCAAGAAGCAAAAAAAGGTGTGCCAAAAAGTTCCAGGAGATATAAAGAGCAGCTTACCAGTTCAGAGATTTTTGAACCAGTTGCCCATAAGTGCCCTGACATTTAAGTTACCTTTATTGATGACATTTAAGTTACCTTTATCCATGACTCGTGACTTATTTATTTTTCAAATACATAAAATAGATTCAGGTATGTTAAGAATGCTAGAGCATTTGATTTCTACATGGAAAAGTTATCCACGTAAAGCATGCTGCTAGCACAGTAATGCCAAGAACAACTTACTTTTTAGGGAGAGAGTTTAAGTCTATTGTGGTTTTGCCTAGCTTTAAATCCATCATCATTTCCTCTAAATAGAACCAAAAAAAAACCCAACCCTAAAATTTGACATACATGGATGACATTAAACTATACGATTCCACTGAAAAACACATTACCTGGCTTCTATTGCTGGAATTATTCTCCAATGACATAAAAATGTCATTTGAATGCAATATGTGTAAAATTCTTAATTTAAAAGATAGAGGCTGGTGGCTTTGAGTCTGAATCATACTGAACCAATGGGTGAAAGTAATACTTACAAATACCTTGGTTTTTTTCAAATGTGATACATCAAGTGTAAAAATATCAAAGAGAACGATGCGATAGAATAGGTTAAGACACTAGCATTCTGAAATCAAAGGTGAATGGGAATAACATGTTTAAAGCAATTTTACACATCTGCAATATCTGTCCTAATGTATTCTTTTTTTTATTTAAAATTTTTATCTTCAGTTCTAAATTCTCTCCTTCCCTCACCTTCTGCTTCACTTAGTGTATTGTTTCTTTTTTTTTCTTTTTCTTTTTTCTTCGTGTATTGTTTAGAACTGCAAAATAGAACTTAATAGATTTTGAAAGATATCCATAAAAACCCATACTATATTAAGGAAATATCACCCTAACGTAACTGTAGAAAGATGAACACTCCCTTGCCAAAAGAAAAAAAAAAGCAAGCTAAGTGAAGGATCAAGCTAGTATTATAATTAATTTTGTCATCCCTTTGTTTTCATCTTGATCAATGGAGTTTGGAAAGAAATGGTACCACACGATCAGTTTAGAGGAAGAAAGAGTGATGAGATGAAAAGAGAAGATCATAGCTGAACTATGGAGTAGGTGTGGAATGCTTGTCATCATTTCTGTTGCAAAGAAAGAAAAATAGTGACGTCCAAGTTTTCTCTCACTTTCATATTTATATTCTCTTAGGAGAGCAATAAGCTGTATTCCCAATCTCTGTGCTTCAAAAATCTGTTTGCTCTTGGGTTTTTTTTTTTTGTGGGGGTTGTTGTTTTTTACGATTTGCTTCTAGAGAAACTGAATTCTCCAAACTAATATGCCTGTTTAAAGGATTGTTTGCTTGTATGAGTGCCTCATTAGGTTAAATACAGAAGAGAGGGAAAGAATTTTATGATGAAATCCTCAGAGGGAGAGATTAGGTGTGATTAAATCAGGGAAGTATTCCCTGGCAAAAATATTGGAGATCATAGTTTAGGAGGAGGATTGAGAGACATTTTTAGAACACGTGATAAATGGATAAAAAAGCTACAGAGATATTTTTGCAGCAAACAGATGTCACTTCACAGACCAAAAGTAAAGGCTGCCATTGAATTAGTCTAATGTATTTGAAAGTGGTTTACTCCCAGATGAAGCCTATGGAAAAGCTACAATCCAAGAATGGAATGCAAAGGCCTTCCATGGACAACATCTGCATGTACTCAGTCAATAATACGTCAATAAAAAAAATCTACCAATTGTGTGGGGAAATAGGTGCTTAGCAAGAGAACTAATCATTCCTTCTTGCCTGCTTCCCATCCTTGTGTTCCCAGTTCCTTAATCCTACCTCCACCTTTCAGACGTGGCATTCTCCCCAGTCCTCACCCTCTGATCCTTCCTTGGGAGAGGTACTTCATTAAACCTTCCAGACCAGAACAAAAGGAGGGAAGGTCCCTGGAGCAATTAGCTTCAGAAGGGAGGAACTGACTCTCTCTCTCTCTCTCTTTCTTTACCTGTCTTTCTCTTTATCTCTTTCTGTCTTTTTTTGTGCCTCTGCTTCTCTGTCTCTCTCTGTCTCTCTGTCTCTGTCATTCTCTGTCTCTCTTTCTCTGTCTTTGCCCCTGTCTACTATCCTTATCTCTTTGTCTCTTTACCTCTGTTGCGCTCTCTCTCTCTCTCGCTCTCTCTCTCTCTCTTTCCTTTTTCCACATGAGCTTAGACTATGCCTAGGTTCATTTGGTCTAGATTCTTGTGGTCCTTTCTCTGCTATTAGGTAGTTATAAAACATGGATCAATAATAATAGCTAGTATTTATAAAGTATGTAAACTGACTCCCCTGCCATGGTTGAGAAAAGAAATCTGGAGAGTCAGGATTGTAAGAACCCATGGCTGGTATCTTTGTTAGGTGAAGAGAAGAGAGGCAGAGTAGTAGGATTAGAATACTTTAGAATTAATTGTATTTTTTTCTCTTTTACATCACTTTTTCCTTTAAAAATGGGAGGTGTGGTACAAATGTAAATAAAAATAAAAGAGGATTTTATGGAAGGAAACATACAATAATCATAACAGTGAATGTAAATGGGATGAATTGACCTATAAAACAGAGGAGGTTAACAGAATGGATCAGAAAGCAGAATCAAGCAATATGTTGTTTACAAGTATAACCTGAGGCTCATTAATGTTTGCTTGGAAATCCATGATACTAAGCTTGGAAGTTCAACCCCTTCTCCCATTAAAAGAGAGGGGAAGGGCAAGAGACATCTTTTGAGAGGTCATGTTACCAAAAAGAGAAAAACAAGTATACTGGAGAAGGTGGCGAGGACCCTGGGAACTTGTGGCCACCTTGGTGGTGGTGGAAGGAAGAGACACTGCTGCCATTCACATACACCCTATAGCTTCACCTAACAAACTCAACCTTTGGATGACCATAAACTATAATTAACAAGAGACAAATGAAACTACTGGGGACCAGTCACTGCTGCTGCTATCACTACCATCATTTTTGCCATTTCCAACCACCATAGTCAGAGAGATAAACCATGTGAAAGCCACCTAGGGTCGATGCAGGAGAGGCTATAGTTGTTGGTGTTTGTTAGCAACAATAATAAAGATGCTTCCCTTATGCCCTTCCTGTTTTCAATCTCTCTCTCTCAGGGGGAGTATACATCTCTTACAAAGTTTATTGCTCTTCATTTAAAGTTTGTATTTTTTTCCCATTGATTTATTTATTTTTAAAATCAATTTATTAATTTATTTTTAGTTTTCAACATTCACTTCCATAAGATTTTGAGTTCTAAATTTTCTCCCCGTCCCTTCTCTCCCCTCCTCCCTCCCCAAGATGGCTTGCAATCTGATATAGGCTATACATATACATTCATATTAAACATTTTCACATTAGTCATGTTGTAAAGAAAAATTAGAACCCATGGGAGAAACAACTCCAAAAGACTCATGATAGAAAATGCTATCTACATCCAGAAAAAAGAACTAAAGAGTCTGAATGCAGATCAAAGCATACTATTTACTCTGTGTTGGTCTATGTCTAGTTTCTGCTAGACTATTTTCCAGTTTTCCCAGCAGTTTTTGTCAAATAGTGAGTTCTTATTCCAGAAGTTGGAGTCTCTGGGTTTGTCAAACAGTAGATTACTACAGTCATTGACTACTGTGTCTTGTGCACCTAACCTGCACTGATCCACTACTGTATTTCTTAGCCAGTACCAAATAGTTTTGATAACCACTGTTTTATAACAATTTAAGACCTATATGGCTAGGCCACCTTCCCTTATATTTCTTTTCATTAATTCCCTTGATATTCTGGATCTTTTGTTCTTCCAGCTGAATTTTGTTATTATTTTTTTCTAGCTCTATAAAATAATTTTTTGGTAGTTTGATTGATATGACACTGAATAAGTAAATTAATTTAGGTCATTTTTATTACATTAGCTCGGCCTACCCATGATCAACTCATATTTTTCCAATTATTTAGGTCTGACTTTATTTGTGTGAAAAGTGTTTTGTAATTGTGTTCATATAGTTCTTGGGTTTGGCAGATAGACTCCCAAATATTTTACATTGTCTACAGTAACTTTAAATGGAATTCCTCTATTTCTTGCTCTTGGGCTTTGTTAGTAATATATAAAAATGTTGATGATTTATGTGGATTTATTTTATATCTTGCATAAAGTTTGTATTTCTTTTCATACTGTTCACCTAGTCTCTAAAAGCTGATAATAAGATAAGACTTAATTAATGCTAAATCATTAATGGTCTGTATATATTTGTTTGCTCAAAGGCAGCAGAGATGCTTTCCTTTGTCCAGCTGGATTTGACCAATTTGAGTATGTGCTCTAGGGGATCCAGGGGGCATCTGACTCTTTCTAAAGACTGATGGAGAAAGTAGTTAGATACAGGAACTACCTACAAGTGTTGGAGCACCTGGTTAACACTATCTTTCAGAAGATCCTGTAAGAACATGAAGAAGAAGACTGTTGGATTGGCTAGAGAAAAATGGCAAAACAAACAAACAAACAAAAAACAGTTTCAATTCCAGATTCCCACCAGTTTTGCAGAACCATTTTCAACTGTTAGTCACATGTTATCTCAACATGGTGTGAGCACCAGTAAGGAAAAGACAGAAGCACTCTTGACTTGTTTTTATCCATAGAATCATATAAATCAAATCAGATGGGCTTTAAATTAGAAAGGCAAGGGGAGAAAAAGCTACCATAGAGTTGCATGCCACAGAGAATAGCTGTGATACAGAAAGAAAAAGTAGCATTGAGACACTTGGGTGTTCACAGTAGACCAAATCCAAGAAAACAGGCACCAAAAAAATTCCATGGCCTTAGATGTCTATGACCAATGCACAAAGTTTGAATAACAAGCAAGCTGACCTCGAGATTTAACATAAAGAGACAAATTTGACTTCATAGGCATGACTGAGACAATCCTTACTGTCAATGAGTTCACAGTCTAATGTAAACAACTATGTGCAAACAAGAGGTATTCAAGACAAATTGGAGATAATCAATAGAGGGAAGGAACTAGCATTGAGAGGTATTAGGAGAGGTGAGTGTGTAGCTGAGGCTCAAAAGAAGCCAGTGAGGGTAGGAGGCAGAGAAGAAGAAGAACATTCCATGCTTGGGGAACAGCAAATGAAAATACTCAGAATCTGTAGCACTGTCATGTGCAAGAAATATAATGGAGATTAGTGTCACTGGATTGAGGAGTACATGGGAGTAAGGAAAAGAAAAATGGAAAGGTGAGGGGGAGCAGCCCAGTTATGAAGGGCTTTGAATGTCAGAGAATTTTATACTTGATTCTAGAGATAACAGAGAAGTGTTGGAATTTATTGAGTAGGAGAATGACATGGCCAGCGCTGTTCTTTAGGAAGATCGCTCTGATAGCTGAGTGGAGGATAGCATAGTGTGGGGAGAGTCTTGGGGTAGAGAGATCAACTATTGCAATAATCCAGGTGTGAGGTGATGAAGGTCTATACCAGAGTAGTGGTAGTGGTAGTGTCAGAGGAGGGAAGGGGGGATATATGAGAGGTGTTATGAAGGTAAAATTGATAGGTCTCGGCAAAAGATTGGATATAGGGGATGAGAAAGAGTGAGGAGTGGAGAATTACATCTAGATTGTGAGCCTGGGTGACTGGGAAGATGGTGGCATCTTTAACATTAATAGGAAAGTTAGGAAGAGGTTAGGGTTTGGAGAGAGCAAGAATGGATTCAGTTTTGTTCAGCAACGTATAAGTAGGAGTAAGGGTAGTGGATAGTGGAGGTAATCCAGAGTCAGTCAGTCAAAATACATTTATTAAGCATCTACTATATGTTGAGCACTGGGGATTCACATAAAGGTAAAAGACAGTCCTTGCCCTTGAGGAGCTCCAAGGGGAGGAAGCATGGTGGAGAGAATTAGGAGGAAAATCAACAGAGGCAGAAACGGGAACAATATTGTCATCAGTTTATGATACAGAAGAGAGGCAGTAGCTTGTAGATGTAGACTGTTGTAAAGGCTGTCAACTTGTCAGAGATGACAACCTTTCTAGGTTGTATTGTTTTGGTTTAACTGTCTTTCTTTGTTATAAGCAGGAGTTCAATAGGTTTGGCCATTTATTGGGAATGTTTGTGGTGTAATAAACAAAAAGCAAGAATAAAACACATGGAAATGAATTTACTATAGACTATCTGGACTGAAAAAGGAAATAGACAAAGAGTTTGGGAAAGACATCACAACCCTGGAAAAGAAGCATGATATAATAGTGATAAGGGATTGCAATCATCATCTGAACATGTGCTAGAGGGTCTCTTTCTCTCTCTCTTTCCCCCTCCCCCCCTCTATTATCTTAAATATAATTTTGTCCTTTAAAAGGTAGAGGAACCAAATGGGGGAAATACTCACCAACAGTAAGAACTAGTTGCTAGGATGGAAAAGATGGGAACTTTGGGGAAAGGGGAAGTGACCACTCAATCAGCATTTGTGAGGAAGGAGAGGAAAGGTATGTAGAATAGGATGTTCACCTTAGGTATTGTGAAAGCAAATTTCAAAGGGTTCAGAGGAAGGTTAGACAGGATCCATTGGACTACAATTCTATTGGGGGAATCATCCAAGTTGGCACGGGTAGCTCCCAAGAATGAAATTCTGAAGACAGAGAAAAAGGGAGGAATTGTCTAAATAGACCAATGTGGCTGCACAGAGATCTCATTCATCAACTTTGATTGTTAAAGACATATAAAACACAGATTTCAAACCTGGAGCACTTTGCATAAGACTCTCCTAACTGTTGTAGTTGCATTCACACAGCATCTAGTGTATCTATACAAGAGGCAGATTTGGTTCAAGAGCTTTAGAGAGGTGGGACATTCTTCATTCTTGCTTTAAGAGAGACGCATACAGTTTCAGACTCTCTCTGGGACTGATTCCAGAAAAAACAACGAGAAAGACTCTCTTGAAGACATGTTAGAGGAAACCTGGTCTTCAACATTTCCTTGATTTTCGGTTTGCCTTTCTGTAGAGTTTGGGGGGATTTCTGTTCCGATGGGATAGTCCAGTAGGCCTCTCTTTGATTGAGTGAGATCTTAATTTGCTCCCATCTAAAGAACTCATTTACTTTTTTTTTATTTTCTAGTTTATTCTAATCTATAAAACATTTCTGATTTCTGTTTGCTAACAGTTTGGATATGTGGGGTTTTTGCTATTTAATATTTGTAAATCTTTTGTAAGTCTTTTGTATAATTAACATTTGGTGGGAAGGCATCAAGTCTGCAGGTATAAGCTTGGGGTGCCCTCCCCCAACGGTGTAATGCTAAATGTTTGGCAACTGGCTCTCAAAAAAATAATGTATTAATAATAGTGTATTAAGAACACACTTCTAAGTTTACTCTGCATTATTAACATTTTCTCCAACACCTTATTTAGTCTAGAAATCAACAC
Organism: Phascolarctos cinereus; assembly: GCF_003287225.1. NCBI lineage: Eukaryota > Metazoa > Chordata > Mammalia > Diprotodontia > Phascolarctidae > Phascolarctos > Phascolarctos cinereus. Next base: position 247,649,138 of record NW_027555847.1, on the reverse strand, counting down.
ATCAGTAATCAAATGGTGATTTGTAGCACTTGCTGATTTCTGAAGTGGACATGCTCACACCAGACTCAGGACACCCCTGCCTTCCCCTGGAAGAGATAATTGCCAGGGAAATTAAAAGATTTATTGTTCTTGAGCCTAAGAAAAAGATCATGCCCCCAGATGAGCAGTATTTAGAAGGGCTGGTAGAAATAATTCTAATTCGGTACAACTTGCTCTCGGAGGAGAACAGAGCAACTAGTCACATGGTCTTTTTTCTGCTCTCCTTTAGGCAGGAATCAGTCTCCCTTTGAGAGAGATGGGTAAAATTACAGAGATGTTTCTTCATATTTCCCTGTAAGCCACATTTAGGCAATCCATGTGTCTATACACATCTTACATGGGCAACATGCACAGTTACACAAGTACAGGACATGGAGAGTTAACAGAAGATGAATTTTAAAAAAAGAATGGCAAAGTCCTGTAAGAATAATGTCAGAGGTACTGAAGTTCAGAATGCATTGAGGCTGGGAGGGAAAGCTAAGGATTATAAAAATGGTGGTTGAGAGACCCTCATAAATTGCTTAGCCACCAGATAAGATTTTTCTGCTGGCCTAGAAACTCCCAATAATGAACCCTAAGTGCTTAATTCCATTTGTGATTGAGGCTTACCTGAGGCTCTTTTCTTTCCTTTCAAACTGAGCCTTTTTATTGCGTAAGTTTGGGTTTCCATTTGCATTGTCCTTGTAGTAGCAGGCATCCATAGGGGAATTATTGGATGTTCATTGGTATAGGAACCCAGAGACGATTTTCCTAGGCCTTCAGGGGATCATCTGTGGGACTCCTAGAGAAATTTTGGTGTGTTATGTGTGGAAAAGAGACACCTAGAGATTTTGTCTGCATTCCAACTGAGAGGCACAATAAAATTGGCAGATGACATAAAGCTAAAAAGGATAGTGTCTGAATATCATTGGTACCACTGAATGACTTGAGTCAAGATTCTAAAAGATCTTGGTGGGTGATTCTTTGGGTTGAATAAATTAAGACAAAGCATAATAGGGATATATGCAAAGTCTCACACATAGGTAAAACAAATCCACTTCACAAGTCCAACATATGCAAGGTGTGACTAGATAGGGGTTCAATTAAAAAAAACTGACTCTTTTAATAGACTGCAATCTCAACATGAGTCATTCGTGTCATATGGAAAGGAAACTAATAAAATTGTAAGCTGCATTGTCAGAGGCATGGATATCATCCAGGAGTTCATACCTTGTGAGGAAGATGTTTAGCATGTAAAGAGAAGACTTAGCAGGGATGTGATCATTGCATGGGATAATGGATAGAGCAGTATATTGGAGGCAGGAAGACCTCTATTACAATCCTGCCTCAGACACTTACTGGCTGTGTGACACTGGGTAAGTCACTTATCCTCAGTTTCCTCAACTGTAAAATAAGAGGGTTGGGCTCTGTGAACTCAGAGGTCCCTTTCAGCTCTTGATCCATGATCCTGTGAAAAGCGTTTGAAGAACTGGCCTGTGGAAGAGGGCTCAACTTGGTTCTAGAGAATAGAGCCAGAAGCAATGGGTAGAATTTTCTTTTTTTTCTTATTAATTTATTTATTTTTAGGTTTCAACATTCACTCCCACAAGATTTTTGAGTTCCAAATTTTTTTCCCATCTGGTAGAATTTTCAAAGAAGAAAATTTAGGATTGATGTAAAGAAAAACTTCAGCAGGCAACTAGGTGGCACAGTGGATAGCAGGCTGGGCCTGAAGTCAGGAAGACTCATCTTCTTGAGTTCAAATCTGGCCTCAGACATTTCTTAGCTGTGTGACCCTGCTGGTCAAGTCACTTAACCCTGTTTGCCTCAGTGTCCTCATCCATAAAATGAACTGGAAAAGGAAATGTCAAACTACTCCAGTATCTTTGCCAAGAAGACCCCAAATGGAGTCATGAAGAGCTGGACACCACTGAAGCCACCAAAGAACAACAAAGAAAAACTTCAGACTGATCAGAGTTATTCAGAAATGGAATAGATGGCTTTAGGAAACAGTTCTTCTCACTTGAAGTCTTTTAGCAAAAAAGTGAATGACCGCATACTAAATTTATGATAGAGGGGATCCTTATCCAAATATGGGTTGGACTAGATGGCCTCTAATACCCCTTACAATTGTGAAATTTTGTGACTCAGTAAAATGGAAATTGGGGGCCTTTGCAGACTCAGGCAATCAATACCAAAGGACTGAGTGATCTCTTTTTATTATTTTTCAGTGTCCTTACTTCCCCCAGTTTCCCTTTGATCCTAAGGGGTTCATCATGGAAACTAGGAGAGAGTGGAGAATAGAGTTTGGTTAAGGGAAGATTGATGGTAGGAATGGGGTAGATTATTGGATGGGAAGGGCTTGCCATATCATGTGAAGCCTCAATGTCCACAGTGCAAATTTCATAATGGCCTTGCTTTCCACCCACTCACTGTGATATGTGACTTGTCCTCATGCTGTGCTCCACAAGCAGACATTCTATGTGTTTTTCTCCCTTATCAAGAAGATGATGTTTGTTATGGGAACAGCATTGATCCAATTTATGTCAAATGAGCAATGTGGGATTGACTTATCTGGTACCACTAACATTATGGTTTGAGCCATATAAATTCCTTTATGATTTACTTTTAAAGCAAATTGGTCATATTACTGTGGAAGGGTAGGAAAGATGTGTTTAGGAGGCAGATAGAGGGAAAGGGTCTAGATGAAGCAATGTCAAATATCAATTCCCATGCCGTGGTTCTTATCAAGTAACTCTTAGGTCAATAGGTAGATCATTTGGGGCCTCTTTTGAGAAGTCCTGTAGTAGGTGGGTCTGAATTCTACTACTAGCCACATCACCATGGGCAAGTCGCTTAGTTTCTCTGAGTCTCAGTGATTAATAAAATGGGGATATTCATATGTGCACTACCTTCCTCACAAAGGATGTTGTGAGCAAAGTGCTTTGTAAACTTTATATAAAAGTGAATTACCATTGCTATTATTTCAATTCTTATTTCTTGGTGACTGTTCTTGATCCAGAGACACTATTTGTTTCTCCACAAGGCCCCCTCAGGTGCCATCTTCCTTCCTAATCTCTACCTCCTACAGTTCCTGCACCCCACTTTATAGAAGTAATTCCTTCACCGTTTTGAATTTCTCAAAAAAACTGAGAGATTTGAAATTTCTTATGTATTTAAAGTATTTTCTAACTTGTCACTGTTATTTGTTTATACTCAGTGCTTCTTACTAGATTGTAAGCTCCTTGAGGGCAGAGACTGCGTTGTTTTTTATCTCTGTATCCCCAATTTCTAGAGCTATGACTTTGATCAACCAACTAATCAACAAACATTTATTAAACACCAAGGCACGATGCTGGGTACTGGTGATCTTTGGACAGAAGTGAAATAGCTCCTGCCCTCAAGGAACCTACATTCCCTGTGGGGAGACTATATATATATGTGTGTGTATGTATGTGTGTATATACATACACACACACACACACGTATGCATACATATATATACACACATATACATATACACACATGCACACACATATACATATACACACATGCATATACATATATACATATATACACATATACACATATGCACACATATATAACACACACATATATGCACACACATACACACATATACACACATATATACAAACACATATATACATACACACACATATACACGTGTATACACACATGTATACACACACATACACATATATACATATATACACACATGTATACACATATACATATATACACATGTACACATATACATACATACACACATATATACACACATACATATATGTATATATGTATAAAACAAAGTAAATGGTAACATTTAATGTAATGCTTAACATTTGTTGCATGGGATGTTTGTTAAACCACATGTAGTTGGCCTCTCTGAGAGCCAGAGAGCAGGTGAGGAAGACAATCATCTATCACTAATTTTCCATTTTGGTTTTTTCATTATGGGATCATAAATATTAAACCTGAAAGGGACCTTTGAGGTCACTTAGTCCACTTTATAGGTAAGAAACTGAGGCTCAGAGAAGTGGATTGGCTTGACTGAGGTCACAAGGCAGAAAATGTCAGAGCTAGGCTTTGAACCTGGGTCCTCCGACTAAATCTGGCAGGTACTGTCTTTTACCTTTCGTTGTATCCCTAGCACTTAGCACGTGATTTGGCATGTGGTAGTCACTTACTAAATGGACTGGCTGTACTTTGTGGCCTCTACACTAATGATGTGGAGAGAATGCTGCCTGTGAAGTGATCAATTCTTTTCTTGCAAAGAGGACCAAAGTTACCATCTCAAAGATGCCACTGAAGTAACCTTGCATTATGTACCTTGCTTGTGATGGATTTGGTCAGGGCAGTGAGTCTGTAAGGCTGACACATCCCCACTGTGACTAATCATTCTGAAGCAGGAGACAAGAAAGAAGACTGAACAACTTATTATTGGCACAGAATGAAGAGTTCAGGGACACTGGGACCTCATTTCTAGTTCTGCTAACATCGTATAATGAGTTGCAAATGATCTTCCTCTGTGTTTCAGTTTACCCATCTGTCAAATGTTAATAATGGCATCTGTCTCACAAGATGATGTGGACAGTAATATTTTTCTCATAAAAATGTATTGTATTGGCGCCCAGAATTATCTTTGAGCAAAATGCTGAAGGATTGACTTTTTTTTTTTTTTGGTGTCCATCTGCCACTCCTTTGAGACCCTTTCCCCTACATTTGTCACATAATGCTCTTTGCTTCCCTCTGGTTGCCCTGAGTCTTGGAGAGTACTCCATGTTCCTAATTTCTTCCCCTTCCTCCAATAAAAATTTTCTCTTCTTCTGTTACTTTTTCTCAGGGCAATGTGGTTGTTGTTCAGTCATGTCCAACTATTCATGACCCCATTTGGGGTTTTCTTGGCAAAGACACTAGAGTGGTTTGCCATTTCCTTCTCCAGTTCATTTTAAAGATGAGGAAACTGAGGCAAGTAGTGTTAAATAAGTTACCCATCAGGGTCACACAGCTAGTAAGTGTCTGAGGCCAGATTTGAACTCAGGAAGATGAGTCTTCCCTGACTTCAGGCCCGGCTCTCTATCCACTGCACCACCTAGCTGCTAAGGGCAATAGATGGGTAGTAAAAGAAGTCTATTTCTGCTAAAGCATTAGGTAGCTAAGGTATTATATTGCCTTTAAGAACCGCTTCTCAACCCTTAAGAAATGACCAAGCATAATCTTATGGATAGAGCATTGGACTTGGAGTCAGAAGAGACCTGGGTTTGGGCTAGTCATTTAACCTGTCTTAGCTGCAGTTTTTTATCTGTAAAATATATGGTGTACAATTGAAATAGCTTCATCTTGAACAATAATAATAAACAAGTAATTGACAATCAAAAAATGGGAAATGGACAAGAGAAATTACATTGACACCAGCTATTATTGTTTATTGTTAATCCTTCATTGTTGAAGAGGACCAATGACATCACAAGGGTGATGACTCGGGTTTAAGTGATGCGGAGTTGCAGAGTCATCAGCCTTGATCTCACCTCCAGAGTCATCAGAGTCCAGCGGCAAGACAAGAGTCAAGACAACTGGCAATGGCCCAGGAGGCAGTGGGTGACCTTGGTCTTTTGGAATGAGGATCTTTCCAATTATAATTTTATCTAAAAGCCTAATCAATATAAATTAATTACAAGAACCCAGAAAGTGCCTTAATTAACAAAAATCTGATTTATTTGCCAAACTGAGGGAGATGACTGTAGAAGGCAATAAAGGTTGGACTATAAACTGATTTGTAAAATGTTATAAAGAAGGATGATAGATGATTAAGAGTGGTATCATTTCATAAAGCAAAGAGAAGCATTGTAGGGGAAAACCAGGTTAATGAAAGTATGGTTAGATATCTAATAAAGCAAAGTCATAACAAGGGCATTTGAGAATGAAAATGGACAGACAATAAATAGAAGAAAAATGGAAAAGAGCTGTGAATCATTATAACAAACTTTCTCCATCGAGGACAACAAAACCACCCCACTTGGACCCTAACTTCATGATCCTCATTGGGAAGTGAGAAATAACACTAATGAGAACAAAGATGAGAAAAGCAGGTGTTTATAGAGGTGATCCATGCTGTAAGGATATTAGGGAATCAGTATATTGTTGTGGCATTTGAAGGAAGTGAAAGGCATGGAAAGAAATCTTAGACATTATTCCTGAAAAATGGTGACTAACATAAAACATCAGTAACTACCAAACTTAGTTGTCTATGCTCCCATCTATAAAAAATCAAAGGCATCCACAATGAAGGTATCAGTATGAAAGTAGCAGGTATTCATAGCTTATATTGAACAATGGATCCCATCTTTACCATTTCACAATTTCTGGAAAGAAGTAGAGAATGTAAGTTCCCACTATGCTTGTTATTAGTTGATTAGGAAAAAACATTTGATTCAGTAGAGCAAAATTCTGATTTACAAGTTCTTTTACAATAATGTATCTCCCATCAAAACCAGTCAACATTCCATGAAAGATATAACAATGGAAATAATTCTGTACAACAACCTTTGATCATTAGTATCAGGTGAGTCATAAAACAGAGAGACGCGTGATCACTCAAAATGCTTGCTGTTGTGATGGAAGAGATCCATCTCAGAGTCACAGGTAAAGAAGGATTCATTGTGGATAGTGAGGTCTTCCAGATGTTCTTGTTTATGAAAGACATTGGGCAGATTGCATTTAACCCTAGGACATTGCAGAGCTTCCTGGAAGAGATTTATAATCAGGTATGCCTCAGGCAGTTACAATCTGTGTGACTCTGGGCAAGTACTTTAACCTCTCTCAGCCTCAGTTTCCTCATCTGTAAAAATAAGGGTAGTAATAGCACCTACCTCATAGATTTACTGTGGGGCTCAAATATAATAATATATGTATAGCATGTTGTAAACCTTAAAGCACTATACAGATCTCCTCCTCCTCCTTCTCCTCCTTCTTCTTTCTCTTCCTCTTCCTCCTCCTCCTCTTCCCTGACCCATCCACAAAAAAAGTAGATGAACAGATTACAAGATGCATTTGGATGGACAACCTATAGAGCTTGTCCATCAGTATATTTGGGTTAGACAATATATATGGAGAGTGAATTGGGCCCAGACATGAAGAGGAAGAGAGCTTGGCTGGATTGCTCTTGGAAAACTGCAAAGCTCCTGAAGTGATCACCAAGATTTCCATGAAAGCAAAGGCTTATCTTTTCAATACCATCATTCTATTATTGTCATGATATGGCAGTGAAAAATGGAAAATATAAGTCTTTGAAGAATTAAAATGAAGGTAATGGAAGGGTACATAGTAGGTGTGACCAGGCTGCAACATGTAACCGATAAAGTCAGAAATAAAAGATGTCAATGAGGAATTGTATGATAGGAAGATAGAATGAGTTGGTCATATAGCAAGGTCAAGGGACGACAGATGGACAGCCATAGTGCTCATCTGGTACCATTGTTGTTGTTGTTTGTCCTTCATTCTCAAAGAGGACCAATGATATCACAAAGGTCATGTCATGACTTGCAAGTGAATTGGATGCAAGTGATGGAGGAGTATTCAAAGTCACCAGCCTCATTCTCTCCTGCAGAACCATCTGGATCTAGTGGTAAGATATAGATCAAGATGACTGGAGATGGCCCAGGATGCACTGGGAGACCTTGCTCAGGTTTTTCCCAGGTCTCAGTCAGTCTGAGGCAATGCCCATTCAGTGATTAAGGCTAGGTAAGAAAAGAGGCAAAGGATGGCCTTTTTTATCTAGTCCAAAAAAAATCAATCTGGGAGGGGAAGACCCTCAGGGTTCCTGGCCAAAATAGAAACCATTGCTGTTTACACTCTGAGCCATCAGAACTCAAACAGTGACCAATGTCATGATGAATTCAGGGAGGCCTCCAGCACACCAGATGGACCCCTTGTGGCAAATTTATGGAAAGACATGGAATAGGGTCATCATGAAGGATAACTTTAAAAATGGGATCACAAATACATTTGAGAACTGAGTGTGGTACATTGCCCCTCTCAATTATTTTACTGTTTCTGCCCAGTTTTAACAACACCCTCCATTATTACACTTTGCAATCAATCAATCAATCAGTCTATGAGTCTTTATTGATCATCTACTATGAGTCAGAAATTAAATTAGGCACTTGGAACACAAAGAAAAAAGGTGAAGCAGTTACTTTTCTCAAGGAGTTTCCATATTCTGGGGGGTGACAACATGTACACATATAAGTATATACAAAATATGTGTAAGTTCTGAGCAAGGGAAAGTCACTAATAGCTGGAGGGCTCAGAAAAGGTTTCTTCTAGGAGATGGCATTTAAGCTGAGCTTTGAAAGGAACTAGGGATTGTAAGAGATGGATGTGAGAAGGAAGCACATTCCAGTCATGGGAACAACATAAGCAAAGGCTTGGTGATGGCATGTCAAATATGAGGAACAGCAAGAAGGCCAATTTAGCTGGATTGCCGAATGAGTGAAGGAGAGTGATACATAATAAGGCTGAAAAGAGAGGCTGGAACCAGGTTTGATAGGTCTTAGATACCACAGGAGAAGTTTTTGCATTTTAACTAGAGTTCATTGTATTTGAGTGTGAAAGTGGCATGGTAAGACCTGTGCTTTGTGGAGGATAAACTGGAGAGTCGGGGAAAACATGAGGCAGAAAGATCAATGAGGAAGCTATTAATAATGAGTCCAGGCAGGAGGTTATGAGCCCCAGAACTAGAATGATGGCCATGTGAGAGAAGAGAAGGGGATGTATATGCGAAATATCATAGAGGTAGAACTGATTAAGATTTGAAAACTTACTGGATATAGAGAGTGAGTGAGAAACAGTATGTTATCATGCAATGGTTTCCAACATTTTTGTTCTTGAACCCTTTTTTGACAACAAAGGAATGTGTTGAGAACCCCAAGGGTAATTTAATACTATTCATAATATTCTGCAGTTATTTGCCACTTGAGGCACCATTAAAGATTTTTAACATGAACCCCTTGGACTAGTATGGTAAATTCCCAAGGCCTTCCCAAACCCCTGGATGGGAACTACTGGTGTAATGGATAGTGTGTTAAATTTGGAGTCAGAAAGACTTGGGTTCAAATACTGCCTTTGAGATTTATTAGTTGTGTGACACTGGACAGGTCACTCAGTTTCCTCACTTGTCTGCCTCAGTTTCCTCACCAGTAAAATGAAGGGGTTAGACTCAGTAGTCTCTAAAATCCTTTCCAACTCTAAAATCTATGATCTTATGATTTGTGGCTATGAGGTTGTGAGCCTGAGTGGCTGGAAAAATGGTAGTGACCTCAACAGTACTAGGGAAGTTTGGAAGAAGGATGAGTTTGTGAAGAAAGATAATGAATTCTGTTTTGGACCTGTAGGGTTTGAGGTGCCTCTAGAACAGACTGGCCCATGGGCCACCTGTGGGCTGCATGTTGTGCAAACCTGCTCTCGAACATCCACTTTGAAACATCCAGAGGGCATCTGGTGATGTAGTTGGAGAGCCTCTTGACTAAATGTCCCCAAGAGCCCTAGGCTTAATTCTTATTTACTTCCGTTTGTGTAACTGTTCCGTCAAAGATTCACCTGTGACAGAGAGGGACTGGGTACTCTTTGGGGAATTTCTTGCCTTTTTGGCTTTTTGCTACCTCCCACTAAATCTAGGAACATCTAGGAACAGTGTGTTGTCACCAGTTTCCCTTCTGAGAGTGTTGCACAAGCACGCACACATAGTGAAGAAAAACTAACAGCGGAAAAGCTCTATTGACAGGTCAAAAAAATCAATAGAACATTACAGAGTTTATGGAAAACAACAGCATCGACCAGTGAGCAACATTCTTCCCCAGAGAACAGTAGTGTTTCATTCCCTTAAGGTCATGAACTAGATAGGATTCCTAGCAGGGATGTGCCTCCTCATGTAATTTCCCTTGTCCTTTCCCCCTCCAGGTTTCCCTGGCTTCCTTCAAGTCTCACTAAAATCTTACCTTCTGAAGGAGACTTTCTCAGTCTTCCTTATTCCTAGGCCTTCCCTATGTGTTTTTTTCTCCAATTTATCCTTGTGTGTATCTTGTTCATACACAATTTGCATGTAGTCTTCCCCATTAGGTTGTAAGCTCCCTGAGGGCAGGGACTGTTTCTTTCTTTGTATCTCTAGTACTTAGCACAGTGCTTGGCACATAGTGGGCGCTTAATAAATGTTTGTTGACTTGATTCTGAGCAGTTGGCATTCTTGACTTGTTCCATGAATGTGCAGTGTAACTCTGAAGGTATCATAAAAAGCACTTTTCTGTAACAATCCTCAACCCTGTAGGGCAGAAGGAAATACTTAAGGGCTTTTCTTTCTTGGAAGGTGACAGTTCTCTCAAAATTTCAGCTCAAATTCACTGCAACACCTTCAGTCTGCACAAGTAAAGTACACGCTTCTGCCTTTTCTCTGGAAATGAGTCTTCATCACAGACATCAGTGTGATATATGGTAACTCGAAAATCTGACATCCTCTTTCCCCAAGACAGTGCATGATTTGCCTGAGTGAATTCCCCTTACCGGTTTAGAAGATTTTAAAAGTGTTCCAATTTCCCCACAATTGTCTCTGAATAATCTGTGAGTCTCCCTTGGAGTGATTGGGTGAGATTATTCAAGTCACCTTTACTCCTACTCACTCTCTAGGGCAGGAGCCATGCAGGGAAAACACGCGCTCCTCCAATGATACCTCATGCTAGGAAAATGGACAGAGGGAAAAAAAAAGTTATGATTACATTTGTTTCAGAGGGAAACAAGATGAATTTGATTGAATTCCTTTTAAGTAAGGTTTTATTCCTGAGTTGTTCAGCAAAGATATTTTTTATTCTTTGCTTCCTGGAACTCCTACTGTGTTAGGACATAGCAACAGAATGGACTAGGTTTCCACTGGACCAGGAATTAGTGTAGTCATTAGAAGATTACTCAATACTCTCACAGAAGTCCATTGAACCCCAAGGATTTTTCTCAACTAAGACTATGTAGGCCAGAAAGTTACAATAATTTTACTGACATGAAAAGAATCAAATCTATTTTTCATTTGTATGTTGTATTTACATTTGTTCAGCAAAGCAAGGATTTTCTGGGAAATTGAGAGGCAGAATGGCATAGTGGATAGTGAATTGGCCTTTGATTCAGGAAGACCTCGGTTCAGACCCTTCCTCTGACATACTGACTGTGTGATAAGTCACTAAGTGACTCTAATACTGTAAGTAACAGAGCAGGCTCTAATCTGAATTAATAAATAGTTTCCTAGACCAATGAAATTGTAGGTCCTGGCTCCCTACCTCTCCCACAGCAGAAAAGGGCCAACTAGGATTTACCAATTATTGTCACTTTGTAGGTATGATAGGGATGAGATTATTAATTTGTATTGAAAAGATTGAATCTGTATAATACTGTGATTTAGGTGAAATTTGCATTCAATACTCTTTCAATATCCTTCCCCAAACCTAAGGCACTTAATATGCTAGCTTTCCGCTTACCATCTTCCCAAGCCTACCCTTCTCTCTCCCTGTTCTCACACTATTCTGCCTACCTTATCTTATTGGTTCCCAATCAAATCCAACCAATTTTACTTGCCAGGTTAGTGTAGGTGAGGGGCTAAGTAATTTCAAAGTTCTCTGTGCTGCTGAGTGAGAGCTAGTGAATTATGTCATAAGTGTACTCTTGTTGCTCCCCTGCTAACAGCTGCATTTTAACTGGATTGTCTTTGAGATAATGTGTTAATGTATTAATTCAAGGAATTAACTCTAACAGTTAGATTTTGTGATGAGGAGATCTTTTTGGCTGGGAAGGATGCTTTTTGGTGCCCATCAAATTCAACCAAAATTTCAATTCATTCAAGCCAAAAATCAGTCAAAAAGCATGTGTGTGTGTGTGTGTGTGTGTGTGTATACATATATGTATATATATACACACATATGTATATAAATGTTATATACATGTACATATAATATATATAATACTAATAATACATATTATACATGTATGTGTATAAGTATATATAAAAAACAAATTTGAGTATGACTGGTATGACAGGACCAATATCTATTAGAGTTTCTTCTTCCTTGCCTCCCCAGCATGGATTAGAAAAAGGAGACAAGTAACTTAGGAACCATACTCGATTGGCCCGGGGATAGGGCAAGGCTGAAGCTATGCTTCCCTTGATGCAGCTTCCTGATGGCTTGTCGCTGTGTTGATGTGGTTTCCTGGTTACCTAGGGGCATAAAAAGTCCCACCAATTTGGAGTTGGGGTCCCTCCTACTTGGTGGATATTTGAAGACCATGGGGATCACGACACCATGCCCTGCTGATCAGACAGAGGTCATGACTATAGTTAAGTGCCATGATATCCTTGGTGCATATCCTTGCTATGTTAGGGCAAAGTAAATCTCCTTTTGTTGACTGTTCGATAACTTCTGAGTGCCTCATTTCATCTCAATATCAAACCTGAACTGGTTGAGCTGGCGGAAGGGTGTTTTGAATATCAAGGATGGGGTGATCAAAGGATGGCCAGATACAACATGGTGGCACCTAGTGGCAAAGGTCCTTCTGGTCATGTATGTGAAGTCCTCTCTATGGGACAGGGAGCATCTCCCTACTGCATGAAAAGATTAGTTCAATGAGTGCTAGAGGAGGCTACCAGAGAAGATAAAAAAGTGCCAAGTGTAGCACTCCCTGGTTTGTTGGCCCTTCTGCAGAAGTTGTAAGTTCAGTATAATAAGAGTGAAAATGAATTGACCCAGTAACTAGAGACAAGTCCCTAGCTTCAGCACTCAAGGCTGAGGACCAGCTAATGGAGCTGATGGTCATGCAAGTGAAGGATTTCTCCCAACTGAAGAGCAGACAGACAGGCCACAGAAAGGAACCCACAGTCTGGTCTCTAACTCAAAGCTTTCACTGTATCCCACTGAGATCAGAGCCATGAGAAAGGAGAATGAGAGCAGAAGTGAGGAAGAGAATTGGGAACTTCAGCTTTTGTTTAAAAAAAAACACTATTGATCAGAGAAATGCAAATTAAAACAACTCTGAGGTAACACCTATCAGAGTGGCTAATATGACAAAAAATGGAAAATGTTGGTTTACCAATGGCTCCATCTGCTAGAAGAGAGGCATATGAAACAGAACTTTAGCAGCACGAATCTGTTAACAGGGGATAGATGCATCAGGGAATAAGGGTCTTTGGCTGGCTTGTGAGAGAGCCTTGAGGGAAGGGCAGAGAACATCTTCATCTACATTGATTCCTAGACTGTGGCCATGCTTTTGGCCAAGTGATCTGAGGCCTAAAGAGCACAGGACTAGACAATCAAAGCCCCTTTGGGGTCAGAACCAGTGGAATTTTGCTCTTTCCTTCCATTGCATACAGTTGTTTGTGGGGCATTTCAGCACCTATCAGATACATCATGGGCTAAACAACCATGTTGGAGCCATCACAAGAACAGCCGAAGCAGGGAAGAGGTTTTAGTGTCAATATGGACATTGGGATGATGGTGCCATGTTGTGCAGGGCATAGGACCATGTGATTCCCCCTAACTAAGGATATGGCAGCTATTCTTGCTCAGTTGGGGTCCTTGTGCCATTTGGAGTATCCACCAAACCCATGTGGTTAACAACCTGTCCTTAATTGGCAACATGGCATTCTCCCATCTCAGGACAAGAGGTTTATTCCTGCTAACCAACAGCTGCTTCATTATACCTCTGTTTGCCCATGTCAATCCATATCTATGACAAATCACTGATACTCTAGGATGGGAAAGGGCTCTCTATTCTAGGGATTTCTGGGACGCAGTCTCTAGGAAGATTTCCCTGATAAATATGGACTGTTTTTAGACATGGTTCTGGCTGACCCTCTCCTTCCTTCCTCCTTCCCCAGCAGAGAGTCATCTTGGCCTCAAGGACCTCCTTCACTCAGAGGGCTCTGCACTCCCTGTACAAATAGCCCACTCCTGGGGCAGCTAGGTGATGCAGCGGATAGAGCACTGGCTCTGGAGTCAGGAGGACCTGAGTTCAAATCCAGCCTCAGACACATAAAAATTCACTAGCTGTGTGACTCTGGGCAAGTCACTTAACCCCAATTGCTTCACTAAAAAAAATAGCCCACATCCCTCTCAGGGGGATTCTCTCCTTCTGGGAAGGAACAACTCCTTCCTAGAAAGGACTTGAGGACCAAGGCATGACATTGGCTGGAGGTATTTTGCTTTCTAATAGCACAGGGAAAGTGAAATTTTTGCTATATATCCCAAGTGAATGTGATTTACTTAGAAGAAAGGGGAGCCTCAAGCTGATTCAGTGGTAATTCTGAGTCTGTAGTGGGAGTGAGGGAAAGTCTTTAGCCCTTGTGGAAAAAGGGGGCACCCTTTCCAAAGAAGCTTATAAGGGGACAAAGATTTTGTATTATTCCACTGATGTGGCTCGCAGGGAGAGACAGTTTTTATTGGGTGAGCCAGGGAACACTGCGTGGGGTGGTGGTAGTGGGAGAGCTTTGATATTCACTTAGATCCTGGGTCAGGTTGCATGCAAGGGATCACTTTACCACATATGACCCTGATGCATGATAAAGAATTGTACACTGTGCCAGAAATCAACTGTTCCATGGCCCTGATGTTCCTGATGCTGCTCCTACTCGTTGTTATCACCTTATATCAGGAGAAGAAGCTGTGACTTCTGAAAGTATCATCTGTGCCCCATCCCTGATTTTCCTGGTGCTGCTCCAGCTCATTGTCACCAGCTTGCATTAGTTGATTCACTGTAGACTGCAAAGATTTGGCATTCCCCTCCACACGAACTAGAAAATCATTGAAATCTGAGCCTTAATCCTTCCAAAAAGTCTAGGATTTTTGGCTTTTGTTTTGCTCCATAATTTAAAAAAAAACATTTTATTTGTTCTTTTTTTTGTCTCTTGGCAGCATTTGGGGGATGGGTGGTGGGGGGTGAGGTATGTGGGGGGAGGGGTGATGTCTGTACCTTTTTATTTTTCTCTTAGTACTGCTTATGACAAGAGGATTGTCCAGTAAAAGCCTTGGAAACATTTACGTGATGGAAGATCTGGAGATCCTTAGGACTTTGCCACCATGTGATAGGACATGTTATATGGCAGCACCATTATCTACCAGGGATTCCCACCTCCTCTCCTCGATGTAGGTTAGGAACAAGGGGGAAAATCAGTCCTAGATTGGCCTAGAGGTGGGGCAAGGTTCAAGTTTTGCCTCCCTTGATGAAGCTTACTGGTAACCCCTGGCTGTGTTGATGTGACTCCCTGGTAGTTCCTACGCAGGTTAGGTCTGGCCCCTCCACCCGGGTGGATGAGTGGAGACCACATAGAGTCATCACACTCTGCCCTGTGGACCTGGTTAAGTTTCTAACTGGAGATAAGGGAGCTACAGCTTTAGGAGCTAAGAGGGTGATATTTGTTGTTTATCCTTTGTTCTCAAAAACCACCAATGACATCACATTCTTGACTTGCCCATGAGTTGGATTTAAGTGAGGCAGAGATGCACAAAGTCATCAGCTTCACTCTTTCCGGGGAGTCATTGAAGTCCAGTGGCAAAATAAAAGTCAGGACAACTGGTGACAGTCCAGGATACAGTGGATGACCTTGGCTATTTCATGCCTGACCAAGTTCCAAGCATTCCACGGTGCCTACTTCAGGCATCTTCCTGGCCACTGGAACAAATTGTTCTCATCTGCCCATTCCACTATGAGAAGTCTTCACGTTCTTGGGGTAGACATTCCCCTAAGTCACCCATGGGTTTGAGGTCTGCCAGTTACCCTTAACATGGTTTAGCCCATCTTTGGAGAGGGTTTATTGGGGTGTGGCTGCTGTGCATGCTACAGCTTCTTGGAGCTATAGGTGAGAGTTGGGTGAAAGGTAGCCACCAAAAATGGATGAGCAGCCCTGAAAAGAGCTCTGCAAGCCCTCATATCAGATGTGCTAGTCCTATTTTTATTTTTTCCCAATTCCGTGTAAAAAATTTTAACCTACATTTTTTACAATTTTAATTTCCCTGTTCTCTCCCACTCTCCCTTCCTTTCCCCATCATTGAGAAGGCAAGCAATTTGATCAAGGTTTCACATGTGCAGTTATGCAAAACACATTTCCATATTAGTCATGTTGTGAAAGAAAACACAGACAAAAACCCCTTGAAAAATAAAGTGGAAAAAAAACGAGTTTGCTTAAATCTGCATTCAGATTCCATCAGTTTTTTCTCTGGAGGTGGGTAGTATTTTCATCACAGGTCCTTCAGAATTATTTTAGATCTTTGTGTTATTGGGAATGGCTAGGTCATTCACAGTCGATTGTCACACAATATGGCTGTTACTGTGTACAATGTTCTCCTGGTTCTGCTCACTTCACTTTGCATCAGTTCCTGTAAGTCTTTACAGGTTTTTCTGAAAGCATCCTGCTCATCATCTCCTTGTTGTTTAACCTTGCTATGTTAGGGCTAAGAAAACCTCCTTTTCTTAACCAATTCAACTTATTAGTGCCTCATTTTGTCCCTACATTGAAATGGAACTAACAAGGTGCTGGAGTCACCCAGTAGGTGCTAAGCTGAGTAATGAATGCTATGAGATAAGATCAGAGAGAATTCACCTTTGGTTGAGATGATAAGCGATTCATTCACTCAGTCCTTCCATCCCCACTAACTGTCATTCTATATCTCTTCTGCCCATAGTGGCTAAATTTCTTGGAAAGGCCATCTCTTCTTAATCCCTTGTGATCTGGCTTCTGACCATATCATCCCACTGAAACCTCTCTCTAAAGTTACTAATGATCTCTTAATTACCAAATCCAATGACCTTTTCTCAATCCTCATTCTCATTGACTTCTCTGCAGCCTTTGACACTATTGATCACTATTTCCTCCCTGATATTCTCTTCTCTCAAGGTTTTTGGGGCACTATTCCCTCCTGGTTCTTGGCCCACTATTCCCTCCTGGTTCTTGGCCTACCTATCTGACTGTTCTTTCTCTGTCTCCTTTGCTGCATTCTCTTCCATATCACACCCTCTAACCATAGGTGTCCGTTAGGGTTTGGTCCTGGGCACTCTTCTCTTCTCCCTCTACATTACTTTACTTGGTGCTCTTATCAGATCCCACAAATTGAATTACCATTTCTGTGCTGATGATTCTCAAATCTACCCATCCTGCTCTAAACTCTCTGCTGAACTCCAATTTTACATTTCCAACTACCTTTCTAGACATCTTAAGCTCAACATATTCAAAATGGAACTCATCTTTTCTCCAAACCCTCCTCATCTCCTACCTTTCCTATTACTGTAAAGGGCAACGCCATCTTCCTAGTCCTTCAGGATCACAACCTATGAGTCACTCTGCATTTCTCACTATCTCTTCCCTCCCTCCTCTCCCCCCATCCAATCAGTTGCCAAGACGTGTTGATTTCAACTTTGCAAAATTTCTCCAATATGTCCCCTGCTCTCCTCTGGCACTACCACCACTCTAGTGTAGGTCCTCATACCTCACCCCTGGATTATTGCAATAGTCTGTTGGCGAGTCTGTCTGTCTCAAGTCTCTCCCTACTCATCCAACCTCCATTTAGCTGCTAAAGTGATTTTTGAAAAGCAAAGTTCTGATCATGTCACTCCTCTAACCCCCCTCCCCCAACTCAGTAAACGGTACTGTCTCCCTATTGCCTACAGTATCAAACACAAAATGCTCTGTTTGGCATTCAAACCTCTCCACTACCAACCCCCTCCTGCTTTTCCAGTCTTCTTATACCTTACTCCTCAATGTGCGTTCTTAGAACTGACCATAAACAAGCATTCCATCTCTTAACTTCTGGCATTTTTTCTGGCTTTCCCCCAACACTTAGCATAGTGCCTGGCACATAGTAGGCACTTAATAAATGTTTATTTATTGATTGAGGAAGTGGTATTTGACTTAGGCCTTGAAAGGTGGATGGGAGTTAAGTTAACAAGTTGAGTTAAGGAGAATGGGAAGGGCATTCCAGATATAAGAAAGAGTGTGAACAAAAGTTCAAAAATAACAACATATGGTTGTCAAATCACTTCTAGCAATGGTTATCTACCATTTATCTGGAAGCATGACTCTCTGTCTGTCTGTCTGTCTCTGTCTTCCTGTCTTTCTGTCTCTGTCTGTCTCTCTCTTTCCCCCTCTCTCTCCCTCCTCCTCCTCCTCTACTTTCTTCTTCTCCTCTTCATCTCTATCTGACTCAATGTATACTCTTGCTCTGTCTTCTCTATTTTGATCTTTGAATCTCTATCTCTCCCTCTCTCCTCCCTCTCTTCTCTCTTTTGGTTGCATGGTCTTTCTCCTCTTTCTCTCTCTCTCTTTCATGTGTGCTCTCTCTTTCATTACCACTCTCCTGTCTCTCTCTCTCTGTGTCTGTCTCTCTGTTATATTTACATATCTTTTTTATTTTTTAACAAGTTGAGAATGGTAACTCTAAGTAGCCTTGGAACTGTTCTTGAGAAATTTTTACTTTTCTCTTATTAATTTCTTATCATTCAAAGATAAGCATCTGTGTTGTAGTAGCTCTCGCTCTCTCTCTCTCTCTCTCTCTCTCTCTCTCTCTCTCTCTCTCTCTCTCATATCCAATAATCTGCCTTTAAATATGCTTAATCCCTCTCAATCTAAATAGGAAAGCAGCTACTAGGACTCCAAAGAATTTTTTCCATGGGAACCCATTTGCTAATGCTTTTGCCTTTAAATGTAAGGTGGATTAATCAGGGAACCCAGAGTTGATTAAATCATGTCCCTAGGTCTCATACAAGCACTCAAGTTACTAAATATATGTTGGGTATAGGGAAGCTTTTTTTCTACATGACTCTGAAAATTGACATCTTCAGTGAACAACAGCTAATCCAGCTTAGTTGGAGTGTAGAGTCATACCTAAAAATGGTCACCTACTTTGCCCATGAGTAGATGCAGTCTTGTCTAATGTGGGCAGTTTGGAGGACTTTTGAAAATTCTTGCCAGATATTCCTTTAGATTCAAAGGGAATAGATAACATGGTGACTGCTATACCTTAGTTTTCACAAGATTTCTATCTCTACCTATATATACTTCTTATCCATATATACTTTTTACTTATCTTCATTATAGAATGCAAAATCCTCGAGGCATGTGCTATATTTCTGTCTTTGTAAATTAAGAGTCTAACAGATCTTATTTACCTAATAAATACTTGTTGGATTGGATCCTAATGATTTTACTTGAATAATCTCCCTAACCAGTCTTCCTCATTTGTCCAAGAATAATGGTTGCGTTAGATCTAGTTGACTACATAGTATAGCCATCCTGCTTCTCTTGTTAAAAGAACATCACAGAACCTCAAATTATATCCTTTTTGGAGAGAAAGGAGAAAATCGTTATATGGAAATGCATTTGCCACTGATGTGGTAAGGAGAATATATCTCCCTGAAATCAGAGTCCCCTGCCTTTTCATTTTACTTCTTTTCAAGGCCTATGGATCTGTCTCCTTTCAATTATGAAAGGTCATAGGCAAGAAAGTACCTTCAAAAATACCTTCGAGGAAGGGAAGAAAAGAACCCTTGAGAGAATATCTCTTCTTAGGGAACAAAACTCAATCTGTACATTGAACGTGGCCAGACTGGATCAGTAATTCCTTTCTAGTTCCTTGATGTTATATGTTTGACTCTGTTGTCTACAGAAGCTTTGTAAACAGTCATCTATTTCTTTCAGTGGGACTACTGAATGCCGAAAGGCTGAGAAGGGATGAATACAGAAAGAAGGGCTAGAAGGGAAGAAATTGGAAGTGATCTATGACTCACTGATGCTAAATAGTCCATGGAAGCACAGAGATGCCTACTGAGAACTTTGTGTCCTAATAGATTAGAACATTGGACTGGGAACAAAAAGCATTTAACCTCTTGTGGCTTTTGGCAGCAGGCCAAAGATGGAGGAAGGGACAGAGTCAAAAGTTAATGGGTACTTAACTCTTCATGTAACATTTATTAAATTTCCACGCATACATGGCACTTTGCTTGAAAGACAGGTTAAAAACCTTTTGGCATAAGGGTTTACAATCTAAAACAAATAGCAAGTCCCAAGTATTCAAACTAAGATACATACATATGATTCAACATGCAGAGTAAGGACAGACTAGCAGGATAACAAGCAAGTAAAAGCAGCAAGGTCACTAAAGAGATAGGATCATCTCTCCACACTCCTTTTTATGATAGACAGATCTGGTGTTTGTGGCTGTGTGTATGATTGCCTATTTCAAAGGAGTTTAAGGTAGAGAACTTTACTTCATTTATTTTTTTAGGAAAATTTGTTTTAGGAAAATTTCAAGTAGGAGAGGAAATTTAAAGAAATCCTTAAAGGAGGGAGGAATAAATGCTTGGGATTCTAGGAACAGGAATTAAAGGAAAATAAGAAAAGGTGAGGGGTAAAAATGGGAAGATGTAATCCAATCCTGAAGATTCATAGACTTTTTCAACTTTTCAAGTAGGATGGATAATTTTTTCAGGTAGTATGTGTTAACAAAAATTTATCATTTAGAACACATTGTACAAGGTGCTTATTCTCGAGAAAAGAGACAATTTCCACAAATAAATTCCACAGCAACCACTCTGCCTTATTATATACCTTATTATGGAATGCAAAATATAAATCAGAAATCAAGTTTTTCCTTTTTTAATTTTTTCTGTTTTCTCCTTTCTTGAAGCTCTGCCCTGTTAGGACAGAGTATTCTATGTGATTCTATGTACCTTTTGGCAACTGACTCACAAATCACTTCCAGTAATGTAGTTAACCACCACATATCTGGAAGCACGACTCTCTCTCTCTCTCTCTCTCTCTCTCTCTCTCTCTCTCTCTCTCTCTCTCTCTCTCTCTCTCTCTCTTTCTCTCTCTCTCCTTCTCTGTCTCTCATCTTTGTCTCTGTCTCTCTCTGTGTCTCTCTCCATCTCTCTTTCTCTGTCTCTCTTTCTCTTACTTTCTCTTTTCTCCTCTTTCTCCCTCTTCCCCATCGCCATTTCCATTTCTTTTACATTTGAACAAGTGGAGAATGATAGCTCTAAGCAGCCTTAGAACTGTTGATAAGAAATTTTACTTTCCTCTTACTAGTTTCCTATCGTTCAAAGCAGCTGTAGTGTTGAGCCCCTTTCCTGAAATATCCAGATTTTCTACCTAGCAATGTACTTAAACTCTCTCAGAGTAAATAGGTAAACAGCTACTAGGTCTCCAAAGAGTTTCTTCCATGGGAACCCATTTGCTAATGCCTTTGCCTTTAAATTTAAGGTGGGTTAATAAAGGAATCTGAAATTGAGTAAAGCATGCCCCCAGCTCTTACACAAGCACTCAATGTACTAAATGTATATTGGGTAAAGAATAGCCTTTCCTCCACCTTTTTTTGAATAAATTTTTATTATCTTTTGTTTTTATACCACCAAAATTTCTGAGTTACTCTCTCCTCCCCTCCTCCTAAATAGCCATCCATTTCAAGAAGTTATATATATGATTATATAATATAATATAATATAATATAATATAATATAATATAATATAATATAATATAATATAATATAATATAATATAATATAATATAATATAATACAATATAATACAATATAATACAATACAATGTAATATAAGCATATATATGTGTGTGTGTATATATATATACATATATATACACATATATATACATATATATACACATATATATATACATATATATATACATATATATACATATATATACATATATATATGTATATATATATATATGGGCTAATCAATGGAATTAAGTGACTTGCCCAGGGTCACACAGCTATTAAGTGTCAAGTGTCTGAGGTCGTATTTGAACTCAGGTCCTCCTGAGTCCAGGGCTTGTGCTCTATCCGCTGCACCACCTAGCTGCCCCGAGAAGTAATATCTTTAAAGGAAAAAAAAGAGGAAAAAAAAATCTATCAATATGTAAAAAATAAAGTCTGAACATATATGCAATCTTCTATTCCTCTGTACTTCCCACCTCTGCAAAGGATAAAGGGGTGTCTCTTATATCTCTTATTTGGGGTCATGCTTGCCCTTTGCAATTTTGTAATATTCACTCTTGATTGTTTTGTGGTCATTGTTCTTTCCATTTAAATGATTGGGCAGCCTTTAGTTTCATTTACATAAACTGCACAAGATGTGAAGGACTCACAGAAGTCATAAAAAGATAAAGAACCATATAATACACTCATGTAACCCTTCAGCTCCCTCCACCTTCCAACTCCTAACCTCAGCTCAGAAAATCCAGGAATCCAGGACAGAGATAGAAAGTACTATTTTGTTATTTCATTTCATAGACCATGAAGAGTGGTGGCTTCTCTGACAAGAGTTTATCCTATTAATACTTAATCAATTAATCGTCTTGGAGATGCTCAGAGCTTTTGAGACTCAATCAGTAAGGTACAAGTAGGCATGGTGATCTCCATGGGGAGGAGCACCTCATATTAATCTAAACAAATGTCCGTGGTCTATGAACTCATCATGTTGTTTGGGGAACTCACCAAATAGATCAGGAATGCCCTTGATCAATCGTCCTTACATATATAAAGCAAATCCCTGTGCTTGAACACATTGAACTGGGAGATTTTCTGGAGGTTCAGAATATAGAAATGACACATCTTTTGCAAGTCAGGGGAGAATTATAAGATCTACAGAATTACTTAGTTACCAAGGAGAATTTTTCTCTCATTCTGGGACAAATAAAATTTTGTAATTCTGATTCTGTTGCATTCTTTAGGTATTCCATAGCTGGAAAGGTTATTTCAAATAAATAAGATTAATGAATATTATAACCCTTAATAATAATTATTATCATTAGAAAGTGACATCATTTTAAAGCCGGTACCCACACTTAATAATAATTATTATCATTGGAAAGTTACATCATTTTAAAGCTGGTATACACAGTAGAAAATTTGAATACCATAATGCCAAAAAAGAAAAGGAAAGAAAGAAACATGAAGAAAGGAATCTGGAAAACAAAAACATATGAGAAATTCTTGATTTACTTAATAAGTAGTTGCAGCAAAAATCAAAAGGTTAAAATGATATATGGCATCAAAACAGCTTAAATAACCAAATAGGCAATGCAATATCAACCAAAATTTTACTACAATAACCAGAGAAATAACAAATTCAGAGGTGAAAGAGAACATCTTAAAAAGGAACATGCGGAAAATTTAGGGTCATCTTTATAGGCACGGGAAGTCCAACAAAACGAAAACACAAGTTGTAAGAAATTAGAACCAGAAAGATTGTATGCTGTTAATGCAGAGCGCTCCAAAAGTCTTTCGGTCATTAAAGCTTTGAAAGAAATTAAAGCTTATAAATAATTTTGAAATTACATTTATTATTTAAATTATTATAGTTTTAAAATATAATAAGCTTAAAACTGCACCAAGCCTTTTGGGACACCCTGTACTGTAAACAGAAGAACAGTTATGTCAAGGGAAGTGACTGAAACTCTAGCTTCTTTACAAAACTGAAAAGTGCTGGGGCCAGGAAAGATGTATTATTATTGACTCAAATTCTCCACATTGGACCATGAATCACTAGCAAAATCCCTTACAGCTTCCTCTCAGGCACAAGCCTAATGACATGTTTCTTAACAGAAAGCATCAAGTGTCCATTACTAAAAGAGGAAAACACAAGCAACACTTCCAAATATAGACCAATTGTATGCTGTTGTAACTTATACAAAGTATATAATGCACCTTATATCACTAAAACAAATCTCCAACACTTACAAGAAAACCAGATCTTATTTGAGGAGCAAAAACAGTGTAGCAAAAATCCCAGAAGTATAAAGAGGAACTTATTATCAATTAAATAATTAGTGAACCAGCTGCCCCCAAATGCTGTAACATTTACACTGCCTTTATCGATTATCACAAAACCATTGAGCTGGTTCAGTACTCATGACTTATTCATGCTGCACATATAGGAAACAGGTTCTAATGTGGTGAGAGTGTTAGAGTATTTGATGTCCATGTGCAAAACTGTTGTCAATTTAAAAATATTTTACCACCACAATAATATCAAGAACAAGTCATATAAAATGCAAAATTATTGAGGGAGATAGTTCATGCTCATTCTATTTTGCCTAGCCTTAAATCCATTATAATTTTCCTTAAATAGAACCAAGTAATGCTTCCAAATAAAAGAGAAAGTCGAACTCAAAGAACTTGCTAATCACTTGATGTACATGGTTGACATCAAGCTGTACAGTCCCACTGAAAAACACATTGAACAATGCCTCCTTCTCATGGAATCTTTCTCTAATGATACCAAAATGTCATTTGGACACACTAAAAATAAAATTCTTAGTGTACAGCAAGGAATGACAAAGACTGAAGGTATTGGTCTTGAATCTGCAGGGCACATTAAACCAATAGATGAAAATATATCTACAAGTAGCGCATGACGATATTAAAGAGGAAGCTGTGGCCAACTATGTTATGAGACTTACTGGCATCCTGAAATCAAACTTGAATAGGAAGAACATATTTAAAGCAATGCCAGTCCTAATGTGCTCTTTTGGAACTGCAAAATGGAGCATAATAGATTTGGAAAGAAGTCTAACAAACCCATATAATATCAATGAAAAACCGGTCCATCACCCTAACACAGATATAGAAAGATTTACATTTTACCAAAATAAAGGAAGAGGATTGATTAAACATTCTTAGACCACACGACATAACATTGAGAAACCTACAGAAATGCTTTTGCAATAAGCAGGCATCACTTCATTGACAAAAAAATCATATTGTTAGCAGGTACACACCACTGGATTTGTAGAATGTAACTAGACATGCATTACTTCTGGATGGAGTCTATGAAATGGTTAATATCCAAGAATGTAGTCAGAAGTCCCTCTATGGGCAACATCTCTATGAACTCTGCCAATAATATGCAGACAAAGAAGCATTGAATAAATGGCTAAATTGTGCAGATTTGTTTGTATAAATGGAAGACTTTTTGATGGCTATTCAGGACCAGTTTATAAAAGGGTTATGCTTGGGGACCCTGCACTTAGTGGTCAATGTGAATTATATAAAGAAACAGAAACTGTGGAACATATCACTGCAAGCTGCAAAAATTTAGCTCCTACAGAATACCTAACAAGACATGACCTAGGCTAAGATAGAATTACATACGTGAAGCTCACTGTCTTTCATATATTCACTGATGACAAATCCCCCATACTGCAACTACAGACTTCAAAATAATCCTGGAGAGCTCAACCAATAAAGTTGTACTGAATGTTCTGATTTTCACAGACAGGGGTTTGCGCTCTTTGGATTGGTGAGTTCCCCCAGATCATCTTTGGGGCTGTGCTGCCTTAGTACTCATGGATTTAGAGAGCCAGATATTGGGTTCAGGTCAGGAACCCTTGTATCCTGTGTGATGAACAAAAATAGTAGCTGGAAAGAAATTCAACGACATAGGTGGAACAGTGGACTAGAAGCAGGAAGACTTGAGTTCAAATATGGTATCAGACATTTCCTAGTTGTGTGTCCCTAGGCAAGTCATTCAACCTCTGTCTGCTTCAGTTTTCTCAGTTGTAAGATGGGGGAATCATAATAGCACTCGCCTCCTAGGGCTGTTGTGAGCATCAAATGAGATAATTGTAAGGTGCTTAGCATAGTGCCTAGTACATAGTAGGTGCTTAATAAATGCTTGTTCCCTTTCCTTTTCTTCCCTTCTTTTTACAAAAAACAGTCATTCCCATTCTTCACTTTTACTTTGTAAAAGATCTATGACTTCGCTGGTTTGAATGACCAATGACTGAGTGACCAATAACTCAGATCATGGTCCTTTCACAAGAATTGTGGGGCCAAGAAAGTTCATTACTTGATGACCAGTGTTTTAGTCTGAAGCTAGTTAAGCCTGCTCTTAGGACAACAGATAAGATTCACAGTTCGTCTCTCTTTTTTTGTTTTATTTTTTATTTTTTCCATATGCTTTTGAGTTGAAAATTTTTCTCCCTTTTCCTCCCCCCACCCTCCCCAAGACAGCGCACAATCTGATATAGTCTTTACATTTACATACCCATTAAACATATTTTCACATCAGTGAAGTTGTAAGTACAAATTAAAACCAATAGGAGGAACCACCAGAAAGATGAAACAAAACTCAACAGAAGGTAAAAATAAGTGATAGCGATTTGACTTCTGTAGTTTTTTCGTCTCTTTTTTGATCATGACACAGTATTGTTTGCTATGAGAAATCAGAACACCCTAGAGTGTTTAAGTTGGCAATACTAATCACTCCAGCTTTCACTGATTGGCCAACAATAGGTCCTAGGCCAAGCCCACTTGGTTATTATTTGGGCCCCCATTAGTTCAGAGTGAATGTAAATAAACCCTGAGAGTCTTCCCCTCCCAGACTGATTTTTTTTTTTGAGGTAAAAGGCTACTCTGTCTCATTTTTTTTTTTACCTAGCCTTAATAACTGAATGGGCAGGGGCAGCTAGGTGGTGCAGTGGATAGAGCACCAGCCCTGAAGTCAGGAGGACCTGAGTTCAAATCTGGACTCAAAGCAAACACTTGATATTTCCTAGCTGTGTGACCCTGGGCAAGTCACTTAACCCCAATTGCCTAAAAGCAAAAAAAAAAAAAACTGAATGGGCATTGCCTCAGTCAAACTGAGACCTGTTAAAGACTTTTTAAGCTTAAAAAAGCCAAGGTGTCCCATCGCATCCAGGACCATCTTCAGTTGTCTTGATCTCTATCTTACCACTGGACCTAGATGGCTTTGGAGGAGAAAGTGAGGCTGGTGACTTTGCACATCTCTCCCTCATTTAAATCCAATTCACTCGCAAGTCATGGCATCATCTCCCTCTTGTCATGGTCTTCTTCAAGAATGAAGGGGATGGGGCAGCTAGGTGGCACGGTGAATAGAGCTCTGGCCTTGGAGTCAGGAGGACCTGAGTTCAAATCCAGCCTCCAACACTTAACACTAGCTGTGTGACCCTGGGCAAATCATTTAACTGTGTTTACCTCACCAAAAAGCAAAAAAAAAAAAAAGAAGAAGGGGAAACAACAACAATAATTATGGGAGAGGAGGGACTCAAACATGAGATCTCTCTTCAATAAGTGGGACCATTTTGTTGACTTCTTTTCAAGTTCAAGGTCTGATATGTTTTGTTTATTTTGCAAACACTAAACTTATCAACATGGTGTAACTGGAAAGCTAACTATCCTCAAAGCCAGGAAAGACCTAATTTTGATTCCTATGTCTGAGGCATAGGCTCTGTGAGATGAGGCAAGTTCCTTAACCTCTCAGTGCCTCAGGCAAATCTTAAAGACCATAGGTTGAGAAGATAGGAGTTGCCTCACTTGGGGGTCCTCTATTCTAATGAAAGCCCTGGTTCCATCCTTATTCCGATCCCATTTTCTGCCTAAGAAAAATTTAGATTAAACAGTATTATTTATCCATTTTCTCTAATCCGCAGCAGTACATCCAGAAGTTTGTGAAACACTTAGCAAAATTTACAGCGTGGTAGTAGGCCCTGACACGCCCTCTGAGAACTACAAATCTATCACCAAAGCCATACTCAGAACCTTGGTAGGGCCTGCTAGGGCTTGTGCCCCACTCGCTGTGGCTTTCAAGTGCCCCCACACCGCAGGGAGGCTTCAGAATTGGCCTCTAGTGAAGGCATTCTCACTCACATTACAAATGATGGCTCTGTCACAGGAGTCTACTTTTCCTTTTTAATTTGTTCTTTAACCAAAAAGTGTTCACTTTACCCACTTTTGGGGTAGAAGAAGCATGCACTTTATAAACAAGTCAGAGAGAATTTGAGCGTTAAGGGTACCCAGCTAAAAATGAAGGGAAAATGTTGCTTGGCTGTACAGAATGTAATTTGTGCATTAGAATTAGTCTGGTTGCTAAACTACGAATCAAGAGCAAATTTTTTTGGTGTGACTACAGTTTTGGGAGCCAAAAGAAGCAAGGGAAAAAAAGGCACATTCTGATGTACGTTGTCCTTGTTTTCAGTCATTTGAGTAGTGTCTGACTCTTTATGACCCTATTTGGGCTTTTATTGGCAATGTACTGGACTGGTTTGCCATTTCCTTCTCCAGTTCATTTTAAAGATGAGGAAACTGAGGTAAACAGGGTTAGGTGATTCGTCCAGGGTCACACAGCTAGTAAATGTCTGAGGCTGGATTTGAACTCAGGTTCTCCTGACTCCAGGGCTAGTGCTCTATCCATTGCATGAAGATCACTAAATATGTTGAGAATGATGTATTTGAAAAAAAAATACATACGATGACATTGTCTAGAGGGAAGTGCACATCTCCCCCCCTCAACCTGAAAATAAGCATTAATGAAATGAGCCACATAGGGAAATGCTTCTGTGAATCCTGAGGCAAGAGGTATTTTAGGAAGTTAGACTATCAATTTCTGCTGACAAAATTCTGCTGATATTGGCAATAGTGAATCATGGTCCTGCCAGAGAAGTAAATGCAGTACTTAAAAGTTTTTACATAGGAGGCCTGCCAATGCACAAGACCTATAAAACATGAGACTGCTCAAAGTCCAGTCCAGATGCTGATCCTGCATCTGAATTACCCAACTCTTGCTTTCTCCCTACATGCTGCTTCCTTTTACAAGAGAAAATAATCAGTGAACTGATGCGTGGTGGTTGTTTGAAGCCTTAATTTATAGGACAACAGAAAGAAAAATTCTGTCATCTCTGGAAAAGAGACAAGGAAGCACTAGAGAGGAAGAAGAAAAAGCATCATGTAACTTCTCTGCCATTCTCCAGTAACTAGGGAAGTTTCTCCACTATATTAACTATCCCAAATTCAGGCCTCTCTGACTTTATTAATTTTTCCACAATTTGTCAGCAGGACCAGAACAGTGGGTGTGGTTTTGTTATGTGAGCCATTTTAATTATGTCAAGCTAGGAATTTTCATTTAGACTTATTCAGAGAAGGGGACAATAAATGGAGTACTATTTTCCCTCTGTTAATTCTTTCCTTTTTATCTTGTTTGTATGTAGTTTGTTTGTTCATATCTATTCATTGTCTCCTCTGTTATATTATCAACTCTTTGAGGGCAGGGACAATCTTATGCCTCTTTTTGTATCCCTAGCACTTTTAGCATAATGTCTGGCACCTAGTAGGCGCTTAACAACATTTAATGATTGATTGAGATCCTATACAGCGACTGGCAGTCTTTCCAGTCAAATAGTCCTCAAGAGAGTAGGCTCTCCTTCACAGTACTCAGCATTTCTTCAACCGGTTTTTAAAATGAAGGTTTTTCCATTTTCCCTTAATCTGGCAGAATATGGAGGTCATGATTTATGGCAATTATGTCTACCACAAGGAAATCTTCCCCAGTGATGAGGGACTGAGCTCAGTTGTGAAAGATCAGATATGCTTCTGATGCCAAATTTTGGGGAAAAAAACCATATCTCCCTGCCACTCAGATGTACTCTGTGTGTACAGAACCTGACAGTGGACTTCACAGGAACTCCAGGGAAATATAGCTACACTGCAAAATCTTTGGACTCATTACTC
Organism: Phascolarctos cinereus; assembly: GCF_003287225.1. Lineage (NCBI taxonomy): Eukaryota > Metazoa > Chordata > Mammalia > Diprotodontia > Phascolarctidae > Phascolarctos > Phascolarctos cinereus. Next base: position 247,619,537 of record NW_027555847.1, on the reverse strand, counting down.
TCTTGGGGAATACAGTGGCCAGAGTCATTTGACAAGATTTAGGAAGGAAGAAGGAGGAAACACCAGACCATCACTTCTGAGTTAAGTTTCTGAGAGTCTTGCCTGCTGTTTACTTCATTACTTTTTCACACACTCTACTACAACTTGCCTAACCCTTCCCAGGGAGGTAGAGGTCCTGGTTCGTAGGCCAGGGAACACTGAAAGGATGACAGTACTGGGTGATTCTTGGTATTGACCCTGGTACCACAACAGGTTGTATACAATGGGGTAATACCATCTAACTGAAGAGGTCTAGGGGTTTTGGGGTGCTGGGACCCCAAGATTGTGGTACCGGGCCCTGTCTGAAAGAATTCAACTCAAATCTTCAGCCAGAGGAAAAGTTTATTGGTGGTAAAACATATAGGCCTGGTGACACTCGTAAGGACGAGCGGGCATGAGAGGTTCTCAGCCTTGTGGGCCTGAGATTCTCAGCCCCGAATGAGGGCCAGGGTAGATCTTATATACTTTGGGTGACCAGGGAAGGGTCTGGGAAAATGGTCTGGGCAAAAGTTCTGGGTGAGAATTCCCAGAGACTGGAATGTCTAAGAGATTGAATAGACAATGGGAATAGATAATGAAGGAACTGAAAGGTATCTGAATGAAATTAAAAGGTAGGCTAAGGCTTTCAAAGGCAGATGAGGGGCTGGGGCCTGTAGACAAAAGGGGAGCCAGATTCCCTTTAGGGCAAGGGGCAAAGACCTTGGCTTGGGCTACACCCCATTATAACTACAGATGACCTTGACCTGTGATGAGGATTGATAACTGTGATAGAAGTGCCATCACCTGTGTCATAGCCCTGATGTCCATGGTGCTGCTCCAGCTTGTCATCATTGCTTTACATCAGGAGGCTCACTATGACCTGCAAGAATTTGATACTCAACAAACAGACCATATCATTAAGTATAACTTGGAAGAGGAAGGGGTAGTCTAGTATTTCTGGTCTTGAATATTTTCTATTCTTTCAGGGAGTTATTATATCACTCTTTTGGGTGGGTGGGGGCAGGCAGGAGGTCATCCTTCTGTCTTAATTTTTCTTTTCCTCCTCCAGTGTTGCCTATGCTAGACTTTCCACATCTCTAAGGTCAAGGTTATCCTGGTCCAGGGTTGTCCCTAAGACCTTTGCCAGCAGGGGGTTGGTGTGGTAGCAGCAGTATTCTAACACTATTCAATTTCATTAAATTCAACAAATTGTTTTTTTAGCATGTACTATTTGCCATGTACTATGCTAAGCTTTGGGAATTCAAATAAGAAAAAGAAAAACAGTCCTTGCCCTCGAGGAGCTTACAATTTAAGGGGGGAAGATAATACACAAAAGGAAACTGAAATGAGTGTGGGAAAGGCCAACAGAGTGTATTTTGGTGCCGGGGTATGATGTTCCATGGAGTCGAAACTAAGCAGAGTCTCTGGTGGAAAATGGAAAGTTACCCTATACCCACAGACCAGGTTAGCTTTTCCTAGAGAACAGTTTGAGACTTAATTGGACCAGGGGATTAAGACTCAAATCATTGATGAACCCTGTTGGTGGCCAAAATTTAAAAGCCAGAACAGGAAGAATTAGGAGCTCCTCCCTCAGCCTTCTGACCTGCATATCACCAGAACAAAACAGAGGAAGGGAAGTGGTACCCAACTGAATCAATGCTGGAATATTGCCAAACATCCTTTCCATGCTCTGGCTAAGTAAACTTTTTTTTGTTAATTGTTAGTTGGTCTAGCATTATCTCATTTCATCCTAATCAGAATCACTAGAGTGGCCTGAGTCAGGACTGGCCTATAACAAATCTATTCTCCATAAAATACACTAAGACAATTCTCATGATGCTAAACCATGAAGGAAAAGTTTCAACAGGGGTACATTTCATTGTAATTTCTACCCAATCTTCTAGCTTCTAGCATAGTAAAATGCATATAGTACTTTTAAATAACTATGTGTTGAATAAATGTAGGAATGAATGGTCACTGTTCACCCAAGCCTGAGGAATACTTATCACCGTCCTCAATTATCATTCACCTTCTAGGCCCAAAGAAGAAAACAAGAGGCTGATGATTATTGTCTGAATTAACAAGCATCAATTAAGCACTTACCACCACCTACCAAGCACTATAAAAAACACTGGGGAAACAATGAAAGGCAAAAATAGTCCCTACCCTCAAGGAGCTTACATTCTAATGAAGGAGATAATATATAAATAAATAGGTATGTATGAGATTCATGAAGTAGATGGAAGGTGAGCTTAAAGGGGAAAGTTCTACTAGATGTCAAGGATGGGAAAGGTTTCCTACAGAAGGTGGTACTTGAGCTAAGTGTTGAAGGAAGTCAGAGATTCTAAGAGGAGAAGGTGAGGAGGGAGAGCATTTCTGGGCATGAGGGAGAGCCAATACAAAGGCATGGAGATGAGACTGAGTATTGTATACAAGGAATAGCAAGGAGGCCAGTATGACTAGATTGTAGAGCACATAGAAGGAAGTTAGTTGAGAAAAACCTGGAAAGGTAGGCAAGGACCAGGCTATGAAGAGCTTTAGATGTCAAAGGACATTATATTTGATCCTGGAAATAGTAGGGTGAAATGATTGTATGTAGACTTTAGTAAAATCACTTTGGCAATTGTGTAGAGAATGGATTGCAATGGGGAGAGACCCCAGGCAAAGAGAATAACTAGAAGAGCATTGCAGTAGCCCAAGTAAGAGGTAAAGACTAAGTCAGGAGAGATAAGGGGATGTATAAGAGATGTTATGGATGTATAAGTGATAAGATTTGACAACTAATTAGATATATGGGGTGAATAGGAGTGAAAAGTTGAGGATAATACTGAGGTTGTAAACCTGGATGACTTGGAGAATGATAGAAAGTGTGCAAGGGGATATGGTGGGAAGGGGTAGAAGATAAGAAGTACTGTTTGGGATATGTAGAGTTTGAGATGCCTATTGGACATCCAGTTCAAAATGTTCAACAGGTAGTTCATGATGCAGACCTGGATGTTAAGAGACTAGAGTTAGATATATAGATCTGGGAATTATGAGCATAGAAATGATACTTGAAACCATTGGAGCTGATGAAATCACCAAGTGAGATACATGTATGGAAAAAAGAGAAAGCCCAGGACAGAGATTTAGGGGACACCTATTGCTAGAGAGTATGACATGAATGAAAACCCAGCAGAACCAACCAGGAAGAAATAGTCAGACAAGAAAAAGGAGAACCAAGAGACAGCGACGTCACCAAAGTCAAAAGATGAAAAAATAAATAGGAGGAAGAGATCATCAACAGTATTAAATGCTGTAGAGAGGTCAAGAAGAATGAGGATTGAGAAAATACCATTGGATCTGGCAATTAAGAGATCAATAGTAACTTTAGAGAGACCAGTTTCAGTCGAATAGTGACGTTAGAAACCAGATTGCATAAAGGGTTTAGAAGAGAGTGAAAGAAGACAAAAAGTGTAAAAACCAAGCACAGATAGCTTTCTGAAGATGTTTAGCCATGAGAAGAGGAGAAATACAGGAGGATAGCTAGCAGGGATAGTAGGATCAAGTGAGGGTGTTTTTTCTTTGTTTTTTTCAACAGACAAACACAATTTATAGACAAAAGCCATTTCACAAAAAGGTTAAATGCAGAAAGACCATGAAGAGAAAATGCATTTAATACTCAAGAGGCCTCCCAAGGTGCCTTTAATATACATAGAACTCTGAGATAACAAGAAAAAAATTGTCCCCAAATAAATCCAGTGTACCTCAAAACACAATTCTTGTAAATGTGCTTTGTAACAAAGGTCTCTTTTACCCCAAAGATATTCTCTCTCTAAATAGCATCTTTAAGGAAAGAAAAGGAAGAGAGCAGCAGAGAATACCAATTACAAAAAGATACTGTATCTTTAATGGAATCTCAGAGCCAAGTTTCTGAAAACCTGTGAGGGTGTTTTTTAAAAAGGATGGATGACATTTGGGCAAGTGTATAGGCAGCAGACAAGGATACAGATAGGGAGAAGACAAAGATTAGAGCAGGAGTGGCAATGATAGTGGAGGCGATCTGCTCTTGGGAATAGGGAATGAGATAGACTCAGGAGTTTATTTCCTTGGCAAAGAGTAGGTCACCTCTTCATCAGAGACTGGAATAAAGAAGAACATAGTGGAGGATGATATCAGGAGGATATCTCATATCAATGAGAAGGGGAGAAAATGGCCTCAGTTTTGTTTGTTTTTGGTGAAGAATGAGATACTTTGTTGAGAGGGTAAGGGGTACACATATTATTAGAAGCTTGAAGAGAGAAGGGATTATTTAGAATAACTGTTTGATTGAGTGGGATAGAGAATCCATCAGGGAGGAGGAGAAGGTTGCCTTGCTAACGTGAAGGTCCCAGTAGAGAATTTTTTCAGTAAGTGAAGAATTATTTCAGGGAATTAGGGACCAGGCATAAGTCTTGCTGAAGTAAAGGCTCAGTTGTGAATTCTATCAGCAAGGAAAGAATCATCTCAGAGATTTGGAGACTAGTTATGAAGGAGTTGTGGGAAAGGAGGCAAAGGAGAGCAAGGAGAAATGGATAACTGGTACCATCTGAGTTGACTTCTAGGCAAAAACTCCCAGCCAGCATTGGCTTTATTTCTGAGCACGCTTGAAGTCGGTCCAAGGTGACCCAGGGAGCTATGGCTCAATCGCAAATGTCATCCTTCATTTGTAGGATCTCAAAATAGTCAAGATAGATCTGAAATGCTGTAATAAACAAACAAAAAATACCTTTTGGTTTATATCGGGGCTCACTCAGTTTGCTTTAGTCCCAGACCACTGACAAGGTCAATCATGAAGCTGTCCCAGCTGCCTCCAATAACCTGAGGCCAGGCTGAAATTTAGCCAGGAATTCCTCCATCAAAAGATGTCACAGTCAGGGCAACTAGGTGGTGCAGTGGATAGAGCACCAGCCCTGAAGTCAGGAGGACATGCGTTCAAATCTGGCCTCAGACCAAACACGAGACTTACTAGCTGTGTGACCCTGGGCAAGTCACTTAATCCCAACTGTCTAAAAATTAAAAAAAAATTTTTTTAAGGGGGCAGTTAGGTGGCACAGTGGATAGAGTACCAGCCCTGAAGTCAGAAGGACCTGAGTTCAAATCCGGCCTCAGACCAAACATGACACTTACTAGCTGTGTGACCCTGGGCAAATCACTTAACCCCAATTGCCTAAAAAAAAAAAAAAGATGTCACAGTCTTCTGTGAGAAGACAGTACAATACAAAGTCCCATGTATTACTGGTTACTGTATTGTTACTTTCCCTACGGCACCATAAAATACCAAATGTTCTCCCGTACTTTATGTTAAATAGTGCCAGACTACTATTGAGCAACAAATTTTTTAGCTGTTTTTTCATTGCTTTAAAAGAAAAGAGAGACAAAAGAAAAAGATGTTCTTTTACTCCTATATAAATATGCCTATGTATGTATTGTATGCTTTTATTTTTTAAAAAATGAACTTTCCATTGTGAAACATTTACTTGGGAAGATAGGGCTGCAGCTAATCAGAATGGTGGGGCTGAAAAAACTGAGATGATTTTGTTTTACTTTTATGCTTTGATGGATTTGTAGTTTTTATCTGTCCTTATCTTTCCACTAACACAGGTTGCATGAGACCTGGGCTCACCTTCTTCTCCTGTGCACTTCTTATTAATGTCTTTGTGTAAATCTTTCATTTTTTTTAATATAAATTTATTTATTTTTAGTTTTCAATATTCACTTCCACAAGTTTTTGAGTTCCAAATTTCTCACCCCTCCCCCCACCCCAAGAGGCATGCATTCTGAATACCCTTCCCCTGGTCTGCCTTCTCTTCTATCTCTCCCCCTCCCTTCTCTTATCCCCTTCCCCTTCTATTTTCCTGTAAGCAGGATAGACTTCTGTACCCCATTTCCTGTATTTCTTATTTCCCAGTTGCATGTGAAAACTTTTTTTTAAAACATGTGTTTTTAAAACTTTGAGTTCCAAATTTTCTCCCTTCCTCCCTCCCCACCCACCCTCATTGAAAAGGCAAGCAACTCAATATAGGTTGTACATGTGCAGTTATGCAAAACACTTCCTTAGTAGACATGTTGTGAAAAACTGACTCTATTTCCCTTAATCCTATCCTGCCCACCCATTTATTCTATTCTTTCTTTTGACCCTGTCCCTCCTCAGAAGTATTTGCTTCTGATTACCCTCTTTCCCAATCTGCCCTCCTCTCTGTCACCCCCTGCTCTCTTGTCCCCTTCTCCCCCTATTTTCCTGTAGGGTAAGACAGATTTCCATACCCAATTGAATGTGTATGTTATTCCCTCTTAAGCCAAATCCTATGAGAATAAGATTCACTCATTCCCTCTCACCTTCCCTGTTTCCCCTCCACTGTAAGAGACTTTTCTGTTTTTTTTTGTAAGATAATTTACCCCATTCTACCTCTCCCTTTCTTCTTCTCTGAGTATAATCCTCTCTCATCCCTTAATTTTATTCTCCAGATATGACCCCTTAATCTTCAACTCACCCTGTGCCCTCTATCTATCTATATATACATACATACAATTTTTTTCCTTCAACTACCCTAATACTGACAAAGTTCTCATGAGTTACAAATATCATCTTTCCATGCAGGAATGTAAACAGTTCAATCTTAATAAGTCTCTTATGATTTCTCTTTCCTGTTTACCTCTTCATGTTCCACTGGAGTCCTGTATTTGAAAGTCAAATTTTCTGTTTAGCTCTGGTCTTTTCATCAGGAATGCTTGAAAGTCCTCTATTTCACTGAATGACCATTTTTTCCCCTGAAGAATTATACTCAGTTTTGCTGGGTAGGTGATTCTTGGTTGTAATCCTATCTCCTTTGCCCTCCAGAATATTATATTCCATGCCCTGCGGTCCTTTAATGTAGAAGCTGCTAAATCTTGTGTTATCCTGATTGTGTTTCCACAGTACTTGAATTGTTTCCTTCTGGCAGCTTGTAATATTTTCTCCTTGACCTAATGTACTGGAGGGCTTAATCTGATTCATTTAACACCTCTGTGGGACCATGACATTGAAAAACTTATGCAGAGAATATGAGTGTAATGATTGTATGCTAAGAAATTATATTCTGCCCTCTTCATGTACTGAATTCCTATTCATCCTTTAAAGCTCAAACCAAATGCCACATTTTCATGAAATCTTCCCTGATAACCCAGGTCAGTAACAACCTTTCCTTTCAAAACTTCCATAACCGCTTCCTTGGCAACTTTCTAATGCGCTTACTATGCATTATTGCACTGTTGGTTATCTCTATATGCTTCTTATTTTCTTTCCCTCCTCCCATACACACCCCAGGCTGGAAATTCCATGAGAGATGGAATTATTATGTCTTCTCTTCTCCAGTTCTCATCATATGGTAGATACAATAAATGATCACAGAAAATTTTCATGGTGTAATGTATAAAACTTCTGAGTAGTCTACAATCATTTAACAAACATTAAACTCCTACTATGTGCCAGGTGCTGTGCTAAGCATACAAAGAAATATAAAGAAAAAAGCAAAAACAGTTTTTGCCTTCGAAGAGCTTATAGTGTAACTGGGGAGACATTATAAATTAGAACGTACAAGATAAATACAAAGTAGCTGGAAGTTAGCCTTAGAGAACAAGGCACTAGCAGTGAGGGGACCAAGAATGTTTTCTTACAAAAGGTGGCACTTGAGCTGAGTCTTAAATGAAGCCAGAGATTCTAAGAGATGGAGGTGAGGAAGGAGAGCAAGCTAGGCTATGGGATAGTCAGTGCAAAAGCATAGAGATGAGAGTGTGGTGTGTGACCAAGTAGACAAATATGACTGAAGAGCAGAGTGCATGGAGGGGAGTCATGAGTAAGAAGACTGGAAAGGCAGGAGAGGAGTCTGTTGTGAAGACCTGTATATGCCAGAGGACTTTATCTTTGATCCTGGAGGTTATAGGGAATCAATGGAGTTTACTGAGCAGGAGAGTAACATGGTCAAAACTAGGCTTAGGAAAATCACTTTGACAATTGAGTAGAGGATGGATTGAAATTGGGAAATACAAAGTATAATTTCTTTATGTTTTCTGATTTCATTTATAGTGATAATGATGATGTGAAGTTCTTTCAACACTGTCAACACGTCATTGGATTAATATAAAACACTGAGTACCAATATTTAAATTAATGTTTGTAGCTAGTGTAATAATGGTGTGATTTTTTGCACCCTCAGCTCCCTTCCCAATCCTTAATCCCACCCCTACTGTTACTGAGGAAGTACATGAGCCCTGTGCAGAATTGAGGGACATTTTGGCTTTTTTTTTTCTATTTGATGGATCACTGTGGCTAAGATGACTAGGAGGAAGGAAGTGGCCCTGGCTCTCAAAGGCTATGAGAATAGAATGCAGACTTTGGCAGGATCCACTAAGCTGGGAAGGCTTTGAACCTGGAGCAAAGAACAGAGTGTGTGTGTGTCCTGCCTCAGAGCTAGCACTGATGGACAGCCTTCTGGTACTGGGCCTTTCAACGGAAGCAAAGCCAGTTCTAGGATAGCAAAAATGGAATATTTCATGTGATTCGTACTGAAAGCCCTTCTAGTTTGCCTTCTATGGGCATAGCATTGGAGAACAGAGAGGCTCACCTTCACACAACAGAGAAGATGTTGGAGGATGATTTTTGTAGAAAGACTTCATTGTATTTGTATGTTGATCAGCAAAGATTAATCTAACATAATCATACCACATTCCAAAATAGCTTAGTTTCCTAAACATTAACGTTTCCCTACAATACAATCTAGGACTTGATAATCACCTTGTCATTTTATGCACATCTTGTTTCCTTAACCAGAACCTAAGTTCTTTGAGAGAATGAACCATTTTTGTCATATTTTTAAAAATCTCTTGAATAGAGCACTGCCCCTGGAGTCAGGAGGACCTGAGTTCAAATGTGACCTCAGACACTTGACACTTAACCCCAATTGCCTAGCCAAAACACAAAACAAAACAAAAAGATTGTTTCCCAGATTTCTGCTTTCTTTCTAATATTGGTTTTGTTTGTGCAAAAACTTTTTAATTTAATATAATCAAAATTATCTATTTTACATTTCATAATGCTCTCTATCTCTCGTTTGGTCATGAAACTGTAACTCACTTAATTTCTCCTTTAAGAATTTAGATGCTAAAGAATTAGAAATTGAGAGGATGCCCATCAATTGGGGAATGGCTGAGCAAGTTGGTATATGAATGTAATGGAATACTATTGTGCTATAAGAAATGATGAACAGGTTGACTTCAGAAAAACCTGGAAAGATTTATATGGTCTGATGCTGAGTGAAGTGAGCAGAACCAAGAGGACTTTGTACACAATAACAGCCACGTTATGTGATGACTAAGAATGTTAAACTGAACCCTTCTCAGCGTTATGAGGATCTAAGACATCTCCAGAGGCCTCGGGTTGGAAAATGCTGTCCACATCCAAAGAAAGAACTATGGAAGTCGAATCGCTATCACTTATTTTTACCTTCTGTTGAGTTTTGTTTCATCTTTCTGATGGTTCCTCCTATTGGTCTTAATTTTCACTTACAACTTCACTAATGTGAAAATATGTTTAATGGGTATGTAAATGTAAAGCCTATGTCAGATTGTGCGCTGTCTTGGGGAGGGTGGGGGGGAGGAAAAGGGAGAAAAATTTTCAACTCAAAAGCATATGGAAAAAAAAATTTAAAAATTAAAATTAAAAAAAAGGAATTTAGATGCTATACTACTTAGTGCATATATGTTTAGTATTGATACTACTTCATTGTCTATGGTACTTTTTAGCAAGATGTAGTTTACTTCCTTATCTTTTTAAATTAGGTCTATGTTTGCTTTTGTTTTGTCTGAGATCAGGATTGCTAACCCTGCTTTTTTTTTTTAACTTCAGCGGAAGCACAATAGATTCTGCTCCAGTTCTTTACCTTTACTCTGTGTGTGTCTCTCTGCTTCAAGTGTGTTTCTTGTGAGCAACATATTATAAGAGTCTGGTTTTTGATCCACTCTGCTATCTGCTTTTGTTTTATGGGGGAGTCCATTCCACTCACATTCACAGATATGATTACTAATTGTGTATTTCCCTCTATCATATTTTTCCTCCTATTCGCCCTCTCTCTCCTTTCATCCTTTCCCTCCTCACCAATGTTTTGCTTCTGTCTACTACCTCCCCTGATCTGCCCTTCCTCCTGTCAGTTCCCTTCCCCCAACCTTCCACCCTCCCTGCCACTTTACTTAATCTTCTCCCCTCCTACTTCCCTGTCAGGTAAGACAGACTTCTATATTCAACTGATTGTGTATATTATTCTTTTTTTGATCCAATACTGATCAGAGGAAGGTTCAAGGGATGCTCATTGCCCACCCTCCCATTTTCCTCTCCACTGTAATTGGTTTCTCTTACTTCTTCACGTAAAATAATTTACCCTATTTTACCTCTCCCTTTCTTCTGCACCCAGTGTACTCCTCTTTCTCATCCCTTAGTTGTTTTTATGTCATTCTTTCAAATTTACCTTATACTTGTACCCTCTGTCTATGTATATTTCCTTCTAGCTATACTATTACTGGTATTTTTAAATTAAATTTAATTTTTTTAGGCAATTGGGGTTAAGTGACTTGCCCAGAGTCACACAGCTAGTAAGTGCCTGTTTGACCAGGGCTAGAGTCTTTAAAAGTTGTTTTTCTTTACAATATTGTTGTTACTTATTGTCCTGGTTCTGCTCACTTTGCTCTGTATGACTTCATATAATTCTATACAGATTTCCCAGAAACCTTCTTTTTTTGTCATTTCTTATAACAAAATAATGTTCCATGACCATATTTACTTTTTAATATGAGTGATCCTTTATTAACCATTGCTCTTTAACAGGCATAAAAATGCTCTTTAAAAAATCTAATCTGTAATTCCCATCTCAACCCTTAATGGGGAGCAAGTGTTCCCAGCAAATATGTGCCATGGTTAACATGAAAACCAAGGCTACCAAGGCCAATTTGTATGACAATTAGATTAAATTATTCCTGTTTGTTACTTCTGGTTGAACTCAAAGTCAAAAGTTTTACTATCCTATAATCATCAGGCTTTTTTTTCTCTTACAGACCATTAGGAATCACCATTTATATTAAAATAATTATCCCAGTCCTTTCACTATTCTTTAATCTTTAACCCCTCCAATTTACCTTGGGTTTGGGGTGAGGAGGAAGTTCTACTGTTAAACTAAAAATGAATCTAGAGAAGAGTTGAAAATAGCACATATAGGTTTCTATCTCTTCAACTCAACCTAAAATTTTAAATTTATTCAATGTCATCCAAGTGGTTTCCCACATTAACTACTTCTATATCTATCTAGTCTGAAAAAGTAAACTACCATGGATACATATTTTTCATTCAATTGTTATCTGTTATTGATGGGAAAGTTTTATAAATCTAGCTAATAATATTGGGGCAGCTAAGTGGCACAGTGGATAGAGTGCTGGCCCCGGAGTCAGGAAGACTTGAGTTCAAATCTAGCCCCAGACCCTTACTAGGTATGTGACTCTGGGCAGTCACTTGATCCTGTTTGCCTCAGTTTCCTCATCTGTAAAATCAGCTGGAGAAGGAAATGACAAGCCACTCCAGTATCTTTGCCAAGAAAACCCCAAATGAGGTCATGAAGAGTTAGACCCAACTTTCTGACAAAACAACAACAAATAATATTAACAATTAATAATTATATTAACATTAATAACTATTTTAATGCAGCCATACAGTAGGCAAATGGAGAAAAGACTCATGCTGACAGTGCCTGAGTAGTTCTGAAAGGAGTAGAAAGTCCATACTGTACTGGACCAAAAAGGGTCTGGGGGCACATGGATTTTGTTTGCAGAAAGTAGCCATAGGGCAGACAGATGTTTCTAGGCTGGGAGACCATTCTGTAGAGAGAGAGGGGAGCAGGCAGTGGGTTACATTGGTAACAGAGGCTGCCAGATGAATGCTGACAAGTTCCAGAGCCAAACCAGAAGTGGAAGTCAAGGGAAGACCAAAGTAAGGAAATCACATGGACTGCCAAGCTGAGGGAAGGGGACACTAAAAGACAGAGGGAACAGTGGCTGCTGCTAGATCCTCACAGACCCATCAAAAGCAAAGGTGACCGAAAGGTAGGAACACTGGACGTGAACTCAGACAGGGGACTTTTTCCTTGGAAGTATGGTACTTATGTATTTGTGGTGATTGTTAGTATAATTAAATGGTTCAAGGGAAAGATAATAAGATAATAAGGGAGGTAGGGGCTACCTTGCTAAAGGGGCTTGGATACAAGTTCATCTTTTGTTCTCTACATGCCTTTAGTAAATCTGTTCTATGTTAATGCTTTGGAAACATAATACTTGCAGAGTTTGGCATGGGAGGAGGGGAAAGACATGAAAGACAAGCTAGCTTCTGATGTTACAAGGGGTAACTTCTGATGGAGGCAGTAAATCATAGAGATTATTATTAAAGAGAAGTCTCCAAGACTGAACCTAGTCCATCTGTCAGAAGAGAAGAGCCAAAAGGCTCTAGTGGCAATAAGTTACACTCTTAATACATTTAGTTAATTAACATATTTAGTAAGCATTAAGTAATAGTGTAAGAATCAAGAATTCATTTATTGGAACTTATAATACTTTTAAAAATATTTTTAAATATTTTAATATTTTTTAAAAATATTTGCATTGAAAGAAACTTGGAAAATCTAAGTTGGGAACTATCAATTTATTTTATCAGTGGAAATCTCCCTTTGAAATTGGAGAGGGAGGGATGCAGAATCTAATTTTCAGAGGGGTAGGATCTCTGTCAAGTTAATGAAGTCCATTGTGACAAATTTGCCTAATTGATCTTTGCTATTTGGTCTTATGTAGAATGATCAAATAATTATTGCAAAATAATTTAAATTAATCTGAAACTATTATATACAGTTAGTCATTTTGATTTATAACACCAGATGTTAAAGAATTTGAAAATATAAGGCACTGACCTACTGGATTAATCTAGCTAAAATTACAATTCTTGGTTAGTGCCCCTGTGATAGCTTTGAGCGCACAATGGTGCTGTCTTTCAACCAGATTATGGGCTGAATGTACAGGAACATTGGTTTCAAAAATACCTTAAGTAAGAACATATGTCATAATGTTGACTATTCCCTGTGGAGAGCTCAATTGTAAAAGTATCTGAAAATTTGCCTCAAAATATCAATTTTTCATTGAATTTTTTTGAAATTTATTCCATTCTTCTCCTGCACTGATAGCTTTCCTTCAATTAATTTTTAATTGAATCTGTATTATGGTTGTTTTCATTAGGCTGTGAATCTTTCAGCCATAGATATTACAAAATGAGAATAGAAAACAAAATTGATCTGTAAGACCTCTGGCTGACTGAAATTTTATAGTTCAATTCAATCTCTTCCAGCTGTGCACACAATAGAAAGAAGCCATGAGAAGTAGAGGAGTAGGAGAAGAGAGAGAAGAAAGAGGGATATACTTTACACGTAACCTGGAATTTAGTGTTGAAACATGAGATTGTTGTTATATTCTTGGCCAATGAGATTTCTTTTCTTAATGGGTTTCTACCAATTTCATTTCAGTTATATTTTTTAAAAAACCTGGTAGTTATTTATTTTTGAAAAGTGTCATACACCTTTTTTAAAAAAAAACAAGAAGTATTGACTTGTGTCCAATATTTAGTTCTGTGTTTGGTGCTACGAGAGTGCACATAGAAGTAGCATAAAACATGGTTCCTCCTTTCAAGGGATTACAATTTAGTTGGAAGCAAGAGCTGCCCTGTGAAATAGGAAGACGTTAAAAAAGAAAAGAAAAAGACAGAAAAAAGACAAAAGAAAGGAAGGAAGAAAAAAGAAAGAGGAAGAGAAGGAAAGAAGGTAAGGAGGGAAGAAAGGAATGAAGGAAAAAAGGAGAGAAATAAAGGAAGGGGAAAGAAAGAAAGAAAGAAAGAAAGAAAGAAAGAAAGAAAGAAAGAAAGAAAGAAAGAAAGAAAGAAAGAAAGAAAGAAAGAAAAGGTTAGTAACTTAAGAGAATGTCTTGGGTCAACTAAGGAATTTAGGAGACAATGTTGCATGAAGGAAAGGACACTGAAATTGGAGTTAAGAGTCCTAGATTTAATTCCTGGGTCTGATACTTAATATCTACATGATCCTAGGTAAGTCACTTTATCTCCATAGCCTCAATTTTCTCCACCATAAAACAGGAACAACAATTCTGGTACTATCTACCTCACAAGGCTCACAGAGTAGCAAAATTTCAGAGTTAGAAGGAGTCTATGTGTTTACTCTGCTCCAACCTATACCTAAAAATAAATCCTTTCTATAACCTGGCAGGTGGTCATCCAGTCTTTGCTTGGAGTGAAGGGAAAACCCTTACCTTCTGAGGCATTCTATTCTGCTTTTGGACAGCTTTGTTGGAAAGTTCTTCTTGACATCAAGCCCAAATCCACCTCTTTGAAACTTCCTCATATTGCTACTAGTTCTATCCTCTGAGGACAAATAGAATAATTTTAATGCCTCTTCCAAATGCCAGCCTTTCAAATACTTGGCAGTTATCATGTCTACCTCCCCCACCCTGCCTCAAGTCTTTTCTTCAGGTTAAACATGACTAATTCTTTCAAACAATTCTCATATGGCATGAACCCAAGGTATCTACTATTCCCCGAATACTCTTCTAAGGATGCAGAGACAAAAAAAGAAACAATCCATGCCCTCAAGGAGTTTACATACTGTTGAGGGAAACAATGCACATATAAGTGAATACAAGCTATATGCAAAGCAAATACAAAGCAGTCTCAGGGATACTAGCAATATTGTTCATTCTACGTTTGGTGCTTGAGTGAAGTGTTATAGGAAACTGGGGATTCTTAAAGTTGGAATCAATATGCAATGTGTTCCAGGACTGGGAGAAATCCTGTGTAAAATCATAGAGATGGGAGTTGGAATGTTGTATATGAGCAGCAGCAAGTAGGACATTTTGAGGAATAATGTGTAGCAATATAATCCTTAAAAATCCTTAAAAAAAGTCATGAAAGGCTTTACATTTTATCCTAGAGGCAATAGGGAGTCATTGGAACTTTTTGAGCAATGGTGTGACATGATCATACATATGCTTTAGATATACCAATTTAGTAGTTGGGTGGAGGATGGGCTGGAGAAGAGGGAGATTTGGGGCAGGAAGAGCAATGGGGAGGCTATTTCAATGGTTCAGGTTAGAGGCTTCATCATGAGAGTCTGAAATTGAGTCATGGCCGTGTGAAAGGAGGGAAGGGAACAGATGTAAGGAATATTGTGGAGGCAGAATTGATAAGACTGGGCATCTGATTTGATATGGGAAGGGTGAAAGAAATAATGAGAGATGCCTCTGAGATTGCAAGCCTGTATTGCTGGAAGGATAAGGGTATCATCAATAGAAAGAGGTAAAGCAGATATTGGGGGAGAAATAATGAGTTTTCTTTTGACATGTTGGGTTTGAGATACCTATAGGACAATAAGCAGTTGTAAATATACAATAAGTAGCTGATGTTGTACCAGAGCTCAGGAGACGGACCTGGACTGGATCTGAGAGTCATAAATATAGAGATTCTAATTGAACCCATGTTATAGGGGACCTGATGGGATTACAGAGGGAGGATACAAATACAGAAGAGAATAATACTTAGGGCAGAGCCTGGGGGATAGCCATGGTTAAATGGGGTGTGTGAAACAGGGATGAAACAAGATCTCTACAAGAAAACTGACTGAGACAGAGTGGCACAGAGGTAGAAGGAGAACCAAGAGACACAATGTGTCACAATAATGCATGGAAGAAAGAGTTTACAGGAGAGGGTCAAATGCTGCAGTCAAGAAGGATAAGTGGGGTAGCTAGCAGAGCAGTGGACCTGGAGTCAGGAGGACCTGAGTTCAAATCTGGTCTCAGACCACACTTGACACTTGATATTTACTAGCTGTGTGACCCTGGGCAAGTCACTTAACCCTAATTGCCACACACACACACACACACACACACACACACACACACACACACACACACACACACACAAAGAAGGATGAGGAAAGGCCATCAGAGGTAAGAACTCAAATTGCAGAGTTGAAAAATGAGTGAGAAGAAAGTCTAGGCAATGAACATAGATAGCTATTTTTACCAGTTCGACTGTGAAGGGGAGAAGAGAAATAGAATAACAGGTTAAGGGGACAGTAGGAATAAGTGAAGAGGGTTTTGTTTTTTTTAAAGAATGACAGAAACCTGGGCATATTTATGGGCAGAAGAGAAAAAGTCATTGAAGACAGAGTAATTGAAAATGAGAAAGAGAAAAGGAAAGTAAGAAAGCATTTATATAATGTCTACTATGTGCCAGGCACTATGCTAAGAACTTTTTACAAATATCTCATTTAAGCCTCATAACCACCCTGGGAGGGAAGTGCTATTATTACCCCCATTTTACAGTTAAGAAAACTGAGGCAAACAGAGGTTCAATGACTTGCCTTTGGTCACACAACTAGTAAGTGTCTGAGGCTGGATTTGAATTCAAGCTATTATCAAGTCTCATAGGTCTTCACATATTGTAGTTTGGGGGGCAGCTAGGCGGCCCAGTGGATACAGTGCGGGTCCTGGATTCAGGAGGACCTGAGTTCAAATCCGACCTCAGACACATAACACTTACTAGCTGTGTGACCCTGGGCAAGTCACTTAACCCCATTGCCTAGCCAAAAACAAAACAAAACAAAACAAAAAATATATATTGTAGTTTGGAACCAGTCTTTTGCTTGGGAAAAATAAATGAAAATTTCTGAGATGTAGTGATAGTGATGGTTGTGGAGGAGAAGGAGGAGGAGGAGGAGGGAGAGAAATAGAGAGAGACAGACAGACGGGGACAGAGACAAAAAGACACAGAGCCAGAGATAGAGACAGACCCACAGAGATATAGAAACAGAGAGAGACAGAGACAGAGGAAAGAGGAGAGAGACAGAGAAGAGAGGAAAAAGATAAAACAGAAGAGGGTGAGAAGGAAAGAAAAGAAAATACAAGATGATGAGAGGAGAGAGACAAAGATAGAGAGATACAGAGACAGACAGAGACAGAGACAGAGAGAGATAGAGGAGAGAGAGAGAGAGACAGAGAGAAAGAGACAGACAGACAGACAGAGAGGAGGGAGGGGTGGATAGGAGGATGGGAGAGAGAGAAGGAGATTTCTGGGTCATGATTTTATTTCAACAAGCAACAACAGGCTTTTTTAAACCTCACCTGCCTACTGGCATGGACCACTGACGTGGATTTTCCATCCGACAGAGAGAACTGCACAACAGCCCTGTGATGGCAGAGCTCCTTCTGGGCAAACAGACTGAGCAGTCATCGTGCGGACAAGCAAAGAAATCTCAAGTTGTGTTACTATGGTAACTGTCACCTTACGCAGGTCTCGCATGTGGTAATTTTATTTCCTGAAACCTTTTGCATGAATGAGCTAAAAAAAAAAAAGCTGTTTTTAAACTGAAGTCAAGGAATGAGAAGCTGCAACTTTAGGATTCCTAGCTTACCTATAAAAAAAAATTCAATTGCAAAATGGAATTAGATTTCTTTTGTTGTAGTCAAGAAGCTAGCTCTGTCCTGACATTGACATTGAAGTAAACATGCTCTGAGAGTTTGTTTGACAAATGATGTGGAAATATGGATGCATTTCAATGAGATAATCACATTTAGCACTAGTCTGAAAGGCCCAAAGTCTGTCCAGACTACAGAGCACATCATGTCCCCTGTTTTATTTTGCAACCGTTTCATTTCCTTCTAAAAAAGCATGTGTTCCTTCCAATGCCAAATAGGATATTAGAAAACTGGACTTTCATGTTATCATAGAATGAAAGCTACAACAGACTTTGAAATTACCTTCAAAGTGCCCTTGCAAATAGCTATTCACCCTCTCACCTGGGTTAAATAATGATTCACACACTCTGAGCAAAATTATTAATTGAATTTACTCTACTTATTATTAGGACTGATTCTTGGAGAAAATAAGTGAAGTGTTTAGTGCCCATAACTTCCTCTTTTTTTTTTACTTTCTTCTATTATTTCCTCTCCAATACACGCAATACCTTTGAATTCTGTCCTTTCTCTCACAATAATACCAGCTCTTCAGAAAGGATCTCATATCAGCATTTCCATTGTAGTAAATATTCATTAGTGTTTCCTCTCCTTGGAATATCTGCAACTGAAGCTTTTTCTCTAATTATAGAATGAAATATTTTGTCCCTATTAAAAGAAGTATAGACACATGTGAGGGAGGTTAGTGGGGGTAGGGAAGATGGTTTTTGTTTATATTTCTCCAGCCACACCCTACCTCCATACTTCCCTTTCAGTTCTGTTGTCTATACTGACTGCTTCCTGACCAATGACTTCAATAGATTGGATCATGTTTCTAATCTTCCTCTGATTTTCTTTTGTCTTGTACCCTGCTCCATACAACCAGGTTAAACTCTCTAAAGCATTATTTTGATTATGTCATTCCTGTGTTTAATATCTTCAATATTTCCCCACTGCTTACAGAATAAAAGCCAAATCCTTACTCTGGCATTTTAGTCCCAGCCTTAACTGCCTGATCTCCTCGTCTTCCTCTATTTTCATATGTTCCATCCACACTGGAATACTTACTGTTTCCAAGAAGCTTCTAATTTTTCATTTCCATGCCTTTTGAAAATGTTTTTTCATGTGCCACCAAACCCTTTCCCTTCTCTTTCCACTTCCTGCCCTCCTTCACCCTCATCTGTAGAAATCTTATCCACCTTTCAAAGTCTATCTCATCCATGGGGTGTATGGGATGTTCAGAGAGCACTAGCACCTCTGGTGTGAGGGCTTGCTGAACCCTTTTCAGGGCTGCTCATCCACCTTTAGTGCCCACCTCTCAGCCAACTCTCACCTGAGGCTCCAAGAAGCTGTAGTGTGTGCATGGCCACACCCTGGCAAAATCATCTGGGCAGATGGGCTAATCCAGGTTGAGGGTAACTGACAGGCCTCAAACCTGTTGCTGAGTTAAGGGGATGTCTACTCCAACCATGTGAAGACTTCCCCTGGTGGAATGGGTGGATAAAAACAATTTGTTCCAACAGTCATGAAGGAGGCTAAAGTGGGCACTGTGCATCTCAGGCCATTGCCAGTCATCTTGACGTTTGTCCCGCCACTGGACTTTGATAACTCTAGAAGAGAGGGTGAGGCTGAAGACTTTGTGCATCTCTGCCTCATTTAAATCCAGTTCACTTACAAGTCAAGACATCATCCTGTAATGTCACTTGTCCTCTACAAAAACAGAGGAGGAATGAACAACCCCTCATTCATGAAACTTCCTGTGATTGCTCTACTGTTACTAGTAATTTTGGTACCTAGAGCAAGCATCATATGACTTGGGGCAGGGAGGAAGAATAGAGACCCCAAGACACCAACCCACGTGGTGGGAGATATTGAAACACATACGGCTAGAGAGACTTTCCACTGGTGAAGAGTAAGGCAGAGTGGGCATCTCTCCTTGTTCAAATTTTTGCATCCTCTAAATTTTAGCATCCTAGGACAAAGACCCCCTTGGCCCAATAGCGACTGAATGCCTGCCTTCCTTACTAGATTGTAATTTCCTTTACTGCAGGGACTGTGCGTCTTTGAGTCTTTTACATAGCCTAATCCAGCCTAGCACATTGCCTTGTATCCAGTAGGCATTCAATAAATTTTTATTTTGAATGGAACCTATAATTTCATGGGCATAAGAAGCTCATAGGGAGGAACTCCCTCTATCAATGCAGGTCTCTGCAATTTCTAATCTTTAAAAGTTCCCTGGGAACACTGAAAAATTAAATGACTTGCTCTAAGTCAAAATAAGGTTGCCTCAGAGATGGGACTTGAACCCTGAGACCAGTTGCCATATTGCTTCTCTATTCAATAAATGTGGTGAATAGGTAATGTTTTTTGGTCACTCTGTGATTTAATCAGTGTGGGGAATTCTCATTGTGGAAATTCTCCATTGATTCAGAGTAGCAATTCAGTTGTAATATATAGTCATGGAAAGCTGTCTTGGGAACTAAGAGGTTAAGGTTATGTGACATTATCATGTATCTAGGATGTGTCAGCAGCAGGAATTAAACTCAAGTGTTCCTGACTCCAAGGTTGGTCTTCTTTTCATTATATAATGTTATCTTTTAATAAAAAGTAAATAGGGTAGGGGCCAGATCTGTAATTCCATTGATATAGAGAAGTCTGAGATGACAGGCTTCCTTCTACTGACTGAGGTTGGCACCTGGTCAAGGTTAGGTGACTTGTCAAGGGTCACACAGCTGGTGTGTATCAGAGGCAGGCTGTGAACCCAGGTCTTTCACTCTCTATCCATTATGCTCTACTGGTCCTCAAAAAGAGACAAAAAGAGCTAAAAATAAATGAAAGGTCAGAAATCATACAGTGTTGATTCTTGCAGTTATATTTAAAACTGACTGCCAAAATGTTCTGAACATTCATTGAGGTTGATTGAAAAAACATTTTCAGTGTTCCAATAAATGAGAAATTGTCGAAAAAGAGGAAATAGCCTAGACCAAATATTTTGATGATCATAGTTGGCCCATTACATTACCTACCACAGCACAATGATGAACAGTGGAAAAAACACTGGGCTTTGAGTCAGAGAACCTGATGCCTGCTACTTGTAATTCCTTGACTTGATTTTTTCCATTTCTTCACTTTCTTCATATGTATTTTGTCCACATCTCCCTCTTATTTTGCCTCCTTTAAAAACTATCTCCAAGTTCATGGAATGCTTAGGTTTA
Source organism: Phascolarctos cinereus (assembly GCF_003287225.1). Lineage (NCBI taxonomy): Eukaryota > Metazoa > Chordata > Mammalia > Diprotodontia > Phascolarctidae > Phascolarctos > Phascolarctos cinereus. Next base: position 247,598,715 of record NW_027555847.1, on the reverse strand, counting down.
GAATCCACTCAAAAATCATAGCTCTGAGCCCCCTGTGTAGTTCTTTCACCAGACTGACTAGATTAATACTCTAATACAAAGCAAAAGACAGTTGAATAATAAACAATGTAGCAAGGGACAGCTAAGTGCCATGGTGGGTAGAGTTGGGACTGCAGTCAAAAAGATCTGAGTTTAATTCTGTCCTCAGCCACTTAATAGCACCATAACTCTGGGCAAATCACTTAAATCTCTGTTTGCTTCAGTTTCCTCAAACTGTAAAATGGGAAAGATACCAGATAAAAATAAATAATTATTATAATAATAATAACCTACCTCTCAGGGCTATTGTTAGGATTAAATGAAATAAAGCTTTGTAAAGTGCTTAGCACAACATCTAGCACACAGTAGGATATATATGTATATATAAAATATATGCTATAAATACTAGTTGTTATTAGGTATTATTATAAAAAACAAAGAAAAGGCTGTAATAATTCAGGAGTATGATCTCCCATACTCATGGCATTCACTTCCCCATTTCTTCTCTGTGAGTCCAATATCTGTCCCCTCACATTTTCCACTTTTACTATGGAAGAGAAACACACAGGGAAGTTGAGGGTAGAGTCAGGTGGGAGTGACTAAGGGTAGAGTCAGGGGGAAGTCGGTGTACCTGAACCTCTGCCTGGAGTGAGTACCCGCAGAGCCCTCCTAGGAGTTGTGGACACTACCCACTGCTTCAGCCTCTATCCACCACCTCAGCCTTAGTATACACCGTTCTCTGTTTGCTGACCACTACCACTGTACAATTTGAACTCATCACACTTTTTCAATTTAACATCAATCCCGAGTGAATCTTTAAACATTTTCAAACCTTAACAATGAGTGCCCTTGAGTATGACCTACTAACCAGAGTAAAACTTTTTCCCTGAAAGGAGCTGCGTATTTTTACAGCGATGAAGGTGATCAACAATTTCTTAATCCTTGGACTAGTAGTATTCAATTTTTAACTTTAACCTGCATTTACATTCCTTTTGGATGGACTCAATGACCCTTTCCAGTTGGTTTGTGAATGCACTTTTCTTAAGTCAGACTTTTACTTCGATGCTCGTCTAAGTAAGAAGCAGAAAGAATCCAAATGTCCACATGAACTTTAGCCTCCTCTACCAGGACTCCTTTCTGCTCTGGCTATTCATGGGCTGTTTCTGGTAAATAGGAGCTACTCATTATGTAGCACTTGGTTATTGCAGTGAAATCTAGGTAATTTTTTTCCTTGGAAGATGTAGCTCCCAATCAGCCAGGGGGAGTAAGAAACGTGATGAAAATATCTACTCTTTCAAATGCAATTTTTGATATGGTGGATGATGATAATCCCAATGACAAGAGTCAAAGAGCCTACAACTGCCCAGGCTGCTGTTTTTTTTTTTCAGTGAAAGAGAATTAATTCAGTTTTATTTTGATCCCCCATGTACACCAGGTTTGTCTATCAAAGAATGTAGGGAAGGGAAAGTTTTGCCTTATTCTTTATACTGCAGCAAGCTTTGCAAGGGGGTGAAGGCCAGGGCCGCAGAAGTTAGGACTGCAGCTCCAAATGCCAAAGCCAACTGGGAAGGACTCTAATGAAACATTTTTTTGTTTGGCATTTAACCTTTCATAATCTGCCCCCTTCCCACTTTTCCAGTCTTTACACTTCGCTTTTCTTCAGGTATTCTACATCCAGCTATACTAGCCTACCTTTCTTTCTCACTCATGCTACTCCAATTTTTCTTTCTCCAATACTTTCTTTCTCACTCATGATACCCCATTTCCTATCCTCATGCCTTGGCATCGGCTGTCCTCCATGCACGGAAGGCTTTCTCTCCTTACCTCCACATCCTAGAATCCCTGGCTTCCTTTAAGACTCAGTTCGAGTACTACCTTATGCAAGAGGCTTTCCTATGCCCTCCTATCTGTGAATGCCTTCCTCCCTAAAGCTACCTTTCATCTATCTTGTATGTGTATCTTATATGTTGTCTCTCCCATTAGAATGTAAGCTTCTAGTGGGCAGAGACTGTTTTGCTTTCTTGCACTTAATACAGTGATTGACACATGATGGATAGAGTGCTGGTCTTGGAGGTAGGAAGACTCATCTTCATGAGTTCACGCCCAGCCTCAGACACTTACTATCTGTGTAACCCTATTTGCCTCAGTTTCCTCATCTGTAAAATGAGCTGGAGAAGGAAACGGCAAACCACTTCAGTATCTTGACCAAGAAAACAACAAATGGGGTCACCAAGACACAGCTTAACAACAATGCTTAATCAATCCTTGCTCTTGATTTGATTGATTGGACACAATCAGCAGTTTTGCAGTTTTTAATTCCTGAAGCATTTTATGTATGTAGTGATACACTGATGATCCAGGAAAACAACCCCAGCAATGTCAGCTTTATGATCTAGACTCCCCTGGTATCATCTCTATAACTAAATTTCTTCACCTGATGATTGATTTACACCAGTACTTAAAGTGCGATCTATTGGAGTACAAATAAAACACAGTAAAACAATGATAGAACATTTCATACTCTAATAAGCAATGGTTACTTGTGCTGTTAAGTGTAAGGCAGAGCTTTTTCTTTCAATTTTTTTCCTTTTTTTTTTTTCCTTTCTTCCTTTCCGTGCTCAGCTCTTGTTCCCTAACTTTTGGACTTCAAAATCATGCCTCTAACTGCTGTCTCATCCTGGAATTTCCCTTGACACCTGGGGATTCCTCACCCTGGAACATCCCACTACCCCTGCAGCCTGCTGACAATGGAGTATCTCTCCATGAGGCTGAGTCCTTTTCTCTTATTGATGAATTTTCCCAGGAACCTCCCTTTTATTAAGGGACCCAGACCAGACTGCCTCTCCTGACCTTGTTTCAGATACTTCATCTCCCACCCTCCACCCCACTCCCTGCTTGTCAGCTCCCCTTTGTGTGTTATCTTCCTGATTAGAATGTCAACTCTTTGTGGGTAGGGACTGTCTTTTTGCTTGTATTTGTATCTTCTGTGCTTAGCACATTATCTAGCTGTGTTCCTTCCTTCTTTCCATTTTCCTTCCTTCCTTCCTTCCTTCCTTCCTTCCTTCCTTCCTTTCTTCCTTCCTTCCTTCCTTCCTTTCTTCCTTCCTTCTATCCTTTCTTCCTTCTTTCCATCTTTTCTTTCTTTCTTCCTTTTTTCCTTCCTTCCTTCTTTCCATCTTTTCTTCCTTCCTTCTTTCCTTCCTTCCTTCCTTCCTTCCTTCCTTCCTTCCTTCCTTCCTTCCTTCCTTCCTTCCTTCCTTCCTTCCTTCCTTCCTTCCTCAAACCTATTATAAAAGGAAAAATTCAGAAAGGGCAAAATAAAATTGAATTAACTTTCTCTCATTGGGAAAAAAAAGAAGCCCAGATAGTTGTAAGCTTTTGTGAATGCTCCTAAATGGCCCTTCAGCTGCCCCACATCATGAGAGGTGTGGTAACTCAAGTCACCCACAAAACCTGGTAGTAAAATTTGCTGTTGCTTTCCATGACTACATTCCAGAGTGTTCAGGGTATTTTTTCTCCATGCCCTACGAACGCTCATAGTGATCCTTGACTCTTACACATGACTGATTATATAGCTGCCTTCCATGATGTCTGCATTTCTACCCCATCACATTAGTGTTCTTCGGGTCAAGCGGCTGAGGGAATAGTCTTCTAATACTTCTGCTGCTCGCAGCAAAGGCCTGGAGGAAATTCCTTAAAGTCTAAGTCTGGATCATGTCAAGATTCTTCCACAAAGGAAGAAATAGAAAGTTATTCAATGTATAACATAGAAGAGGCATAGGATGATTATTTACTGTATATGTATAAAAGAAAGGTTTAACTCACACAAGACCCACAAGTATATGTTTATAGAAAACTAAATAAGCAGCATCAATATCATAACCATTGTTGTACTGTACTGGGAGATTCATACTTAAAATATTAAGATATATAAAGCCTTTTGTGATACAGCTGAATTACCGTTTCACCTTCACCTCACCTCTATACTGTCTAAACAGTTCTCTCCATGTCCATGTCTTCTGACAAGCCTGGCCAGAGGTCCAGCTCTTTCCCCATTGCTAGCAGCCTCTTTGATGTAAAAATTACCACTGCTGTCAATCAGCTCCAAACAATGGACTTAGGATCCTCAGACCTCTAGAATCCACAAGGTTGCCTCAAAGGCTGGATGCATCAGTCTCAGGATTGCAGTTCAGTAACCTATACACAGGGAAGGGAACACAAAATATAAAAGGGCACAGTGGGCCCCAAGATCCATGCTCAGATTGCCTTAGCTGCCTGCTGATGCGCTGGAGAAGATCGACTGCTTTGATGGGAAGTCCGAATGTTATATCATGTTATTTGGAAAGTTGAAGGAGAAGAGTTACACCTGAAGAGTTGTTGTTTGTCCTTCCTTTATGTTTTTCCTTTTTTTTTTTTTGCCTAGGCAACGGGGTTAAGTGACTTGCCCAGGGTCACACAGTTAGTAAGTGTTATGTGTCTGAGGTGGATTTGAACTCATGTCCTCCTGATTCCAGGGCTGGTGCTCTACCCACTGTGCCACCTAGCTGCCCCTGTCCTTCCTTTTTGAAAAGAACCAATGATATCATGGACTGATGTCTTGACTTGTGTAGAGTTTAAATGAGGCAGAGTTGCACAAAGCATCAGCCTTATTTTCTCTTTCAGAGTCATCAAAGTCTAGCGGCAAGACAAAAGTCAGGACTATTGGTGATGACCTGGGATGCAGTAGATGACCTTGGCATCTTCAATGCTTGATTAAGCTCTAAGGATTCCACAGCACCTGCTTCAGCAGCCTTCATGGCTGTTGGAACAAATTGTTGTCACCCTTGAATTCTGCCAGGGAATGTCTTCATGTACTTGGGGTACACATCCCTCTAACTCACTGATGGGGTTTGCGGCCCATCAGTTATTCTTAGGTTGTGGTTGTGTGGTTTGTCCTTCGTTCTTGAAGAGGACCATGACATCAGGTTGATGATGACATGACTTGCAATTGACTTTGATCTGAGTGAGCGAGACCTGTGCAAAGTCACCAGCCTCACTTTCTCCTCCAGAGCCATTTGGGTCCAGTGGCCAGATATTCATCAGTATGATGAGATGGCCCAGGATGCAACCCTTAGGTTAACCCAAGAGAGAGGCAAAGAGAGAGGAGGGAGGGGGATTAGAAGAGAGGGAAAGAAGGAGAGGGAGAGAGAGCTGAGAAGGAATTGCTCCTTTTGAACTGATGCAGCTGCTCCCCCACTGCCATCTCAGGGCTAATGAGCCAATAAGGGGGGTTGCTTCATCATCCCAAAGTTCCTGAGTACTTTAGTTCTAAGCCAACACACTTGGTTGGCTGGAAGCAGACAAAGCATACTCTCCCTGCGGTGCAATTGCTATTGACATTCAAAACCCAGAAGGCTCATAAGGGTGCATGAACAACTTTATACAAGTAAAATATAAACCTATAACTCATGACACCTGTGCTACTTTCCCGAAAGGTAAAGGCACATTTCGGGAATGCTGAACAGATGTTTCACTTTCTCCTCTGTCCTGTGCTGTCTGTTCAGATTCCAAGTCCAGAGCTCTTGGCAAACCAGGGGATGGATTGAGCTTTCTTAGCTTTTCCAACTTCAATATCCTCTTGGCAGTTTCTCCTGGAGGTGGTGCCTCTTCTTTCCCCAGAAGCAATGTTGCTACAGGAATCATCATCTGTTTGGGCGTCTAGCACAGATTCGGGAACTCTTGACCTCTCAAATTCACAAGGTTATTACTAAGACTGTAAACATCCATTTCTCAGGATAACTGTTCAGGGTCTGGACTCAGAAAAGGAAACACCGAAGAGAAGAGGTATCCTGATGCTTTAGGCCCAGCCTCAGGTTTGCCTAGAGGAGGAGATAAGTTTGGCTCCTGTCAAGGGTCTCCCCCAAAAGAAAGATATCCATACAGCATAGGTCAGGTAGAGGAGAGGTATGTCACTGCCATGTCTTCACTCCCATGGCTGCTGGGGTGGGACAAGAGGAGAGAAATTTCCTCCTCTGCCTACCCAGAAGTCAAAGAAGAGCTGGCAGAGGCCCAAAGTGACCCACTCAAAAGAGAAACTGAGCCTTTCTCCTTTCCTTTTATGGACTACTGAATGGGTTCTCCTCTCAGCTCAGTCTTTGCCACAGCCCCATCTTTGATACAACTCTCCCCAGGCTTGGGGACCAATAAGGGATTCCCGTGTCATCCCAAAACACCACTTGTTCCACACAGAGCCAGAGCACATGTCCATTCCCAAGGAGCCGGAGGGCATGCCTACCCCTTTGGGAGGTGTCCCAGTCCAGCAAGTCAGGGGCCTACTCTGCTTGGGTATCCTCTGTTTCGGAAGTATTTAGAACTGGAAGGAGCCCTAGGTCATTTCATCCAAACCACTCATTTTTCCTGGAACCCCCCCCAAAACCAGAGACCCAGTGAAATGATTTGCTCAAGTTTAAAGACAGCGTAAGTGGCTGAACTGCTATTTGAACCCATATCTTCTGACTCCAAATACATCCCTCTTTCTACATTAGGTAGCAGTGGTTAGAGTGTAAGGCCAGAAGTCAAGAAGACCAGACTTCTGGCCTCAAACATTTATTAGCTGTGTGACTTTGGACAAGTCACTTCACCTCTATTTGCCTCAGTTTTCTAGTCTATAAAATGGGAATAATAGTAGTACTTTCCAGGGCTGTTGTTAGGATTAATGAGATAATTACTGTAAAGTGCTTAGCACAGTACGAGGTACATAGCTATTATTGTTATCATTATTATGGTATACTGCTAGCCATAGAGCAGCTAGGTAGTGCAGTGGATAGAGCACTGGGCCTGGAGTGAGTTTTAATCTGACTTCAGACACTTACTAGCTGGGTGACCTTGGGCAAGTCACTTAACCCTGTTTGCCTCAGTTTCCTCATCTATAAAGTGAGCTGGAAAAGGAAATGGTGAACCACTCCAGTATTTTTGCCAAGGAAACCCCAAAAGGGATCATGAAGAGCCAGACACGACTCGACAGCAATAACGAGGCGTGTATTTTAGAAAGTCATGGGCTTAGGTCTCACTTCTCTTCCTCCCTATTTTTCTCTTTCCCCTTCTTGTCTTCTTTGTTCTTCTTCTACTACTCTATTATTGCATCAACTAAATATTTTCAAATGCTTACCTTTCCCTTTCTTTCCACCAAAACATCCTTATGATCTACATTCAATGTCGTTCAGATGGAGACTGTCAGCCCAATAGACCTAGAGAGAGTCACAACTTTAGATCTGTGTCATGGAGAAAAATGTCGGGCAACATTGTTCTACCAGAAGATTTTCCTCTCCCTAGAACAAGAGCTCTTAACACTTTTTGTGTCATGGACCACTGTGGCAATCTGGTGAAACCTATGGTCTTCTTTATTTCCGGTGGCCCAATGGCCAGAGGATGTCCAGGCCTGGACCCTCCTCAGACACTTACTAGCTGTATGATCTTGAACAAGCCACTTCATTTCTGTTTGTCTCAGTTTCCTGAACTGTAAAATGGGGATCAAAATAGTATCTACCTCCCAGGGTTGTCTTGAGTGTCAAATAAGATAATCTTTGTAAAGCACTTAGCACAGTGCCTGGCACATAGTATCCATGCTTAGGATATGCTTATTTCCTTCTTTCCTTCCCTCCTTCCTTCCTTCCTTCCTTTAAAAAAATCATAATTGAAGAAAATGCCAAATTTCAGTTAGAATTTCATAAAAATAAAGACGTGTGCTTTCCTAAGCCAAGTTCATTGGACCCCTTGAAGTCCATCCACAGACCCCAGGAGTAGAACGTCTGACCTAAAGCTTTCTGGTTGACTTTGCTGATTAAAAGAACAATGAATGGAGGAATATAGCTGACAGAACCTAGAGGCATGGCTTAATAGAGAGTCAGAATAACTCCTGAAGGGAAGCATGAGAATTATGAGAAGGTATTTGAGAGCCCCTCCTGAAATACAGATAAACAAGGAAGACATCAGAAAGGAGCAGTTATTATAAATGACATGACAAGCATATGATCTCTTCTTTTTATCTTCCCTAGGAAAGTTACAAGTTGGCAGTAGATCTGAATAATTCTTTCAGGCTTGGGAGAGGCAGGTTTTTTTTGAAGTAGACAAACTAGATATCGTTTGCAATCTTGCCATTCTGGAACAGTTTCTAACAAGCCTATTAGGTGCTCAGAACCACATATCCTGAAAGGCCCTGCTATTATTGCTTCACTCAGCAGTGCTGGAAAACCAAGTCCTTTGGGAGTAGGAGATAGATCTATTCTGTTCTTCAAACAGCTTAAAAGGGAAATCAAACCAGGTTAGGGAACAAGTGAAACAGTCAGAAAGTATACAAGCTGGGAGTGCTAGTGTTGGGTGGACACAGACACACTATGTGAAAAGTGATACCCAAGAAAGAAGTGTTTCATGAACTTTGGGTTGTGCTCAGGGGTGTGCTGGTGAATGGTTAACAACTACCTCTCTAGGGGAGAGGGAAATGTAGACACGACACACTTTTAAGTTTAATCTGCATTGTTAACATTTTCTCCATCATTTTCTTAAGTCTAGACAAACAACAAAACAATAAATCAAGTTCTGATTTGTAACATTTGAGGATTTCTAAAGTGTAAATGCATGTGCTGAATATTTAACAAGCAGCTCTTTCAAGCCAGTGTGAGTTGGCTCCAACATATCACCGGTTGTGTTCCTCAAAGAACTGATGCAGTACAAGTACACATTAATTAGCTATATGTTAATTACATATTAATATAACATATTAATTAGATTAATCTGCATGTACTTTAAAGAAAGCCACAGAAGTATAAATTCACATACGCTACGTGAACATCATAGGGGCCTTAAATACAATCTAATTGTTTGATCAATCAATTTTCAAATTTTTCAATCAATCAATTTTCAAATCAATACCAATTTTTAAATTTTTTTTTCAATTATTAAGCATTCATTATTCCTTCCTCTTACCTCCTTCCACACTCACTGAAAAGGAAGAAAGAGAATAGAAAGAAGTAAAGAAAAAGAGAAGGAAAAAAGGAGAGAGGGAAAAGAAGAAACATTTATTAGGTACCTACTATGTGCCAGGCACTGTATGCTTTATGAACATTATTTCATTTGAGCCTCACAACAACTCTGTGAAGTAGGTAGGTACCATTATTATGCTCATTTTATAGTTGAGGAAACTGAGGCAAACAGACATTAAATGTCTTGCCCAGGTTCACACAGAAAATGTGTGAGGTTGGATTTGAACTTGGGTGTTCCTAACGACAGTCCTATCTCTATCCGTTGTACAACTCAGCTGCCAATTTAGATGAAGGAAGAAAGGAAGGAAGGAAGAAAAAAAGAAAGAAGGTAAGAGAAAGAAAAAGAAGGGAGAGAGGGAGGAAGGAAAGAAGGAAGAAAGCAAAAAAGGGAAAAAAGAGAAAGAGGGAAAGAAAAGGAAAAAAAAGCAAGGAAAAAGAAGAAAAGAGCAAGAAAGAGAAAGGAGAATGAGGGAGAGAGGAAGGAAAAATGGAGGGAGGGAAGAAGAACCCTTGTATCACATGTGCAGTCAAGGAAAACAAATTCCAGTTTGGTCATGTCCAAAAATGTGTTTCTTATTCTGCATGTTAGGCCGTCATTTCTCTGTTATAAAATGAGCTGCTTTCTTCTTTACCAATCCTTTGGAATCATGGTTAGTCATTTAGTTAATCAGAGTTCTTAAGTCTTTTAAAATTGTTTTCATAGTACTGATATTATAGTCTAAATTGTTCTTCTGGTTCTGCTCACTCTCCTCTGCATTAGTTCATACAAGTCTTTCCCCGTCTCCCTAAAACCGTCTTTTTCCTTACTTCTTACAGCTCAATAGTACTTACATTCATATATCACAATTTGTTTGGTCAGTCCCTAACTGATGATGGGCATCCCCTTAGTTTCTAGTGTTTTTGCCACCACCAACTAAGAGTTGCTATAAATACCTTCGTATGTATAGGACCTTTGCCTCTTTCTTTAATTTCCCCTCTTGATTAGCAGAGCCAGGCTTAGAATCAGCAGTTGTGGTATAACAGGGGTGGTGTCAGAGAGGGAGGAAATAAGTGACACCTTTTCATCTTACTTTTTATAAATATGATTAAAAATAATTTCATTCTGTTTGGGACATAGGTACTTCCCCTTATGGGTCCTAAAAGCATGTGGGGATGTGCAGGAGTCAGCTTCAGAGAGCTCAAGGGAACTGCCTGTTAAATGTTCTCTGTGAGCATTTGCATCCCCCAAATCAGCAAATACTACAAATTGAGGCTTGACTTATAATGTCATTGGTCTTCTTTGAGAAAGAAGGCTGAATAACACAATAGATGTAAGAAAGTGAGAGAGAAAATGTTAATGATACTAAGATGTTAATAAAGTTAATAGATGTTAAGATGAAACTTAAAAGTGCCATGCTTACAATCTTTTCTTCCAGAGAACCAGTTGTTAAAACTTTTATCAGCACGTCCCTGCCTAAAAGCATAGATTCTGAGAGTTTGAGAGGTCTCAAAGGTCATCTACTGGGGCAGCTAGGTGGTACAGTAGATAGATCTCCAGTCTTGGAGTCAGGAGGACCTGAGTTCAAATCCAACCTCAGATGCTGATACTTACTAGCTGTGTGACCCTGGGCAAGTCACTTAATCCCCATTGCCTCACCAAAAAAAACAAACAAAACCCAAAACAAAGGTCATCTACTCAAATTATGTGTACTACTTACAGCATCCCAGACAAGTGATCATGCAACCTCTACTGAAGCCCTTTAGTGTTAGGGAGCTCACTACCCCCCATGGCAGCCCATCCCATTTTTGGAGAGCTGTTAGAAGCTTTTTCTTTATGTTAGACCAGTCTCTTCCATGTTATGTCAACTCTTTGGTCCTAGGTCTGTCTTCCAGGGTCAAGGAAAACAAGTCTAATTTGTGTTAGAATGAATGTTGGGAGACTGCAGTGAACAGTCACACAAAGAGAACATTTTCTTTCATTAATTTTCTTTCTTATTTTTTGGTAAGGCAATTGGGGTTAAGTGACTTGCCCAGGGTCACAGAGCTAGTAAGTGTCAAATGTCTGAGGCCAGATTTGAACTCAGATCCTCCTGATTCCAAGGCCGGAGTCCTATCTACTGAGCCACCTAGCTGCCCTAAAAAGAATATTTTTAACAAACACCTTGTTCTGGCTCTGTTGATTATGGCTCTCCACACTTTGGCCAGAGCAAGTATGATGTGACTGCTCTCCCTGGTACATCTTCTTTTGAACCCCTATCAAGTAAACACCTCATCTCTTCTTGACTCCCACTCGCCAAACAAAAGTACCTGCTCTAGGCTTCTCATCATTTGGTCCCTCCCTAGTTGTCCGTTTAGCTCCAGAACCCCCGTTCTTGGCCCAGTGCCTAGCATTAAGCTTCTATCTTTAAAACAGTCAAAAAACTCGTCAGCAGAATAGGCTATGGCAAACTCCTCTCTTTTAAAAGCAGGGCTGGCCTGCAGAACCTTCTGACATTGATATTTCACCAAGTAGGCAGCTGCCTGAACCATGCAAAGAAGCATACTTCCTAGGGTGTGGGGTGACCAGCTCATGCTGGCTGGCAGGAGCTGGCGGTTGAGTTTTCAGCAAACACTACAAATCAGGGCTTGCTTTATGGTTTTGTTGATTGCCTAGTCTTAAGCAAGTGATGGAGAAAATGTTAATGATACAGATTAAATTTAAAAGCACTTCTTATGTCCACTCTTTTGGAGAGTCAGCACTGTTCAACATTTACAAGTACACCCCTGCATTTCAAACTCAGAAATAACAGAAATTTAAGATGTGCAACATCGTTTTTACTTCTAAACAGCATGGTAAAAAGGTTCCATCTATTGAAAAGAAAAGTGACACATGATTTTTGCTTTACAGTGACTTTCCCTCCCTCCACTTCCTTTCAACAACCCAAAGCCACATAAATGGTGATAATTATTGGCTTTAATAACAGATAACTATTAGAATCGTTAATTGCAGCTCTTAGGAATGGGTGATCTTGTTCTAGTGCTAAGAGTCCTCCTAATCTGTGAATACCACTGGCATTCCCTGATCAGGGAATCTCAGATTTGGGGCCAGACCAGAAACAGGAGTGCTGAAACTAAGTTTCATGTGAGTCATGGACTCTACCAGTTAATATACATTCTGAAGATCTTGGTCCCAAAGAAAAGTTGAGAAAATGCACCTACTTCCCCTTTTGTCAAAGGAAGGGGACTACGGGTTTGGAATATAGCATATACTGTCATACAGGATTGATTTGTTGATAGATTTTGCGGAACTGCTTTTTTTTTCCCCTTTCTTTTTAAAAACATGTTTGTTTCCAGGGCTGCCTTGCTGGGTAGGAAAGGAAGGAGAGATGTATCTGGAAATGAAGCTGTTGTAAAAACAAAACATATCAGTTGTAAGAGTGGGATTGAAATCATCCCATCCCATTTTAGCTCTGAAAACTTAACCAGGTGAGAACACATCTTAATCAATCAATCGAGAGACCTGAAACGGGTCTGAGTGCCAAAAGGCACTTAGAACCAGAAGGATGCAAAAGAGTTGTGTTCAGAGAGGCATGGGAAATTTGGTCAGGTTCCAGGGATCATCTACAAATTATTGAGTGACTTGAGAAGCATTTTCCAGATATTGGAGTGGTAGCTTTCTAGTACATTCCTGAGGAGGTGTATGTGTGCGTGTAGAGGAGGGACCTGAGTTTCAGCCTTGTCTAGGTCTTCTCCCCATCCCCACTCCTTCAGCTCTCACCAGAGGAGGACCTTATAGCTCTGAAGTATCTAGAGGTTCAGATTTAACCATCATGTCCTAAACAGTATTCTTAGATCAACTTGTGGTAGTGACTGTTCATCAGGAGCCAGGGACAGACTGGATTCAATGAACCTACAAATATCCCAGAAAAGAGATTATACCATGCTTAAGGTGAACTTCTTAAGCACCCCATAAGTAGGACAAAACTTTTACTAATCAGTAACTGTGAACTACTCCTCGACCACATGTACACTTTAAACATGAGCTTACTTTCTCCTAGACTATATAGGTACTTGTGGGAGAATATGTCACAGACTTTTGGGGTCTGTTTTGTACTAATTGCTCTTATTGTCCCACCTTAGTAATTGCCCCCTTCTAAAAGGCACTTAAGACCGGCTGACTAAATGATTCTTAACTGAGAATCTTCTAGGGAAGCACACAAGTTGGGGCTGAAGCCAATGGCGTTAGACATAGCCACCACATTGTCTCTCAGGAGTTAAGTAACACTGAGGGTGAGATTGAGTCAGCCTTGCTCTGGGAATCTGTATCATCTGGGAGAGAGGAAGTTGGGATAAGGATGCTTCAGAGCTTACAATAAATAATCGATATGGATAATAACGGATAATGTTATCATCCTATCAGCTGAAAGCTCCATTCTGTGTAAGAGAACTCAAAAATCATTGGCATTTTACAATACAGGGATCTTGGATTTAAAGAGAGACAGTGTATTGATAGGGTTAAAAACTTATATGGTTAGGCTGAATTCTTTCCATAAGCCTCAGAGAGATATTTTTATATTTTAGCTCCTTGTAGGCATAAGGTTCATGAATATAAAAGCTTGCCGTTTTCAACCACACCTAAAATTGTGAAATCATTCTTGATTTTCTAGTCCACTAGCTCATTAGTATGTTTGAAATTGTACTTTAAAGCCACAGACCTTAATGACTAAAGTAGTAGTTAAGTGGATGGGATTTGCAATAAAGTAAAACTACCCTATCATTTCCAAGCATGTAAAGAAAAAAGAAAGGAAGGAAGGAAGGAAGGAAGGAAGGAAGGAAGGAAGAAAAAGAAAGAAAGAAGGAAAGAACACACTTCCTTCTAATTTGAGTACATCACAATAGTCAAGGCCTGGGACAATGTTGTAAGTATGATACAGCAGAGTCCAGGTTCTCTGGGTAGCTGGGCGTAATTGGCTTAAACGGTGGCTACAGCTTCAGTGAAAGAAACTTAAGAATAGTTTTTCCACAGACTTAGAGCTGACTACAACCAAGGCATGCCTTCATGGAGGAGCATAATAATCAGAGCCAGAGACTAAAAAAAAATAATAATAATTGTAAATTAGTTTTAAACTCCATTATTTTTAGATGAGGAAGCAGATGCCCTGAGACGTTAAAATGTCTTGCCTCAGGTCACACAGAGAGGTCAAAACAGAACTGGATTTTGAATTTAGCTATTTTACCTCCAAATCCAACTGGAGCTGTTCTCCTTCTCAGTTTACGGGGATGCAAGTGAATAGATAGATACCTTAAGTAGGTAGCTCCTAGTCATTGCATGAGCTATTTAAGAGAATTATTAATTTGGAGAGGATTCTGGGAAGATGGTGGAGTAGGTCAGAAAATTTTCAGCTCTCCAAATTTCCTCCACAAGAAAAGACAGAACATCACCTTGGGAGCAGAAGAAATAAACCGAAGTTGGGGTAAAGCAGTTGTCCTCCTAAGACAACTTGAGAAGACCCCAGAAAAGACCTGACCCCCAGGGGCTGAGGTTCAGCCTGAGTGAAGTGCAAAGACCTCCAGGCTGACTCCCTGGAATCAACAAACAACAAACCCTGGGGGCAGCTGGGTTGGGAGGCTGCCCCAGCCTCAGGAACTTTAACCTCAAGAACTGTGTGGAGGTGGGAAGGCTGAGTAGAAGACTGAAGGATCTTTGACTATCTAGGGATGCTAAGCACAGTTGTGCTGATCAGAAGTGTCCTGTCTTGGACTGCAGCTGTGGGGAGAAGGAGCTAGCATTAGCCTGGTGAGTGCATTAGCAGAGGGGTAGGGACCCTGCTAGCTGTGGGCACTTGCAGGAGAGTAGAGTCCCTGGTTTCAGTTCCCGGCAGAGAGGATAGCTGTCATTTGCAGCCACCAGAGAGACCACTGAGAGCAAGATCAATAGTGGGACAACGTGGCTGGGGGCCTTGGCTGTGGCTTAGGAGGGGAAAGGAGATCCAAGGTTGGGCCTCAGGACAGACCTCAGAAAATAAGAGTGAGAAGGACCTGAGGCTTGGGGTATCATTTCCCATATCGTGGGACTGATGCTTGATTATATTAATAGCTCCTAAAAACAAAATAAAAATAAAAATGAGCCCACAAAGGAGGAAGAACCTAACCATAGATAACTACTATGGGGATAGAAAAGATCAGGGTTCATACTCAGAGGAAGATAATGGAGCTATAAAAAAAAGGCCTCTCCTTTTTTAATAAGAAACATCAAATGGTCCCAAGCACAAAAAGAGTTCTTGGAAGAACTTAAAAAGAGCTTTAAAAATCAAATGAGAAGCTGTGTGACCCTGGGCAAGTCACTTAACCTCAATTGCCTAAAAATAAAAATCAAATAAGAGAGACTGAGGAAAAACTAGGAAAAAAAATAAGAGCAATCCAAGAAGATCAAGAAAGTCATGAAAAGGTTAACCAACTTGAAATAAAGAATCAAAAACTTAAGGAGGAAAACAATTCCTTGAAAATTAGAATTGGGCAAGGGCTTAATAATGTTTCAAGACACCAAGAAATAATAAAACAAAATCAAAAGAATGAAAAAATACAAGAGAATATGGAATATCTCATCAGAAAAACAATTGATCCGGAGAATAGATCAAGAAGAAATAATATAAGAACAATTGGACTACTTGAAAATTATAATAAAGAAAGAATCTTGATACAACATTACAAAAAATTATCAAGGAAAATTACCCTGAAGTTCTAGAACAAGAAGGCAAACCAGAAATAGAAAAAAATCCACCAATTACCACCTGAAAGAGATTGCAGCAGTAAAACATACAAGAATATCATAGCCAAGTTTCAAAGCTCCCAGGTTAAGGACAAAATATTGCAAAAAAACCCCCCAAAATAAAACCAAAACAAGAAAAAAACAATTTAAATATCACGGAGCTACAGTAAGGATTACACGAGACCTATTAGCTGTTATATTGAAGGACTGTTGGTCTTGGAATACTATATTTCATAAAGCAAAAAAGCTAGGGTTGCAACCAAGGCTAACTTACCCTGCATTGTTAAGTGTAATCCTGAATGGAAAAAAAATGGATATTCAATGAATTGAAAACCTTTCAGGTATTTGTGACAAAAACAGCAGAACTTAAGGGAAAATTTGACATATAAGATCCAGGAGAAATATAATGTAAACATTAAAGGCCAGTTATAAGGGACTCAACAAGGTCAAACAATTTACTTCTTATATGTGAAAAAGTTATCAGTGCTCTTATGACTGTCATCATTATTTGGGTAGTTTGAAAGGAAGGCTTGGGCTGAGCTGTGTATGATGGGGTGATTCTAAATAAAAAGTGTAGGGAGAGATAAAAAGGAGTAATTATCTCATAAATGAAGCATAAAAAGAAGAATTGATACAGAAGAAGTTAGTAGGGGGAGGGCAGGTAGTACTAGAACTTTACTCTCATCAGGAATAGGTTAAAAAGGGAACAACATATATCTAGAAAGGTATAAAAGTCTTCTAAATTCAGAAGGAAATAAGAGAGCAAGGAGACAGTGTAGGGGGAGAGGATAAGGGAGGAATTCTTAGAGAGATGGGTAAGTTAAGAAATAGGAAGGCAAGGTAGTGGGTACAAGTGAAGCAGAGGAGTGAGGAGGGATAGGAAAATTGGATGAGAAGCATAGTGAGGAAAAATAGGAAGGAGGAAAATATACAACAAGTAATAATAGCTTAGGGTGTGAATGGGATGAATTTACCCATAAAATGGAAACGCGTAGCAGATTAAATTTGAATTCAACAGTATGTTGCATTCAGGAAACACCATAAAAATGAGAGATACACATAAAGATAAAATAGGACAGGAGTAGCATTTATTATGTAAAAAAAGCAGGGGTAGTAATTATGATCTCAAAGTTAAAGCTAAAATAGATTTAACCAAAACAGGAAAATAGGTAAACTATACTATGTATCAGCAATATTATTTAATATTGTTTTAAATCATTAGACAGTATAAAATACCTGAGAGTATACCTGCCAAGACAGACACAGGAACTATATGAACATAAACATGAAACACTTTTTATACAAATAAGTTCAGGTCTAGATAACTGGAGTAATAGTTACTGTTCACAGGTAAGTAAAGCCAATATAATTTTTAAAAGGGCAATTTTATCTAATCTATTTATTCAATGCCATCCCAATTAAATTACTAAAAAATTATCTTACTGAGTTAGAAAAAATAATAACAAAGTTCATTTGCAAGGATAAAAGGTCAGGAATATAAAGGAAACCAGGAAAAAAAAGATGTAAAGGAAGCAATTCTTCAGTATCCAACATGAAGCTACATTATAAGGTAAGAGCATTGTTGAAGTGTAAAATGGATAGTTTAGAGTATTTTAAATTAAGATTTTCTGGTTGATTTAGAAAAAAACATGGAAAGATTTGGATTTATGAAGGAAGATGCTATCTACCTCCCGAGAAAGAGACACACGCACACTACAGTCTTAAGTATATGTATATGAGTATGTACATGTATGTTTATAGATATATATATATGTATGTATATATCAGTGTTTAATTGTATGCTTCTTTAAGATGGGAGGAGCAGGGAGGGGAAAAAAACTAAAAAGTACACAGGAGAGAACAAAAGAAAACCTACAAGGAGGCAAAGAAAAGCTGAGTAGCTTTGAAAACAATGAGCAGTATTTATTATATAGGTTTTCTTGAATTGGAAAATCATTCTGAATAACTCAAAATTGAATCCTCTCATGTTCTGCTGTGTACATGGCAATGTTCTTTTTTTCTTTCCTTATTTTGTATTTAAATTTAAAATGAATAAAAAAATCTACACTCAAAAAAGAATTGTTCATTGTTCCTTCCTCTTGTGGATATTAGCTAGATATCGATCTTTAGATCTCTGGTAATGCCCACATTGTGATAAGCTTCTAACCTGGGGGAACTTGCAGCTGGGCCCAAAGGACAAGGCCATGTGCCTTGCCCTGTTATTTTCTTGGACATGAGGGCCCTAAAAATGCCTCTAATAAGAGGGCTCCCTTTTATACTCATTGGTTCACTAAATCCCAAACTCTGGCACCCTGGGGAATGACTTACTTGTAGCATAAACTGTGGCTCACAGTTAGGGATTCCTCAAAAGGGAAGAATAACAAAAAGATACTCAATACACAATATGAATTTAGATTGGCAATTTATTCCTATGTGCAAAAACCAACACCAAAAATAAAGACTCAAAGCACGCATTAACAGGTTTCAATAACTTAATAGGATTTAGTAAGTTAACTTATAACTACTATTTTTTTTGCTTCCAATTTATTTATTTATTTTTCATTTTCAGCATTCACTTCCATAAGATTCTGAGTTCCAAAATTTCTCCCCATCTCTCCCCTCCCTCCACCCAAAGATGGCATGCAATTTGATATAGGCTCTACATACACTTTCATATTAAACCTATTTTCACATTAGTCATGTAGTAAAGAAGAATTAGAACCAATGGGAGGAACCACGAGAAAAAGAAACAAATAAAATAAAGAGAGCAAATAGTATGCTTCGATCTGCATTCAGACTCCATTGTTCTTTCTCCAGATGTGGATAGCATTTTCCATCATGAGTCTTTTGGAATTGTCTTAGGTCCTTGCATTGCTGAGAAGAGCTAAGTCTATCAAAGTTAGTCATCTCACAATGTTGCTGTTACTGTGTACAATGTTTTCCTGGTTCTGCTCACTTCACTCAGCATCAGTTCATATAAGTCTTTCCAGGTTTTTCTGAAGCTTGCCTGCTCATCATTTCTTATAGCACAATAGTATTCCATTACACTCATATACCACGACTTGTTCAGCCAGGCCCCAACTGATGGGCATCCCCTCAATTTCCAATTGTTGGCCACCACAAAAAAAGCTATAAATATTTTTGTACTTATGACTGCTTTTACCATAGTTATAATCTACAACACCAAATAGAGAGCTCTATACACTTCAATGCTTCAAAGATCTGTGATATTAGGGTACAATTATTTATACTTTTTCAGAAAAAAAGGGAGCTTTGAAAGGCTATAACCAGACATTTTAACTTTCACTTAGGCTCCCCCAAAACCATTCCACTGCAAACCCCAAAATGCCCCTGAATTTTGTGCTTAATCACTGCTAATGATGCAACCAGCTGTTCCAGGGACCACCACTAGGGCCATTTTGGTAGATGCTACACACAGAACTCTGGACCTTTCAGACTCATGAGATTGCTTCTAATCCAGGACATATCTATCCCAAGGGTACTTATTTACCTAAGATCAGCAAAAGAACAAACATAAAAACGGGTTGAAATATGAAGTCACTTCATATCATTATGATACCTAATCTGTTGCCATATCTTGTCATTTCTACCTTTAAAACATGTCTCCTAGAGAACAGTGGTTGAGTGGTTAGGATTTGCAATAAAGTAAACTACTGTATACTAGCCTGTGCTTCCACCAGACTTTTCATTCAATCATTTCCAAGCATTTAAAGAAGAAAGAAAGAAAAAAATGCAAGCTTCCTTCCAATTCAACCACACCACAATAGCCAGGGCCCAGGGGACGATGCTGTATGATACAGCAGAATCTGTTCTCTCCACTTACATACAGCGCCACAACACTAGCTCAAGCCCTCATACATTTTCCATCTTTTTATAACTTATTTCCCAGCACATACTCTTCAATCCAGTGACCTCTTGGTCTATCCACCAGCCTCTTGGCAATTCCATGACCTAGACACTCCATCTCTTGGCTCTGGGCATTTTCTCTGGCTGTCTTCCATTTGTAAAATACTCTTCCTCTTCCTCTCTGACTACTGACCTTCCTGTCTTTCTTCAAGTCCCAATTAAAATCCCACCTTCTACAGAAAGACTTTCCTAACTCTTTTTAATTCTAGTGCCTTCCTTCTGCTAATTATTTCCTATTTATCCTGTATATAGCTTGCTTTGTATATATTTGGTTGCATGTTGTCTCCTTGAGGGCAGGGACTGTCTTTGGCTTTTTTTTTGTAACTTTAGTACTTATAGGAGGTGCTTAATAAATGTTTATTGATTGATAGGAGTCAAAACAATGACAATTGATAATAAGGAAGAAGTCAGAAGAACTATAAAAAGGCAACAGAGATTCATGAAATTTATCAGTCTGAGGCCATTTAAGGCAAACAGTACAGCACAATTCTTATTCTTGATAATGACTTAGAATTACAAACAAAAGGTTAAATCAGTTAAGAAATCAGAAAAGATTTATTCCTCAAAGATTTCCTGTCAAAATGATTACATTTTTAAAAAAAGTTTTTATAATAAATTTCAGGGTAATAAATTTTCAGCTGTCTAGAAAACTTGGCTATTCAGTCTGACTCATTTTCCAGAGAGATGAGATTTGACTATATTATACTAGACTTCTCATATTCACGCCATCTATACTCCTGTTTTGTACATACATAACACAATGAAACTTCTGTCTCCAGAATATTTTTAATAGTTATGTCAGCACTCAGATGGATTACCTTGAGTTTCCATCCCAGTTTTTAGAAAAGACTGAAATCACTCTAGGAGACCCTAGGGAAGTCTCTAGAACAATCAGGTCAGGCTGGTGTTTTTGCTCTGTTCTTAGGTTTGTTAATTCAGGTTTTTCAGTAATTCATTCCATTGCCAGGTCTGCTGCTCTGATGAATTACATTACTCGGGAGGCTCCCCCTCCCCCCAGCCCCACAACCACATGCCTCTGTTAAGCCTAGTTGTTGCAATAGCATTTACCTAGATTCTGCAAAAATGAGATCCCAAATCCCATGAGGCACTACAAAGGCAAGAAAACAGATGCTTTAGCAACTGCGGGGTACTCTTTGTATATAAAAACATAGCCTTTTTAAGGAAGCCGGAAACCACCCAGCTTTCTGTAATGGATACTTTTGTGCAGGTGGGAGAAATAATAGTCATTCAATGTGGAAAATTAATGTTTGACACTTAAAAAAGCAAGTTGTATGAGAAGATGGGAGAGTGGGGGTAAGGCGAGAAGGGTTAACGCAACACTTTATGCATTAACAACTTCATTGTAAAGACAAAGAATTTGGAAAAATTTCAGAACTCTGATCAATGCAGAAACAAATCCAAACTCCACTGGACTCAGGATAAAATATGCCACCCACCCAGTGACCAAGAAGTGATAGACTCAGGGTACAGACCGAGCCATCTATGTAGATATGGCCTATGCAGAAATTTTTGTTTGACTGTGAATATTTGTTACAATTTGTTATATATATATATATATATATATATATATATATATATATATATATATATATATATATATATATATATATATATATATATATTTAATGGAGGGGGAGGTGGAAGGGAAAGAAAGTAGCTTTTATTAATTAAAAAAATTAAATTTAAAAATAAAGGTTCATAAGGAAGACTATGGCCAGACCAATGACATTTTTCATGCAGAAAAATTCAGATAGACTTCCTATATTGTGTTGATTGAAAATGTAATAGGTCAGGTCAGACCCATAATCTTAAACTCCTAGATCAATTCAGAGAACATTGTGAAAAAGACACAATGCTGTTAGCTTATTCCCCACCCTGTCCCTTTATCACCCACAGCTCTCATCCTAGATAGAAAGAAGGTCTCTCTCAGGCCAGTGGCCTTGCAGCTAGCACAAAACATCAGGCTCACAGACTAATACAGTTGTTCTAACTATGTGAGTATTGCCAATTGGCTAGTCTTCCTGTCAGCTGGCTATGCTCCTAGACCCTGTAGCTCAGTCTTAAGGCTGACATTTAGGGCAAAACAGTTACACAGACAGATCAAAAAATGTTTAATTCCTAATTAAAATGGTTAAAATGCAAGAGGTTTTCTTTGGGGAAGAGGAAATGAGTATAGCAGAGGAAAACTCGATGCTGTCATTTTTCCTTCAGAAAAAGATTAATTCATATAATCTTAGACCTAGGAGGGGCCTTGGAGATCATCTCATCCAGTCTCCTCATTTAACACATGAGGAAACTGAGGCCTGGAAAGGGACTCATCTTAAATCACAGTAATCTAAAAGCCAGGGCTCCCAATTCAGTATCCAGTAGACCAACGGTGTTAAACTCAAACAGAAAGGGGAAGAGGCAACTAAATGCATGGAAGAATCCCTGTTTGGCTATGTGTTGTCTTAGGAAATCATGCATTAACATTATGTTCTATTGCGTTTTTATTTACTTTGTTAAATATTTCCCAGTTGTGTTTTCATCTGGTTCAGAGGCACTCAGCAGTATCATTGCTGCCATGAGGCTCTGTTTGAACTCCTCTGTACTAGAGGACGCTCTACTTTTGTTTGCCTGCAGCAAGCCAGGAGTATTCAGAACTAGAATCTAGACCTTCCTTTCACTTAGAGGCCTGTGCTCTTTTGCACTAAACCATAATGCATGTCTAGACTTTTCCAAGTTTGCCTCCTATAACATAAAAATACTTCCAGAATCAGCCTGATCATGTGGTCTCGTGAGAGCCAACTATTCAATTTTCAGTGTGAGCATTTGGGCCTTTTCTCAGTTGTGTCCGACTCTTTGTGATTTTATAAATTATCTTGGCCTTTCAATTTTCATTGAATTAAGATTTAATAAAATACCCTCCATTTAAAAAGTTAATTTATTTTTAGTTTTCAACATTCACTTTCATAAGATTTTGAGTTCTAAATTTTCTCCCCCTCCTTCCCCTCCCTTTACCCCAAGACAGTGTGCAATCTGACATAGACTCTACATATATATTCATATTAAACATATTTTTACATTAGTCGCATTGTAAAGAAGAATGGAAGAACCATGAGAAAGAAGAAACACACAAAATAAAGAGAGCAAATAGTATGCTTCCATCTGTATTTAGACTCCATAGTTCTTTCTTTGGATGTAGATAGCATTTTCCATCATGAATCTTTTGTAGTTGTCTTAGATCCTTGCATTGCTGAGAAGAGCTAAGTCTATCAAAGTCAGTCATCACACAATGCTACTGTTACTGTGGACAATGTTCTCCTGGTTCTGCTCATCATTTCTTTTGGAACAATAGTATTCCATTACATTCATATACCACAACTTTTTCAGCCATTCCCCAATTGAGGGATATCCCCTCAATTCCTAATTCTTGGCCACCACAAAAAGAGCTGCTATAAATATTTTTGTACATGTGAGTCCTTTTCCCATTTTTATGATCTCTTTGAGATACAGACATAGAGGTGGTATTGCTGGTCAAAGGGCATGCA
The DNA here is from genome assembly GCF_003287225.1 of Phascolarctos cinereus. Lineage (NCBI taxonomy): Eukaryota > Metazoa > Chordata > Mammalia > Diprotodontia > Phascolarctidae > Phascolarctos > Phascolarctos cinereus. The sequence continues at coordinate 247,575,475 of NW_027555847.1, read as the reverse complement.
CATTTTTATAGCCCTTTGGGCACAGTTCCAAATTGCTCTCCAGAATGGTTGGATCAGTTCACAGCTCCACCAACAACGCATTAGTGTCCCAATTTTTCCATATCCTTTCCAACATTTATCATTTTCCTGTTTTGTCATGTTAGCCAATCTGATAGGTGTGATGTGGTACCTCAGAGTCATTTTGATTTGCATTTCTCTAATCAATAGTGATTGAAAGTATTTTTTCATATGATTGTAGATAGCTTTAATTTCTTCATCTGAAAACTGCCTATTCATACCCTTTGGCCATTTATTAATTGGGAAATGACTTGTATTGTTATAAATTTGACTCAGTTCTGTATATATTTCGGAAATGAGGCCTTTATCAGAGACACTGGTTGTAAAAATTGTTTCTTGGCTTTCTGCTTCCCTTCTAATCTTGGTTGCATTGGCTTTGTGCAAAAACTTGTCAATTCAACGTAATTAAAATTATCCATTTTGCATTTCATAATATTTTCTGTCTCTCGTTTGGTCATAAAATTGTTCCATTCTCCATAAATTTGACAGGTAAATTATTCCTTGCTTTCCTAATTGGCTTATAGTATCAGCCTTCATATATGAATTGTGCACTCCTTTTGACTTTTTCTTGGTGTATGGTGTAAGATGTTGGTCTATGCCTAGTTTCTGCCGTACTATTTTCCAGTTTTCCTAGCCGTTTTTGTCAAATAGTGAGTTCTTATCACAGAAGCTGGGGTCTTTGATACCCTCCATTTTTAATGGAGGACTGACATAATAAAATAATAGTTTGGAGGTACAATGGAGAGAGCATTAGGCTGTTAAGAAGACCTGAGTTCAAATCTGGCCCCAGACACTTACTAGCTGTGGGTCCTTGGGCCAATCACTTAACCTCTGTTTGCCTAAGTTTCCTCAACTGAAAAATAGGGATAATAACAGCACCTACTTCTCAAGGCTATTATGAGTTTTTAGTACATAGTAGGTGCTATATAAATACTAGCTGTTACTGTTATTACATTTCTGTAATAACTCTTCTGTAATTCTTCTGTAAAACCATACCTAAAGACATCATCATTTATGTTGCCTAGTGCACATTGTCTAAGGATCCTTCAATAGATACCTTGCAAAACTCAGTACCAGAAGGAAAATTCTCCAGATGAACTTGTGTTTCATCAGATAACAAGGAGCATGTTGCTTAATGTGAGGATCAAATAAGATAATAATTACAAAACACTTAGCCCAGTGCCAGGCACATAATAAGGGCTCTATAAATGTCAACTATTATTGATGGTTTTCATTCTGGAGTCTAAGAAGCCAAGAAGCTCAGGACTAAATTCCGTGCCATAGGAGCCTCATCCACCCTGCACACACATCATAGCTTTTCCTTGAAAGGTATTGAAACTGCCCTTGAGACTTAACTGGTCCAGGAAACTAAGGCGCAAACCACTGACACAGCTTCCTGGTGGCCTAAGATCAAATGAGATATATTTCTACAGCACTTAGCACAGAACCTGGTACATAGGAGGTGCTATATAGATGTTAATCATTATAATTATCATTAGCCTAAGTACAAAAGCTAAGTGGTGCGGAATGATAGAGGGCCAGGCCTCAGACACTTACTAGTTGTGGGACCCTAGGCAAGTCACTTAATTGTTATTCGCCTTAATTTCTCAGCTATAAAATGGGGTCACACTGTGGAAGGAAATGGCAAACCACTCCAGCATCTTTGCCACGAGAACTCCACGGGCAAAGTCCACAGGGTCACATAGGGTCACACACAACCGAAGGACTGAACAACAATACCAAGCACAGAAGCTGGCCCACAAGGAGTCCAGCAGCTCCTCTCTCAGACTTGATGCATGCTTTTTTACCTCTTGTGCAAACGTGACCAAAGCAGAGCTGCAGAAGCTGCGCCCAGCTGAACGCGTTCTGCATCCTTGCTGGATGTGTTTCTAGGCTACAGATATGTAAACTTCCTTAGCTAATTATTAGATGGCCTACCAGTATCTCGTTTAATTCCATTGCTGGATCTGAGCCAGCTGAGGAGTCTGAGTCAGGACTGGCCTGCGACAGCTGGTGTTACTTGATGTGATAAGATTGGCATGATTGATTTGAAGTAGAAGAAAAGAGAAGTAGGGGAAGATGAACCCTGGGTGACTGTAGGCTCTGCTATGGAAGAACTGGCCCCATTGGCCTCTGTGGTTCTAGCTCCATGCAGTGAGATATCTATCCCCCATTGACCTGAGAAGGGCAGCGATGTGGTGCAGTGGATAGGGTGCTGGGCCTGGAGCCAGGAAGACTCATGCTCCTGAGTTCAAATTATGTTGAGATGAATGATCTGTCAGTTTGAGACCTCAGCCTGGCGGAGGAGAAAGGTGGCAGCTATAAGACACTTTGAGGGGTATCTAGGTGGCACAGTGGATAGAGCACCAGCCCTGGATTCAGGAGGACCTGAGTTCAAATCAGGCCTAAGACACATAAGACTTACTGGCTGTGTGACCCTGGACAAGTCACCTAACCCCATTGCCTAGCCCTGCCCCCCACAAAAATACAGTTAAAAAAAAAGACCCTTTGAAGAGCTCTGGTTCCATCACCTGAGATTGGTGGCATCACCCTGGCATTGAGGCACTAAGAGTATTCTTCTTCTTTTGTTGTTGTTTAGTAGTGTCCGACTCTTTGTGACCCCATTTGGGGTTTTCTTGGCTGAGATACTGGATTTTCCAGCTCATTTTTACAGATGAGAAAATTGAGGCAAACAGGATTAAGTGACTTACTCAGGGTCACACAGCTAGTAAGTGTCTGAGGCCATATTTGAACACAGGCACATGTTCCTGACCCTAGGCCCTATATGCCGTTCACTGTACCACCTAGCTGCCCGTAGAACTGTTCAGGCCCCAGCAAAATGGGGCAATTCTTGGCCCCAGTGCAGTGTATGGTGTTCCAGAACCTGGCAACAGTGGGTAGGACTACCGCCCCAGCAGCTACAGAGGGGGCAGCAGGGTGGACCCCAACAGCAACAGGCAGTGGCACAGGCCCAAGCATCATTGACATAGACCCCAGAAGTAGTGGGCAGCAGCACATATGAGGAATAGGAAATAATATGAGTCCTAGCAGAATGGACACTGGCATGGACAAGTCAAGTCAACAAGCATTTATTAAGCAGCTACTATATGCCAGATGCCTTGCAAAGTGCTGGAGATAGAAAATAAAAAGGCAAACAAAACAAAACAATAATCCCAGCTCTCAAGGAGCTCACAGTCTAATGGGAGAGAAAACATGCAAGCAGTCAGTCAGTAAACATTAATAATAAATATTATTAAACCACTACTATGTGCCAGGCACTGTACTAAACAGTGAGTATACAAAGAAAGGCAAAAGACAGTTCCTATTCTTAAGGAGCTCCAAGTCTAATGGTGGAGACAATTTGTTAAGAGCTATGTCAATGAATCAGTCAATAAACATTTATTAAGCACCTATTATGTACCAAGCTAAGTGTTGGGGGATATAAAGAAAGGTAAAAGCTCAGGCAACTCACAATATAATCAGAGAGACAATAAGCAAAAAACCCCCAAAACTATGAACAAACAAGCTATTTATAGGATAAATTGAAAATAATTAACAGAGGGAAGACACTAGCATTAAGAGGGATCAGGAAAGGCCTCCTCTATAGGGTGAGATTTTAGCTGGAATTTGAAGGAAGCCAAGGAAGGCAGGAGGCAGAGATGAAGAGGGAAAGAACTCCAGGTATGGGGAACAGCCAGAGAAAATCCTAGTTGGGAGATGGAGTGTCTTGTTTGAGGAACAGCAGGGAAGCCAGAGTTGCCCAGTCACAGAGTACTTGGGGTGAGGTGGGATATAAGGCATAAGAAAACTATACAGGCAGCTAGGTGGCACAGTGGATAGAGCATCGGCCTTGGACTCAGGAGGACCTGAGTTCAAATGCAGCTTCAGACACATAATACTTACTAGTTATGTGACCCTGGGCAAGTCACTTAACCCCATTGCCTAGCCAAAAAAAAAGAAAAAGAAAAATATAAACTAGGGGGGAAGGGAGCAGATTATGAAAGGTTTTGAATGCTAACTAGGATTTTATGTTTATTTTGGAGGTGGTAGGGAGCCACTAGGGTTTATTGAGTAGGGGGAGGGAGTGTGACGAGGTCCGACCAGTACTTTAGGAAGATCACTGGAGTAGAGCTGAATTGCAGAGGGGAGAGACTTGTGACAAGACCATCTAGCAGGCTGTTGCAATGTCTGGCATGAGATGATTAGGGCCTGCACTAGGGTGGTGCCGGTGTCAGAAGAGAGAAGAGGGCATAGGTGAGAGTTAGGACTTGGCAACAGATTGGATACGGAAAGGGTAAGAGATGCATTGACAGTCTGGGAGACTGGGAGGATGATGGTACCTTCAACAGAGTAATAGGGGGGTTAGGAAGTGGAGGGAAGGTTGGAGGGGAAGATAATGAGTTTAATTTTGGATACGTTGAGTTTAAGATGTCTCTTAGACAACTAGTTTGACATGTACAATAGAAAGTTGGAGATTCCAGACTGGAGGTCAGCAGGGAGGTTAGGGTGGGATAAATAGATTTGAGAATCTTAAACAAAGAGATAATATTTGATTCCATGGAGCTAATAATATCACCAAGTGAAATAGTATAGAGGGAGGAGAGAAGATGAGTGGAGATAGAGCCCTGAGGGACACTTATTAGTTATGACCAGTACGAAGATTCAGTAAAGGAGACTGGGAAGCAGCCATCAGATAAATGGGAGAACCAGAAGATAGTAATGTCACAGAAACCTGGAGAGTAGAGTATTAAGAAGAAAAGGGCAATCCAAAGCTACAGAGTGATCAAGGTGAAGATTGAGAAAAGGCCATTTGGTTTGGCCTTGAAGACTTTGTTAGTAACTCTGGAGAAAGCAGCTTTAGTTGAATAATGAGGCTGGAAGTCTGGAGCATATGTTCCCAAAGTGGGTGATATCCCCCCTTCCCGAGGGTGCTGGAATGAGGAAGGGTGCAATAGTAGCCTCAGGCACAATTGGGGTATTGTTTAATAAAAATAAGGGGGCAGTGGAAGTATAAGGAAAGATGAGAAGATAAGAAAATTTTGAAAAACCATTTGTACATGTTTCATCTGTTGTGTAACAGAGTTAAAGTTGTAGTGATTACATTATTTTCCAAATAAACACACAAAATGCAAGTTATAACCAGTAAGTGGTCAAGTCTGCCGACAGGTCTTAACAAGCAAGTGTTGGCTGGTGGAGCATATCATGCATTGTTGGGAAGTCCAGCATGCATCAACTGGAATATGTGCATGTAATGACTTGTTTATAATACAGTACTATACAGTTACATGATGCAACATTGCATCATCAAAATGCAGGAAAAAACACAAATTTGTAATAAATTATTAAATTTAAGATACATTATTAAAAATTTACATTTTTTGAAATGACACAAATTTTTTAAGAAGTTAAAGGGTTAAAGAAAGCAGATTTCTAGGGGCACACTGAATAATTTTTCTTAAAAAGGTGGTGATAGGCCAAATAAGTTTGGAAATCTCTGCTCTAGAGAGTTAAGAAGAGAGTGAGATAAAAAGAAGTGGAACCACCTATTACTTCCTTCCCTTACAAAAAGGAGGGGAGATATGGGGCATTGATTAGAGGAGAGAAAAGCATCAAGTGAGGTTTGTTTTTTTTTTGAAGATTGGGGAGACACAGGCATGTTTGTAGGTGGTAAGGGAAGTAGCCTGTAGAGCAGGAGAGAGTGAAGATAAATGAGAAAGTGGGGATGGGTACAGGAGGCAATCTGCTGGAGAGGATGGAAACATTCAGAATTACTTGTGAATGTAGAGGAGCTTGCATTGACAAGGTGAAGGGCCACTTCTATGTATAAGACAAGGGCGAAGGAAAAGATAATGGCAAAAAAAACGCATTTGGGTGCTATATGATGAGGAGGAGGGGAGAAGAGGGAGCTCTTGGGGAAATGCCTCAATTTTTTCAACAAGTACATACATAATACAAACAGTATAAATATAAAGTGAATATATATGTGAAGTAAATAGAAGATAATTTGGGAGGGAAGGCATTAGCATTTGGGAGGGAGGTACAGAAAGGAAAGATTTCACACAAAATCCGATTTTTGAGCTGAATCACAAAGAAGTAGAGGAATTCTATGAGGTAGAAGAAGAATTATGTTCTAGACATGAGGGATGGCCAGTACAAAGGCATGGACACAGGCGATGTAGCGTCCTACGTGAGAAAACGGGACAAGGCCATTTTGGGTGGATTCATAATAATGATAAGGAAATGATAAAGCTGGCATTTATATAGTGTTTACTGTGTGCCAGGTGCTTTACAAATATTGTCTCATTTGATCCTCACAACACCGGGAGAGAGGTGCTATTATTTCCCCCATTTTATAGTTGAGGAAACTGAGGCAAACAGAGGTTAAGTGACTTGCCTAGAGTCACACAGCTAGTAAATATCTAAGGTTAGATTTGAACTCAGGGCTTTCTAACTCTATGACCAGCACTCTATCCACTACACCATCTAGCTGCAAAGTATTAGAAGAAATTAACGTCCCAAAGGAGTGGAAAGAAAAGTTGGGGCAATATTATGAAAGGAGATGTAAAAGGACCAATATCTACCAGGAATCTGTACCCTCTCAACATGATTTAGGCCAGCTTTTCCCTATGTGACATCAAAGCCAGGACATGATTTGACTATATATGAAGCAAAGCTCAAGCTATGCCTCCAAGGATACAGCTTCCTAGTAGCCTCTGGCTCTATTGATGTGGCTTCCTGGTCGCCTAAGGGCACCCAAGTAGGGTTGGGATCCCTTCTGATTCAGCACATATCCTGAGGCCATGGCAATCACCACACTCTAGCCCAGGACCAGACTTACTGCCCCCAAAGGAGTCTGCATCCACCTGAGCTAAGTGTTCCTGTAAACTTGCTGAGTGACATTTCTATGTTAGGACTAAGTAAGCCTCTTGTTAGTTGCTGTCCAGTGACCTAAGAGAGCCTCATTCCATCCAACGGGGTGCTGGCCAAAGTCAGGCCTACAGCCATAAAAGGCTTCAAAAAACAGTGGAGTTTATATTTTATCCTGGACACAATAGGAAGTCGTTGGATTCAACAGAGTAAGGGAATCACGTGGTCAGATCTGTGCAGTTACAAAATCACAAAGAAAATAAGCATCTAATAGGAAAGAGTGGTGGAAGGCGTCAAATACAACAGGTTGGTTAAGAAGGGTAAGAACTGGGAAAGGACCACCAGGGAGATTGAGGTCGTCCTATCGTGGACAACATTAACCTATTTCATCAAGCCCCAGGACAAAGTAAAGCCTCCTAATTAATATCCATGCTAATGCAAACTATCCAATTAAGATAAAAATCTGCTATCCAATTAAGAAAGATCAAATGGATAACAAATGCCTATTGCTCAGATCGGAAAATACAGTGAGATGGCTAATCCAAATACAGTGAAAATCAGAACATAGAACACATATGTGTGTGTATACACACATATATACACCCCACACATATACACACACATCTACATACATCTATACATACACACATACACACATATACATACATATATGTGTGTATGTGTGTATACGTATATGTATGTATGTATGTATGTATCTATCTATCTATCTATCTAAAATAGTGTGCTAGTAAATGTTTTTTAACAACCAGCTCTCTGAAAAAATATGTATGATTGACATGCTTTTAAGTTTGATTGACATTACTAACATTTTCTCCATCACTTTCTTAAGTATAGGCAATTAACAAAATAACAAATCAAGCCCTGACTTGTGGCATTTGCTGATTTCTGAGGTGTAAATGCTGACACTGAAAATTTAACCATTGGCTCTCAAGAATTGGTCCAAGCAGGCTTCAGAACACCCTTGCCTGTCCTGGTGGACAATAAGATACAGCCAGAATAGAAAAGGAAGAGGAAAGCAGGCTGAAAGGTATTGGGAAAATTAAACAATGATTTTTAAGGACCCCAAACTTCTCCCTGATATGAAGGCCCATCTTTTCAACATCAATATTTTCCCAGGGATGTTAGGGGCCTGTGTGTCATATGAGAGTAACTATTATGGTCTCTGAAAACCTGTGTAACCCAAAGAAGCATCATGGTCATGAGCCGGTCACAGGGGATTTACAAATGACATGTATATAGTACACAACTCTTTATAAATATTACTTCATTTTATACCCACAGCAACCCTGAGAGGTAGGTGCTGTTATTAACCTCATTTTACAGTTGAGGAAACTGAGGCAGTCAGAGGTTGTGACTTGCCCAGGATCATACAGATAGGAGGTTTCTGAACTCGGTCTTCCTGGGTCTCTACCTGCCTCTACCACATTGTATATTCATATAAACATACATGTGAATCTATTATATGTAAAATAATATAAAAATAAAATAGATGTATATATGCAGATGCACATATGCATATATGTCCACACATATATGTTCTTATACACATATATGTCCACACATATACATATCTGGGAATCATCTGCAAAGAGACGATAGTTAAAAACATGAGACCTGCAGATGAAGACAACAACTGAAGAGGTGTTCACAGTAGATAGAGCACAGGCCTTGGAGTCAGGAGGACCTGAGTTCAAATCTGGCCTCAGACACATAACACTCACTAGCTGTGTGACTCTGGGCAAGTCACTTAACTCCAATTGCCACACACACACACACACACACACACACACACACACACACACAGACACATACAAAAGAGAAGAGGTATTATTGTTGTTGTTTGTCCTTTGTTTTTGAAGAGGACCAAAGATATCACTGGAGACATACTTGATTAGAAAAAGAGGTAGGGGAGACATATAGCAAAAGTAGGAGTAACCAATAGAAAGGCTTCTTGCCCTGTTGGTATCCATGCAATACCAAGAGATCTAGAAGAAGGGGCTCAGGCCGTTGGGGAACTTCCACCCCATGAGGCTTTCTAGAAGGACATGGATAAAAGCCACAAAGTATGAGAAGGTGTGTCTAGGTTGCAGTCTTTGCCACTGGAATATCTACATTGATAGGACAGATCATAAATGGATCAAATTATGTGTGGGATTAACTCTAAACTATTAGGGACACTGACACCCTGATCTGTGGTTTGGGGACTGCTTTGATGGATCTTATAGGATGCTTCCTAACAGCCATGACTTAACTTTGACTTGGGACAGCTCAGATGGTCAGAGCACAATGTTCCTGAGGACCTTACCTCACAGTCTTGTCACCAGTTGGCTTCATTAAAAGGACAGTCCTATAGCCATGGGTTTGTTTTTTGGGTTTTTTTTAAGGTAATTGGGGTTAAGTGACTTGCCCAGGGTCACACAGCTAGTAAGTGTCAAGTGTTTGGTCTGAGGCCGGATTTGAATTCAGGTCCTCCTGACTTCAGGGCCGGTGCTCTATCCACTGCGCCACTTAGCTGCCCCGTAGCCACGGGTTTTCTCAAAGGTAGAGGCTGTGGGTAGCAAAAATAATGGAGTAAGAACACAAATGTTTGAACAAAGACCCACATAATTCCTGGTCAAGTCCCTTCACTTTTCTGGACTTCATTTTTCTTAAATATAAAATAAGGGAGTTGGACACAATGCCATTGCAGCTCTAATTAGCATTAAGCTTTATAATTATTTATTGTTGATGCTGTGGTCAGGAATCCAACCCCCAATTATACCACTATCGTGATGGAAAAGTATGATCCCCACCAAGAAAGGGGATGCATTTCATCACACAGCTTCCAGGAACACAACGGGGATCAAAAAAACCAAAACAAAATAAAAGGGAGGGAGGTTATGGTGGTGGAAGTCGTACATAAAATTCTTCCCATTACTTTGTTTTGACGAATAATTAGGGGGAGTCAAAGACAGCTGCCAACAAACGAGCTCAGATTCTTAGAGTTAGGAGGGACTTTTGCAGTTATCCCTCCACAGAGGAAGGATGCTCTATAGCACCCCTGACAGCTGGCCGCAGAGTCTCTGAAAGGCTATGCAGAGATGCTTGTGTTTTGGAAGAGGATTGTACTCGGTCATGAGAGATCCAGATCTGACCCTTGCTACTTATGTGATTAGGAAACCACTGAACCTCTCGGTAAGGCTCATTTTCCTCTTTAAAAGGGGGATAATAATAATAATTAAAATTTGGATAGTGCTCGTATATATGCTCTCATTTGGTCCTCACCATAACCTTGTGTTAAATAAATAATCTAAAATTCTGCTTTAGGCGCGAAAAATACTTTAAGGATAGAAGAGAAGAGATTCATCTTGACTTCTATACAAAGTTTCTCTCACCAAGTTGCACAAAGCAAAGCATGTTTTATAATCTTTGGGGAAACAAAATTAAGTAAAGGTAGATGGTTCAAGGTAGATAAGGTAGACAGTCAGGAGGTATGTTATTTGCTGGCCTCCAGGCTTTCTCTCTCTTTATCCCATTTCACTCATGAGACATTTCTATCAGGACCAAATTATTTCTCTGGTAGTTTCCTTTAACTCTGGTTGATGTGAGATACTACCAGAGTAAATAAGTCCACTTGGTGAAGAAATAAGTTTCAATGGCAGTGACCACAACAGAAACAGGTAGAATAATCCTAGCCTAACCAGAACATCCAGTCTCCCAATAACCCAGCTCACTTCAGTGATCCACCACAGTCAGAGAAGGTTGAACATCTATTTGACAACAAAAATTTCCTTTGCGTGAAAGGGGAGACTTTAACCCATTTACAGTGAGTGATTGAAGAAGTTGTCTACAATTTCAAAAAATAAATAGTAAAATTTATAATCAAAAAGTTAGAAGCCAACCTTAAGCTGAGTTTCCTACTCTGAGACAACTTAATTCACTAGAAATATAATAAACAAATAAAACTGGAACAGGATGAGGTGACTGTTACCAGGCTCATATTCCAGCTAGAATGGTCCTCAGAAATAATGGAACACCATGAATGAATGAAAAAAAGAATTTTATTAAACACTTACTTTTTGTGCTGATGACAGAAAAGGCTAGACAGGCTCCAGCTCTCAAGGAGTTCACACTCTGAGTCATGATTCCACTACTTTGGGTTATTCCTGTCCCAGTTTCGTCATCCATTCATAAGCCCTGATTCTCTGTTTTGAATCTCAGTCCCATAGTGAACTATGCCTCCTATAGCTTCATTCTCTTGCATGAAGCAAATGTTTTGGATCATTCAGAGACAGGCCAGGATCTATTTCACAAGTACCTCATCAAGTAGTTGTTTAGCTAGTTAATAGCACAACATAACCAGGGCAGAAGAATTGGAAATTGAGGCGATGCCCATCAGTTGGGGAATGGCCGAACAAGCTGTGGTGTATGAATGTAATGAAATACTATTGTGTCGTAAGAAATGATGAACAGGCAGACTTCAGAAAATCCTGGAGAGACTTGTATGGTCTGATGTTAAGTGAAGTGAGCAGAACATTGTACATAGTAACAGCAACATTGTGCGATGATTAACTGTAAATGATTTAGCTCTTCTCAGCAGTACAATGATCAAGACGCTTCCAAAAGACTCACGATGGAAAATGCTATCCACATCCAGAGAAAGAACTGTGGAGTCTGAGTGCAGATGGAAGCATACTGTTTTCACTTTTTTTGTTTTTTCTTTCTCATGATATTTCCCTTTTATTCAAATTCTTTTTTTCACAACATGACTAATATAGAAGTATGCTTAATATGATTGCATATGTATAACCTGTATTAGATTGTTTGCTGTCTTGGAGAGGTAGCAGGAAGGGTGGGATGAAGGAAAAAACTGGGAACTAAAAATCTTATAAAAGTGAATGTTGAAAATTATCTTTACATGTAATTGGAAAAAATAAAATACTGTTAAGTAGAAAACAATTAAACCCCCCCCCCCATAACCAGGGCAGTCAAGATTGCCACGCTATTATCCTTGTTTGTTGATCATGACACTGTAACAGCATGATTGAAGGGCCTTTCCATCACAGCGATAGTACATATTGCTGGAGAAGATAGATAATGTCCAGATGTATTATCTTATCTTGTCTTTTGAGAATACTTGGCCACAGATGACAAGTGGAAATAGACATAGTATGCTCTTACACATATGTGTATGAGTGTATACCCACATTTAATTGTAGCCTTCTTGGTTGGGATGGGGGAAGGGAGGGGAAAAAATAAAGTAAAAAGTGCACAGCAGAGAACAAAAGAAAACCTATAAAGAAGCAAAGAAAAGCTGGACAGCTTTGAAAACAGTGTGTAGTATTTATTCTATAGGTTTTCTTGTCATGGAAATGTATAGCTTTAAATTGAATCCTCTCTAATGTTCTGCTGTGTACATGACAATTTTTTCTTTTCTTATTTTGTATTTAAGTTTAAAATAAATTTAAAAACTTGGAAAAATAGGAAAAAATAAGAAAAAATTTAAGAAGAGAATACTAGACCTATGGGGGCCTTTGGAATATATTGTCTCATTTGGCATGATGTCTATGAGGTAGATTAAATGAATTATAACCATGCAAAAGAAATGGAGGGGAAATACCAAGGGATGGGGCAAGGAAAGGCAATTGGTTTTTAGCCTCAGCTGGGACTAATGAGCCAACACATTGCCTTTATCAGAATTTTTTTTTTTATAAAGTCACTGCGGCCTATCATAGGATTATAAATTTGGAGCTAGCAGGGACCTTAGGGGCCATCGGATCCAGCCTCTTCACTAGATGGTTGAGGAAACCGAGTCCCTGAGAGGTTATACAACTTGCCCAAAGTTACAGAGGTAGCAAATGTCTGAGGCAAGATTTGAACTCAGGTCTTCTGGATTCCACTCCTCCACCTAACTGCTTCCTCAGAGAAGCATGATGGAAAGAAGGTGTTCTGAAGAGTTGAAGTACAAAAGTGGGTAAGAGAGAGGCTAAATAACCAAGAGACTAGTAGAATAATGGCATGAGTGGCAGAGAAACCACATACAGTGGGGAGTAGAGGTAATGTGGTACTCTGCTGGAAATAAGCCCAGTAGAGAGCAGCATAGTGACATTAGCAGAAGATAGCAGCCCCGGAACATCAGAGGCAAGAATGGCCCTTCCACATGTATGCACTGGCCACATGTGTTCCTTAAATATATGCCTTTCACTAGGGGTCTTTACGTGTGTCCATTTTTCACACCGATAATGTATTTGGGGGGGGGCAGTGTGTCCCAGGTTTACGGGTAGAATATTGTATTACTATTGCACTTACTATGCTTTTGTGTTAAATAGCTTGCTTTGAACTAGTTGCATCCTGATTAGTAAAAGTAAATTCATCATTAGGTTTTAAGCAGATATGAATCTACAGAATACCTTGAACTTATACTGGTGTTTTATCATTCTCCCATGTGAGAAGGAATGTTCCCTATACTCTCTCCATTGGAGTTTGAACAATGGTGGTGGTGGTAATGATCATTTGACTTGCGTTGGTACGTGCAGCTCCTGCCCCTCCCTCAGAGTGCCTTGCTGAAGCAGTGCTCCATGGCAGAAATTATCCTGGTTCTTAAATATGTTGTTCAGTTCTACTTCCTGCACAGTGCTCTGCACGTACTAGGCATTTAATGCTTGTTCCTTTCCCGTTCCCCCACTGGCTGTCATTTTGTCTCCACGTTCATCCCCTTCCCCCTTTTCTGTGCCCATTGCCCCTAAGAACTCACATTTCCCTTCTCCTGGGCAGGATGCTGTACACAGAAGCACAACATTCACTCAGACGAGGCTCTCCAATGCACCAATTTCTCCTGTTAAACACATAGTAATCTCTCATTATAGGCATACTACTGTTTTCCTAAGGAAGCAATCTTCAATAGAACTCCTACCCCACCTCCCTTTGGGGGAAACCCACTTCCATTCCTCCAATTTCTATTTCTTTCTTCTTCCACCTCTCCTATTCTCCTGCAGCCTCTCTCCTTGCTGAGGGACTACAGGGGTCATCATCTCTTCAAATGTCCATCAGGCATTAACAATTCCCTTTGTATTCCACCTATCCTCTCTCTACGTGCCTTCTTACTCTGTAATTCTGTCCTGAAAATAAGGGGGGGAGGGAAGGGAATAAGCGTTTATTAAGTACCTGCTATATGCCAGGCACTGTGCTAAACACTAGACAGACATTTTCTGCTTTTCTTCACAACAGCCCCGTGAGGTAGGCGTTATTATGATGTCCGTTTTACAGTTGAGGGAACTGATGCAGAAAATAAGTGACTTGTCCAAGGTCAGATGGGTCAGGTCTCCCTAACTCTTGACTCAGTGCTTTATCCACTGTTCAACCTAGCTGCCATAAAATATGATTGTTCACCCTTGAGGGATTGTGAGATTGAGTCCATGGTGCTTTACTACTGTTCCCCTACGTTCACTTCTCCTACTTCTTTAAATTCCACTTACATCTTTATGCCTTTCCGTGCATTTTTTTAAAAAGAATCTGTTGAGCATCCCTCTGTATAATTTCTTTTTTTGTCTTGTTGGTCAATCTTTCTTTTTCTCTCTTTTTAAATATAAGTTCACTTTCCTTGGTAATTGTACTTAATTACCTTTCTTATGTTTCTGTTCTTTGGGAAATTTGCAAGTTAAAGATTTTGTTTTGGTGCATTTCTTTTTTTTTTCTTCAATTTTTCAATGTAACTTTTTCAATTTATTTATTTTTAATTCTCAAGATTCATTTCCATAAGATTTTGAGATTTAAATTTTCTTCTCCTCTCTTCCCTCCCCTCTCAAGATGGTGTGCGATTTGATATAGGCTTTACATATACATTCATATTAAACATATTTTCACATTAGTCATGTTGTAAAGAAGAATTAGAACCAGTGGGAGGAACCAAGAGAAAGAAGAAACAAACAAACAAAAAGAGAGCAAATAGTATGCTTCCATCTGCACTCAGACTCTATAGTTCTTTTTCTGGATGTGGATAGCATTTTCCACCATGAGTCTTTTGGAGTTAGTTGTCTCAGATCCTTGCATTGCTGAGAAGAGCTAAGTCTGTCAGAGTCAGTCATTACACAATGTTACTGCTACTGTGTACAACGTTCTCCTGGTTCTGCTCACTTCACTCAGCAGAAGTCCATACAAGTCTTTCCAGGTTTTTCTGAAGTCTGCCTGCTCGTTATTTCTTATAACACAATAGTATTCCATTACATTCATATACCACTTGTTCAGCCATTCCCCAACTGATGGGCATCCCCTCGATTTCCAATTCTTGGCCACCACAAAAAGAGCTGCTATAAATATTTTTGTATATGTGGGTCTTTTCTCCATTTTTATGATCTCTTTGGGATACAGACCTAGTAGTGGTATTGCTGGTTCAAAGAGAATGCGCAATTTGATAGCTCTTTGGGCATAGTTCCAAGTTGCTCTCCAGAATGGTTGGATCAGGTCACAATTCCACCACAAGGTACATTTCTTTATTTCAGAAGTGACTCAAATGACCCTCTCTTTTTGAACTTCCATCTTTTTTCATTGATGGTTAGGTTCTTGTTTCCAGGGTGCATTATTTGGGGTTACAGAATGAGTTCCTTTATTTTTCAAAATATACATTTCTCTTCCTTTCTAAGTCTTCTAGTGAGTACAGAATAAACTTGTGTTACTCAGATTTTCTTTCCTTTATATTTGAAGGTCTTTTCCCCAGCTATTTGTAGAATTTGTTATTTGTCATTGTTAAATACTGTCACTATGTTTTTTGAAGTTTAAAGCATAATTTTTTCTTCTTCTGGAGATGATCAGTGAATTCTTTCGATTAGTGTTTTGCTTTCTGTATTCAGAAGTTCTGAATATAGTTCTTATATTATTTCCTACATTGTAGCATCCAGGTTTTTTGATTTGTCATGTTCTTGCCTGTGATCCTTAAGTAGTCTTTGTCCACCCTTGATTTGAGGTCAATGACTCTGGCTTATAATGAGGTCATATGTTCTTTTTAACATTGTTGTCTTTTGCTTCTCTTTCTCCAGATTTTCTTCTACTTCAGTATTTTTGTATTCCACATATACTAATCTATCCTTTGCTTCTGAGTCAATAAACATTTATGAAGTGCCTACTATGTGGCAGACATTGTGCTAAGCACTGCTTTGGGGAAACTCCCTACCATTCAGTATTTTTCGTCTTCTGATTGAGCTTGTTTCTAATTGCTTTGAGAGCTAGGATCTCTGGCATATGTGAATTCTTTTTTTCTCCTCCTCAATTTTATATCTTTTTTGAACATTCTGGAATTCCTTGTTTCTCTTGGGATCCTACAGCATCCTGTAGTCCATCAAGCATTTTGTTTGCTTTTGTCATGTGATATTTGTTACAATAACTTCTTAATCTCTTTGAGTGCTTAGTAGTTTTAGGACCCTCTCTATTGATTTATGTGCTGTACTCTGAATTTTTCTTGAATTTTCTTCCTCTTGAAATCGTTGTGTTTTCAGTCTAATTTTTCTTGATATTCCCCAGTCATTCCCTTTCTGACTCTCCTCCACCTTTGCTGGTGAGTAAACCCCCTTGGGGCTGCATTGCGAAGCTGCCTCAGCCTCCACCAACAATGGGGAGTTTACCCGAGCTTTGGCCCCAGCCCTTAATAGTCTCTGGGCGGACAGGATTGTAACCAGCCGACTTTCAGTCCTTGTTTTTAGGCCTACTACCACTATACACGCTGGTCCTCTGTCCCGGCTTCTCTTTTGGCTTCCTTTCTCAGGCTGGCCTGAACTGGTGCCTACTACTTTTTGAGGGGTTAGAGATTGGTGGTGAGAGAATTAAAGGAAGAGTCTCTGAAGTCGTGGGGGTCCATAACCTAGGGATCAGCATAAGGAGAAAATAGCATCCTCCTTGTTCCTACTCAAGCTCTGGGCTATCTCAGAATTTGTTCAGGGATTTTCAGAGTGCTAGACTTATCCCAATTCAATTTATGCATGATTTATATGCACACCTTGGATTAGGAGTCCTTGAGGTGCCTATGCCTCTTCTAATCCTCTTAGGTTCCATAGCTTCTCTTTTCTTCTTCCCATAGTCCCAGAAGTTAGTTTATGAGTCAAGGTCAGGCACCACTCTCCCTACACCAATGCCAGGGTCAAAGCAAAACTTCCCATAATGGGATGTTGAGGAAGAAAAGATTGGAAGATTCCTGCCCTACAAGCTGGCAACTATCTCTGGCATCCTGATCTCCTGGGTGATTCCTGGAGTGGTCATGTCCATGACAGGGCAGCTAGGTTGCTCAGTGGATAGAACTCTGGGTCTGGAGTCAGGAAGACCCGAGTTTAAATATGGCCTCAGACACTTACTAGCTGTGTGACTCTGGGCAAACCACTTAATTCTGTTGTCTTTAGTTTCCTCATCTATAAAATGAGCTGGAGAAGGAAATGGTAAATCACTCCAGTATCTTTGTCAAGAAAACCCCAAATGGGGTCACAAAGAGTCAGACATGACTGAAAAACAACTAAACAAATGTCCATGACAACACTATATTTATGCAAACTCCTTAAGGTCATGAAATGTGTCATTTTTTTTTCTTTCTAGTCTCAGTAGCACACTGCCTTGTACATAGTAAATTACTTAATTAAGGTAGATGTATATATCTATATCTATATCTATATCTATCTATCTATCTATCTATCTATCTATCTATCTATCTATCTATCTCATACATTCCCTGAGTTCAAGGGACCGCTTCCTCTTTCTTTATTTTTGTATTCCCCAGTACTTAGTACAGTAGTAATTAAATAAATATTTGTTAAATCGAATTTTTGTTTGTTGGGACACTGTGCTCTGTGGAGCTCAACAGATATTTATGTTGATGATAACAGTGAGAATCACTGATTTGACAGGAAGAAAAGTAAGTTGTTTTCTCTTTCACTGAAAAGAAAGTTTAGAGTTTGAGTTGTTCAAGGGATTTTTTGGTCATTTTTTGGTCTTTTTTTTTGCTTTTTGGTGAGGCAATCGAGGTTAAGTGACTTGCCCAGGGTCACACAGCTAGTAAGTGTTATGTGTCTGAGGCCTGATTTGAACTCAGGTCCTCCTGACTCCAGGGCAGAGCTCTATCCACTGTACCACATAGCTGCCCCTCAAGGGACATTTATATATCCCTTCTTAGTTGCAAATCACTGTAGTAAATCTAGGAGATTAAAAAAAAAATAAGAGACAGAACAATCCTTGCCCTCAAGAAGGAAGCTCAATATGTGAGCACATACGGAAGAGAGGAAAGGGTGGTGATAGAATGTCCACAAACAACTATGAAATGCGATGAAATGTGTTAGGATATAATTGAGTAAACAGGAAAGATGAAAAAAAACCCAACAAAAACCCAGTTACACTAAGGATTTAAGGTTGAAGGAATCATTTCTAGCTAAGTGAACCAGGAAAAGCGTAATGGAAGACATGGTGCCTGAACTAGACCTTAAAGAGAAGGAATGATTTCAAAAGTTCAAAATGTGATGGGGGGGGAATTGATTTAGAGAAATGGGCAGGGGGATGGTCTTGGAGGTAAAAGAACTAGAAGCGAGACAGAAAGTAACATAGGTTGACTGGTGCCTAGAGAGTGAGGGTCCTGGAGGCAGGAAGAGACCCAAGTCAAATCCTGCCTCTGACACATCCTGGCAGCTCCCCATGACCATCTGTTGTAGAGAAGGTACTGACCTGCCTTCGTGGAGGGAGTCCCTTCATCTGGGTTTCCTACACCAATGAAATCACAGATCAAGTCCCTTTCCCCAGAGAAAGCCTGCACCTCATTTGTTAGATGATGGATTGGATAAATGACTCATTGAAGTTATCCATTTTTATTGGATAAATAAAGTTGTGAAAAGCTTGTGAAGCAATGAAAAAAATTTCAGAGACTTGCAAACTGAAAGAACAGGTTATTTTCCTAGCCCTCGTATATACTTCTGAAAACTCAACTAGAATAATCTAAAGGTCTCATTGTTTGTCCTTCGTTCTCAAAGAGGCCCATAACATCAGGAAGGTGATGCCATGACATACAAGAGGATTGGATTTAAGTGAAGGAGGGCTGTGCAGAGTCACCAGCCTCACCTTCTCCTCTGAAGCCATCTCGGTCCACTAGCAAGATATAGAACAGGACAACTGGAGATGGCCCTGGATAATCTAAAGGTCTAATCATGTCCTTGAAGACTTTACTTGTTTCTAAGAACATTAATGACTATCAATCTCAAAGATGAAGTTAGAAAGTAACTATTGATAGCAATAAATACTAGTCATGTCAAACTCAAATATAAAGTGGGGAGGGGAATACTAATCCACACACAAGAATCTCTGCAGGTCATATATTAATTTAGTTTTAAAAGTTAATATTACCTATGTTTTATTATATTTTACGCATTTTGTTAACTATTTCCCAATTATATTTTAATCTGCTTCAGGCACCCAAGGGCCTGCCTGGATATTTGACACCTCTGCACTAAACTATACTTAAAATGTGTAGCTTTCAAGAATAATAGGATTATATTGGATTATCTAGCCACATAAACATTGAATTAGCACCTAATTTAGATGAAATGCTGAAAAATTAGCATATATCCCATGCTGGTCTAAAGTAAGTTTCTATTACTCAATTCAAGACAGTGAAAGAACTTATGAATGACAAGTGATGGCAAATGGAAGATTTGACACAGGATTAGAGGAAGGTAATCAATTTTTAGAAAGAAGATGAAGATGGATACTTCTAACTATAAGGCCATTAAGTTGGCATTGAATTATAGAATGAAATACTAGAAAGGAGGAAAGTTTCATAGATTCATAGATGGAAGAGACCTTGAAAGCCATCAAATCCAAACCCTTCACTTCATAAGTGAGATAGCTGCAGCCCTGGAGAGGTTAATTGATGGAACAGCCATTCAGAGAAAGCATCAGACAGGGGCTACGTTGCTAAAGAGCCCAGTAATTGTAGTCCTTTCCTAGTCCAGGAAAAGACAGAACAATGGAGTGGTTTTATTGGGACTTCTTGGAGTTAGGCCAGCCTGGGCAGTTTTTTGAATGAGTTGGCAGGAAAATAAAAGACAGAGAAGGGTGGCAGCAGTGACAAGGATTGAACAGTGGCAGAGGGAGGGTGCTTTCCAGGAGGCTGACTCTAAGCCTTGTAGTTGACGGGAACCTTTCCCTTTCCCTTTCCCTTTCCCTTTCCCTTTCCCTTTCCCTTTCCCTTTCCCTTTCCCTTTCCCTGGCTTATTAACTAACAAACACTGCTTATTAAGAGGACTTATCAGAGAATGAAAGAACTATGCCTAAGAAAAGCTGCTGGAATGATGGAGAGTCTACTCTCCTTGTTTCTCCCCTTTTTGCTTTATTGTCACATAGAAATGAGCACTGTTTACTGCTAAGTGTCTTTTAAATTTGCTTACTGGTTGATTGTATTTTAGTAATAGTGAGGTAAGATGATTTTTATTGCACCTTGATTTTATGTCTTTGCTATAGAGAGTGTGGATAAGGGGGAAAGTCTGTGGAAGACTGATTACACTGAAAGTAATTGGTTAGAATGCCTCATTTGCAAGTTGGCAATCAAAGGACTGTCTGGGGGCTTAGAACTTTTATATGTTTTATTAATGATCTCTATTTTTAAGCTCTCTAACTTTGCAGAGAAAGGAAGACATGTGAAATAGAGATCTTTGCCTTAGACTAAAACCCTGATGGACTAATCTCTTTTATCTTTCAGCTAACAGGCATCTTTGAATAAGAGGTTTTTAAGTGTTCCCCATTGACTGACCTGAAAGAGTAGAAGTGAGGGAGGTGGGAACCTTGAGAATTCAGACCTTAAGTCTGTGCTAGGCAGTTGAGACAGATGTGGTTAGGGAGAATTAGTCCCTCTGCTCTCCCCCCCCAAAGAAGGGGGTGGTGAAGTATCCCTCAAACTGTTCTCCATAACTGTTTGATATGAAAAGCAACATAGTTTTAAGAGGTAGAGAGCATTAGGATCTGAGTGTGACAGTACTTGAATTGTGTTTTAAAGGAAGTTAGAGATTTTTTTTAAAGTTAGAGATTTTTAAAGGAGGGAGTGTATTTTGGATACGTGGGATCACCTGCTCAAAGGCACAAAGACAGGAGATGATGGAAAGTCACCTATGGGGAACAGTTAAGAGGCCAATTTGACTCACATGGAATGCATGTGAAATAATATAATGTGAAACAAGTCTGGGAAAAGTAGGCTGGAACCAGACTGCAAAGGATTTTAAATGCCAAATGGAGAAGTTCATTTTTTATCCTAGAAGGAATAGGGAGTCACTGAAAAATTTTAAGTAGGGGAATGGTAAGATTTGTGTCTTAGGAATGCCAATTTGACAGCTAGATGGAGGTTGAATGGGGAAAGCAGTGTCTGGAGGCAGGGTGACTAATAAGGCTATTGAAATATTCCTGGTGACAGACGATGGAAGCCTGAATAAGAGTGGAGCTTATGTGAGTAAAAGAAGGGAATGGATGTGAGAGAGGTATTGCAGGTAGAATTGATAAGATGTGGCAACTGATTGGATATGGTAGTGAGGGATAGGAAAGAGTTAAGGAGTACTTTGAGGTTGTAAATGCAGGTGACTGAAAGGATGGTGGTAACTCAATAGAAACAGGGAAGTTTGTAGAAGGGATAGGTTTCTGGGAGAATATAAGTTCCATTTTAAAGATGTTGCGTATATGATGCCTAAAGGTCATCCAGGTAGGGATGTCTGTTGGGCAGTTGGTGATGTAATGGAGTTGATGATGATTGGAGTGCATGAGTAATATTACAGCTGGATCTCTGAATGGAGATAACCAAACCAAAATTCATGAAATTGGGAAAATAAAATTAAATCTAAACCTAGCTTGACTGAGTTGGGGAGAGTACAGTGAACTACCTCATGATACGTCAAGGTGGAAATGTATAACACTAGCAAGCCACCATGATATTTTGAGGGATATTTTGAGTTAGTCAGCTCCTTATGAGGCAACTTATATCTTGCCTCCTTTTCCAGTACCCCAGTATTCCAGTACATCTTGGGCTGAATTTCCACTTTTATATATAGTTTCTGTTTTTTGCCTTTCTCTGTATCCCTAGAACTTAACACAGATCCTGGCACAAAGTAAGCACCTAATAAATGTTTGTTGACTGATTGTCTCAACCCGCTACTTGTTTGCAATTCCAAAGAACCTCTAGTACCAAGGAGGTACTAGGTAAATTAGGTACCAGTTATCAAAAAGTGTTGTTAAAATTTTGACTTGTACATTCTTCCTTCCCTATTTAAACTCTTCCTACTCCCCTAGAGAGACTGTCCTCCTCCCATCCCTGAATTTGTCATTCCCACCTTCTTCAGGTAGAGGGTGGGAGTTATGAGGAAAGAGGGACACTCACTTCTTCTTTGAATTGGCTCCCTTCTCAGATGTAGTAGGACTTGGCATTTAGGAAAGAGGTGCTTAAAAATTCTTGCAGTTCAAAACTGTCTTTATTGGAGTCTATTCAAGTATGAATTAGTAATGACATAAAAGTAATTAGGACCTTGCTTCAGGATTGAGCAATAAGCTTCTAATAGTGTTCTAATGCTAGTAAAATAATTCTAGTTGAATTTTGAGTTTGTCAAATAATGGCAGTAAATTGAGTGCAGAATTTTAGGTGAGAAAACCTTTTTTGGACATTTTCTGTGTGGGGAGGGGACTATCCCCTTAAGTTTAGCCTTGCATGAAGACAAGACCAAGGTTAACTTTCTTTTGTATAACTGATGACAGCATGTTTGTGTTGGGTAATCAATAAACCCATGGAAAGAGTTCAGAGTATCTTCTAATAGCCTCTTGCTAGGAATAATTAAAAAGACATTCCTGGAAAGCTAGGAAAACATTTAAAAGCTTTGGGTATTTATTGAACTCTCAAATAGAGAAAACTATTCTAGGGGGAGGGGAGAAAGGTGGAACTTACAATCATAAGAGATAAGTAGAAGATAACCTAGTTTATGAGGTTCCCCTTTGGAGAAGCTAGAAAGGCACAGGGCCATTTCAAATTATTTTCAAATTCAGTTTTATTCAAGCTAACCTGACAATTTTGGTAGCATTACAAAAAGTATTTTACATGGGCATTTGGTCACTTTAAAACACTTTAAAACACACTTGTGTTTTCGTTTTTTGCTATGAACTCCACCTACATCTTTGCGATTTATTTCACAACAAAATCGAAAACTGACTTGAGTGTCTCTGTACACAGTGACCTATATACAGAAGAGGAATTTGTGAAGATGGAAAACCAGCAAAATCTAGATTCAAAAACAATTCCCTTGAACACATCTTAGAGAACATAAAACATCATTTAAATTTGTATACTTAATTATCAGGATAACAAAGGTAGGGTTATGAGGTCTTAGGCTTGGTTTTATTGCTAATTATTGTTAATTATGATAGACTTCATTGTCTTTCCTAGTAGGGAACCATGAGGACAAAAGACAAACAGAGAAAGAAAGAGACAGAGAAAGAAAGAGAAAGAGAAAGAGAGAGAGAGAGAGAGAGAGAGAGAGAGAGAGAGAGAGAGAGAGAGAGAGAGAGATGCCCAAGAGAGCATCTGATTAGGTTTTCCATAAAGACCATAACAATGGGACTTCTCCTCTCCAGTATCTCCTGGCATTGTTTACTCAGATAGTCCCCTGTCACTAGCATTCATTCAAGGTTAACTACAAGCAGCCAGAAATCTGCTCTAATATATCTCTAAGCATCTTATTCAAAGGTACTATTGGACAGCAAATGATTGGTGGTTCTTTGTCCACAATTAAAGATTTCAGCATACTTTAAAAAGGAAAAAAAAGGAAAAAATACTCTAGTGACTGGATCTCTTTAGTTGTTCTCCAATGAACTTGAACTTGCCTAGAAAAGAAAAAAAAAGATGCTTTCATTAGATATCCTTAGCTTCTTACCTTCTCTCTCCCCCTCTTCCCGCCCCCCCCCCCACCCCAGCCCCAGATAGTCTATCTAGGAGACAGAGAACAGAAATTTCAACCTGCAATAACATCCCTTCAGGATTGTGGCAATGTGAAGATATAGATCAGCACAATTTTGTTACTTAATAAAGGGCAGTCTCAATACAACTGTAAGTCATATAGCGGTCTTTTTCATATGCCAAGCAGCAATCATAGCACTCCTATCTTAGAATATAAGCTAGTTACTAAAAACCATTCTTATAAGTCACCAGTTATTTCATTAGACATAGGTATTAGTGCAGATTGCCATTAGACTGTTAGGTGATAGGTCTTGTTTCTTATATTTCTAATCAGTCAATTCCCCAGTAGCCTAAACAGTAGTTCTATTCTGGGCAGTTTTCAATGGATAAAGTATTTCTGCACGGTTTCTCATTCTTATCTTTCTTAACCTCCCTGCTGTACTGTCTAGAGATAGGGCTTCCTTCTCAAGGAATTTGGAAGTTTTGAATTAACTCTTCTATTCTAATTCTGAATTGACCAATTTAAAGTTTCCATCATTCTCTTGTGAAAGTTTATGGAAGGTTTGAAAGAACCTAACACAGTCTTCTCCTGACATAAGTCAGAGTCATGAGGTCAACAAGAGTTAAATAGCAAGGATGAACCTAGTGGTTAATCTAGGTAGTCCAAGGAAATGTTTTTCCTAGAAACATGAGCCTAAAAAAAATTTGTAGACCTAGAACTAACTGATTAGTTGCCAAGAATCCTCAACACTGTAAAGTTTGAAAATGTTCTCTTATACTAACAACTGAATGAAATACAAACAATAAGTCTAGAACACATGATAATAATTATTGCCACTAATGACTTTGAAGCTTTAGGCCAGACTGCCCAACTATTATGTAGAACAAATGTGGAGAATATTCTTCTTTAGAATCAGTGTGGTGATACTGAAGCAGCGAGGCAGTGGATAGAGAGAACACAGGACCTAGAGGTGGCAAGATGTGAATTCAAATCTGGCCTTAAACACTTACTAGTTGTGTGCCCCTGGGCAAATCACTTAACCTGCTTGCCTCAGTTTCCTCATTTGTAAAATGGGGATAATAACAGTACCTGTTATTTTGTTGTTGTGAGGATAAAATGAGACACTATCTGTAAAGCACTTTGCCAACCCTAGAGCATTATATAAATGCTAGCTATTATTAAGGTCATTATTATTTTTATTATCATATGGTATTGATTTTATTTTTTTTTAAATTCTTCTCACCTATAAATAGACTTATAGCTAAGCTCTCAGTGCTCAAAACATGAGAAAAGAACAAGTGTGGAACCTTTTTTTTTTTGCCTATAAAGCCAATTTCAATCAATTCAAGAAGATCCAGATTCCCTCCCAAATGCTAAACAAAGTATCTTTTAAAGCCAAGGTACAAGGTAACACTTGGTGTTATCATATTAACCCCAACCCAGGATTGGTCAAGGAATTTAAATGGAGAAGTTAATAAGGATTTCTTCAATTTCATACTTACAAATGGAGTCCTTGCTCCAAATTTGCTATAAAATGTCATTGTGACTTTATTCTTATGTCCTGTTCTTTGGTCAAAGGCATGGCAAGTGTCAAAGGGTGGGCTATACAAATGAAGGCTAATAGCAGGTTCTGTGTGACTTATGTTCTCCACCCGATGTAGACCAATAGAATCTAAAGAGGAGACAAGAAGAGAGATTAAACAAATTAAACATGCAATCATGGTTTATAGGCAAAACAATCTATTAGTTAAGTTCAAATCACATGCATTTCAATGAAAGTTAGAATCAGTCAGAAGGATTCTTAAAGCCAGGAGTTTACAGAAAATTTCAATTAATTTGATGATCTGATATAAATGTTACCATGGAAGCTGACCTAAGAAACTAAAGTTACAGTCTTTTCCCAATTGGTGTATGGTGATTTTTCTCCTTTAAGAAGGTGCTTAAAAATTTGCCAGTATACATACATATATCTTTGTAAAGGGAAAAGCAATATTCTGGTTGCTATTGTTATCATGTAGAATTAATTTTATAGGCCAGTGAACAGTATTTTTTTGCCATGACATACACATAGAAATGACCACCACTGTGATCTGCCTTTGGTTTTAACATCCAACTGCTTAGCATCTGTCAAGGTTGTGTTTTCATCTTCTTGTATCAAAAGCTATCAAATGACAGCCAGATGAGGCATTATGCATTCTATTTGGTCCAAGCATCAATCTGCTCATTGGCACTAAGGGAAATAGCTTTCATCATGTTACATAATGCCTTCTCCTCATCTCCAAAAAATATTACAAACACAGAAGTTGGGAAGACATTAAGAAGGATTAGAATAGCCATTGCCCTGGACCTCATGTTTACTTCAACACCTTTGAGAAATAATTCACACTCCTTCAACATGCACTAACTTGGATATAATTATACCTGTGGCTTGAGAGCTTACTAACGTCGTATTTGTCTTATTGCAGGAATGTAAAGAAAATAGTCAAAGCAAGAGTAGTAGAAGATAAGCCACTGGTACCTGTGGAAAGGTAACCCGAGACAATACTGTTTTTATTCCACAGCACAGTTTTATTTTGATTCCTCTTTTCCCCCAAATTCAGTCAGTTGCTAAGGTCTGTCGATTCTATCTCCCCATAATGGTTTGTTGTTATTGTTTAGTTGTTTTCGGTCATGTTTGACTCTTCATGCCCCATTTGGAGTTTTCTTGGCAAAGATACTGGAGTGGTTTGCCATTTCCTTCTCCAGCTCATTTTACAGATGAGGAAACTAAGGCAGAGTTAAGTGAGTTGCTAGCAAGTGTCTGAGGCCAGATCTGAACTCAGGGAGAGGAGTCTTCCTGATTCCAGGCTCAGCATACTATCTACTGTGCCACCTAATTATTTAGGCCCATCCTTTCTAATCTCACTCCTACCCCCCTAGTTTCTGCTCTTTCTGCTCTCTAGAGGTTCGTGTCTTCACATTTCAATTCAGTAATTTTGGGAAGCAATGTATAAGACAGTTTAATAATATCGATACTTTGCTAAAAACCAAAACTAAAAAAACTTCCAACAGATCCCTGTCAACTAAAGTCCAAATTCTTTGGCCTAGAACTCAAGGTTCTCCACAATCTGACTCCAGTCTACTTACCACCCTCAAAAACCTTCAACTTAATGAACAGCAGGTGAACCAGTTGGGTTGAACATACCTGTTTGGGTGCTTCATTCTACAGCTTTGCTTATGCTACTCCCTCTGCCTGGAATGTCCTCCCCCTCCCCTCTTCATCTGATCAGCTCAGCTGAAAGGGATCTCCCACATTCTCAACTTGTTTGTAGTATAAACCAGACATGTCACAAAACAGATTAAAATGTAATTGAAAAATGTTTAACAAAATAAAAATACAATACAACAGATGATGTTAAGTTATGGTTTTCTAAGTCAATATTCAGTCTGCTCTGGTACAGACTTTTTCAATAATTACTGACACAATGTAGTACACAGGATATGCTCCATCTCCCCTACTATATTGTAAATTGCTTCAGGATAGCCTCTATCGTATTTCTTTGCATGTCCACAATGCTTTGCACTTAGAATTCACAACAGAAATTCAGGGGTTAGCTTCTAAAGTCACTGCATGAGGTGAAAATACCACATAATCAAAATCATACTTGAAAACATCTTTTGTTGTTGTTCAGTTGTATCTGACTCTTCATGACCCCATCTGGGGTTTTCTTGGCAAAGATACTGAAGTGGTTTGCCATTTCCTTCTCCAGCTCATTTGACAGATGAGGAAACTGACGCAAACAGGGTTAAGTGACTTGCCAAGGGTCACACAGCTTTTAAGTGTCTGAGGCCAAATTTGAACTCAGGAAGAAAAGTCTTCTGTCTTCAGGCCCAGCACTCTATCCCCTGCACCACCTAGCTACTTGAAAACATTTTAAATCACCTTAAAATACAGCATAATATCTTCAAGTAGTTGTAGCTAGAAAAAGAAGTAAGGTCTCTTTAAAAGTAGCATCTTCGTGGCAGTGGGCTTTCTGCCAAACTTCGGGAACATCAACTCTCCATAGGCTGGGCTTTTTTTTCCCCCCCTCAGGTATCAAGGAAACTAAGCCAGTGTTTCAAAATGTTACCCCAAGGACAGCCTCCTTGTCTCCTTTTCAAGGAAAATGAGCTTTGCCTACATAAAGCAGATGCTATTCCTACCATAACAGACACACTTGAATTCACAGACAATTTCTCTAAGATGATTTTAAGTTGTTTTCTAAATGGTTGGAATCCTAGAGAAGCCAACATAGTATTTGTCTAAATAACCTTTGTGATAGATACAGTGATAGTATCTCAGGGTTAATATTATAGAGAATGTCCTGAGTGAGGGGATAGTAGGAAAGGCAAGTGAGCAGTTTACCATTGATGTAGGCACACTGGTTTTCCCTCAAGATTCTTTCGGATTTCTTCGTCATCTCATTGGATTTCTTATCGGGCCATGCAAAGAGGGTCTCTTTGAGGTTTCCTTGCAGCATCTTCAGAAAGCAGTGGGAGTCTGTATGATCATGGATACTGCTATATATATACACACACATACACACAGAGAATGACAACTAAACTCAGTGGACTGCCTGGTACACAGAAGTATTATAATATGAAACAATGGTAGCTATAGCATGTGAGGTTGGAATAGCAAAAGCTCTTCTTCAGAGCATAGCCTACAACAATATTAATTCCCTATGCAGCTATATTATGTTGAATTTTATATTGCTTTTATATTTTCATATGACTTAGCCAACATTATTTAGACTATTCTAAGCATGCATGATACTAGACCATAACGATTAGCAAAAATGGGACTGGGGAGTTGGGAGTGGGCTTATTTTAGATGCAAATCCAGGCTAAACAGCAATACCAACTAGTTTTAGAGAATTTCTGACAGAGAGCATCCCAATTTACTTGGTGAGAGGAAAACTAAAGTTGAATATGAGAAGAAATATTTTGGGGCTGCTCAAACTAACCCTTCAAGGAAGTAATTAGATGCATATAGCAACAGACCTTTGGGCTGCCAGGGTGGGGAACTTGAGGCCTCGAGGCCACATGTGGCTCTGTAGGTCCTCAAGTGTGGCCCTTGGATTGAATCCAAATAAAGTTTGGAGTGTTTTAAAAATGCTATCTTTTGTTATTTATTATTTTGTGGTTTGGATTCAGTCCAAGGGCCACATTTGAGGACCTAAAGGGCCACATGTGACTTTGAGGTCACAGGTTCCCCACACCTGGTAGAGGTAAGGCCATTATTGGTACCCATTTCATATTGTGAGACCCTATTGGACCTAGCACCAAGGTCAAGAATTCAGAGGGATACAAGTCCCCTCTCCATAAACTAAATGCATTTATTAGGTAAAATGAAAGTAGAGTACATCTTTCTATATGATTTTAAGACATTCACTTCTCAGGTGAAAGGATTAAGTTCAAGGTAGCTTTAAGTTATATACATCTTCACTATTCCCAAAAAGATTAAAAAACTTTGGAATGTGTTTAAAGTGAGGTTCCTTTTTAATAAAATAGCAACAGTTTGTGACATCCTCATACAGAAAGGTCATACACAACAGAAAAGAATGATTAGCAAAGTCACTAATTAGCCTATTGCTGCTCATTTCTGGGGTAAAACATCAATCAGCCTGTCAGACTTTAAGTCTTCTCCAGCCTTGGAGTCAGGAGGATCTGAGTTCAAATCTGGACTCACACACTTGACACTTACTAGCTGTGTGACCCTGGGTAAGTCACTTAACCCCAACTGCCTCACCAAAAAAGCAAAAACAAAGAAACAGACTTTAAGTTTTATTTAGGTTTGTTTCCATAAAAAATATTCAATTTAAACCTTTACTTAAGATGGAGAAGGGAGAGGCAGTTTTTGTCCAGTAGAAGCAACACTGGATTGGGAATTGGGGGATCTGTGTTCTAGACTGATCTAGAGAGATTCTGGGTTACCATCCTGCAGCATGATCACTTGCAAACTTCTCTGAATCTGTTTACTTATCTAAAAGGTGAAAGGGGTTGGGCCAGATGATATTTAAGACACTCTCTCTCTAAATATTCCATGTAATTCTATGAAAGTTTTGACTCTCTAGTGACAAATGTAGACCCACTTATGAAGGAAAAAAGGATGGTTTCTTCTGATTAAGGATCATGAAGTCAGGATGTGTCAAAGGTGAACCATGACCCTGGGTTTTTCTGACTCAAGGGCTGGCTTGGTTCTCTCTCTACTCTGCCACTCTATCTCTCAAAATGTTTTAATATTTAATATACAATACATTAGATAAAGAAACCTGACAATTAGCTGGAAGCAGAGAAGATTTATGAGATATGATAGGTTTTTTCCCCTTGCTTTAGACAGTTCTTTTATCTGATTTTCTAGTTTGTATGTTGCCTGCATACAAACCCAAGATGCAACAGGCTAAGATCAGTGCAGCACCAATCTGAATATAAAGTTTCAGTCTATAGAAAACAGAAAAAAAAAATCAAGTTAAGGTAGTCATTTATCACACTTGATATACAACCGGTACGTCAGTTGATGCTTATGTTATGGTAAATGTATTTACCATATTTACACATTTATGCTCCATGCTGGAGCTTTCTGTGCTGACTTCTATGAGAAAGTTTGGCTTTGGCACCTTTGTTAGGTTATACTACCCAACTAATCATAAAATAACTTTACTGGAATGGCTAAACAAGTTGGAGTATGTGGATTTAATGGAATATTACTGTGCTGTAGGAAACAAATGAGAATTTAGAAAAAACATAGGGTAATACAGAACAAAGTAAATAGAATCAGGAAAAACACATGACTACAACAGTGTAAAAGGAAACAAAAAACCAAAACAGAATTCTGCATAATTATAATGACCATGTTTGATCCTGTAGAAGAGCAGAGAAAAACATATCCATCTTCCCATCATTGCAAAAGTAAGGGGCTATGGGTGTGGGACAGTACATATGTTGTTAGACAAGAAAAATATATAGGTTAGAGCACTCTGTCTAGAGATTTCATAGACTGAAGATCTAGTGGTCTGGATTTCCAGGGTCCTGGGGGAAGAGGAAGAAGGCTAATCTTGACAGGTGGGGGTTGGCTTAGAAACCTAGGTGACTTACGTATGGTGAGATCAAGCAAGGCCAATGACTTCATCCAAAAGTAAAGCAGAATGTGGAGCCTGGCCCTGGCACAAAGCCCTGATTTAAGAACTAAGACTGGGAGATATGGGTAAACTGAAGACACTATCCAATATAAAAAAAAAATCACTGTAGGTACCCAAAAAATCCAAACTAGAAGGAGAGAGAAATACCTTAACAACTACATATAGATACTCTAAGGAAAAAGATGAATTTTTTTTTGGGGGGCTAGGCAATGGGGTTAAGTGACTTGCCCAGGGTCACACAGCTAGTAAGTGTTATGTGTCTGAGATCAAATTTGAACTCAGGTCCTCCTGAATCCAGAGCTGGTGCTGTATCCACTGCACCACCTAACTGCCCTGAAAAAGATGAATTTCTCACAAGTATTATATGAATATTTAGAAAAAATGAAATGAGATTTTAAAAATGAAATAAAGACTCTGGAAGAAAGAATTGGAAGGAGAACAAATAGCTTAGAACAGAAAGCATTAAACCTTTTGCAAGTAATGGACTAATTGAAAATTAGAATAGACCAAACAGAAACCAGTGACTTCATAAGACAATAATAAATATTAAAACAAAATTAAAATTCTGAAAAACAACTATTTGTAAATGAAAAGTAAATTAGTTATAAATCAAAATATAAGGTATTATGGTACTAAAAACAACTGACCTGGAAAAGAAGTTAAGGAAAAATAATCAATAGACTCCTTGAAAAAAAAATCATGATTTAAAAAAATATTCTGGAAACTATATTTCAAGAATTAAGAAATGAAAACTATCTAGATCTATCAGAATCAGAGGATAAAGCAAAAATAGAAAGAATCCACCAATTCCCTCCTGACGCTCCCAAAAGAAAAAATGTCTTTGGAATGCCACAGCCAAAATTCAGAGCTTTTAGATCACAGAAAAAATTATTGCAAATATCCAGAAAAAAAGATTCAAGTACCATGGAACTTGGGTAAGGATTACATAGGACTTGGCAGCTCCTACTTTAAACTGGAGGAGATCTTGGAAACTAGTACTCCAAGAGATAAAAGATACAGGCTTACAATCAAGAATAACTTAACCTACAAATC
Organism: Phascolarctos cinereus; assembly: GCF_003287225.1. Classification (NCBI taxonomy): domain Eukaryota; kingdom Metazoa; phylum Chordata; class Mammalia; order Diprotodontia; family Phascolarctidae; genus Phascolarctos; species Phascolarctos cinereus. Next base: position 247,543,401 of record NW_027555847.1, on the reverse strand, counting down.
TGAGTGTAATACTAATAGAAAAATGGGCCTTTAATGGAAAACAGGACTTTCAAACATTCCTGATTATAATATCAGAGCTAAGCAGGAACTTAAAATTGTAAACACAAGAGTCAAAGGAAAGCTAGGAAGGAAAACATATTTGAGCATTTGGAAGGCTGTATAATGATGAAGAGTAAGCATTCTAATAGGAGAGAAGAAACAAATGTCCCTTCAGAACCTGTCTTCAAAGAGTATTGAGAAAATTAAATAAATAATAAGTAAGGAAAGCAGTTGGGCAGTGGTGGATTTAATTCTGTCCTGAGAGTTTGAAGAGAGAAAGAGAAGGAAAGGTAAAAGAAGGACCATACTAATGTTGAAAAAATGAAGAAGGGAGCGGGTAGAACTTTCTTTTTCTCATACTTGGGGTACATGAAAAGAAGCACACATAGACACAGAACAAAGGGTGGGCATCAGACAGACTTTACTCTTATCTGGACCAAACAAAGGAGGAATGATCGAGTGCTTGCAGGAGAGCGCGAGTGCGCGCGCGCACACACACACACACACACGTGTAGTAATTCACCAAATTCAACATGGAAACAGGTGGGAAAAAGGAGGTATGATTAAGGGAGAAGATAATACTACCAGGGAGGAAATGTTCAATCAACAAGCATTTATTAAGTGCTTACAAGAAGGAAAAAGAGGGAGAGAGGAGTGAGAAAAGATAAGGAAATTTAGGGATTATCTATCAGTTGGGGAATGGCTGACCTAATTGTGGTCATGAATACAATGAAATATTTGCAAGGTAAGAAATGTCAAAAGATGATTTCAGGGAATTTAGGAAGCTAAGAACTGAGGCTGAGTAAAATGAAAGTACTAGGAGAGCAATTTATACAACCATGATAACACTGTTAAAAAAACAAACAAACAACTTTCAATGGCTTAAGAATGCTAATGAAAGAGATTATTAGCCTTGTCTTCAGAGGACCTATGATGAAGCATATTATTTACCTCCTGACAGAGAGCTGATATATTCAAAGTATGGAAGGATATAAATTTTTTTTTGAAGGTGGCTACTGTGTGGATTTGTTTTGTTTGACTATGCATTTTTTTCTTGCTTGTAATTGGAGGAGGGGGTGGAGAAGGAAGGGAGGGATTAACAAGAGTGATGTCATAAAAGGAGAGAGCATAATTTCATATACATTCTACTTTACCTACATGGAAATGTTTGTTTTGGGGAGTTTGTTTAGAACAAAAAGTTTTTAAAAACCAATATATTATATATATATCATATATCATATATCTGGTTTTGTTGAACTAACTTTGTCTTTCCTATGTCTTTAAAAATCTTTGTTAAAAGGGATGATTTTAATAAGTAGGGTTGGAGGAGTATATTTGGAAATGAATGAGATTGAAAATAAAGCCTGGAGGTGGAAGGAGAAGAGAGAGAGAGATACCCAGAGCTTCAAGTCTGCCCAGCTCAGTTTCTTGCATCAAACTCGTATTTAATGAGCTTTTGCGGATTTATTACCTGCCATGCCCTTCACCCCAACACAGAATCATCAGGTTAAACTTTCCATTTCCTTGATCCACAAGATTTCGGGTGTACCTAAGAAAACAAATGCCAGAAGTTTAAACATGCTTTACTTGAAGAGGCACCAGAAGTAAAACACCAAACCTCAGAACTACAAGGGAACTTTGGAGAGTTAATACAATCACTTCAATTTTTAGATTAGGCATCTGAGACTGAGAGAGGTGAACTCATTTGTTTAAGGTCACATAGCTGCTAAGTGTCATATTAGAGACATGAATCTGTCCCTTGACTCCAAGTTCAGTGCTCTTATACCATATTAACCGTGTACCACAAAATTAGTCTTTTCTCTTTCTCTCCCCTCACTCCCATCACTCCTATAGTTAGAAAATTTTAATATTTTAAGTAAAAATCGCTTAGTTTCTATTTTTAATGCACAGTTATAGCACAGGAAAAGAAATTCTTTGCATCTCATTTTTAGATGTTTAAGAATTTTCTCTGAGTTACTGAATTTTCCCCAGCATTTAACTGTACTCTAAGGAAAAGGGAATGAAAGGGGAAGTGGAAAGAGGTAAATTCTAGCAGTCTGAACTTGATCGCTTTCACCAGATAAAGAACAGAGAAAAGCTGTTTCTACAGAATATCAATTTGGAAAGTTCTCTGCTGTTCCAAACAAAAGTGCTGCAATTGTTCTCTGTAGCTAAATGAGGATTTAAGAAACAATATAACACCGAAAAGCTGTTTTAGTATTTAATTTTGTAGAATTATCCATAGTTGAGTCCTAACAAAACTAAGTACCCATAATCAAAATGGTTGTGTTGTGTTTGTTTGTTTGTTTAGCAGATCTGATACAAGTGGGGGGTGGGGTGGAAAAAATAGTTAAAATGTAGGCAGAATTGTCATGGAAGTAAGAGGTTCAAAGAATAGTTTAGGCTTACAATGAAATGAAAAAGTAACACACACATACCCTGCCCTCAATTCTGCAAATTTCCCCATTGCCACAAGAGTTGTTTATAAAATTCTAATTCAGCAAAGTTTTGTTACAAAAATGCAGGTTACTTAATGATAAATTCTAAGAAAAGGGACCTTTTGCCATGCTTTTCTATATTTTGTTTATAGACATCTATTTGCCAATGTCCTTTTAAATATTTGGACAAAAATAATGAAATCTCCAAGGAGGCTATTTTACACGATCTACACATGATATGGACAAGTTGTTTAATAAACGCCCTTTTTAAGTGTTAACTCTACTAAATGACATTATATGGGGCTGTGCATGGTATAATTGAAACAGACTTTTTAAAAAATAAAGCGTTTAACACTTAGCATTGTCAAAATTATGCACACTGATCTATTTCCCTGCCCATCCTCCCATCTTCTTGTTTATTTATGTAGCTTTTAGACAGTATTCAAGTAGAAGTGGCCTTGATCTAAAAGTTGGAAGACAGAGTTCAAGCCTTTATCACTAAGGGCAAATCTATTTTCACTGAAGCTCAGGAGGTTAACAGAACTTTACCTAATTCAGGGTTGTTGTGAGGATCAAGTGAAATAATGTAAACAAAAGCACTTTGCAATCTTAACTCCTTACTTGTAGCCTTAATTACAGCCTAGCTCTTAATTATATGATCTCAAGTTCTAATTATTTCTCAGATGTTAGTCGCTTCCTCTACAGGGGTGTAAATACCTCAAGAACAGAGAACTGTGCTTAAGTGGAATCCTTCCCAATGCAAGACACTCAGAACAGAATTCTTAAGCAACTATTCCACAGAATCCATGGATTTAAGTTAGAACCGGAAGGGACCTTAGGGGCCATATACTCCAACAGCCTCATTTTATAGATGAGGAAAACTAAGACTTGGAGTGGTTAAAGTACCTGTCCTTTCTTAGCAATGCTGCAGACTACAGATGAACCATTAATGCTTGAATGGTTACCTATGCCAAGTGAAGTTCTATGAGTATTCACAGGATCTTGAGTGCTATCAGTCACTAGTCTACCTTAATCTTTTCACCTGTTGCACTTGGCTGAACTAAGTAATTATCTGTTTTTAGTGATGTAAACACAAACTCCAGATTAAGTAAATGAATTTAACAAGCAAAGTCAGAAGACTATCAAGAAGTAATTTGGAAATACTTCTGGTTCATGTCTGAGGACTATCATAATACACTCATGAACGTAAGGCAGGCCCTAGGGGTAACTTTAAGATGTCATTTCAAAGAGAGTATTCACTGAGTGCCTGTTATGAGCCAGACAATGTGAAGGACTAAGGATACAAAGACAGAAAATGGAATAGTCTCTGACCTTAAGCCACTTGCATTTCACTGGTGTGTGTGCTCACGAGAAAGATGTATATAGATAAATACAAAACACTTTTTGGAGGCAGAAACAAGAACACAATCAACCAATCAACTGGGGGAGGGGGAGGAAATCAGGAAAGGCCTGCAGTAAGAGGCAGCACCTGAGGTGAGACCTGAAGGGAGCTGGGGTTTCCTAAGGCATCCTAGAAAGTCTTTCTTCAAGGTGAGATACTAATTACACACAATCCAATTTTTATTTTCATAAAAGTTAATGTATATTTTAATAATGGCTTTAAACATCTGCAACAATTATACCAATTAGAACTAGATAGAATTTGCTTTAGGGTTGGGGAGAGGGGAGGAGATGGAAATCATACTAGACCATTCCATACACGTTTTGTACAAGTTCACAGGACAGTGCTGGCTGTTTATATAAAACTGGGAGAGAACCTTGCTGTGGATCAGTGAGGTTGCCAGTGGATTCAGACCCCTTCCTGCCCTCCACTAAAAAAAGGAGCTTCTGACTGGAGAATCTTCTATGCCAAGGCTCCAAAAAAGCAGCCTTAGATCTTCATTCATTCTGCCTACCTTTCACCAACAACACCTCACTACTTCCCTCTCATACAGCAGGTTTGAGACTTAGACACCGGGCAGCTCACTGACTACATACAATGTGGCCGATCTGGCTAACGCTTGGGAGTGTCAGGCTCTAGGACTGCTTTGGTTGCTGCAGTCTTACCCTCTCAGTTCCACCAAGAGCCCAGGGAAGGAAGGAAAGAAAAGGTACCTTTTTGGAATCTAGAGGCTGCTTTCTAAGCTGCTCACTGCTTCTACAGAAGAAGAGATACCTGAGAAAACAGTATTAGAAAAATTGAGATGATGTACAGACACACTCTTTGATCCAGCAATAGAGGTCAAAAACAAGGAAAGGCCTTACATATACAAATTCATTTAGAGCAGTATTTTTTCATGGTAATGGTGGTGTGGAGCCACCCCATTAGGCTCTGGTGCCTAACCTAGGTCAAACAATTTTTTGATTGACTCAAACAATAAGAACTGAGTGTGAACCAGTTCTGGATTGAGAAGTTTGAGTAAACATGAAACAAAGAGAGGAACTGGGCTGTGGAAGAGATGGGAGATATCAATTGTCCACAGATTATGGAATAGTGGAACAAATTGGGGCATCTGAATACAGGGTAAGAGTATTATGCCATAAGAAAAAAGAATCTGAAGGATTCAGAGTAATTTAGGAAGGCTTATCCAAATTGATGCAGAAATAAGTAAGCAGAATCTGGAGAAAGTTTGTGATGACTACAATAGCAAAAAGGAAGATAACACTGAAAGACTTCAAAACATTAATAAATGCAATGCCCAAGTGATGAGGTGCAGATTCTAGGGGTTCTGGGAACCCTGAGATCACTACACTTGGGTCCTGCCCAAATGAATTTGACCTAAATCTTCTTGCAGCCAAAGACAAAGTTTTACTACCCATGACCCATATAGACCAGACTCATAAGGAATCCGAACATCAGTGATGCCTGTAAGGACAAACAGGCATGAGGAAATCTCAGTGTTTAAATGGGGGCCAGGATGGATCTTATATACACCCAAGTAATTTCGGGTGTTTGAAGGAGGAGCTTGGAAAAAGCTCCTGAAGCTGGGGTGAGTTTAGGGAGAATTCCAATGGGAATATCTGGGAGGTTGAATGGGGTCTTGATAAGATCAAAGGTGGGATCAAAGACTAGGCTTCTTCATTAAGATGTGAAAGACCAGGCTTCATTAGGATTTCAAAATGAGATAAGGGAGAGCCAGACCACCAGAATAAGAATAAGAGATAAGGAAAGGCCAGTTGAGTGGAGCCTCAGGCAACCACTCGAGACTAGAGTGAGGTCAAAGAAAGTTGAAGGGTTTTCTGGGGCTTGTAGATGAATGGGACCCAAATTCTTATTGCGGTGAGTGGCAAAGGTCTTGGGTTAGGCCCATACCCCATCATTTTCCCCTCAAACAAATGGGACCCAAATTCTTTTGGGGCAAAGGGCAAAGGGCAAAGGTCTTGGCTTCTGAAACTGCTTTTGGCTGGCACAGGGAATAGAGCTGTCCCTGCTTTGCTGGGTCCTGTTCAAGGGTTTAGACTTCAACCTGGTCAATGCCATGTTCAATAGGCTAGAGACCTTGGACTTGGTCAGAGGTTGGTACACAGCCTGAGCAGTCATCTGGAAGTTGTTGGCTCCAACCCTAGAAGAAAGGAACTTGGCAACTCTCATCTTCTACGGCATGAAAAAGAATAGGGACCAATATAGAAAGAAACCAGGATTCCCATGAAGAGGATGATTTGGGGGTGCTGAGGTTATTATGGATATCTTTCATCCAACTAGCCTTTTCCAGAAGACCTTTAGTGCACAGCTCTACCTGCCCAGAGTTGTTGATGTACATTGTAACAGGATGTGTTTGCTAGAGCACATACACCCTCACTGGAGGCAAGGGCTATTCTATTATCTAGAACCACTTTTGCTAAGGAATCCAAAGATTGCTAGATTTCCTGGAGACCATAGAGATCATAAGCTGTCTTGTTTGTCAACTGATGAATAGTTTCTGTAAGGTTAGAGAGAATATGTTCATGTTGTAGGTGACCATACCAGGGCAGGAGATACTCTGCTCCCTTTCTGAGGAACCAGAGGACATTTCTCCAAAATCTACGCTTTGCCCTTTTAAAGTTAGAGACCATGGGCTGCATGGCATTGAAAAATGAGAAGGGGAGGTGCTAAAAATCCGAGGGTGCACACCACAAAGTTTTTGTAGGGTGTCAAACATTGGGTGGCCAAAAGAGTAGTTCTAGGGTCTTGCCCTGTGTTGCCATTTCATCTCACCTGCTCCCAAAACTCTTGTCATGTGGTTCACTGATACCACAAAGAAAGGTATAGCCTTTGGGTGCACATATGGACTGAGGCCATAAGAGATTCCAAGTATGGATACCCCAAGGATCAGATTAGTTGCACATTAAGCTCCCAGTTGAGAGGGATGTCTTTAGGAGATCAATAAGAGTGTTATAACCAGAAGGGGCTGTGGCATAAACTTTTGATAAAGTCATATTGAAGAGGTGGGCTTTTGCAAAGATGGCGTGCGGTAGAAGATGAGAGTTGCCACATGGGTATGAGTGGTCTAATGAGTTTCCCAGTTTAACCAGTGGGTTATCTTTCCACTTTTGGAGGCCAAGTGTAAGTTTACAGGCTTCCTCAATTAGAATGACTGTAGCAGCCACTGGCCAGAGGCATGCAGGCCATCCAGCAGCTACAGAGTCTATTTGTTTTGAAAAATAAGCAACAAGTCTAAGGTCAGGTCCTAAGGACTGGGTCAGGACTCCCAAAGCCTGTCCTCTTCTTTTGTCCACAGAGTAAAGGGTTTCTCTAGGTTAGGGAGAGCTAAAGCTGGCATGGCAGTCAATTTAGATTTTAAAATCTCAAAAGATTTAGCCTGGTTGGGGCCCCACTCTACAGGGAGAGAGTCAGAGTCACGTGTAGAGTCATAAAGGCATTTAGCAGTAATATCAAAATTAGGGATCCAGAGTCTACAAAATCCAGCCATGCCTAGAAAAGTTCCAAAAGTTTCTTAGTGGCTGGGACAGGGATAGACAGGATTGTCTTTTTCCTTTCTGAGGTTAAGGAGGGAGAAGTGGGTGTTAGTTCCTGGCCCAGATACTTTACATACTGTCACGCTATCTGGACTTTGTTCAAAGAGACTTTATAGCCTCCAGTACCCAAGAACTTAAGAGTTTCTGTGGCAGCAGCCAGAGAAGCCTCCCGGGTTGAGCTACAAATAAGAATATCATCCACGTACTGGATTAAGCTACTATCCTCTAGTTCCAGGTCCCTTAAATCCTTCCTTAAAGCCTGGCCAAATAAATGAGGGCTATCCCAAAACCCTTGGGGCAAGACTGTCCATGTTAGCTGACATGGACTTGATTTCCCAGGTAGTGTCCATCCAAAAGCAAAAATAAATTGTGAGTGCATGTGAAGAGCTATACAGAAAAAGGCATCTTTGAGAACCAGGGTGGAAAGCCACTGGGTACCCCTAGGGATCTGAGTGAATATAGTATAAGGGTTGGGGACTCTGGGGTGAATGGGAAATAATAGCTTCATTAATCTTGAGAGGGTATGGGAGCCTGGGTCCTGGCAACACTCCCACTTTCTCCATTTCTCTTGCCAAGCCCTGGGCAGAAATCAAGGCTGAAGCTAAGGTTACCCACTTTATCATGACTATGTTCTCTGTTTTAACTAATAATTCTGGCCCTATTTTCCCCTCTGCCCAGTGGGTCATGGGCATCAACGGGAAAGTTAAGGGATGTCACAAAACATGCCCTTTCTCCTGCCTATTTGAGGATCTGTTGTTTGAACACTCCTTCATCTTCTCCTCTTCTCACCCCTTTGTCAGGAAGGGACCTAATGGTAATTTTCTCTAGTTAAGCCTCCTATCTCTTTTTTCCCTCTGCTTATCAGACCTCCCCATGTTCCCCTGGAAGTGTGGGAGACAGTTGAGCCAATTGTTGGGGATCAGGAAATTCCTGGGTGGGCTACACATGCCACCCCAGCCCTTGTTCACCTGTGAGACCCTAAAGTATTGCCCTATTGCCATATTTGTAGCCCCACCCAGGAGGCTCATGTACCTTCCAGTCTTGGCTGGAGAAGAATTTGGGATTTGGAAGTTATTTCCTGGTCAGGGAACCATATGATGACAGATTCTAGGGGTGCTGGGAACCCCGAGATCACTACACTTGGGTCCTGTCCAAATGAATTTTACCTAAGTCTTCTTGCAGCCAAAGACAAAGTTATTACCCATGACCCATATAGGCCAGACTCTTAAGGAATCTGAACATCACTGATGCCTGTAAGGACAAACAGCCATGAGGAAATCTTAGTGTTTAAATGGGGGCCAGGATGGATCTTATATACACCCAAGTAATTTTGGGTGTTTGGGGGAGGGGCTTGGAGAAAGCTCCTGAAGCTGGGGTGAGTTTAGGGAGAATTCCAATGGGAATGTCTGGGAGATTGAATGGGGTCTTGATAAGATCAAAGGTGGGATCAAAGACTAGGCTTCTTCATTAAGATGTGAAAGACCAGGCTTCATTAGGGTTTCAAAAGGAAAGCCAGACCACCAGAATAAGAATAAGAGATAAGGAAAGGCCAGTTGAGTGGAGTACAGCCTCAGGCAGCCATTTGAGACCAGAATGAGGTCAAAAAAAGTTTAAGGGTTTTCTGGGGCCTGCAGATGAATGGGGCCCAAATTCTTTTTGGGGTGAGGAGCAAAGGTCTCGGCTTGGGCCCATACCCCAACACAAGTATGATTTCAGAGGACTGCCAGTGAAGTGTAGCACTGTCTTGTTTCAGGTAGACATGGTGGATCACCAGTGCTGAAGGAAGCACATGTTTCCAGGCATTGCCAATGCATTGATCTGTCTTCCCTGGTTCTGCTGAAAAGGCCCTTTAAAGTCACCCAAAGTCCAAACCCCCTCATTTTACAAACACAGGGAACTAAGGCACAGAGAGCTTAAATGACTTGCCCAGGGTAACAAAGCTAGCATAGTATCTGAGGATTTGAATTCAGGTCTCTCTGACTCCAAGTCCACTTCTCTATCCATGAAACCACTTTGTTTCTTTGTTTTACTTACTTATTACAAGATGGGGGTGGTGGTGGTGGTCGTGGGGATTAATGGGAAGCAACAGTGATGGAAAGAGAGAGAGAGAGAAAAAGAAAGACAGAGAGAGACAGAGACAGAGACAGAGAGAGAAGATCCAGGACCCAGGGTGGAGGGAGGGAGGGTGTGTGTGTTCTTTCTGATAGTCTGGATACTCATCCAACTGTAGAATACATTTGTAGAAGTCTAAAGGGGAATGATCTAAGAAGTTTCTGGAGCCAATCTAGCGGCCCTCCTGGGGGCCCTCCTCAGCAGTTCCTCCCCAAAAGAGAGCTACATGCCAAGCCCAAGCTCACAGAAGTTCGCCTTGAGCAGCCTGGAAAGTTGGCAGAGAATTTTCCTCAACCCAAACTGTGGTGGTGAAGTATAGTGCTGCCCTAAGGAGCACAGACCTGGTTTATAGCTGCTAAAGTAGCTAGAGGAAACTGAACAGGAGCCTGGGCTTTGACAGTCAGAGCTCAGAAAACAGTAATGGAATAAGGAAAGGGAACCCCAAGGAACCCGGTATACGTTTTCTTTCATACCCTCTGTAACCAACGTTACAGGAGGGAGTCAGAAACTTTCTCCCTACAAGACTAGGGTTCCTAATACCTACCGACTTTACTATCAATCTAATCTTGGGCAAATCCCTTCATCCCGGGCCTCAAGTCTCTTTATCTGTCATCTGTCCCGACATCTGACAGGTTTGAGCTAGACGATCTCTAAGTTCCCGGGTCAGATCGAAAGCTTGGGAGGATACCGCCTGCAAGCAGCCGAAATTCCAAAAGCACTGCGCTGCACTAAACGCAGGAGATGGAGACCTTGGGGCCCTGTCCCCCCAAACAGTCCTGGATCTCCAGCGGGGGCTCGCGAGCTGGGGAGGGGCCAGAAGACACTGGCTCAATTTCCCTTCTCAGGCTAAGCGCCCCTGCTAGCCCCGTTGGCCCAGGACGCTACATCCTAGTCTGTGGCACCGGCCAAGCAGCAGTAAGCGGCGCTTCCCCGACGCTCACCTGTACTGGTCGAATTTCGCGTACGCTGCCCACTCCGTCGGGTTGCTCTCGTAGGCTTCCATGATGGACTGCACCTCTTCTACGTTGATGCTGTCCCCGGAGAAGAGTTCGTGCAGGATCTGGATCAGCTCTTCCAAGGTCCGCGGCTTCAGAACTTCTGTATTCTCCATCCTGTCCCTCCGCTCGCCAGCTAGCCCGCTTGGTCTCTTGCAGCAGCAATCGCAGCCTGTGGCCAGCGAGGAGGTAAAGGACGAGAGCCGGTGTGTGGGGGAGGGGAAAGGACCCGAAACGCCCCCTCCCCCTGTCCAACCAGTAAGGAAGCAAGCAAACAAGCTAGCAAACAAAATGCCCGGGCAAACAATAAACCAACACCAAGTAACAGTGGAAAAACACTGCACACAAAAGTTCAAAGCGCAGGGTCGATTGACCAATGGAGAGGGTTCGATTGCAAGCCCAGAAAATGAAGGACTCTCCCTTTGCAGACCAACTCGTTGACTTCCAGCCTCGCGCTCCCCTTTAAAGCTCCGGGGTGGGGGTGGGGGGGGTGTTACAGTGGGATGTACCAACCGCCCACGGGGGGGGGTGGAAAGAAGGAGGAGGAGGGATGTTTGTGGAGATGTGACAATCAGCGGCGGGCTCCAGAATTCATCGAGGACCCTCGGAAGAGAGGCCCTCGATCCAGGTGGCAGCTTGTTATTGTGGCCGTTGTTTTTAAATTAAGAATTATTACTCTCTCCCTCCTCTATTTCGTTTGGGCGCATTTTAAGCATCTGTTTCTTAATCCTGCATCCCATCCCCCTTCTCTGCCCTCCACCTTTGGGTTGCCCCCCTCTTCCCCAAACACACCCTCAAGGCCAAGTCCCAAGAGGGTCTAAGGAATCTAGTGAAGGATATTGAGTCTAGAAAACAGTAAACGCTGATTATTTCTCTTAAATTCCTCCCCCTTTGGGGCGGAATTGGTTCTTAATACATTTGGTAGCTTTACACACATTCTGGAGGAAAATGTGCATCTACTCTTGTTCTCTAAAAACGAAAAGTTTAAACGTAAAAATATCTAATGAATACTTTTTTTTTGACAAAAGAGGAAACCAGGGCCAAGTGAGTCTGAATGGAGAAACATGTATTAAAATATGCTATTTTTGAATATTTGCCCACTTTGATTACGGTTTTATAATTAATGATAATGCACATTTACATAAGCGCTTTAAGGTTTACAAAATACTTTACGACAACCTTGTTTGGTACTTTATATCCATTTTACAGAAGAAACTGAGGCTTAGAGATATTACATAACATGTCCAAGACCACACACCTAATTAGTGGCAAGTCAAAACTCAAACCCAGTTCCTTCCCATTTCAAATCTGGTGCAATTCAATACTCCACATTGCCTCCTCAAATTAAATAATATCTAAGAAATGATGTTATTCAATGAAATAAACAGACCAGTGGAGCAATTACATGCTTTCTTGTTTCCTAGCATTTCAGCAATAATTTATAGGTTTCTATTTAAGCAGCTGCTTCAGAATATTTCAGTTGAAAAAAGAAAATCTTTAAGTTTCGCACATGAATTGAAGAAGACTTCTAGTGGCAAATATGATAAAGAAATGCAGTTTTATTTTAGAGATATTTTACAGAATACTTGTCAAGCTAACTACTATTAAGTATAAAAAATATCAGTGGTGAATGAAATTTAATTAGAGGTTCTTTCTGACACAAAGGAGATAGGAGCAGACATAATAATAGGCATTAAAGATTTATTAAGATTTATTATTTCCAAATGCTCTAAATCACTATTGATTAAAGAAATGCAAATCAAACCGATTCTGTGGTACCATGTCACACATATCAGATTGGCTAAGATGACAAAACAGTAAAATGATAAATGTTGGAGAAGATGTGGGAAAATTGGAACACTAATGCATTGTTGGTGGAGTTGTGAACTGATCCAACCATTCTGGAGAGCAATTTGGAACTGTGTACAAAGCGCTATAAAACTATGCATACCCTTTGACCCAGTAATACCACTTCTAAGTCTGTATCTCAAAGGGATCATAAAAGTGGGAAAAGGAGCCACACGTACAAAAATATTTATAGCAGTTCTTTTTGTGGTGGCCAAGAATTGGAAATTGAGGGGATGCCCATCAATTGGGGAATGGCTGAACAAGCTGTGGTATATAAATGTAATGAATACTGTTGTGCTCTAAGAAATGACGAGCAGACAGACTTCAGAAAAACCTGGAAAGACTTGTATGGACTGATGCTGAGGAAAGTGGACAGAACCAGGAGAACGTTGTACACAGTAACAGCCATAGTGTTCAATGACTGACTTTGATAGACTTAGTTCTTTTCAGCAATGCAAGGATCTAAGACAACTCCAAAAGACTTGTGATGGAAAAAGCTATCCACATTAAGAAAAAGAACTATGGAATCTGAATGCAGATGGAAGCATACTATTTGCTCTCCTTTTCTTTTGTTGTTTTGTTTTGATTATTCTTTCTTGTCGTTCCTCCCATTGGTTCTAATTTTTCTTTACGTCATGGCTAATGTGAAATATGCTTAATATGAATGTATAAGTACAGCCTATATCAGATTGCATGCTGTCATGGGGAGGGGGAAAAAGAGGGAGGGGGAGAAAATTTGAAACTCAAAATCTTATGGAAGTGAATGTTAAAAACTAAAAATTAATAAATAAATTGTTTAATTAATAAAAAATAAAATAAAAAAGATTTATTATTTCCTTAGTTCTTCATTTGTTAGAGAATGGCTCCTGAATTTTATAAGACATTTTCTAGAATGTAGGGTTATAATCGGTTAAAAAATATTAATACATTTTTTTCTGACAAAGAAATTTCCCAATACTCGCCAGACCCTACAAAGTACGTTGCTCCATACATTTAAGTGTTTGTTTAGGGGTTAAGTGACTTACCCAGGGTTACACAGATAGTAAGTGTCAAGTGTCTGAGGCTGATTTGAACTCAGGTCCTCCTGACTCCAGGGCTGGTGCTCTATCCACTGCACCATCTAGCTACCCCCATACATTTGGTTTTATCTAAATGATAATAGGAAGGAAGGGCAGGTCCTTTACCTTTGATAGTGTGATACTAACACTGATCGTTGTACTTACCAAAGTTTTGCCGCCTGTCAATGTTGACCTTATTTGTAATTATTGTACGTAATTGTTCGTTCATTTGGCTCTGATTTCTTCACTCTTTATCACTGTATCACCTCAGTTTATCATTCCCAATGGTGCATAAATATCCTGTTACATTGTTCAGTCATTCCCTGATCATTGAGGATATTTTTTTTCTTCTTCCAGCTTCTTCTTACTACAAGTAATGGTGATAGGAAAACTTTTATATATGTGAGTCTTTTCTTTCCGTCAATCACCACCTTGGGGTATTTTGTTGTTATTATTCAGTTGTGTCTGACTTTCTGTGAACCCATTTGGGGTTTTCTTGGCAAAGATATTGAAGTAGTTTGCCATTTCCTTCTCCAGCTCATTTTCCAGATGAGAAAACTGAGGGAAACTGGGTTAAGTGACTTGCCCAGGGTCATACAATAACTGTCTGAGGTCAGATTTGAACTCATGAAGAGGAGTCTTCCTTACTCCAGACCTGGCCCTCTATCCATTGGGCTACCTAGCTTCCCATCTTAGGGTATACTTCTCCACAATTCAAAACTTTTCTAGAATAGTTGAACCAATTACCATCTCTACTAAAAATGAATTAGGGAGACTGAGATCTCATAGACCTTCCAAAAATGAGTACTCCCATCTTTTACTGTCTCTGTTGTTTGATATATGTGAAGTGATACCTTGGGGCTGTTTTAATTTTGAATACTTTTTAAAAGTTGTTATAGATAGCTTGTTTATATTTCTTCTTTTGAAAACTGTCCATGCTCTTTGACCACTTGTCTATTGGGGAATGGTCCTTAATCCCATAGATTTGTGTCAATTCCCTATATATTTTATATGTAAGACTTTTACCATGGGTATTTAATTTCTCCTAGTCTGTATCTTTTTTCCTTTTTGATTCTAGATGATTTTTTTTGTGCAAGAATTTTTAAATCTTATGTATTTGAGATTGTCTTTTATGACTGTGTATGGTTGTTCACAATCTTCCCTTTTCTATAATTGTGAAAGATATAACCTATAATTTCTACCTATTTTTTAAAGTAGTATTTGACTTTTAATATTTGAATAGCCCTTTATCTCTTGGCTAGCTAGCTAGTGAACAATGCCACAGGGATTTATCATTCTGGGGGTGCCTTCAGCAGCTGAACAGACTTTTTACCTAGGGGTCATAGGGACATTGATATCTTGAACCTGGCTTGAAGAATTCTGGGGAAGAGACAAAGAAGATCCTTTTTGTTAAGCCACGAAGCAGGAAGGACAGTGGGCAGGATCCTTGTCCCCTTATTCTGGAACTCTTGTGGGCTACAATGGTGAGTTGAGCTTAAAACTGAGCCAGAGAGACTGCTGAGAATGTGGGCTTCTGAGACAAACCCAGGCACCCTGCTCTTTTCCTCTCCCCATCTCCATTTCTAGGTGAAAGGTTTGCATCCTTTTTATTCAACTCATTCAATTTCTGTCCCTCCTTGTGGGAGAAGAGGAATCAAAAGAAAGCAAAGCTGATTCTGCCCTGGTAGTCAGCAGTGCTAGCTGTCAATTTCTTATCCAAATAACTTATTTACCACCTCCCTCCCTCCTTCTATTCCTCTGTTCACAGCCCTTTTAATGCCATCACTTTATTCTCCTTGACAGAAATGTGGAACTTCCAGTTAATATGGCTGCATGAAAGGAGGCAGGTAATTAAGATTTCACATACCTACTTTAGCAAAAACAAAACAAAACAAAAAAATCAAAACCCTAAAATAGCACCAGACCAAATAATGATGAAGAAATCTGAAGAAAAAGTACATTAAATACTTATATTCAGCCCAGAACTCCTGAAGATGGCAGCCAGAAACTTACAAGCAACAGGGGCCTACCAGAAAATCCAGTGCCAGCATCAGCTAACAAGGTCTTTCAGTTTGGTCCAGGGGAACATATTCAAATTTCTGTGTCTGGAAGCAGGAGGAGTGGAGGACTGAGAAAAGGAAGCTCTAGGGTGGTCTGAAACACACAACACTAAGATCTTGGGAGAAGCCAGGAGCCAGCAATGTCTAGTCTGTGATAGTAATGCTCACACAAGGATACCCCAGAGGCACCAGAAGTCTGTAGCACTATGACCAGAGGCACCACAGAGGATGCTATATATTTAGTGCTCTGACCCCAAAAGATCCAGGAGGCCCTGAAACCTATTACCACTCTGAGGGCAGACATACCCCAGGAGGTGAAGCTCAACACAGAAGCCCAGCTATTTCATCTGGAGACTAAGCAAAGCTGATATCTCTGCACCCAATAGCACACCATGGGGTGTAGACTAACCCTGGTGTGGCATATGACATATGCTATTAGACAAAACCAACGTACTCCGTCTTGAGAAACTACAGTGCGCCCTGAAGATCCAGCTCTCTAATTTTAAGGATTCTGAGGGGAGGAGGAGGGCTAACCTCAGGAGATGGACAACAGCAAAAGAACTCAGGTGAGTCAAACAAGACAATGCAGGGCCAACTAACCCATCCAAAAGTGTACTGGGGGCAGAGTCATGCCCTGGCACAAAGCCCTAATTCAGGAACTAAGCCTGGAGATATGTATGAGTAAACAGAAGAAGATGCCAATCACTATAAAGAATTATTAGAGATCCAGAGATACCCAAAAGTTCAATCCAGAAGAAGACTGTAATTGCACAACAACTACAAGGAGAGACTCAGTGAAAAGAATAGACTAGTTAGGAGGACAGCAAGAATGCTTGAATGAAATGACAGAAGAGAACAAAATGAAATGAGAACTCGGAGGAAAGAATCAGAAGGAAAATAAATTAGAACAGAAAGTAGTAAACCTTATCCAAGTAACAGATTCCCTAACAGATAGCAATCAAGGACTCCATGAAATAAAAAGAAATATCTGAACAAAATCAGGACAGGAAAGAAAGTATGTACAGTATCTATGATCAAAAGTAACTGACCTGGAAAACAGGTCAATGAAAGATAATTTAAGAATCATTGGACTCCTTGGAAAAAAAAACCATGATAAAAAAGAAGAAAAAGGCCTAGATACTTTATTTCAAGTAATGATAAGTGAAAACTGTCTAGTTCTAGTTGAGCCAGAGGGCAAAGTGAAAATAGAAGCTACCTCCTGAAAGAAACCCCCAAAAGAAGATAACTCCCAGAAATACCATAGCCAAAATCTAGAGCTCCTAGGTCAAAGGAAAAAAAAATACTGCAAGCAAATAGAGTTCAAGTACCAAGGAACCACAGGTAGGTTCACTCCAGACTTAGCAGCTTCAGCAATAAATGGGAGATAATATCGGAATACATCATTCCAAAGGGAAAAAAAGAAAAGCTTGTAAGAATAAGATATTCTTATATTCTCCGTAAAACTGAATGTTAAGGTGAAAAACGGATCTCAAATGGCATAGACGACTTTCAGGCACACCAGAGCTGAGTAGGAATTTTGAAATGCAAAAACACAGGAGACAAGAGAAACCTAGAAAGGTAAATATATTTGAACAATTGGAAGGAGCTAAATGATGGCAAATTGTTAACATTCTAATGAGAGAAAAGTGTCCCTTCAGAACCTTAATGTTTTTTAAAGGTCATAAAGAGATTTAAATGAGGCAAACAGAAAGCTTGGGGGGGGGAGGTTTTTTAAAAATTATTTTAATAGAGTAAATAAAAAGGAGAGTAAAGGAATACATTAGGGAATAAAGGAGAAAGGGCCTGTTATTTTGATAATTGGGGTATGTGAGAAGAGTATGCAAAATATGGAGGAAAAAATGAGGACAGCAGATATCAGATGAACCTCACTTTTATTTGGACCAGATAAAGGGAGGTTGAACATACATGCAGTTTAGTGTAGAAATACATCAAATTCAACATAGAAATGGGCAGAGAGAAGGAGAGAGAAGGAGGAGGTTAAGGGGAAAAGTAAGATCAGAAAGGAGATAATGACAAAAAATAAACTTCAATGTTAGGTGAAATGGGTTTAATAGGGAAAACAAAACAAAGGGTGAGAATCATTTATTGGGGTCTGGGTGAGGGGAAGAGAACAGGAGCAGCGGAGATGAAATAGACCATTTCAATTACAGATCTCTAGTGCTGATCACATTCCTTCTCTTTCAGCACCTTATTTTTAAATAGAGGGAATGGGGTTGAGAAGAAAAAAAAGTAAGAGGATATGATGGAAGAAAATACACAATTAATCACCATAAGAATGAGCATAAATGGGAAGAATACCTTCTTTCAATGGAGAAGTGTAGCAGAGTGGATTAGAAAGTAGAATCCAACAGTAAGTTGTCTACAAAAAACACACTTGAAATACAAGGATTCATAGAGTCAAAATAAAGGATTTAGACTAGAATTATCATGTTGCAGGTGAACAAAAAATGATAAATAAGAAAGAAGTTAAGGACCCTGAATACAATTTTTGAAAAGTTAGATAAGATAGATCTTTGTTGGTTACTGAATGGGAATAGAAAAATGTACACATATTTCTTAAGTGCATAGTGCCTTTATCTATGTTCTAGGGCTCAGAAACTTCACAAAAATGAAGAAAAACAGAAACACTAACCACACATTTTACAGACTACAATGCAATACAAACTATTATTAGTTGGGGATCTTTGAGGAACGGATTAAAATTTAAAAGCAGACTAAATAATTTAATCTTAAAGAATTAGTGGGCTAAAGAACAAATAAATAAATGATAATAGATAATAAATATAATAGATAACAATATAATATAATAATAGGTAAATAATAAAGAAATAAAAGATAGAAAAATAGATAATTTAAAAAAGAAAATGACTACGGCAGACAAACTACCAAAACTTTTGTGATCAGCTGAAGTTGTACTGAGGGGAAAATTTATATCTCCAAACATTTTAATCAACAAAAGAACAGATCAGGGGAGCAACCAAAAAAATTAGAAAACTTAATTAGAAAAGTAACAAATAAAAAACAACAAATAAACATCAAAATAGAAATTCTGAAACTCAAAGAAGAGAGTAACAACACTGAACACAAAAAATCACTGAATCAACAAATAGAATTAGGAACTTTTTTTTTTAAAACAAACTCCACTCCACCATAAAATAGATACACCAGTAGTTAGTCTGATTAAAAAAAAAAGGCAGGGAAAACTAAATCTAGTATAAAAAAATGAAAAAAAAATTCACAACAAATGAAGAAATAAGGATAAGTATTAGAAACTGTTTTGCTCAATAACACCCCCCCCAAACTAATAATTTTAGTGAAATAGATTTGTTGTTTTTTGTTCAGTCATGCCCTACTCTTTGTGACCCCATTTTGGAGTTTTCTTGGCAAAGATATTGAAGTGGTTTGCCATTTCCTTCTTCAGAGGTTAAGTGACTTGCCCAGGGTCACACAGCTAATACGTGTTTGAGGCTGGATTTGAACGTGAAGATGAGTCTTCCTAATTCTAAGCCCAGTGCTCTATATATTGCACCACCTAGCTGCCCCCTGAAATAGACTTCCTAAAATATAAAATGCATGGACTACCAGAATGAGATACAGAGAATTTAAATAGTACAATCTCAGAAAAATAAATTGTGTAAGTCATAAAAGGGAAAAAAACCCCCAGGAACAGATGGTCTTTTTACAAGTGAATTTTATCAAACATTCAAAGATCAATTTATTCCAGTATTACATAAACTATTTGCAAAAATAGGAAGAAGAGGAATCCTGACAAATTATATATGTGTGTGTGTATATGTGTTTTATATATATATATATATATGTATATATATATATATATATATACACACATATACATGTATGTATGTATATATGTATAATATAGTCATGGTTCCTAAACAAGGGAAAAACAAAGCAGAGAAAGATTAGCCCAATATCACTAATACATATTAATTATTTATTTATAAATAAAATAAAAATTTAATTGGTCTTACCAAGGACACTATAGCAAAGATCATAATCAAAAAGATTATTATACTCTCTTACTGTCTTGGGTTTACGCTCAGAATGCAGAGTTGGGTTCAATATTAGGAAAACTATAAACATAACACATTAGATTAATAACAAGAACAATAAAAATCACATGATTACATTAATAGATGCAGAAAAGGCTTCTGAAAAATATATCCATTTCCATTTTAAAAAGTATAGGAATAAATGGAATGTTGCTTAAACATGACACATTTTATCTATCTAAAATCAAGATCTAGCATTATATGTAATGGATATTAAGCTAGCAGCCATTTCAATAAGATCAGAGGTAAGCACTGATGCTCATTGTCACTACTACTATTTGATATGTGCTACAAATCTAGATGTGTGACCCTGGGCAAGTCATTTAACCTTGTTTGCCTCAGTTTCCTCATCTGTAAAATGAGTTGGAGAAGAAAATGGCAAGATACACTAGTATCTTGGCCAAGAAGACCCCAAATAGGGTCACAAAGAATCAAACAAGACTCAAATGACTAAACAACAACAACTGCTATAGCAATAAAACAATAAAAGAAATACAATAAACATGAGTGAACAGGAAACAAATTTTTGCCAATAATATGAAGACCTACATAGAGAACCTGTGAGATTCATTTAGAAAATTAACTGAAAATAATAAATAACTTTAGCAAAGTAGCAGTATATAAAATAAAACCACATAAATCATTAGTATTTTTGTATATTACAAAAAAACCCCACCCCATTACGAAGAAATAGAAAAAAATTCTTTAAACCCCAAACCCACAGAATATATAAATTATCTAGGAGTGACTACCATGACACTTGCAAGAATTATATTAATACAACTACAAAGCAATCTTTTCAGAAATAAAGACAGGCCCAAATACTTGCAGATATATTAATTGTTCATGGTTGGGCCATGCCAATATAATAAAAATAATAATAGTATTAAAATTAATTAACAGATTCAATGTTATGCTACTTAAAAAAAGAGGTTACTTTATAGAACTAGTAAAATAATGATACAATTTATCAGGAGTAAGAAAAGGTCAAGAATTTCAAGGGAAAGAATGAAAAAAAAAGTGAGAAGGAAAGGAGCTTAGCAGTATCAGATCTCATATTATACCACAAGATAGTAATCATCAGCACAGAGGACTAGCACTTCTGGTGTGAGCCCTTTTCAGGGACGTTTAGCCACCTTTGGTATCCACCTTTCACCCAAATCTCATTTGTGTCTTCAAGAAGCTTTAGCATACTCAGCCACCTCACCCTGGTAAAACTGTCTCAGCAGTTGGACTAAACCAGGTTAAGGGTAATTGACAGGCCTCAAACCCAACAGTGAGTTAGAGGGATGTCTACTCCCTAGCTTCCTAGTAGAATGGACAGATGAGAACAATTTGTTCCAACGTCCATGAAAGTGCCTGAAACAGGTGTTGTGGAGAACTTAGAGTTGGTCAGACATCAAAGATGCCACGGTCATCCACTGCATCCTGGGTCATCTCCAGTCATCTTGACTTTTGTCTTGCCAATGAACTTCGATGACTCAGGAAGAGAGAGTGAGGCTGACAACTTTGTGCAATTCTGTCTCACTTAAATCCAATCCATGCACAAGTCATCATCCTGTGATGTCATTGGTCTCCTTCAAGAATGAAGGAACAACAACAGCAACCACAATCATCCACACCGTCTAGTATTAAATTATAGAGAAGATGATCAGTGGAACAGATTAGATATATAACATACAGAAGCAAACAAACATAGTAGCATAATGCTTGGTAAACCCAAAGATCCCAACTATTGGAGTAAGGACTCACTATTCAAACAGAACTGTTGGGAAAATTGGAAAGCAATATGATAGAAATTAGGTTTAGACCATCATCTCACACCATATATCATGATGAGCTCCAAATAGATACATGCCCTAGATATAAAAGGCCATATCATAAACATTTTAGGAGCTGGAAGGAGATATCATTTGCAAGTATGTATAAGGAAATGGTTCTTGACCAAACAAAGGATACTGAAGGTCACAGGAGATAAAATGGGCAATTTTGATTACGTAAAACTAAAAACTTCTCTAAAAGTAATGTGGTTAAAATGAGAAGAGAAACAGTTAACTGGGAAAAAAATCTTCACAGAAAATTTCTCTGATAAAAGTCTAAAGTCCAAAATACAAAGAAAATTGATTCAAATATACAAGAACAAGTGCCATTCCTTAATAGATAAAGGGTCAAAGGACATGAAGAAGCAATTCTCAAAAGATGAAATTCAAGCCATCAATAGCCATATTTTAAAATGGTCCAAATCACTCATAATGAGAGAAATTAAAATTAAAATAATGATATGGTTCTGCCTCACACCCATAAGACTGGCAAAGGTGATCAAAAAGAAAAGTATAATATGAAGAACTGATATAGAGGTTTAAGAATAAAAGTCATTCTCTAATAAATAAGTAGTCAAAGGATATGAGTAGGTAATTCCCAAATAAAGAAAAAAAACCACTACTAACTACATGAAAAAAAATCTTTAAATCATTAATAATTAGAAAAATGCAAATTAAAGCAACTTTGAGATTCCTTCTTATACCCATCAGATTGGCAAAGATGACAAACAAGAAAAATGACAATTGTTGGGGGGGTTGTCAGAAAACAGGCACACAAACTGTATATAGAAGTTTTTTTTAACACAAACTTCTTTCTTGTGTTTATATATTGAAATGTTTGTATTCATTGTTAAGTTCACAATAAAAAAAGGAAATTTTATTTTTAAAAGTTAACTTTTAAAAATTTTGCTGAGATCAACTCGAATTCAAAGATTTTAAAAATTCCATCTCCTCCATGAAGCCTTCCCTCATGCTCCATCTGCAACAATCTTTTTTTTTTTTTGGGGGGGCTAGGCAATGGGGTTAAGTGACTTGCCCAGGGTCACACAGCTAGTAAGTGTCAAATGTCTGAGGCCAGATTTGAACTCAGGTCCTCCTGATTTCAGGGCTGGTACTCTATCTACTGCACCACCTAGCTGCTCCTGCAACAAATCTTTTACTCCTGAATCTCATGTTTTAGTTTTTCATCTCTCTAATGAACTTAGAGAAAATATTATTGTAGATTAGTCTCTGCTTATTTAATCCCCCTACTTGATTATAAGCTGCTTGAGGGTAGAGGTCATGTCTTACCTAAATTTTGTATTTAACCCCAGTGCCTAATTCCCAATTCCCAATTCGTCCTGAAAAATATTTTTTGAATTGAATTGAGAAAGGTTTTGACAGGCTGGGCCCAAAACATTAGGATGAAATTTAACCGGGATCAATAGGAAGTCCTGTATTTAGGTTCAAAAGTCCAATTGCATAAATGCAGAATCAGGAAGAACTGGCTTGAAAGCAGATCATATGAAAAAAAGACCTGGGAGGTTTAGTTAACCATAAGCTCAATATGTGATGAGGCTGCTTAAAAAAGGTTAACGCAATATTAGGCTTTGTAAACAGAAGTATTATGTCTAGGTCATGAGAGGTAAGTCCTGCTGTTCTCTGCACAGCTTAGAGCACATCTGAAGTGCTGTTTTCAATTTTGGGCATTTTCATTTTAAGATTATTCAAAAATTAGAGTGTGTTCAAATGAATATGACAAGAATTTTGAGAGGTCTACAGAGCACTTCTGTGAGGGATGGTTGAAAAAAATTTGAGTATATTTATGGAGGAGGAAAAAAAAGATTAGACAAGGGTGTGTCATGGATGTTTTCAAATATTTTAAGTGCTATCATGTGGAAGACAGACGAGACTTTTTTTTATCTTGCTAGTGAAAGCAAATTTTGGTCCAAAGGATAGAAAAGTATAGAGATATAGATCTGATTAAATAAAGAAGAAACTTCTGACCATCAGAGCTATGCAACACTGGAAAGTAAAGGCGAGATGTTAAAGATCACCAGAGAATTGAGGATGGTTAGCAGAAGATAGGACTTCGGATATAATAGTTGTCTTCAAGTATGGGATGCATATACAAGAAAGAGGTTTTAGTCTTGGCCCTACAGGGCAGAACTAGGAGCAGTAGGTCAAAATCATGAGGAAGACTTTGGCTTGATATCAAGAAAAACTTCCTGGCAATTAGAGCTATCCAAAATTGAAGTGGGATGCTTAGGGTGACAATGTGCTTTCTCATAATAGAGATCTAACCAAAGGCTGGATGATCTCTTTTCAGGAATATTTAGATGGGATTCTTGTTTAGGAATCAGTTGGACTAGATAGCTACCGAGTTCCCCTCCCAGTATGTACTCTGTGATGCAATGTTTCATGTAAAAGATATTCCTGTATTGGGTGAGTGTTGTGACTAGATGACCTTGAAGGCCCCTTCCAACTCTAGGAATCCATTCTATGATTTCACTTGACTTGCATAGCTTTTTTTTTCTTTTCTGTTTTTATACCTCCTTTATTTTGTTTTTATACCATTTTATTGTTTTTATACCACCTTTTTCTACTTCAAGATTTTTAATAAGAAAAAAAATTCTGCTAATATCCACATAACATATATACACATATACATATATATTTAATGAACCCTTTAAAGACATTATTTCTCCTGTTAACCTATGATGTTACCCTAAAGTTCTACAGTTGTAAAACTAAAGTTTACATTAGTTTTTTTGCAAGTACATAAAATATGCATCAATTCTTTGTTATAATGTAGTTTAAAATGTCCTAAATGATGTTTTAAAATGTAGTTCGATGAAGTCTGAATGATCTCAAATTCAGAATATTTGTCACTTCTAATCTAGTTTTCCTTTTTTCATCCTGTTTTTATCCCATTTCAGTATATTTTCTATACTAAACTGCATTAACCTTTTTATCACTATAAACTTACTGACCAGAAGATGAATGAATGTTTTTTTCCAGAACAACTCATTAAGAAGGCAGAGTGGTTAGCAGAGGGTCTGATTAGGCTATTGGAATAAATCATGGGTCCTTAAGGTAGGGAAATCATACTCCTTCCCCTCTTTAATCACTCATTTTATTTAATTCATTTTGAGCAACATAAGGAAATCACAGATCTTCTGACTAGAATTAATTTTCTTCTGTTCACTCTTCTCCATTTCTTCCTGAACAGCTCACTCATCCCAACAAATTTTTGTCAGCTGTTTGTCATCTTATGGGACTTAATCTGTAAACAGATTTGTCTATTTGCTAAGCACTTTGTACATGTTGATCTTCTGAAGTTTGGAATGTAGGTGCTATTTTTCCCATTTGCAGATGCAGAAAAGAGAAGTCAAATGACTTGTCTGGTCACATAGCTAATAAATTTCTGAGGCAAGACTTGAATTCAAGTCTTCCTGATTTATTTTCACCTACTCCCTAGAGACTCCTACCCTCAACCCAGTGTGTCTTTATATGCTAAACTAATTCCAATACATCTCTATGGCAGCTTTTGTTGAATAACCCCAGCCCTGTCTCCAGACCATCAATAGTCATGAATGTAGGGGTGTGGGATAAGTTGAAAGCTTTATGATATGGTTTTATATTCATTACTTGGTTTACAACACATTGGGGAAGCGGCTTGGTATGTGCTCCAAGCCGTATTCTTTGTCTATCCTTGCAAGGACCAATATAACATTAAACACCTCCCAACCACATGTGGATATGTTTCTTCCTCAAATCCCACTCCCCTACTTTCCTCAGCCCATAACCTATTTCCTGAGTAGACATTTGACATTTTCTGTATTTCTGAACAGTAGGAAAAGCACTGGCTCTCCAATCACACATCCTTCCTCTGATGCTTACTATGTGACCCAAACTAGGCAAGACATTTAGCCTCCCTAGCCCTCAGTTTCCCTATATGTTAAATGAGGAGTTGCAGCAGGTGCTTCCGAGGTCCCTCCAAGTCTAGATCTATGATCCCATAATTTCTAGAGCAATGGTATAATTAGTCACTAATACATACATAGATTCAAAGGGTCCTCAAGCTTTTCTCTTTCCCTTACTGCAAGGGCAGTATCATCTTCTATTATCGTCTTCTTTTTCTTGTCTCCTTTGTCCCACTTGCTATCTAGTTAGACTTAGTTCCCCATACTGTGACCTTAAGGTCTAAGTCTTTTGCAAAAGTGGGGCTTCTAGCAAATAAGTGAACACTCTCTATCTATATAATCCCTAAGATTAAACTGTCCAGTAAAGAGGCAGGGAAGACAGTAATGAATACTCTGCTTATCTATTGTCTTATTTGACAAGCTTATTTGTTGAAGATCTAACCCCTTCCCCTCGCCATCCTCATAGCCCTTAGGGATATTCTAAAATAATCTGTGTGAAACAAGTGCTTTTCCAAAATCTAACAGTTGCCCCTGTTCTTCTGTGGAAAGGCATTCCATTATTCAGGAAAATTCTGTCCTTCATTCTTCCCTGTGGGCACTGGATGGCCAAAAGTTTCTGGCCTTCACTCTGTGTAGATTCTTATGGGAAGCGTCATGATGTAAACTCTTTGTTCATGGGTACTTTGTCATTGGTCAGTTTTATGAGAATGTGGCCATCTTGTGCCATTCACAGTGTTATGTAGACCCTGTCATGTGCTGGCATTCTGGGGATACAAAGGCGAGTAAAGCATAATTTCTGATCTTAATGGGCTTACAATTTAATTGAAGGAAGACATGTATATAAATAAGAACTATTGCAATAACTGCAAGTAACTGCACAAGGTGCCACATGGGAATTTGGAGGAGAGACAGCACACTTTTGGACTAGGTTGATCAGGAGATTCTGAAGGGAGGTGGCACTTGAGCTGGACCTTTAAGGATGGGTAGAATTTGGGGAAAAAAAAGTAGTGTTTGGAAGTGCAAAGCGGAAGGGGTTGGGAGGGCACTTTGGGGAGAGGGAATAGTCTGAGAAAAGGTGAGGAGGCGAAAAAGAAAAAAAACCCCTCAAATTATATTTATAGAATTAATAGAGAAGGATAAAGACTGGACCTATGACTTCACTGATGTAGGGAACTCCTAGATAAGGAAATTCACTTTATCAGTGCTGGTTGCCATCTTCTCTGTAATTTATAATCTTAGAGCAGAGGTCCTGCCCTTTTATATTTGTCATGGCCTCCTCTGGTGAAGCCTATGGACTCATTCTCAGAATTATACTTTTAAGGGCATAAAACAAAATACAAAAGATTGCAAAGGAAACCAATTATGTTGAAATAGTAATCAAAAATATTTTTAAAAATTCACAGACCCAAGTTTAAGAACTTGTCTCAGAGCTGTCTAGAGCATTGAGAGATTAAATGACTTACCAGGTCATGTAGCCAGTACATGTACCCTTTAATATTTCTGAAACACCTTCCTCACAACTCTGTGAGGTAGACAGTAGCAGATAAGGAAATGGAGCCTCAGAGAGGTGAAGTGATTTGTCCAGGGGCACATGGCTAATAAGTGTTGGAGCAGGGATTCAATCAGAGCATATTTAGTGAATGGACAGTGGCCAATTTTGGCCAAACCTTTATCAGGAGCATGGTGTATAGGTTAGGAGACCAATCTCGGTCTATTTCTGAATGCCAAATATGATTTTTGAAATATTTGTATGCACCAGATTCCAAAAGAAAATGATGGTAAACAACTGACCACTTTGTAAATGAATTGTATGAACTTTCAATTAGATGCTTCATGTGCTTATAGGAAAAAAAAGTTTTATAATCGTATACCCAGTGTGGAAAGGCACAGCAGAGAATGTCTCATTCAGGAAAGTCATTCTATTAGGCTGTTCAGTTGTGTCCAGTTCTTTGATAATTTTCTTGAGTGCAACATGTCTGACCATGAGAAGAAACCATTGCTAGAATTCACACTAAAACAAGACAGTTTTGAGAGACCGAAATCATGATCTGCTCCCAGGACACACACCATGCTATATTTAAAAAATTTTTTATTCATATCTTTTCTCTTTAAATCAGTCATTTTAATTAGCTCTCCCTTCAGATTTAATTCTCTTGTGACAAAAAAAAATTAAGCAAAAACACTGGAGGCACTAAATATTGTATGAATGTATTTGATAATGCAATAATAATAGCTAACATTAATAGTGTTTCAAGTTGGCAAAGCACTTGCTTCTCACAACCCTGTGCTAATATTTCTATTTGGAGAGAGATCAAGTGATTTCATGTCCAGAATCACACAGGTTGTGCTGAGACAGAGTTTGAACTTAGATCTTCCTAAGTTTAGCACTCTATCCTTTATATCAAAGAAATAGGACTGGGTCTATGACCTTACTGACATCTGGGGTGAGCACACTCCCTCTAGCAACGCAGGCTGGAATTCTCTTTGCAACCTCCAGATCTGACATGTTGCCATGGACATTGAGAAGTTCAGGGCAACATAGCTAGTCTGGATGCCAAGCCCAGAGACCAGACTTGAACCCAGGTCTTCTTGGCGTTAATCCTGACTTTGTCAGCCATCCCAAACTTCCTTGAAATGTTACGTATAAGTTGCCCTTCTACAGGGAGGAGGAAGCTGGCTTAACTCTTTTCAGAAACTTTCCTTGGTTTTTCCATTACTCGTGGGCTCACCTTCCTTTCAGCGATCTTTTCATTTACACTGTTGTAGTTATTGCAAATGTTGCTCTTGGTTCTGCATAGTTTGCTCTGCATCAATTCAAACAGAACTTGGCATGTTTCTCTAAATCCCTTGCTTGTCAATTCTTATTCCACAATAATTTTCGATGAAATTCATATTCCATAGTTTTTCAGTCATTTCCCAAATGATGGGAACCCACTTTGTATTTAGTTTTTTGCTACCCCAAAGATCGCTTCTATGACTATTTTGGGAAATCCTAGGTCTTTGTTTTTGCCTTTGATCTTGGTAGGGTATAAAGGCAGTAATGGAGAAGAGCAAGTAGAATTTAGTCACTTTTCTGGCATAATTACAAACTGAAATCCAATATGGCTGGACTACTTCACAACATTACCAAACAGGGTGTCAGCATATCCATCTTCCTACAATCTAACAACAATGACTGGTCCTACTTTTTCACCTTTGCTTATCTGCCTGGCATGTAGCAAAATCTCAGAGCTGTTTTAATGTGCCTTTCTCTTATGGCTTAGTGTAGACCTGCACAACTTGGCAGCAGTTATGGCACAAAATTAAAATAGGCTAAACTTCTCTGGGTCACAGGTAGGTTTTTAAAGGCTCACTTTCCAAGTAAAGGTATAATTAATGACTAAACTATTTTGCAAGTAAACCATATTTTAAAAAAAGGAAATCTCAATTAATAGCAATTAATTACACTTATTATTTAAGATTTTTATCATGAAGTCGCTCTTCTCAGCCTAGAGACAGACAATGGTTGGTTGCCACAGGTCACATGACAAACAGGAGGGAGCGTACAGTGGCAACCCATCTGCCAAGTTATATGACAGGTACAATTGTGACTAGTGGAAGGCAGATTAAGTGGGGCATGGACAAAGCTCTCATTACGTCTTTATTTTCTTTTACATCTTCTACGTTTTTCATGGGCCACCAGAACCTTTGGCAGGCTGTAGGTTGTGCATACCTGGCTTAGTGATTTGGAAAATGTTTTTGTAGTAATTTATAGTATGCAACTCTTCTTTTGAAGTCTTCCTTTTTCAAACACATCAGTACCTGGCTCATTACTCTTCTCCAGTCCAATCCTTTCCCCTGTACTCTTCCGTGTGTGTTCTCTCAAATATTTGGACCTCCCAATTCATCTGTATCTCAATTCTCATTACCTATACTTAAAACTCTAGTGAAACTGTTTTCTACAACGTAACCAATGACCTCTTATCAAATCTTCTTACAGCCTTTTCTCAGTCCTCCTTAAACTCTTTGTAGCATGTAACACCGTTGATCACACTTTCCTTCTGAAGAGTCTCTTTTCTAGGTTTTCATGACACTGTTCTGAGTCTCCTTTATATACAACTCTGTTTCTCACATTCCTTTGCTGGTTCTTCATCCATGTCATATCCACTGTAGGCGTTGTCCAAGGCTCTGTCCTGGGCTGTGTTCTCTTTTTGCTCCATACTATTTCACATGGCCTCATCAGTTTCTGTGGGTTCACTTATCATCTCTATGCTCCCAAATACCCACACATACAGACACATACATACCTACAGCCCCGGTCTCATCTTAAGCTCTAGTCCAGGGGTGGGAAACCTGCAGCCTCAAGGTCACATATGGCCCTGTTGGTCCTCAAGTAAAGCCCTTTGACTCCACGTTTTCTGTTCTGTGAAGTTTGAATTCAGTCATATGGCTGCACTTGAGGACCTAGAGGGCCATAAGTGGCCTTGAGGCCACAGGCTCCCCACCCCTGGTACACCTATTTTGTACGTGCCTAGTTGTTTACACGTGCTTTCCCCTCATTAGAATGTATGCTTCTTGATAGCTGGGATTACTTTTTTGCCTTTTCTTGTATCCCCAGTGCCTAGCACAATGCTTGGTGCATAGTAATGCTTAATAAATGCTCATTTGACCATGGACCATTTCCTCTTCCTAAACATTATCTCCTTCCTGAGTTTTGGTGACACTGTTCTTTTTTGGTTTTCTTTCAGGTTATGCATTCCTTCTTAGTCTCCCTTGCTCAACAATCATTTACTTACCTCCACCTCTGCATGGATATAGCTCACGATTCTGTTGTTAGTCCTGTTTTTCTATTCTCTTTTTGGGATCTCATTGGTTTTCAAGGATTGAATGATCATTTCTATGTCTCCCATACCTACTTATTAAACCATCTTCTTTCCCCAGCTTTCCTGAGTAATCCTCCACCAACTGCCTTCTGGATATCTTAAACACAACTCTCCAGAACACATCCCTTTTTCTAACTTCCCTGTTTCTGTTGAGGGTGCCAACATTCTTGCTGCCACTCAGATTTGTAACCTAGAAGTCACCCTTGATTCTTCATTCTCCCACAACCTTCCTTCAAACCCAACCACCAAGTCCTATCAACTCTTAACTCCAAATTTCTTGTAATTATCCCTTTATCTTCCCTCACACAACCACCAACCTAATTCAAGGTCTTAACCTCAACTATAAGCTTCCTAAATCTCCCTGCTTCCAGTCTCTTACTCTCTCTAATCTATCCTCTACAGATGCCAAATAGATATTCCTAAGACACAGGTCTGACAATGTTACTCCCTTACTCAAGAACATTTAGGGGTTCCCCTTGTCTGTAAAAAACCAAACAAACAAAAAACCATTCGTCTGGCTCTTAAAGCTCTTCACCATCTGGCTCCACCCTATCTTACTAGGCTTATTTCATGGTATTCCCCACTCACGTGCCATATTTCAAAGTGGCTTACCTGATGTCCCTTGAAGAGGAGTGCATTTCTTTGAAGAGAAGACTGTCCCTCATGCTTGAAATGTTCTCCCTCTTTACCTCCATCTGGCACAATCCTTAGTTTTTTCCAAAGAATAACTAAAGAGGCCTTACTTGATCTCCCTAGTAATTAATGCTCCCCTTCTGAAATTACTTTGTATAATACTTACCCTGCATGTTTTATATGTACTTATCAGGTAGATTTTGTCTCTACCGTCCTCAGTAGAATATAAGCTCCCTGAGGATAAGAACAGTTTCACTTTTGTCTTTATAGCCCTAGTAAAAGAATAGTGTCTGGCATGTTATCAGGCTCTTAATGAATACTTGTTGAAATGATAGCTCTTTACAAATTATTAAAAATGAAAGTATAAAAACTGATCAAGTTCAGCATGAAGTTAAAATTAAATTGTGGTTGAAAATACATAGGAAAATATACTGTATTTTTATTGTTGGCATGTTGAAAATTCTATTAAAGTTATTAGAAGTAGCCTTGTTATTACCAGATAGAATGGTGTAGTGGAGCCTCACCATGACCTGAAAGCTGATCTAAGAGCTAGAACACCTTGGGCTCCAAGAGGGCCTTGGACATACAGTAGGTGACCCTGGACAGGTCACTCTACCTCTCAAATACCAGGCAATTCTAACCATAAGTTACAGAACTGGCGACAATCTACATTGGTAGGAGTTTCTTCACGCAGAATTCCTCAAACCAATAACAATGTTAATAATATTAGCTAACATTTATATGTTGTTGTTCAATCATATCTGACTCTGCATGACCCCATTTGGAGTTTTCTTGGCAAAGATACTGGAATGGTTTGCCATTTCCCTCTTCAGCTCTTTTACAGATGAAGAAACTGAGGCAAACAGAATCAACTGACTTGCTCAGGGTCACAGAGCTAGTAGGTGTCTAAGGCCAGATTTTAACTCAGGAAGATGAGTCTTTCTGACTCCAGGCCTGGCATGCTATCCACTGCACCATCTAGCTGTATTTATGTGTGCCAGGCAATGTGCTAAGTGCTATATAATCATTATCTCATTTGATCCTCACAACCACCTTAGGAAATAAGTGCTATTATTATGCCCATTTTATATATCAGAAAACTGAGGCAAACAGAGATTAAGTGATTTGTCCAGGGTCACAGAGGTAGGAAGTGTTTGAGGTGAGATTTGAGGTCTTCCTGACTCTAGAGCCCAGAGCCTAGGCCCAGCTCTCTATTAAAAAAAAAGATTACAGATCTCCATCAATAAAAGTTCACAATAAAGACTATAGTAGTAAAAAAAAAAGTCCCTATGGAAGGTCAGACAAAGCTAAAAAATAGATCGTTTGCCTAAATTCTATAACTCTGAAAAGTTATCCTTTATCCAACTCAAGCTATGAAACCATCATACTCAAGCTAAGTACACCATCCTTGGTTGTATACTATTATCACAATTTAATCTAAGATTACTTCTGTGTTAAGTTTTAGTGAATGAATGCATCAAATAGGGTCCTTAGTGTGGAGAAAAAAGACAACTTCATCCTTAGGCAAACCGAGTTAGACAAAAAAAAGAGCAGAGAACTAAGATTTCAGCTTTTAAAAGAGAAACACAGCTTATTGTTATTCTATGGCACCCCCTAATGTTCATGTATGACATATCACTATAATAACATTGAAATGATACGGAATTAAATAGAAACTTGGAAAACAATATGAAGTCGGAATGTAAAATTTATGAAAATCTTTTTCTTTCTTTTATGGTTCCAGTGGACACTTTAAAATGATATATAATTTCATTCAATTTACTGGAATGTTAGTTGAAAAAAACATGTGACAAATGCAGTAAAGAAAAAAGTTAATTCTAATGGCTAAATTACTGGAAAAATTAAATTTTTGGCAGTAGCATGAAACATAGATGAGGCAGAGAGTGATTTTTAGAGAGCCCTCCAGAATCAAACTTAGAAAAAAACAAAATGAAACAAACAAAATAAAAACAAACAAACCCCCCCCAACAAAGTTTAACCCAGATATGTTGTTGTAGTTATATACAAAGTATTTTTGGCACTGTATAAATGAATATACAGTAATAAATCACTGTGTACTTATTAAATAGTAAGACTAAAAAGCTCTAGACAATCTACCTATTGCAAATGTTTACTATAAGAGAAATTAGCCCTATGATGTTGAGAGTTTCTATTACACAATAAATATGTTAAGGTATCCTTGCAACTACCCAAACTGTTTGTGCCACCTGTTGGCTAATTGCCTATTATTATTTTAAAGGTTATTTTAAACAAATTTCAGCGTCAATGGGGCAATGAAGACATTAAAGAGAGATGGCAATAGCTATCCCTCCCTCCTTTGCCTGTTGGACTACCCTCTTCTGGACTATGTAAGCAAAATGGAGAGACTGAAAACTGAGATGATTTTATTCTACCTGCACAGATGTTTTAAGAAAAGACTGCCCCAGGAGATGCAATATGAGAGAGAACATCTTATGGCTAAAGCACATTGGATTTCCCTGTACAAACAAGTATTAAAGAAAAAACCCTTTTATCAAAGGAAAATTAAGAGTACATTATTTGTCATTATGAAAACAGTAGCCAAGACGTTTTGCAACACTAGCAAGATGGATATATTCTGTCAACTTTGTAATGATGATTTACATGACAAATAGTTTAAGTTACATTTAGTGGGACTCCATTTTCTGTTTATAGGTACTTCTCTTATACAGAAAGAGAGTATTTTGCAAATAAATGGAGAGAAGATCACATTCATCTCTTTCCAACATGTTTTTGGACACAAAGTCTCTCAGTGCTCTGCTTCCTTTTTGGAGGTTAGTGCTAAGCAGCAAGTGGTTCTTATTGGGTATAGATCATCCCCATGCCTGAGATTTGCAGTAATGCAGGACCAGCTTACCATCACTGCCAAAACACTACAAAAAGGGAAAAAAAAAAAAGAGAAAATATAAGAAAGGAATTAAGCTCCACTGCATTCCCAGTCTCAATGTGTAATCTACTCCTCAAAATGAAATCAACACCATCAAATGTCATAGACCACAAATATTCTGCAATATTTCTACATATATGTAAACAAGTAGATTATAAGCATTGCAACCCTAATCTGTTAAGCAATGGGTATTTTCCTTTGACACAATTAGGAATACTTAGTGAACTCGGCCATTTCAACCAGGGACAGAAGTATACTTTTTTAACCTTGTTCAATGTTACTGAATCCAGCACTAAAATGGTATATACTTGAGTTACTTTTTCACTGGTAATTAATTTAATTGCATTTAGCCACATTTCCTCTTCCCATTATGGTTACTATTCTAACTAGTAATAATAATTTAAACTCACATTTAGTAGGTGTTTTTCTTACAACTCTGTGGAAGAGTATAGGTATGTACTTTACATATATATGTATTATATAGATATGTGCATACATATGTATTATGTGTATTTTACAGATAAGGAAACAAGTCCATTGTAGAGATTAAGTGATTTATGTAATGTCAGACCTGAGGGTCTCTCAAAATTGAATCTCTTTTTATCTCAAGTCCAGCAATACACTTCCTCCTCCCACTTACACATACTAGGCAGCTGAAAGACAGCTGATAATCTTGACTAGCCATTTCCCCCGAATCATCCAGGAAATGCTAGATGATTGACTCTAGGAAAAAGTAAGAAGGGTTGGAGCTAGTTAGGACATAGTGATAACAAACAAGGTGAATCAGAAATCCCGACAAAAAATGACCTCAAAAGATACATTGAGATTTGGTGGGTCAGGACCTTTACCTGGAATATGGTTCTGAAGGGACATACCCCACAGAAAAGGAACAAGACAGGAAGAAAAGGGAAAGAGTGAGTAGTAATTTGTATGAAGAAGGAACCCAATGAATCAGAGGGGGAGAAGATGGGGATGATCTGGGTGAAGATCAGTAGAGAAAGACACAGAAATGCTACTGTTATTGAACAAACAGAAGAAACAGATGAGGAATTAGGGAAGATTAGAAACAACATAGTAATGGTCGAAGCTTCAGTTATATGGACACCTGATGGAGTTCCCTCTCTGATAAAAGCAAAGCAGCCAGTAATCTCCTGGTTTGCCTTGATAATAATTTCACCCTTCAAAAGAAAGAGGGGAGGAACCAAAAGGTGAACTGTTGTACTGGACCAAATTCTCCCCAAAATGGTGAAACTAATTGTTGAAATAGAAATGAAGGGATCCTTCAGGGTTTTGACCAATACTAATTTGCAATAGAGAAGAGGACAGGTGGGCACAGTCTGACATGCATTCTATTATTCAAAGAAAGGTTAGATTGAATCCCATGGCCTAAATTTTTTTTTTATAGAAATAGGCTCAAGAGGAATAAGAAGCCTTCATGAATAAAATTCAGAAGAAACAGAGAGAAACTTTGATGAAGACAAAAAGATGGTTATTACCTTAAGATATAGTTATATATATACATAGAGAACTCACTGAGCAACTTAATTTTTTTTTTTTGGTTTTTTGGCTAGGCAATGGGGTTAAGTGACTTGCCCAGGGTCACACAGCTAGTAAGTGTTATGTGTCTGAGGCCTCATTTGAACTCAGGTCCTTCTGAATTCAGGGCCGGTGCTCTACCCACTACACCACCTAGCTGCCCCCAGCAACTTAAATTTTTAAAAAGACATGAACAACAGACAGAAATGAAGTCAAGTAACAGAAGACAACTACAAAAGCATGGCATGGTCCTATAAGAATAGTGTTAGGTATACTTAGGTGCTCTATAGTGAAAAATGAGCTGAGACTAATAAAGAAAAAAATGGAACACAAAAGGTTTTTTAAAGCTAAATCGGGATATGTGTGTGTGTGTATGTGTGTGTGTGTGTGGGAAATTAAAAAAAATTTTTTTGTGGGGGGAAATATTGAAAAAAATATAGGACTACTGTTTATGAAGGATGAGATGATGAAAGCGAGAAGGCAGAACTAACTGTTCTACTCTTATTTTCCTTTGGCTAACTCTGCTGAGAATAATCTTTGGACTGGAAAAAAAACAATCAAAAAAAAAGGCTAGTTTGTAATTGAAACCTAAAATAAGTAAGGAGATGGAATAGAACACCTTGCCACTTTTGATTAATTCAAGTCACCAGGTCCACAGAGATTACATCCCAGAGTACTGAAAGAACCAGCAGATTTGGTTGCCGAGACTCTGTTTACTGATATTTGAAAGACTTCAGAGAACGGGAGAGGCACCAGGTCTAGAGAAGGGAGAATGGAAGAGAATGTAATCTACAGACAATATATCAATAAGGTGACTTCAAATCTTGATAAAGTTCTACTTTGTGTTAATGGGATGGAAAGTGAACATCTAGAAAAAGAAAACAAAGAGCTAGTAAAGCTTCATCAAAAACAGTCTATTTAAGATGAACCTCATTTTCTTTTTGGACAGGGGTATGCCAGAGCCAGCTTACTTGGATTTTAGCAAAATATGTGACAAAACTTCCCATGTGATGGCTGTAGACAAGATGACAAGGGCTAAAGTTACAGAGAAAGGTCAGAGAAGTGAATTAAAAGGTGGCTGAATGACCAAATCTCATTAATGGCTCAATGTCAACTTGGATAGAAATTTCTAGAAGAGATGTGCTTGTGCTGGTTAATATTTTTATTAATCACTTGGATAAAATTATAGATGGCCTCATTAAATTTCTAGATCGCCAGTTTATAGATATACAGTTGGAATATACTTTTAGAGGCCAATGAAGTCCAATAATTTAAATTTAAGATTCCTTTTTTTTTTTGATTGGGTAATGGGGGTTATGTGACTTGCCCGGCTAGGAAGTGTTACGTGTCTGAGGCCACATTTGAACTCGGCTCCTCCTGAATCCAGAGATGGTGCTCCACCTACTGTGCCACCTAGCCAACTCCCAACAATTTAATTTTAGAGACAGTTAAGAAGGGACCCAGGTAGGTTATACTAGGTTATCCACGGTCACATAAGTAGTGTTAGTACAAAGCTAATATATTATATGACAAAACTAAGGTCCAAAACAACCTCGATAGGCTAGAATGCTGGTGTAAATCTCATATGAAATTTATTACAAAGAAATATAAAGCCTTACATTTGGATTAAAAAAAGTCAACTCCACAAATATAAGATGGGAGGAGGGTAATATAGCTAGACAGCAGTTCATTTGAAAAAAAATCTGGGGGTTTTAGTATACTGAAAGCTCAATATGAGTCAACTATCAATGACAATTATTGTGTGAGATAGCAACTAAAAATCTAAAGTGACAGGGTGATAAACTTTAGAGATACAGTATCCAAGTAGAGGAAGGAGCTAGTCCCTCTATATGCTGCCCTGAAGAGATCACATACAGATTACTGCGTTCAGTTCTAGGCAAGATACTTTTTGGAGAACATTGCTAAATTGGAAAGGGTCCAGAAAAGGTGAATGACCAGAAGTTCATGCTATAAGAGGTTCAGTAGAAGGAACTGAGGATGTTTAGTCTGGAAAAGGGAATAGTAAGAGGTGGAGTGTGTGTGAACATGTATTTGTGTGTATGTGTATATGGAGAGAGAAGAACTGTCTTCAAGTATCTGAAAGGCTTATCATATGAAAGACTGATTAGACCCGCACTTCTTGGTCCCAAAGTCCAGAAGTGCAGAGAGCCAGATTCTGACTTGATATAATCAGAGCTATCCAACAGTGAAATGGGTTATCCTGGGAGGTTTTTATCATTAGAAGTCTTCAAGCAAAGACTGAATAGTTACTTGTTGGGGTTGTTGCACAAAGGATTTTGGTTCAGGTAGAGCTTAGCCTCAATGGCCTCTGCAGACCTTTCTAATCCTGATACACTATGAATCTGAATATTGGTTTTTCCCCTGAATACAGTTCAAAGTTACACATACAAGGTCCTTATAGACAGTAAAATATCAACGATCTAAGATAAACAGAAATGTAATTTATGAATAATTTATCTATATTCACTATGTAAAGGTTGAAATTAATTACCTCATAGAGTGTTCCAACTTCTTGATCTGGTGAAGGAGCAAAGGACTGATTCACATATATAAACTGTGAGGAAAGAAAAAAAATGTCATTATTATCCAATGTCATAATTATCCAATCTTCTTTCATAGCTCAGCATCTTGAGTAAACAGTGTTTCTTCCCATTCCTGATCACTTACATCAATGTCTTTGCTCTGAGTCTATAGTCAAAACTACTGTGTCATTCTGGTTACAAAGAAACCTGGAAAAATATATATACTGATACAGAGTGAAGAGAAAAGAACCGAGAGAACAATTCATACCGTAACAATAACATTATAAACACAAACAAATTCGAAAGAACTTTGAGATACTCAATGACCAACCATATTTCCTAAGATCCAAGCATGAAGTATACCACCCACTTCCTGATAGAAGTGATAGACTCATTTTTTGGGGGGTGAGGCGGGTGTGTGTGTGTAGACAATATGGAAATTTGTTTTGCTTGAATATGCAAAGTTGTTACAAGGGTTTTGTTTTTCTTCTTCCTTCCTTTCCAAAGGAGAGGGCAAGGGTGAAAGAGAGAGAAAATAGATTTTTAATTGAACGAAATTTAATTATTTTTAAAAGAAAAAAAATACATTTCTCCAGTTTCATACTTTTCCTACCTAAGAGTTTAGCCTGTTTTTGCTGTTTTAAGGTGTTATGAATCCTATGTAAGGAAAAGAACAATGTTGCTCACATACCAATTGTTCAGAAGCCACAAGTTTAAGAAATTTTTTGATGAAAGCAATGAGACCCTGAATTGTTCGGGTTCGTTCCACAGCCCACTTCTTTGTTTTCATTATAGGGGTGTCTCCAACAGCCTTTAGTAGAACATCAACTGTAAAAACAATGTGAATGACAATTAAACTGAAATAGTTAAAAAGAATGAGATATTAACAATTATAATACTTTTACAAAATCACCAACTAGTTTCTTTTAATAAAGCCTGGAGTTGGCCACTGTGATGAGTAAATATTTTAAATATTACTTTTTTCTTGTTAATGACTTTTCCTTTGTCCTCCAACAATTTATAAGTCATTGCAAGGTTGCCCTTTAAAATCCAGTTGCTAGCTCTAAATAATTATGTCAAGTCAAAAGCCTCTCCGAACTAAAGGAAATAACTGAAGGGAAATGGTGCCTTCCAGAGATGACCTGTTTCCTACAGCTTCCTTGTACCTATGGCCAAAAGCTGGTAGGAGAATTTGAGCTAGCTGGCCCATTTTCACACTTTTAGTCTCATTCCAGTCTAATCCATTCCTTTTACCACTTCTCCCTTTCCTCCCCCACAATTCTCTCACCTCATTCCACCCAGAGCTCAAAAGTTTAGCCTCCTGTTG
The DNA here is from genome assembly GCF_003287225.1 of Phascolarctos cinereus. Lineage (NCBI taxonomy): Eukaryota > Metazoa > Chordata > Mammalia > Diprotodontia > Phascolarctidae > Phascolarctos > Phascolarctos cinereus. The sequence goes on along the minus strand of NW_027555847.1, from coordinate 247,504,249 downwards.
TTGCCATTAGTCCTTCCTTCTTGAAGAGGACTGTGACATCAGAGAAATGATGCTGTGACTTGCAAGTGAACTGAATTTAAGTGAGGCAGGGCGGCGCAAAGCCACCAGCCTCACTTTCTCCTCCACAGCCATCTGGGTTCAGTGACAAGATATAGATCAGGATGGCTGGAGATGGCCCTGGATGGAGTGGGAGATCTTGGCTTTTTTAAGCAGTCTTTAACAGGTCTCAGTTTGACTGAAGCAACGTCCACTCAGTGATTAAGGCTAGGTAAGAAATGAGGCAGAGAATGGCCTCTTTACTGAGTGAAAAAAGAATGATAATGATAAGTTTCATGCATTTTGGAAGCAAGCGTGGGTTCAGAAATTGCAGTGACACTGATAGGGCTTTCTTGCATTAGGCCTTCTTTCCCCCTGCATTGGGACAAGTTTTCTTACATCTTACTCTCCACAACACACTCTTCAGTCTAGTGACACTGGACTTCTCGCAGTTACACAAACAAGACACTCATCTCTTGGCTCTGGGTATTTTTCTCATGGAAAATCGAGTTCAACTAAAACCCCACATTCTATAGGAAGCCTTCCCCCACCTCTCTTATTTTTTTCTTATTTATCTTGTGTATTACTTGTTGGTACATATTTGTTTGCTTGTTGTTTCCCCCTTTAGATCATAAGCTCCTTGAGGGCAAAAGTTGTCTTTTGCCTCTTTTTGTATCCCCAGCACTTGGCACAATGCCTGGCACACTGCAGGTGCTTAATATATGTTTACTATACGTGGATACCAGAAGTTAATATACATGTAAAGAAGAATTCCGGTGAAAGTGAACTCCTGATAGAAAATATAACATACTAGATATTACATAGTTATTAGAGGTGCTGAGTTTTATCAGTTTTCCTTTCCCTTTCTACAGGCATTATTCTAATTCAAATCCAAATTGCTGTTGTTTAGTCATTTCCAAATCTTTGTGTCCCCATTTGGGGACTTCTTGGCAAATATACTAGAGCAGTTTTGCCATTTCCTTCTCCAGTTCATTTTACAGATGAAACTGAGGCAAACAGGGTTAAGTGACTTGCCCAGGGTCACACAGCTAGGAAGTATCTGAGGCTAGCTTTGAACTCAGGAAGATGAGTCTTCCTGACTCCAGGCCTGGCACTCTAACCACTAAGCCCCCTAACTGCCCCAAATCCAAATCACCTCTTTCTATACAACTTTAAGAGTTCAATGGGCACACCACTATTAATGAACTTCCTGTACCATGGTTCTAATCATATCATTCTTGGATTTAAAAACCTCCAATAGTTCTTCTACCACCTATACAATAAGGCAGACTCCATAAAGCAGACATTATCTCTTTAAGTAAATGTTATAGTCTCTCTAGAAGCTGACCTAAACTTACTTTTTTCCATCTTGACATTGCTCACCACAGGCATTCTATTCTTCTGTTCCTGAAAAGGCCCTATACATTTCTATCGTGCCCCCCTTGTACCTTCCTTTATGTCAATCTCTCTGCATGGAATACTCTTATACAATATTTTTATACCTGTTAAAATCCAATATACTGTTCACCTAATCAATTCACAAATTTATTGACTGCTATATGCTAGGCATTGTTGTAGGTTCTGGGATACAAAGCGAAAAAAGCTAACAATTTAGACCCTCCTGACGCTTATAGTCTATCAAGGGAAATGACAGCTACACAAACACATCAAACAAAATATATACAAGATATTTTGAGGGGCAGAGATGGTGTGGAGATTCAGGAAAGCTTAACCCAGGAAGTAAATTTGAGGCCATATACTCCCAAAGCCTTCCCCATCCTCTCCTGTGTTATTTTTAGGTCTACTATCCTTAGAATTTCAGCAGGAATCCTCCATTTGGCACAGCCTCACCCAGTGACAACCTAGACAACACCTAGAATTATGGTTGGTAGTTGTTTGTGCACATTTCTTATCTATATCCTAAAGCTCAGGTCCTTCAGGCCATGAACCACTTTTTGGTCACATCCACCGCCTCCACGCCACTAAGAGGCGTGTTAAAGTCCAAATCAAGGATGCTTCATGTTCCTCCTGCACTTAGAGTGGGGGGAGGAAGGGAAATTAGGGTAATTCAGGCAGTCGGATTGCACCCTTTCATTGCCAACCTGCTCCCCAATCTTGAGCAGCCCAGTCGGCTTTTTCCCTCACTTCTCCACCAGCTGCAACAAACAGACACTTATCCTTCTCGGATTAGACAGGGGTACCACCGCGTTGGTCAATCTTCACTTTTTAATGGTCACTGCCCTTTTTTCAGTCACACGTTCATCGCAACTGGCCCGTCCCAGGCAAAGGGAAGGAAGGGAAATTACTTTTTTTTTTGGCATCGCCGGTGGGTTCCTCTGTTCCAGGGGAGACGGCGGCGGAAAGTGCCGGCTCCAAGGCATTCGTATCCGGGCCCAGCTCGGGAGCTCCCTCCCCTGCGTCGGGGCCCCCGGGAAGGGACATCGGCTGCCGCTCGGGCTCCGCCATCCTGCTCCTCGGCCTCGGCCTCCGACCACGTGCTGGGGGCGGGGGTGTGTGTGACCCCGGGATGAGAGACCTTGGGCTCGTCTTCCGGGAAGCGCTGAGCGTACGGCCCCTGCAACCAGAACCACGCAGTCAACACCGCCCTTGTCCCTCAGGCCCCTTCGGGCCTCGAGGGGCGGCGGGCGGGGAGGTTAACAGAGGTCTGTGAGCCCGAGCTGGGGGGAGAGAGCCTGGAGGAAAATGTCCCCCACCCTCTGCCGTCTGCGTCTGCGCAGGCGTCTCCCGAGCCGGTGTGTCGTCTGCTTCTTAAGACGCAAAGTTAGTATTACCACCTCTTCAACAATGACTTCACAGTCAATACCAACCTTCTCCCTCTAATGTCGAAAGCGGTCGGGCAGGGATTAACAGAGCTCGAGGTCGACAGTGAAGAAAATACCCCTGCGCTTTCTGCCTCAGCCCTCGCACCCTTAACGTCCGTGTCTGCGCAGGCGCTCCCCGAGCTCTCGCACCCCCTCTCGCTTCCTGCCCGCTATGTCTGCGCAGGCGCTCTCCAGGGTCTCGCCCAGACACCCCGCAGCAGGCGCAGGCGCTCCTCTCGCTTCTAGACCTCTGCTTCTGCGCAGGCGCTCCTCTCGCTTCTAGACCTCTGCTTCTGCGCAGGCGCTCCCCGGAGCCTGGGCTAGGGCCCTCCTGGCGGCTCTTGTGACGCGAGGCGTATCCGCTTCCAGCTGATCCATCCTCTGTCGGGTTCGCTCTCCCCTCCCCTCCCCTCCCTCTCCGGGAGCGCGCGGAGGGGGCGGGCGGGGAAGCGACTTGAAGCAGAAGAGGAGGGCTGTGCTGGCTCCGCGCGCGCCGCCCGGGACCCAGCGCCCACCCGGCCACCCCCTCCCTCCTCCCAGACCCTTCCCCTGCCGCGGGCTCCATCATGATCAAGGCGATCCTCATCTTCAACAACCACGGGAAACCCCGGCTCTCCAAGTTTTACCAGCCCTATGTGAGTATCCCTCCACGCCGTGCCTGCCTGCAGCTGCTACTGCTGTTGCAGCCCCCACGCCCCTCGCCGCCCCCACCTCTCCCAGATGCAGTCCCGCGCCGCTTTCCACCGGTTCCCTGTGCCTGCCCTGCCCATCCATCCGCAGGCTCTCCCCGGAATGTGGGTCTTCTCCGCCCATCCCCATCTGACCATGAACGTGGCTCCTTTTTCCCCGCCCGGACACCTCCTGTTGCCTGGGCGCGCCTTTCTTCCTTTGCACCATCCCTCTTCCCCGCGCCCCCGCTAACCACTCTCGTGCAGTTTGATTGCATCTGTCTCTATGCCTGTCCCTCGGGCATATGTCACCCGGCTAAGGAGAAGTCCCTTAGCTCTCCACGGGGATGGCCCTGTCTGTGCCCGCGGCGGCGCGCGCAGGGCTCGGGTTTGGCCAGACCTCCCGAACGTTTTGTTCATTCAGCCAGCATTTAAGTACCTGCTGTGTGTTGGGTGCTGGAGGTGCGGAGACCGGAAAAAAAAAGTTCTTGCCTTCGAGGAGCTTACCTTTCCTTTTGTGGGGAGGCGACACGCCCACAGAAAAGTATGTTGATCATAAGTACAAAAGTGATTTCAGGGAGCAGGACGTTAGCTACTGAACATAGGTTGTATGTCAACTCAAATTGAGCTTTGCAGAGAATTTGTAAAGCATGCTTGAGGTGGGGGGACAGATAGCCCGTACAAAGGCAGGAGATGGCATGCCTGGTAGAGGAGAACAGCAGCTGGAACTCAGAATATGAGGAGGGAAGTACTGTGCAACGAGGTCGGAAAAATAGGTGGAGACAAATTTAAAAGCTAAAGTGAGGAATTTGTGTTTTATCTTAAGAGGCAAGAAGGATTCACTGGAACTTCTTGGGCAGGGGAGTGGCATGAAAATCTTTTCCCTGTTAGATCCTTATGGACACTACCACTTTCTTAATTCTAACTGCAGTCTTCAGTTCATGTGCTTGATTTTCTGGTGCGTCTCATTTTTGTGTGCATGGCTACTATGACTTTGGCCATTCCTTATTAAAGATTAAAAGTGATAAGGAGTCTATAGGATAACTTTTTTTTCCACTGCTGAGCAAGCTCATAAAGTTTGTAATGAGGCTAATTAGAACTGTGCTTTTCTACTTGAAATATAGATTTCAGCTTCAAGGGACATTTTTGAATGAGGAAGTTTGATTCTGTTTAGCAATCACAGGGGTCTGTTAGGGTGAGGCAGTTGTAGAAATGGTAAGACTTACTAGACTGGACAACTTGAGTTTGAGTTAATTCATTGTCGCTACCTATTAGCTGTTGTGACTTTGGACTTTTCTCTGAACCTTACTTAGTTTCCTCATTCATATAATTGGGCTAATAATACTGCCCTGCCTATCTCTGGAGGTTAAGAATGTCAAGTGAGATAATGTATGTAAAAGCACTGTATGAATGTAAAATATTGTCGTCACTCCTTATTGTCTTTCAGTGAGAATGTAGGACTGTTACAATGATTGTAAAACATTTGGCAATTTAGCAGAGAGCACAAACATTATTGATAAAAGCAATCGCTGGTTTCCTTACCCTGTTTAGAGAGAAATACATTAAAAATTGATCATGTTACATTGATGTTTATGTATTATGAATACAGAATGAAAGCTCCTTGAGAGTGCGACTGTTTTCACGACTACCTTTGTATCCACAGTGCCTAGTACATAGAGAAGAGCCACATTCACTGTTGGGGAAGGCACAAAGGGCTGGGCCTTCAGTGGAAAGAATTTAGAGAGAAAAGAGATTGGATCACCAAAAATTCTGTTTGGAGCCAGAAATGCACTTTCAATTAAAAGATGAAATGGTGCCTGAGTTGACACTTCTCTGCAGTTTTTAATTCCATACAGAAGTCTTGCCAGCCTTTAAAAATTACAAGTGAAAATGCCAGTTTTCATAAAATGATAATGTAGTCTTTGTTATGTAGGTTCAGTAGAAGTGAGAAATCCTGAAGTGTTGCTTTAATTTACCCATTTCCTTTAGTGGTTTAGCGAGAGATAAGTATAATAATTTTCTTTTTGGCTCCAGTTTTAGCCTCTGTTTTAGAGAACAAAGCAGAGTTTAAGTAGAATCACAGTTACTAATCCTTTAGTTAATTATTTCACTTTATTCTGTAGTCTAAGAAAAATCTTAGGTTTTCCCACTTTGTTCTATGTGGATTAATGAAAAGCCATTAACTCTGTATTTTTAAGCTCATTTGCCTAAAATATAATACTGCCCTCTGTTAAACCAGCCACATCCCTAACCCACTGTCTTTTTTTTTTTCAATCAATACAGGTAGCCTTCAGTTGTGCTCCAAATGTTTCCTTGAGAGTTTTGGAACTCAAAATATGCTTTTCCATAAAAACAATTTTAGAGGTATGGAATCTCTAGAATTGAATGGGACCTTAAAAGGGAATCTAGTGTGACTTTTCAACTCCAGTAAATTCTCTCTGTAGCATTTCTGATAGTTAGGTGGTCATCCAGGCTGTGTCTGAGAACTTGCAGTAGTGGAGAAATCTCACTACCCAAGATGACTCATTCCTTTTTTTTCTTCTGGTATCTCTACTTGTTAGTAAACATTCTCTAATACTGAGAAGAAATTTGTCTCCTTGCAACTTTGGTTAAATTCAGCCAACATCTGTTAAGCACAAACTGCATTCAAGGCACTGGGAATGCAAAGACCAAAAAACCCTGACAATAGACACCAGTTCTTGGAGCTTACATTTTGTAATACAAGATAGATACAATGTGTATTATTATTGTTCAGTTGTTTGTCATTCTGACTCTTAGTGACCCCATTTGGGGTTTTCTTGGCAGATACTGGAGTGGTTTACCATTTCCTTTTCCAGCTGATTTTATAGATGAGGAAGCTGAGGCAAATAGGCTTACCTGACTTGCTCAGGATCACACAGCTAGTAAGAGTCTGAGGCCAGTTTTAAACTTAGGAAGATAAGTTTTCCTGGCTCCAGGCCAGATGTTCCATCCATTGTGCTACCTATATCTCATTGATTGATCTATCTCTCTATATTATATACAATGTAATTTGAGGGAAGAAAGAACTAAGAACCGAGAAGAATGTGTTAGGGAATAATAATTGACATCTTTGTAGTCCTTTAAATTTTGCAAAGAGCTTTATCTAGTTCGCACCTCACATCAACCTAGTGAAGCAGCTACTACCACAGCTGTTATCCTTATTTTACAGAGAAGGAAACAGATTAAGAGGTTGTGATTTTTGGCACATAGCTTGTGTCAGAAGTGGATCTTGAACTGTGGTCTCTCCCTGATGCTAAATCTAGCCCTCTCTCCATGATACAAGGATGCTTCTAAAGGTTTCTTACAGGAGCTGGGTCTTGAAAAGGAGCTTAGGATAGTCAGAAGAGGAGGTTAGAAGGTAGTGAATTTGAGGTTCAGGGGACAGCCTGTGCAAAGGCATGAATGTGTAATGTCAGTATTGAGGAACTGCTAGTAAGGCAGCATGTGTGGAATAGAGTGTGAGGAAGATTTGCTGAATATGAGGTGAAGCCTCAGAGTTGTGTTGATTTTCATTTCTCTTATTATTAGTGATGTGGAGTTTTCTTTCACCTGGTTGTGAGTAGTTTGCAGTTATTTTGAGGACTGTTTGTTTATATCCTTTGAACTCTTAGCTTTTGCTCTCTTACAGGCTGTCCCAAATGTCTTAGTGTAGTTTTAAGCTGTTAAAATTTTGTTAATGCTATATATTTCTGTTAGTTACCTGTATATTTTGGATATCACACTTATTAGAGATGTTTGATACAAAGGTTTTTCCTTGTTGACCTCTTATCCTAGTTGCATTAATTTAGCCCCTGTAAAAGCTTTTCAGTTTTCTGTGAGGTTTAAATTGTCTGTTTTTGGCTTTTGTAATTTCCTCTATATAGGCAGCTAGGTGGCACAGTGGACAGAGTACCAGGTCTAGGGTCAGGAGTTCAAATGTGACCTTAGACACTTAGACTCTGCCTCTTTTTTGTCCCAGTTTCCTCATCTGTAAAATGAGATGGAGAAGGAAATGGCAAACCACTCCAGTATCTTTGCCAAGAAAACCCCAAAATTGAAGAGTGAGACACTACTGAAACGACTGAACAACAACAATTGCCTCCATCCCATTTGGTTAAGCATTCGCCTTCTAGCTATAACCATGAAAAGTTAAGAAGTTGATCTAGTTCTCTTCCAATTTTTTATGGTTATTAATTAGGGTTTTAGTTTATTGGTCTACCAGCCCTGCAGAGTTAGAGTGATGTGGGCAGTGAGAATGCTGTTTAATCTATAAAATCTTGCAGTTTTCCTTATATTTTGTTGTGTAAAGTGGGTGCCTCTGTAACTGCTAACAGATAGAGGGGTACAGATCTGTGAGCCAGTTCCTTTAGAAGTCTTATATCACTGTTACAATATCTGCTGCCTTAAAAGGGCAAGCTTCATTGCATTGAAAATATTGGTAAACAATGACAACTGCATGTTAAAAAGAACATTTGACAACACAAAAATCAGTCTGCATGTTTACAGATTACAGAGGTCTTCCTGTTGAGGATGAGCTGCATAGTTCATGTTTGCAGGCTTCTCAGATTTGTCTCACAGGGCCACTCAGACAGTATTGTGCTTTCAAAAGAAAATTTAAAGGAACTCATGTTTCATGTTCTCTGTATGCATATCTGAGTTATAACCATTGCCCCTTTGCTGTTGATGCATTTGTGTCCTGAAATCTAGGCTTTTAGGGTCCTTTGAACAGGTTCATGGATTGAGATCTACCTATTGTATTCTTTCAGTGAATTCCATGCTGATTCCATCAGCAATTTTTTTTAAAGCATAGAGGATCTTATAAACTATGGGTTCTTAACTTTTTGTGTCATGGACCCCTTGGCAGTCTGGTGAAGCCCCAAAACCCCTTATTGGAATAATGTTCTTAAATGCATAAAATAACATACATAAGATTACAAATAAAACCAATAGAAAAACAGTTGCCAAAATGAAAGGAAAATAAATTTACAGATCCTGTTAAGAACCCCTGATTTGAACTGTGTTACGTATGATGATTTGAGAATGGCTAATTCTCATGAGGAAGTTATTCCACTCTATTGTCTCACCAATGTGGTGAGAGTTATTGATGAAGAGTAATACTGAAACTTACATGACATTTCCTAGTTATAGGTATTTATTTTAAGAATAGAAAAAGGGCATAGTTGTGACAACATTGAACTGTTCTGTCAAGCCTGGGTCTGAAAATGACAGACTCACTTATTATGGATAAAGAGGGCAAAATAACCTTAATTTTAAAATTTTGGTAAAGGTCAGATGTCTTTTTTTTTGGATTAGTCAATTTATAACAACATTTCCATGTTATTCAAGAGATAGAACAGACAATCTAATAGGTCAGGAAACATTCTCATTCAAAGGACAGACAGAGGTATGGGGATATAGGTTTTGAAGATCCTGCCATGTAACCTTTGTAAAGCCATCTTCCCAACATTCTTCACCATCTTTATCCACCTGGAACTGGTTTAGTACTTGGAAGAGCTAGGCAGCATACACTGATTCTGAGCCCCTTGAGGGCAGGGACTGTTTTTACCTCTTTTTGTATCTCCAGTGCCAGACACTGTCAGTGTTTATTGACTGACTATAGAAATTTTCACTTCCCCTTGCTGATATGTCAGCACACTTTTTACCAGGATCAAAGTGAGACCCCAGATAAGTCAAATTATTCACAAAGATTCCATCTTACACTGTAAGTTCTATTATTTATAGATAAAACAGAATATAGTTGTTACACCAGTCATTAAAAACTCAAGACATTTAGGTTGCTTTACAGCTGTTGAACGCACAATAGTATGACTTTGAAACATCTTTGTTACTCATTGAGTTTATGTAAGGTATTTAAATGTCTTCAACTGCATTTCTTTCCATGCTACTAGCATAAATTACATTCATAATGTCATTTGTAATAAGTTTCAAAGACATCAGTGATACAAATTGATAGCAACACTATTAAAATAATGGCATTGTGAGATATCACAAGAAGTGATGATACCAGAAAGCCACTTGTGACCAAAATCTGTTTGGTGTTTCTGAGGGCTACAGAGTTTTTATTTCTTTTTTGGATAGGGAACAGTTCAGCAAAACAAGCACACTGCCCCTATATTTTAAAATTAACCTCTAGACAGAAAAGAGTTTTTTAAAGTGGGATCTGTGGATCCAGGTTTGAAGACCTTGACCAGGTTTGAAGACACCAGCAGCAGTGCTGGTGATCTAGGTTACCTGGTGAGTTCTTTTTCAAACAAGCTTCTGAGTGTTCTCTATCTTCAGTGATATGGAGGGGGAGGGTCTAGGATGGGATGAAAGTCTGTAAGACACAACATCCGTGTTTTATAGCAGTTGAAAAACTTACAGGGATATAAAGGTAGCCTTCTGTTGCAAAGCTTTTATTCATTTATCAATGTTATATATACAGAGGGGGCAGCTAGGTGGCACAGTGAATAGAGCTCTGGCCTTGGAATCAGGAGGACCCGAGTTCAAATACAGCCTTAGACATTTAACACTTACTAGCTGTATGACCCTGGGCAAGTCACTTAACCCCAATTGCCTAAGTAAAAACAAGACAAAACAAAACAAAACAAAAATAACACATTATATACAGAGACATTACATATTGGGCAAGATTGAGACTAGTAGATTTGGCAAGTAAGACACTTTGAAGTATACCATTCAGTTTACAATTTGTGTCATAGCATGAAGAAGATAATTACAAGGAAAAAATGTTCAATATTAAGTATCCAGTTGTTATCCAGAATCAATCATAATTCAAAATCAGAATTTAAGAATTGATAACTGACAATTCATAGCCATCCATGACCCATGTATTGCTTAATTCATAATCAGTAATCTAACAATTGGTAACCTTCTTCTCCTCCCTTTTTGGTTAGTTGAGCAATGCATTTGAAGAAATAAAGAATTGGATTTCAGGCTGATTAGGGATGTAGGTGCATTGCTTCTTGCTAATCAGGACACATTTTATATGTTATACTCTAAGGTTTATTTTAACATTGCCAAATATACTTCACTTTTTTTTATCTCATGTTTTAGAAGAACAACACTGAATATAAATTGATCTTATCTTGATTTAAAGTAGGCCATTAAGCAAGTAAAATTCAAAATGTACTAATGATTAATCATTGTAGGTTTCAGCAGTATGCTAAATTAATGAAAAACCTTTTACTTTCACTGCCTGGATGTTCTCAGTTGTAAAGGACAGTTATATCATATTGTAGTTCACATTTGATAGCCCTGTTTTATGCCAATTTGAGTTCAAGAGATATTTCCTATTGTAGTTTAATCCATATATTTCAAACAGTATATAATTTAGGTGACACCTAATTTAATGTTGATGAAATTGATCTTTTAGGATAAATATTTTTTAGATCTGTCATAATTAAAGAGAATTCCTAACAGTATAGTAAGCTAGAGTAAGGCTGTAGGGAGTAAACTGCATTGTCTATAATTTGGTGGGCCACATAAAATCAGGTTATTTTCACAATTGTTTATAATCAAGCACAGGTCTAAGAGTGTAAGAATAATAGAGCTCTGATCGATTTGTCAGAGGCTAAAATGTGGGCATTTTTCAACAGGACAAAGTCTGTCATTTTTTATAACATATTAACATGAAACTTTAAACCAATTTTCTTACTTTCATTTTCTCTGTTTTCAGGTAAAATATTCAAAAAAGGCTTTTTCATTCCAACACACATTCTTAGAGAAGCTGATGATTTTTTTTCCTCTCAGAAAACCATTTCACAGGCATTTCTCCAGACAGTCATGATTTGATTGAAAAGCTGCCTGGCTTTCAAGGACTTTTTTTAGTGAGTAGGAACATGGTAGGGCACACCAAGGTGCCAAACACTTAAATACTCATTTTTAGGGAAGGTATCATGTTCCAAATAAATTTTTCCCCATTAAAGCTTTCTTGCCTTTCAATTTAAAACAACACCAGCATTTAAAACTATAGTGTTCGAGATTTTTCCAAATGATAATATGCAGTTTATGTTTGTATAGAATGAAAAATTTGAAACAATGTGGTACAAACTTTTCTGAACACGGCACACCTAGGTCAGAAGGAAGGGGATTAGCAACAAGTTTCAGTATTTGTCTTATGCATGTTTTGCCTCATATGCAGTAATATTAAGAAGTGGATGGAATAGTGGCCTTGGAGTCAGGAATAGCTGAGTTCAAATTCTACCTGACACACTTAGTAACTGTGTGACCATGAGCAAGTCACTTAACCTCAATCTGCCTTAATTTCCTCATCTGTAAAATTTACGTAATAATAGCACCTACTTCACAGGGTTGTTTTAAGGCTGAAATGTATTAATGTTTGTAAAGCACTTTGCAAACCTTGAAGTGCTATACAAATGTTACTTATCATTGTTATTATAGCAATAAATAATGAACTAGCAAAACACTTCTGTTTCTGAGGTTCAGTTTATTTAAAAACTGATTAAAAACATTCAAATGTGTAATATTCCAATCTAACAATCTATTATAAGGTCATTATCAAATTCAGTATATAGAGAAATAAAATATTATTCCTAGGTCTGTAAAAATTATTCTAATTGCTTCATTGCTTTGGGATATTTTCCCTTTCTCTGAGAATTGGTATTACATACAATAAATCTTGGAAGGGGAGATAGGCTTTCCCTGTTTACTTATTTATTTCCCACTTTTGTTCAGAGTGATAGGATCAGAGGAAAGGGATATCACCTAACTTCTTACGGAAGAGTCTCCCTCTTTACAAAATTGATCACAGCTAAATTAAAGGCTGTTTATTTTAGTCCCACCAGACCTCCCCAATTGATTGGACACAGATAGGATACAAAGATGCTTCCTTCCCCCTCCCAAGGAAAACAAAGCTCTAAACCCCAAATTCATCTGCACAGAAAGCATTCGCCTCCTGAGATATGTCAGGTTTTGATGTTGGTTTTTTTCCCCCTCATTCTAATCAAAGCCACTTCTATAGGAGCACAGTTGTAAGCATGGGGAAAGACAAATATCTGTCAAAATGAGAACTTTTTTCTCAGCCTACAGAGTTAAATGCTTATGCTGGGGCCCTGTTCTAGCCCATAGTTACCTTATTCAGGGGGTGGAAAAAGTTTGCTGAACTTGTCTCAGCTCACCTGGTGATATCACTGAAAGGGTAGAGAAAAACTAAATTTTCACTGTCAGAAATGGGAGAAGCAGACAACATAGAACAAAGCTGTAAGAGGAAGAAATTCCTTATGTTTTATTCCTGGGATCCTGTGGGTAGCTTTACCTTGAAGTCCCAAAAGAAATGGCTCTCTTTCACTATAATGTTGGGGCCTTCTGTTCAAAAGAAAGTAGGCCACCTCACTTGGATTCCTGTCTTGGATTTCATAGTTAATGCACCAAAACTATCATAGTAAAAGGACCACATCACACTTATGGTGTGCTGGTAAAAATGAAAGGAACAAAGAAGACACAGACACACTAGTGACCTTGGGGAGATTCCTTTTAGAAAGCCCTGCTTTACTGCCTCAGGGTTTATGAGTCTTATATACCCGTCTAGAATAATGACAACTTTCTGTTATCATTAATTAGCCCAGCACTTACCTGCATTTCTAGAAATAGAATTCCTTTTATCAGCTTAGAAACAGGGACAGAGGTGGTGAGTTATTCAGGGAACTGAGAGGAGAAAAGCATTACTCCTTACTTTAACTGAAATAGAGACCAATTTCAAAAGTGGAGTTATGCATGTCCAGAGAGGGAAATATAGGACTCAGTCCTCTCTCTGTCTTTGCACCTCACTATATTTAGCCTGGCCAGCTAGGTGGTGAAGTGGATAGAGTACTGGGCCTGGAGTCAGGAAGACTTGTTCATGAGTTTAAATCTGTCCTTACTAGCTGTGTGACATTGGGCAAGTCACTTAACCCTGTTTACCTCAGTTTTCTTGTTTGTAAAATTAGCTGGTGAAGGAAATGGCAAACCATTCCAGTATCTTTGCCCAGAAAAACCCAAATCGGGTCATGAAGAATCAGACATGACTGAAATGACTGAACAATAATATTTAGCCGAGAGAGGAGCCTGTACAAGAGAGATTAAATTTGTTGCGCTTGATTCCAGAAGGAAATTCCATTAGAGAAATGAGTGGGAGTTGCAGGGTGGAAGGTTTTAAAACTTGCTCTAAAGAAACACATTAATGATTAGAGTGGTCCAAAAGTGGTATGGATTGCCTTTGGAAGGAAGCTTTCTCCTCCATACAGTTCTTCAAAGGCTAGATGATTATTTATCAGGAATGTTATGGCAGATGTTCATGTTAAGGTACAGATTAAAGTTAAGCATTTCAGAGATCCTTCTCCACTCTGAGATTCTGTGACATTCTAGGCCTGGTAAATGGGCTGCACAGAGCTAGGGAAGATGCTACAGGAAGTTTGAGGAAAGGCTAGTATGATTTGGATGGCATTTACAGTGTGTGAAGAAGAAAAATATGAAATAAGACTAGAGAAGTAAGTTGGACTTTGTGTGGGGCCTTCATAGGTACATGAATAGAATAATGGGACTATTTTGTCTTTCTTTTAGACTAATGTAGCCTGATGTTGACATTTGCCTTTCTTGGCAACTCTGTAGTGGCTTTGTGACTCATTAAGATTGTCAGCTGATACCTCTCAATTGTTTCTATATGAACTACTACATAGATACATTTCTACCACGCAGATACATTTCTATTATATAGATATATTTCTATAATACGGATACATTTCTACTATATAGGTACATTTTTACTACACAGATACATTCTTACTATACTAGGGATTCTTAATCTTTTTTGGGTCATGGATACCTTGGCAGTTAGGTGAAGCCTATGGATGAATAAAAGAATAACATTTTTAATTGTATAAAATGAAATACATAGGTTTACAAAGGCAGCTAATTATATTGAAATATAGGTGTCAAAATGTTAAAACAAATCAGAAACAAGTTCATGGACTCTAGGTTAGAGCCTGATTTTTTTTTAAAGCTAATTCCAGGGCTTGACATTTTTCTCTTAAATTTTTTTTCCTGTTGTTTATTTTTTTGTATATCTTTCCACTCTGAAATAATTTTGCATTATAATTCTTTTAATCAATTAAGCATTTAATAAGTGTCTACTAGCCAGATACTAGTTAGTCTCCCAGCTTTGTTTTGATAAGTATATATATTTAAAACATTCTTCTTTTTATTATGAACTTAACATTACCAAACATGAATATTTCCATATACAAAAAAATAGGAAGAGGATTGTAACCATGAACATTATGTATAGCTTGTTTTTAAAAAATATGCATTTCTAACGTGGTAGTTGCAACACTGCCCTGCCTATGTCCCTTCTGAGCCACTTTCTGTTCTATTTATTTTTAAGATGATTTATTGATGTTCCTTTTCTTTTTTTTTGTATCACTATAACTGACCCTCTCACTGCTTCCCCCCTCCCAAAATGAAAGTGTTTACTTGTAGTAAATAAAGTCCAACAGAACAAGTCCATACATTGGCTGTGTCTGAAAATGTCTATTATCCTGCAGCTCTAGTCAGTCCTTCACCTCTCAGGTGGGAAGCATAATTTAACATCTGTGTTCTGGAGTCTTAGTTGATCATTGCATTGATTGTTCTTAAGTCTTTCAGAGTTGTTTTATTTTATGATGTAGTCATGTACAGATTGTGTTCTTGATTCTGCACATTTTGCTCTGTACCTGTTCACAAAAGATCCTCCCAGATTTCTTTGAATCCATCACATACCCTCCTTTGTTTAGCTATTCTCCAAATGACACGCAGTTCCTTTCTTTCCAGATCTTTGATACAATAATTTTAAAAAATATATATGATTATAGATAGCCTAGATTTCTTCCCCTGAGGACGCATTCATTTTTCAGTTGGAGAATGGCCTTTTAATTTTGAATCAGTTCCTTACGTATCTTGGAAATGAAGACCTTTATCAGAGAAGCTTGCTGCAAACTTTTTCCTCCCAGTTGTTTCCCTTTTAATCTTGATTTTATTAGATTTGTTTGTGTAAAATCTTTTTAATTGTATGTAATCAAAATTATACATTTTATCTTCTGTGATCCTTTCTCTATGTCTTGTTTGGTCATGAACTTGTCACCTATCCATAAATCTGATAGGTAACTCCCTCCTGCCATTTCTTTAAATTGCTTATGATGTGACCTTTTATATCTAGGTCATATGTGAAGTGTTGGTCTAAATCTAATTGCTTCCATTTTGCTTTCCAGTTTTCCCAGCAGTATTTGGCATTTTGGTAAAGCATGTGGACCTTCTCAGAATGTTTTTAAATGCATAAAACAAAATACATAAGATTACAAAGGAAATGAAATAATGTTGAACTAGTTATACAAATATAAAAAAAACCCCAGCAAGTTCATGTTCATGGTCCCTAGGTTAAGAACCTTTTTGTTGTTGTTTTTAGTCAGTTATTTGTGTCTGACTCTTTGTGACCCTATTTGGGGTTTTATTGGCAAAGTGGAGTGGTTTGCCATTTCCTTCTCCAGCTCATTTTCCAGATGAAGAAATAAGGCAAACAAGGTGAAGTAACTTGCCCAAGGTCACACAGCTCGTAAGTAAGGCTGGATTTGAACTCAAAAAGAATATTTGTTTGTATGTATGTATGTATGTATGTATGTATGTATGTATGTTCAAGCGTTTTGTTGTTGTTGCTGTTAGGAAAAGAATGAAGTTCTTATTTTTCTCATGATATCATTGAATTTTCTTTGCTCCATTTTTTTTTTGAGGAGTCTGCTACTTGGGTAAGGTTTTCTACCTTCTGTTCTAAGTTTTTTTCTTTTACTTTTCCCCCTCAAGAACAGGGTAAGGCATAATGTTTTACTTAAGTAAAGGAGTGTCTGTATTAATTTAAACCAAGCAAGAATAATTACATTTTAGTATCAATGGGACCTTGTTGTGTAGCACATTTCAGTCTTATTTCATTTTATCCTCATGCCATCTCTGGGAGATAAATGGGGGCTAAAATGTTATGTTCATCAGCTGAGAAGACAGGTAAAAAGAGAAGTATTTTGTCCAAAGTCAGATAGATTTTGTGCTGGAGATAGAATCTATTGAAAAACCATGATTAAAAAGACTGGGATTTTTTGTTAGTACAATTTAATATCATAAGAGTGTAGACAGATTTTCTCAGTGAGTTTGCTCAAGACTTCAATGGTGTTTTATTTTAATTAAGGAGGAATAGTAGTATATCAGAAGGAGGATTGGTTATGGAGCCAAAAGACTCTGATTTCCTTGCTTTTTTATATTATTGGTGTGATCTTGCTCAAGTTGCAACCCCTCTTATGGCTTCCAGTTTCTTCATCTGTTAAAAAATAAGCAATAACAAAATTGAGGGGGTTGGAGTAGATGACCTCTGAGTTTCTTTCCAGCTTTCAAATCATGTGATCCTAAATAAGGTGTTGAACCTCTGTCTCCTGGGCTGAGAATAGAATTGTGAAAGTGCTGTTATCTCTGCTCCTTCCCTCAGCTCCTGTTATTTTTAGTGAAAGTGGTGAGTAAATGAAGAAGTCACTGACTTGGAGGGTTCTGCTTATTCAGTTTCATTCAAACATTTTGTTAACCTATTAGGGAACACAGAGAATTGTTTGTTTCCTTATCAGAATGCAAATTAAAATTGCAGTATTGTGGTTTAGCACTGGCTAAATTTGACCAGCTAGTGGCCAGCCATTTAACTTTTCAAATTCCAAGTTTGTCTGTAATGTACAGAGTATGTACCATACTTATCTCTCCTTTGCTTGGTGAACTTTCTCAGGGGTTTTAACAGAACAGGTTCCTCTCTGATGCTGTGCTACATTAGTGCTTCCTCTCAGCTGATATCACATGCTGAGGCATCAAGAGCCCTGGCTTAGGCTGCAAGTTAGTGTCCTGCTTAAAGAGCTAGGGATTGCACATTTGAAAAAATTCAAACAAGATGCATCTCCTTTTGCTTTAGAGACCCAGTGGTTTTGCAACATTGCAGAAACAGCAACTATTCAAAAATATCTTCCTTTGCCTAGGCATCTCTGACAAAATGAATAGTCATCAGGAGCCTTGATATTTGTTTTTCTTTATTTTTTATTTTTTTTGGTATTTTATTTTTCTCCAGTTACATGTAAAAATAATTTTAACATTCATTTTAAAAACTTCGAGTTCCACATTCTCTCCCTTCCTTCCTCCTCACTCCCCTCATTGAGAAGGCAAGCAATTTGATATAGGTTATACGTGTGTGGTCATGCAAAACACTTCCATAATGGTCATGTTGTGTATTTCCCTCCATCCTGTTCCCCATTCATTCTATTCTCTCTCTTCTTTCACCCTGTCCCTCCTCAAAATGTTTTGCTTCTGACTGCTCCCTCCCCCAGTCTGCCCTTCCTTCTCTCACACTCTCTCCTTTCTCTTATCCTCTTCTCCCGTACTTTCTTTTTTTTGGGGGGGGCAATGGGGGTTAAGTGACTTGCCCAGGGTCACACAGCTAGTAAGTGTTATGTGTCTGAGGCTGGATTTGAATTCAGGTCCTCCCGAATCCAGGGCCGGTACTCTATCTACTGTGCTACCTAGCTGCCCCTCCCTCCTACTTTCTTGTAGGGTAAGGTAGGTTTCTGTACCCAGTTAGATGTGTGTGTTGTTCCCTCTTTGAGCCAATTCTGATGAGAGTAAGGTTCACTCATTCCCCCTCACCTTGTCCCTCTTCCCTGCCACTGTAAAAGCTTTATCTTGCCTCTTTTATGTGAGATAATTTACCCATTATACCTTTCCCTTTCTTTTTCTTCTAGTACATTCCTCTCTCACCCCTTGTTTTTTAGACATCATCCCTTCATATTCAACTCACACCTGTGCTCTCTGTCTATATATACTCCTTCTAACTACCCTAATAATGAGAAAGGTTTTGTCAGTTACAAATATTATCTTTCCATGTGGTAACGTAAACAATTTAACTTTAATAAATCCTTTATGATTTTTTCTTTCCTGTTTGCCTTTTCATGCTTCTCTGGAGTCTTGTATTTGAAAGTCAAATTTTCTGTTTAGCTCCAATCTTTTTTCAAGAATGCTTGAAATTTCTCTATTTCATTGAATTTCCATTTTTCCCCTCAAGGATTATACTCAGTTTTGCTGCGTAGGTGATTCTTGGTTGTAATCCTAGCTCCTTTGCCCTCTGGAATATCTTATTCTAAGCCTCTGATCCTTTAATGTAGAAGCTGCTAAATCTTGTGTTATTCTGATTGTGAGGAGACTTGATATTTGGTGATTGTTGAATTGTAGAAGGATCCTACACTTAAAAAAAGAATTTTTATACACATTCATAACAAAGCATACTTTACAGTTGTTTGACCAATGAATCATGGACTATCTCCTTTGGTAGGTCATTTTTAAAAAATGTACAAATATTGTGTACACCTAGGTTGTGAACTATGTCTCTGTCACTCTTGCAGGAGTAGTAGACCACAAAAAAAAAGTAATAGAAGAGATTAAGAGAAAATAGAAATACAACATATTTTTAATCTGTGAAATGTACTTCCCATACATGTATTTTTATATTATATCTGAATGACTGTAAAGCAATATTTAATCTCTACTAGAAGTATAAAATGTTTTTATTTTAAGGTTGTTTTTGTGTACTGCTTTTTTTTTCTTTTTTTCTTTTTTTGGTGAGGCAATTGGGGTTAAGTGACTTGCCCAGAGTCACATAGCTAGTGAGTATTATGTGTCTGAGGCCGGATTTTTAGGTCCTCCTGATTCCAGGGGTGGTGCTCCATCCACTGTGCCACCTAGCTGCCCCCTACTGCTGTTTTTCTTACATGTTTTAAAATTATTTTCATGCTTATTAAAGTGTGAATCAAGTTATATTTACCAATTGCCAATGTTACACTTTTTAAAATTGCAAAAATATCAATAATATAGGATAGTGGATAAATTTTTACCTCCAGGAAGCAGTATCTATAGTCTCTGAAGTTCTTTTATCAGTGACTATTAGGAGACTAAAACAGACAGGGTAGTTAGAGTTCTATGAATTAGTTCCTTGAAAAGTATATAGAGGGAACATTATACTTCTTGGGCACTTCATGATCTCTTCTATATGGCACACCTTCCAAGACGCAGGATGCATGCCATGTCTTCAGATACTCTTCTTCTCCATGTCATTCTGTATGTCATCCACTGGTGAGTCCACCTAATGTCTTGGGAGCTTATAATAGTGATAGTTTAGAATAGCTGACATATATATATGTGTGTGTGTGTGTGTGTGTGTGTGTGTGTGTGTGTGTGTGTGTGTGTGTACACTTTATATATGACTTGTATAAACTATTTATCTATAAGACTTTTAAAGTTTGTAGGTCACTTTATACACATTCTCATTTGAATCTCATTGTGACCTCACAGGGTTGAGGTAAGCTGTTACAGGTATTATTATCCCCAGAATCAAGTGAGATTACACATGTAACATGCTCTGCAAACCTTAAAGCACTACTTAAATGCTGGTTTTTGCTATTGTTATTTTTTTAGGTGAGAAGTATGAAACTTTTTTTTTTTACCTATAAGTGCCTTGTTCATGGCCACACAACCAGCAAGTGTCAGAGGTGAGATTTGAACTTAGATTGTCCAGGCTTTTAATGCTGACTCTTCTCTAGGGTGCTTAACATTTTGACTGTTAGCACTGCAGCAACCAGGTTGTCCCTCAATGCCACTTCCTTTTCCTGGTATATGTATTTCATGTTACTTCTGTGCAGTTCATTGTTGGTAATGTACTATAGCTTATTTGTGCCTACCATGTATTTTTCTTTTTTGCCTTTTGGCGCTTTTGATTCTTTGGAGATACTGTTATTCTATGGTTCTCACAACCATGTTACTATATAACATCACCAGAATATAAATAGATTTTTGTTTCAGGGAGAAACATTTGTTGAAAGTGCTAAGCACACTCCCAAGTGGAGCCCGGCATATTATTTTTTCTCCCAATCCATTTGAATTCTCCTCATTGTTCATCCACTGTAGCTGTCAAAAGTATATGTATTGGGCTGTCTTTCCAACTTCACTTCCTAGTCTGAACAAAAGGCATCCTTCATCTATTTGTTTTTTCCTGTGTTATGTTTTAGCCTTAACTCTAGTGGCTTGTTCAGAGTAGGCACTTAATAAATGCTGGTAAAACTGAATTGCACTCAAATGATTTTGAGGTTTTTTAATATTTCAGCACTTGATGTAGTCAACATAGTGTTATCTGCAAACAGGATCAATTGGAGGACTTTACCAGATATAGAGGATCTCTCTTCCATTTGAACTGTGAGTTGGACCTTCCCCATGATAACAGCAAACTTGTTTAGCAATTATCTCTCCCTGTTTTATGTCTTGGGGAGACATAAAGCCTTGCAGGCTGTACCAACTTCTCTGCTGCCATGTCTTCCAGAGCTTTGCGCACTGTCATTTAACTTGCTGATGTAATCTGTGGATGATTGGATCTTTCTATCTCTATCAACCTTGCATTATTAGGAATCTTGGGCCTTTCATCTGCCCTCTAGCCATTCTGTGCTTTTTTTCTCCAATTAGATTGAGTTCCTTGATAGCAGAGTCAGTCTGTTTCTGTCTCTGTCTCTGTCTCTGTCCTGTTTTCTCCCCAGTGCTTAGCCCAGTGCTTGGCAGATAGTAAGTGCTTATTAAGTGCATTTATCAGGGGTTTGTTGAACTAAGTTTTCTGATGTTACATATTTTAAGGATTCGTGTGCTTTTCTCATATAATCATCAAACAGAAGTATGGTAAGATGTATTATATTCTTTGCCATATATAATTTCGTTAGGGTGTGCAGCCATGAAAATTTAAAAAAAAATTAAGGCGAATATTTGTGTGTGTGTGTGTGTGTGTGTGTGTGTTTAGGCAATTGGGGTTAAGTAACTTGACCAGGGTCACACAGCTAGTAAGTGTCAGGTGTCTGGTCTGAGGCCGGATTTGAACTCAGGTACTCCTGACTTCAGGGCCGGTGCTCTATCCACTGTGCCACCTAGCTGCCCATAAGGCGAATGTTTTTTGGATCTCATAAAGGCTATTTTAAATTTATCTAACTTAACTGAATTTTAGTGGGGTGGAGCCAAGATAGTGGAGTATTTCGAAGCAGTATGGTGAAGTCCCACCAAATCTCCTGCAGAAGGATCTAGAAAATGCACAAGACTGAATCTAAATCCAAGAGAAAGTCATAGTGAATCATTTTTGCAGCTCTGGTCAGTATAGAGAGATGGAGACAGTGGGAATGGGGTCTGTCCAGGAGTGTTCCACACATGGAACATTCTAGTGCAGGGAGAAGTTATGCACCAGGGATATCCCAGACCCCTATTAGGGTACCAAACTGTGGACAGGTGCCAACTAGAAAGTCTGTTGCCAACCCAATTCTGGGTCATAGATCCAGGGAGAAATGAGAAGGGGACCCTTCTAACTGTCCCCCTCCCTCCTATGATCTCAGATCTTAGGCCTACTGAGAGAAGAGCAGCATCAGAAGCAAGCAGCAGTAAAGGATCTCAGATCTCAGTATCGGAGTAGGGGGGTCTCTAGTTCTAGTATCTAGCCCAGCCTGCAGCCTGCAGAGGAACAATCAGGGTAGGAATATCAGACCAAAAGGGAACCTGCAGTTTTGTCACTCTGAACTAGTGGGATGGCTGCTAGTGACTGAGTCCAGCCCCAATCTACTGTTGTTCAGACCCAGGTCAGGAATTTGCAGAGCTTAGAACAGGTGGTTGATCTTGATCAGATTTTGTCCTAGATCTTTGGGACTTTGAGAGCCCTGAAAGCTTGCAGGTCCTCAGTCTGAGTTGTTCTTGAGATCTTGGAACAACACAAAGCTCAATACCCCAAGAAAGCAGCATCATGACCAGCCTAGACCTTCTCTCCAAAGTGTTCAGAGCTTGACCCTATTACATCAAGTCTAAGGTCAGGAAGTGAGCTGGAAGAGTGAGCAAAGGAAAAAGAATCCCATTGCAAAAAGCTGTTATTGGTGGCAAAAAAGCTCAAGAACCCAGAAGAAGAGAATGACTCCAAATCATTTACAAGTGAAGTCTCAAAGGAAAACATAGCTTGAACACAACAACCAGGACTCCTAGAAAAGATGAAACAAGAGTTAAAAAATGTTTTTTTGTCAATGAAGTGGGAGTGCTAAGAAAATATTGGAAAAGAAATGAGAGTTGTGGGGAAAGAATTAGAAAGGGAATTAACAGCTTGGCATATCAAGCAATAATCTCCTTGAAAATTAGGATGAAACAAAGAGAAGCCAATGACTCCATGAGACAAGAAATATTAAGAGTCAAAAAACTGAAAAAATATAGGAAAATATAAGATATATTATGGCAAAAACTACTGACCTGGAAAACAGATTGAAGAGAAAAAGAATTTAAGAGTCACCAGACTATGTGAATGCCTTGACTAAAACAAGACCTTACATGTTATATTTCAAGAAATTGTAAAATTGACCAGAACTCTTAGAAGCAAAGGACAAAGTAGAAGTAGAAATAAAAATCTACTGGTCACCTCCAGAAAGAAACCCCCAAATGAAGACTCATAGAAGTATTGCGGCCAAAATCCAGAACTTTGAGGTCAAAGGAGAAGTACCGCAGGCAGCCAGAAAGAATTAAAGTGTTGAGGAGCCACAGTCAGGATCAGTAAAGGAGCAGAGAACTTGGAATACGATAGTCCAGGAGGCAAAGGATATAGAATTACAGCCAAGAACAACTAACCCAGCAAAACTGAATGTAATCCTACAGGGGAAAAATGGATCTTTTATGAAGTAGAGGAATTCCCAAGCATTCCTCCCTCCCCCCCAAATATTCATAATGGAAAGTCTAGAACTGTGCAGAAACTGTGAAGTTCAAACATATCCGTTAAGAGAAACATAAAAAGGCAAACATGAATGAACAATAATAAAAGACTAAACTAGGATGAACTGTTTACATCTGATATGATAATATGCCCCCCCCAACTCTATCATCATCAGGGGTCATAAAGGGAGTGTGGCTGAAATATTCACTGACTTATAAAATCACATATTAACATTATCTATGTTCTAATGTGTTTTTAGAATAAGTATTTTCCAATTACATTTTAATCTGGTTCTCTATAAGCTGCAAAATGTTTGATACCTCTGGCCTAAACTGCTAATTTCTGTCATTTGTTTATTATAATTGTGATATTATAATTTTATTTTTTATAACTATAGCATTAATTTTTTTAAAAAAATTTATTAATTTATTTTGATTTATCAATAATCACTTCCATATGCTTTTGAGTTGAAAATTTTTCTCCCCCACCCACCTGCACAATCTGATATAGGCTTTACATTTACATACCCATGAAACATTTTCACATTAGTGAAGTTGTAAGTAAAAATTAAAACCAATAGGAAGAACCATCAGAAAGATGAAACAAAACTCGACAGAAGGTAAAAATAAGTGATAGCGATTCGACTTCCATAGTTCTTTCTTTGGATGTGGACAGCATTTTCCATCCTGAGGCCTCTGGAGATGTCTTAGATCCTTGTAATGCTGAGAAGGGTTCAGTTTAACACTCTTAGTCATTGCATAACATGGCTGTTATCGTGTACAGAGTCCTCTTGGTTCTGCTCACTTCACTCAGCATCACACCATATAAGTCTTTCCAGGTTTTTGTGAAGTCAGCTTGTTCATCATTTCTTATAGCACAATAGTATTCCATTACATTCATATACCACAACTTGCTCAGCCATTCCCCAATTGATGGGCATCCTCTCAATTTCCAATTCTTTGCCACCACAAAAAGAGCTGCTATGAATATTTTTGTACATGTGGGTCCTTTTCCCATTTGTTTGATCTCTTTGGGATATAGCCCTAGAAGTGCTATTGCTGGATCAAAGGGTATGTACATTTTTGTAGCCCTTTGGGCGTAGTTCCAAATTGTTTTCCAAAATGGTTGGATCATTTCACACCTCCACCAACAATGTATTAGTGTTCCAATTTTCCCATGTCTTCTCCAACATTTATCATTTTCCTGTTGGCCAATCTGATAGGTGTGATGTGGTACCTCAGAGTTGTTTTGATTTATAGCATTAATTTTTGTGTGCTCATTTTATTGTGGAGTTTTGCAGTTTACAATTGAAAATGCCAAAGAGGGGTTGAGATCATGTGACAGGGAAGATGAAGACTGGTCACTTTCTCTGGACCCCTTTATCTC
This sequence comes from Phascolarctos cinereus, assembly GCF_003287225.1. NCBI lineage: Eukaryota > Metazoa > Chordata > Mammalia > Diprotodontia > Phascolarctidae > Phascolarctos > Phascolarctos cinereus. The sequence continues at coordinate 247,479,518 of NW_027555847.1, read as the reverse complement.
TAACCCTTCCAAAAAAGGATTTATGCATAAAAGGTAGAGCCCTTAACAGTTGAATCCACAGGACAAAGGACCCTGATAAGATGACATCCTTGTGAAATAATACCCATAATCTTTAGGGTGCTCACTCAGCATCTTTCCCCTTCCATACTCTGTGTACCCAAGATGAAAGCTGATTTGAAGGCTCATTCAGGGGACCCATCTTGAGATTCTCTTCCCCACAACCCCTGTTGCAGAGATGCTGTCAGAAGCCCGCCTACCCTGTCCCCCCACTTCCCAGCCACATGTAACTAAGCATGTAACTAGGCAGTGGGATGATGCTTCTTTCTGATTGGGGCTCTCCCCTAGATTATGAACCTCCAAAACTATAGAGATCATCTACAGGACTCTCCAGTCCCTCTCTTTACCATAAAAAAAAAGCATAAAAAAGCAGTTTATGATGATTTACCCCAAGTCAAGGGAGAAGTTGAGGCAGAGGGCCAGAATGCATGGCTACTTTAGGCCTCAAGGAAAGGGAGTTGAAACATAGCTAGGGCTAATCCTTGACTCTCTCTCCCTCATTGCCACTAGTCCTAGGGTTTTTAGGGCAAGGATACCCTATAAACTCCCAGGAGGTTGAAGCAATTTGGTAACCTAGCCTCAGTGGTGGTACCCATTAGCAAAGCAAGTGACAGAGAATTCAGGTTGAAAAAGCAAAGATTTCAACGGGGTTGGGGGGAGGGGAGAAACAATCTTTCAATAAAGTCCAGGCAATACTGCTGATTTGAAACATTCATATGGTTGTTAATAGTAATTTTTTGAGGAACTATTTGATATTTTTGACATTTGTTGTAGTTTGTAGAAAATTCTCTTAATACAAGACAAAAGAAATTGAACCAATGTCTGATAAAATGCAGAGTCCTGTGGCCTCTTAAGAGAACTTGGAACAAGAAGAAACTTAAGAATAATTTAAAAGAGAAATTAAATATATGTTAGAGCTTTCAGTTAAGTATTTAAAAACTCAATTATATTAGAAAAAAACCTGAGTCAATGATGGAGAATTTCTCTAAAGAAGCAAGAGATCTTAATAAAATAGGAACACATTTGAGGTTTTCTTGCTCCCTTTCCCAAACAACCTTAAGTATGAGCAGATTTGACTTATAAATGCCCCCAATAATAGAAATGGCAAAAGGTAAATAAATATAATTATCATGAAAAGAGTATGTAATGAAATAAATCACCTCTTGTTTAGAGTTTTTTTTTAAGAGTGGGAGAGACTGACTAAAAAGAATAAAGTGATTAAAAAACACTTAAGGGAGGAAAGTGAATCAGCATTTATATTGTGCCTACTATGTGCCATTTGCTGCTCTAAGTACTTTACAAGTGTCTTTTTTGGTCCTCATGACCACCCTGCAAGGTAAGTGCTGTTATTATTTTTTTTAGTTGAGGAAACTGAGGCAAACAGAAGTTCAGTAACTTGTCCAGGGTCACAGAATTAGTGCCTGAGACTAGATTTGAACTCAAGGGATAGAGATGTAGAATTTAAAGAAACTAGAGAAATGAAGTTGGGAAAGTAAAACTGAAACATCCTGGAGTAACTCCTGCAAACTGCTCCCCTTCTTCACCTCCCCAGGTGAATCTGTGGTTTTGTATAATGGAATTATGGAGTAGGAAGATGCATAAATTGGGAATTGAGGAGGTGGAGATGGAGGATAATGGGGGAGCCATCCCTACTGAGTCTATCTCCAATGTAGAGATGATGTCTCCTTCAGTCTCTTGGCAAGGAGATTATGGGAGAATGGGAGAGATGGTAGAAGGAAGGTAGTGTATCTGGAGGAGACTGAATGGGAGGGAGTATGTATCTCAATCCAAAAGCAGCAATAAGGCAATGATGGGGTGTGAGCCCAAGCCAAGACCTTTGCCTCTCACTCTAATAAGAATTTGAGTCCCATTTGTCTGCAGACCCCAGAAAACTCTTAAACTTTCTTTGACCTCACTCAGGTAGCAAATGTTGCCTGAGGCTATATGCCACTCACCTGGCCTTTCCTTATCTCTTATTCTGATGGACCTCTTTCCTAGGCCCTATCTCTCTTTGAAACCCTAATCAAGCTTTGATCCTAGTCTTTGATATTTCCCACCTTTGATCTTTGACCTCTTCCTTCCCCTTCTTTGTTCCCTCCATTGTCTATTCCAGGGTGACCCCATCCAGACACTCCCATTCTCCCTAAATTCTTCCCCCAGTCACCCAGATTTTCTTCCCAGACCCTCCTCTGAACGCCCAAAATTACTTGGGTATATATAAGATCCATCCTGGACTCTATTTAAACAGTGAGATTTCCTCATGCCCTCCTGTCCTTACTGGCATTATTAACATTCAGATTCCTTAAGAGTCTGACCTGTATGACCCATCTCTAATAAAAACCTTGTCTTTGACTGAAAGAAGACTTGGGTTGAAATCATTTGGACAGGACCCTCTGTGTCGTGATTTCGGGGTCCCAGCACCCTAAGAACCTACACCTCATTAGCCCCGCTGAAAAGGACCACCACTGGGGAAATGTGTGGCTATAATGAGATATAGAACTTCATAGATAGTTTAATCTGGGGAAAGTTGGTGCTTTTTTGGGCATTGTCCTGGGCCAGGAGCAAGAATGTTTGAGCTCCTATGGCACTTGTCACTCATAATGGCAGGTAAGGAGAACATGATTCCAAAGTTGAGATGTCATTGGAAAAGGCAGCAGTCATTGGCAAGGCAGGTGGTAGAATTAGGCCTCATGATTTGGGACACAGGGTAATGTTGAGATTAAGGGGTTTAGGGGTGCTGGGACCCTAAAATATCGAGAGCAAGAGATGCAGGTCCTGCCTGACCCAAGCCTTCTTTCATCTAAAGACAAGGTTTATTAGAACATCAGTCGGGGTGGGGAAGGTGGGGGAGGGACAGATTTTAAGAATCTGCCATATTGGCCAGACTCTTAAGGAATCTAAACATTTTTTGTAAACATTGTATTGCTAATGCAAGCAGGCCAGCTTTTAAGAATCTGAACACCTTAATGGAGGCCAGTTGGACTTTATATACAGAAAGACTGTGGAGGGATCTAGGAGTGGCCAAGTAGTCTGGGGTGACAGTGAGGTAACAGTTCTCCTGGGACCTGGACCACTTGGCCAAGGGAGAATGGAGTCTAGATAGGATTAAGGGTGGAAAGTGGCCAGTGGCAATGGGGGGAGGTAACAGAACAAAATGGGAGATTGGGTATACTGCAGACAAAGGCTAGTTGAGTGGATTACAGCCTCAGGCAAATGCCAGATATTTGGGAAAGTCCAGGAATTTTCCTTTTTGGGTTCCAGATCCCAAAGACATGGTCTTTTCCTTTTAGGGGTTCAGATCCCATCCCCATCAGTAATATCATCTAGTACTGTCTCTATCCAGCATTACTTCCCTCACAAATTGTAAGGCACAACAGAAAAAAATGGATGGTGGGGCAGGATATATAAGTGATAGAAAATGACAGAGTAAATTTAGACTTTGTACTTCAGAAGCTTTAACCCATGGGAAACACAGGTTAAAGAATAAATAAGTAAGGTTATACCTCATGAATCAGCAAATATACATTTCAGAATAAATTAGAAGAGAATTAGTAAAAGGGAATAAAACAGAGAAAAGCTTCTTAGAAAAAAGTATAGTAAAATGAAAGTGGAAAAATAAGCCATAGGGAAGGAATGGAAGACAGAAGGTTTTTAAGTAACCACTTAATTGGGAGAAAGAGAAGAGACAAGAAAGAAGTAGATAACTAGTTGGAGAAAAGAAAAACATTTAAATAAAACTAGGGAAAAGGATAAGCAAACAGAAGTGGGGTAGTGGTATGGGAATAGTTAAATCAAAGTAGATAAAGCAAATCTTGTTATTAGGGTATTCTCATATGTTTAAAGTTTTCCTACTATTGAACCAAACCTTCATTCTTGGTCTAAATCCAAACTGAGTGTGGGGTATTATCTTTTTTGATATGCTATAATTTCATTGCTAATATTTAAAATTTTTGCATTGATATTTATTAGAGATATTGCCCTATTATGCCTTTTCTTGGTTTAGATGTCAGGACTATGTTTATATTGTAGAAGGATTTTGGTAGGGTCCCTTCTGTTCCCATTTTTGCAAGCAATGTATACAGTTTTGGAATTAATTGTTCTGTGAATGTTTGATAGAATTAGCTTGTAAATCCATCTAGTCACAAGGTTATTTCTTCAGTTCATTTATGGCTTGTTCAGTTGCCTTTTTTGGGATTGGATTTTTTTAGATGATCTATTTTTTGTTCTGTTAATCTGAATATTTTGTAGTTTTGTAAATATTCAGCCATTTCATTCAAGTTGTCAGCTTAATTGACGTATGGTCAAAAGTTTCTCACAACATCCTTATTGCTTTTTCATTTGTTGTGAATTCTCCTTTTTTGCTTTTGATAGTGGTAATTTGGTTTTCCTCTTTAAAGCAAATCAAATTGGCTAATGCTTTATTTTATTGTGCCCAGGAAGAAAAAGCTCTGAGTATTACTTACTAGTTGAATGTTTTAAAATATTAACTTTCACAATTTCTTGCTTTCAGAATTTCAGTTTTGGTGTTTTAAATTTTGTTGGTTTTCTAGGTTTCTTTTTTAAAGTTGCATGCTCAATTTGTTGTTGTATTCTTCCTCTCTTTGGTGGAAGAAAGTGCTTAGAGCTAGAAATTATTCTCTCAGGACAGGTTTGGCTGCATTCCCCATCTTTTGCTATATTGCCTCATTGTGGTCATTATATCTGATGATATTATCTTTTGTTTCCTCCCCTGACAGTTACAGAACTGTAGACTGGCTCTTCTTCCTGTTCTCTGCCACACAGACAACCCCTGGATTAGCCAAACCCCATCTTTTTTCATAGCTGGACAAACCTGATAAAGATAAACAAAAAGGAACTCTAGAACTGAACAAACTTGCATGATTTAAAGCTAAAAAAATTTATTGCATCTCCTCAAGGGGAACATTAAAGATATACCTATTCCTTTTTTTTTTTTTTTTGGCGAGGCAAATGGGGTCACAGGGTCATACAGCTAGTGAGTATCATGTGTCTGAGGCCGGATTTGAACTCAGCTCCTCCTGACTCCAGGGCCAGTGCTCTATCCTCTGCGCCACCTAGCTACCCAAAGATATACTTATTCCTAAATATCCCATGACAGCTTTATAAAAATAGCCCACAAACTAAGGCATGCAGAAATTAAAAATAGGTGTCAGAAAGCAAAAATACTAAATACATCATCCTGAACAATTAGTGGGTCAAAGAACAAATTGTGTGAGGTAGACTATTTCAGTAGCCTTCTTCTCCCTGCCTCAAGTATCTCCACTCAAATTCATTCTCCTCTAGCTGCCAAAGTGTTTTTTCAAGTCTGACCACTTTAACTCCCTACTCAGCAAATTCCAGTGACTTCCTCTTTACTTCCAGGATCAAATATAAAATCCTTTCACATTTAAAGCCCTTTGTAGCCTGAGCTCTTTCTGTCTTTTTGAGTCTTTTTAATAATTTATTCCCTTCTATATACTCTGCTTTCAATTCCTTGAAAACAACATTCCTTCTCTGGTCTCTGAAGCATTTGCACTGGATGTCCCCCCATGCCTGGAATGCTGTGCCCCTCTCATATCTGTCTTTTAGCTTTCTTTGGTTTCTTCAAGACTGGCCTTAAATCCTACCTTCAACAGGAGGCTTTTCCTGGCCAGTTCTGCCTTTCTTCTCCACCTTACCTCTGCCTCCCTCCCAGTTTCTTCTTTCTGAGATTCCATCCATCTGTTCTGTATATAACTTGTATGTAAATAGTTATTTACATGTTGCCTTATGTAAACATTTGAGAACAGAGGCCTTGTTTTTGCCTTTCTTTGTATCCTGAGTAAGTCTAGACTAGATTCTGAAACTACACATTAGAAATGAAGGTATAAAGTCTTTATTTGGGGAAGAGATAAAACCCATATCAAGGAAAGTTGGGCACTGTGAGGGGCCAAACGTCTTGGGACATAAGAAAACAAGCAGCCCTGTGAAGAAGCTGAATTTAGATCTTACCCAGTTTTTTGCTTTACAGTTAGACATGGTAGCAGATAGAAGGAAGATAACAGAGGGATCAAACCAGGGTAGGAAGGCAGCCCAGACCTATACCCGTGGCCACAGACTGCTTATTACCCAGCCATGTGAGCAATGGAGGAGAGAACTTGCCAGTAAGTTGGATGAGGATGTAGGACTAATTTATTTCTAATAGGCCCCTGGGAAGCACTATTAACTTGTGAGACAGGGGCTTTGGGGAAAGTCATAATAGCAGTAAGGTCTTATCACTGAGGCTTCTAGTCTTCTAAAAATGTTCCAATACTTTGGGACCAAGTTGTCATGGTTGGCAAATAAATAAATTCAAATTCAACTAGACTACTACATCTGAGCCCCAGATACCACTGGACTAGACCATGCTTCACATCCTTTTCAGACCCCATCTCCACCCTTCTTCATCTTGCTCTGGGCTCAGTAATCAAATCAGTTCTACTATACTGCTATTGTTCCTGGAAAAAAAAATACACATCAATGATTGCCCCATGAGTCATCTCACCATCCCTATTATTAATCAAGTGGTCCCTCCCTTGGACATCTTTCCCATACGTGTATTATCTCCCCATATTGAAACTTAAGTTTAGTGCACTGAAATTTGAAGGAAGTATTGGCAGATGCTACACATGACTACTGCTGTGGCTTTTGGGGACCCTCTTCTATTTCCTTACTGTCATTCTTACTGCAACCCTTTAGCTTTAAATGGGTATGTGACAATTCCGTGAATATTGGGACAAAACATCCCCTTATTTCCATATGTATAGCTCCATTGGCACCTGTTTTTCCTGAGACCTCAGCCAGTAGATTGAGTAGATAAGATGCTTAATCTTAGCCCCTGGACCCACCTCCTGGGAACAGTTAAGGATGCTAAGTATTGTGTGATGAACTTGTGGTTACCCCAGTAACAAGGCATGGTTTAACTGACTTACCTTTGACTGTAATGAGCACATTTGGTGCTTGGGCTACTCACGTAGCAGCCAGTATAAAATAAGTTAGATAGCAAACAGCTTCTCCTAGAGGATCAGAGTTCAACTTAATAGTGTTGACCTACTGATCTCCAGACATTGACTAGACTCAGTGTTCACTTCCCCTTTTACCGACTTCCTTGAATTTAACACCTTAGATTCCAAGATTTGCTCCCCCTACTGGTCATCCTTGTACTGATCACTCCACAATTACTGGAATTGGCTGCTCCTCCTCCTCCTCTCCTTCCTCCTCCCCCCTCTTCCTCCTTTTCTTCTCCCTCTTAGTCATTGTCATCATCATCATCAACAATAAGAAAAAGCATTTATTAAGCATTTACAATGTGCTGGGCACTGTGGTAAGTAAGCCCTGAGATCCTACTCTCGAGCTCACATTCTAATGGAATTCTAGAATGGTTTTATTTTCTTAGTTTATATTGTTTGAAAGATCCTATTTCATTTAGATGGTATCTTAAGTGGTGGGTGGCAGGAACTACTCAACATAGGTGTGGTAAGTTGACCATTAATGGTGGTAGCTGTGGTGGGCTAAGAAGTTATAGTTTTAAACATTGCTTTTACAGGACTCTAACAATCCAGGCTTTGTAATGGAGTGAACTACAGGTTTCAATTAAGCTGAAAAATTGCCCCTTTTGACTATTGTGATGACATTGTGAAAGAAAATCTGATCTGCCTGAGGCAAGATGAAGGCCACTTTAGCAGAAGCTGTTAAATTAAGATGTGGTTTAAGAAGGGGAAATCTTGTGCCAGCAAGTAGACATAATTGATTGAATTTTAGCCTACCTTTTTGCTATTTCATTAAAAATTTAAGGGATTCTTTGACTTAAAAAGCTGAATATTGCCAACATTTAAAAGAAAGCATTGTCTATATAGCAGTCTGGATGGACCCATGAGAAATATTTTTACTCTTATGAATTTTAAAATATAATTTAATCTCAGCTTGTTTAAACAATTTCAAAATCAACAATAGATTTTAAGGAAAATTATATTTTTACATTGACTTGAGTTTCTTTAGGAGCTTTGCTTCAGTAGCCAACCATAATAAAAGGATAGTCATCAGTTTTAATTTTCTCATTTAATTGCTACACCTTTAATCTATATATCAGTAAGTTTTATATTTTTAAGGATGCCTTAGTAACATTAATATCTCATGATGACATTGCTAAGTGGCTGTATGATGCTTCACATATAAGGAAGTGGAAGATAGAGGTTAGCTGGTACAAATTTGAATTAAGATTAGGCAGAAGTGTTCTGTATGAAATATTAATTTGTCTTTATGTTTCTATCCTGACCGTAGATCTGGTTTAGGGTAGGAGAATATAATGATGAAGATTTCTAACAGTAAAGACTTTTTTTTAATATTCAATTCATATTGATCTTCATTTGGCAGTGGGCCCTAGTACTGTAGCTTTTCCTATCTTCTAGCTTATATATTAAGTACAATTAAATGTACTTGAGGACCTGTCATTTGGGAAATTTTATATATATACATATATGTATATATAAAATTATTTCTGTATCTGCAAGGGGCCTTGGAGGTCATCTAGGCCTCAATCTGACAGGAGGAAACAGTACTGAGGAAATTAGACTTTTTGAGGTCATTCATATAGTAAGCAGGAGAGCTAGGATTCAAACCTTGGTCTTATTCAAAATCCAGAGTTCTTTCAACTATATCCTTTTGTAATATGAGTAATTATGCCCTGATCTGATCAGTTTTTAAGTTGAATTTTCTTGATATTCCTTTACTCGGACAGTTTTTAAAAAGTCATGTATAAATATTTGGTTAATAGATAATATTTTCCCCTAAACTTCCATTATAATTTGGTGATATGCCTCCTCAAAAAGTCTGTTGACCCCTTAAAGGGATACTTAATAAGTCCTAACATTTACCTAAAGCAGTGATATTTTTTTCTCCTTTACAAACACTTTGACGAACTAGTGAAATCAACTATGGTAGAAAACAATATCTATTACTACTACTGTCGCTGCTGCTGCGACTATTATTCCTAGCTAATATAACACGTGAAGGTTTGCACAGTGCTTTACAGATGTTATCTCATTTTATTTTCACAACAGCCCTGGGAGATAGGTGCGCTATCATTATCTACATCTTAAAGCTGAGGAAACAGACAGACAGAAATGTGATTTGTCCAGGGTCACACAGTTAGTAAAGCATCTGAGGCTGGATTTGAACTTATATCTTTGTGACTTCAGGTCCAGTGCTCTACATAATGCACCACCTAGCTGTCAATAATAAAATGAGAAAGGCTGCCTAGTATGCAAGTTTTTTCTTAAAAAAGCCAGTGAAAACAATCCTCGAGGTTTAATTGGTCTAGAGACTAACCTATGTTGTCATAGCTTCCTGGTTGCCTCGTTATTGATTGGGTGCTTTACAGACCCCGTAGACTTAACACTCCTGAGCAAGACATCATACTTACATATAGAGAAGAAAGTACATCCCACTGAATCAATATAGTATCTTTGCTGAATATCTGCTCTATGTTTTTGTTAAATAAACTTCTTTTGTTAAATGTTACATGGTTTACAGGTTTATAATCCTGAACCTGAACCACAAGACCAAGCTGTCAGGCTTGACCCCAAACATTTAATACAGCTGTGTAGAACATGGCTGCCCATATTTTAAAGGGGGGATGGGTATTGTGGTAAGAGGGGAGAACAACTTCTTTGGGTGGCCCAAGACAAGAGACCTGTGGCTGCCATGCTTTGGGCCGCTTCTGTTGCTAATGACCCTAGAAAATCTGTATTGTCAGCAAAAGAAATATGATGAGAACTGGGAACCTACTCTGCTGGTAAGATCGTCTTGGATTTGCTCTATGGTTATCCCCCGCCACAACAGTAGTTTGGGTTTAATAGACTGGCTCTATGCCACTGCGCTGAAACTCCCCCTCCCCCAATATCCTATGACCAACTTAGGTAAGAAGCAATTTTATTCTGTCATCTGAGTAGAGACCTACCTGAGTGGCATCAGGATTTAGCCATGTGCTTCCCCCATGACACTTCTGTACAGGTCTGAGCAAACCAACTAGTAAGATTTGAGCAAGGCCTCAGTATAGTTGCACTATTGGCCTGTAAATAGGGTCTTGAAGTACCCTGGTGATGGAGATAGAGAAGCATCCTGAATTTCCCTATCATATTCCCTCTTGAGGTCACATATTATAAAATAAGATTAGGATGATTCTTTAGTCTGAAACCTTGGTTTAACCTAAACTGGAAGTCTTTGTAAGTCTTTCTTTAATTACCAATTGAGAACCAATGACTTGCACTGAAATATTTTAAAATTTTTTTTATCAGAGGCCTAACCATTTTCTAGAGGGAAAGCTGTGATCAGCCCAGAAAGGATTCTTCCCTTAGGGTCATGTTTAGACTAAGAGGAGGGAGAAGTCTTTGATTAATTCAGTTACTAGAAACATCTCAAAGTTCACCTTTGACTAGGTAGAAAGGAGAATTCTTAGAAGCACTGATTAAAGAGAGATTGAATAGTTTTTTTAAAAAATGATCCTTCAGAGTATGTCAAAAGTTAAGTGACTGTTGTCTGGTTTGATGAATTAAAATTGATGCCTAGACTTTGTCTCTCTCCCTCCCCTTTGGAATTTGTACTTGAATCCTGTAAATTGTTACTTGAAAATGGTTTGGGTAGAGAGATTTTCAAAGACAAGATGAATCCCTGTCCCTTTGGATTTTTTTTCTTTCTAAGCAGACATGCGTAGAATATACTTAATACGTATGTCTCTGGCAAATTTGTGTTTAGTGTGCAGAGTAGAGAATTTTTCTTCGTCAGTTAAATGATACTTCTGGATTGGGATTTCCAGTTCTCCTAATAGGTAGTCATCATGACTTTGGATCACCCGATTTGAAAACTTGCCACAGCCAGCGAAATAGAGGTGAGAGACCTTTACAGGCAATCAATAAATATTTATTAAGCACCACTAGGTGGTGCAGTGTATAGAATGTCAGGTCTAGAGTCAGGAAGACTCATCTTCCTGGGTTCAATTTCTTCAGACACTTACTAGGTGTGTGACCCTGGGCAAAAAACTTAACCCTGTTTGCCTCAGTTTCTTCATTTGTAAAATGAGCTGGAGAAGGAAATGGCAGATCTCTCCAGTATCTTTGCCAAGAAAATCCTAAGTGGGAGTCACAAAGAGTTAGACACAATCGAAACAACTCAGCAAAAAGAACAGAAAACATGCCAGACAATGTGTTAAGGCTAGGAAATCAAGGAAAGGCAAAAGACAGTTTCTGCCCTTTTGGAGCTTGCAGTCTAATGCAATTAAATTATATAAACAACTATGTACAAGTAAGTTATATATAGAATAAATAAGAAAAAATCAACAGAGGGAAGACACTAGAAGTAAGAGATTGGGAAAGGCTTCCTGTAAAAAGTGAGATTTTAGCTGGGACTTGAAGGAAGCCAGGGAAACCAGGATGTGGCACTGAGGAAGGAGAGCATTCCATACATTAGGGACAGTCATTGAAAATGCCTAGAGTGGGATGATGGAATGCCTTGTTTGTGGAACAGCAATGAGGCCAGTGTCACTAGATGAAAAAATTACATGGCAGGTTTAAAATGTAAGAAGCCTGGAAGCTGGTGAACACTGGGTTATGAGTGACACCAAACAGAGGAATTTCTATTTGATCCTGAAGGTGACAGGGAGCCACTGGAATTTATTGAGTAGAGAATGACATTTTGGAAAAATTGCTCTGAGTCTGCACCAGGGTGGTGGCAGTGTCAGAGGAGAGAAGGGAGTGTATTTGGGAGATTATAAAGGTAAAATCGACAAGCCTTGTTAATAAGATATGGAAGGTTAGAGAATGAGGAGTTGAGGATGACACCTAGGTTGTGAGTCTGGGGAACTGAGAGAATAGTGATACCCTTAACAGTCATAGCAAAATTTGGAAAAGGGGAGATTTGAAGGGGGAGGATAATTCAGTTTTTGACATTTTGAATTTAACATGTCCTGTTCATTTGTTTCAGTCATGTCTGACTCTTTTGTGACCTCATTTGGAGTTTTATTGGCAACGATACTGGAATGGTTTGCTATTTCCTTCTCTAGCTCATTTGACAGATGAGGAAACTGAGGCAAGGGAATTAAGTGACTTGCCCAGGATCACACAGCTACTAAGAGTCTGAGGTTGGATTTGAACTCGTGTCTTCCTGACTTGAGGCCCTACACTTTATCCACTCCACCATCTAGTTGCTTAACATATCTACAGGACATCTGATCTGAGATATCTGTTAAGTAATTTGGAGATTCAAATATGGAGGTCAACAGAAGTTGGGGCTGGACACATTGTGCGATGACTGACTTTTATAGACTTAGCTCTTCTCAGCAATGCAAAGATTTAACTCCAAAAGACTCATGATGGAAAATGCTATCCACATCCAGAAAAAGAACCATGGAGTCTGAAAGCAGATGGAAGCATACTATTTGCTCTCCTTTTCTTTTGTTGTTTTGTTTTATTTCTTCTTTCTCATGGTTCCATTAATTCTAATTCTTCTTTACATCATAACTAAAGTGAAAATATGCTTAATATGATTGTATAAGTAGAGCCTATATTAGATTACATGCCATCTTGGGGAGGGGGGAGGAGAGAGGGAGAGAGAAAATTTAAAACTCAAAATCTTATGGAAGTGAATGTTGAAAACTAAAAATAAATTATTTTTTAAAAAAAGAAGTTAGGGCTGGATAAGTAGATCTGAGAATCATTAACAGAGAGACGATAGTTGAATTCATGGGAACCAATGACATCACCAAGTGAAATAGTGCAGAGGGAGAAGAGAGTAGGATGGAGGACAGTGCCCTGTGGTATACGTACAAGTCAGTAGGCATGTCCTGTATGAAGATCCAGCAAGGGAGACTGATGGGTGGTTAGATAGGGAGGAGGACACCAAGGAGAGAAGGCAGTGTCCTGAAAACTTAGAGAGAAGAGAGTATCAAAGAGAAGAGGGTAAGCAACAGTATTAAATTATGCAGAGAGGTTAAGAAGGATGAGGATTGAGAAAGGGCCATTAGATTTGGCAATTAAGAGATCAAAGTTAGTCTTTTTGGAGAAAGTAGTTTTGGTTGAATGATGAGAAAGAAAGCCAGATGCTAGAAAATTAGGAAGAGAATGAGAGGAGGGGAAGTAGAGCCACCTATTGCAGAATGCCTTCTCAAGGCTTTTTGCCACAAAAGAGAGGAGAAGTATGGGGTGACAGTGGAATGGAAGGTTCAGTAAGGGTTTTTTGACAGTAGGAAGAGATATGAGTGTGTTTGTAGGTAGTAGGGAAGCAGCTACTGCTGCTTCAGGGTTTATTCAGGGATAATATTGGAGTTAACTGAAAGGATGGGAATGATAGTGAGGGGTAGTCTGACAGCGGAAAGAGGATGGAATGGGATACTTGTACATGTAGAGGGATGGGGGGTTACCCTTGGTAAGAAGTGCCACACTATCATGTGAGACAGGGATGAAAGAAGAGATTGTGGCAGAAGGCATCTGGGTTATATGTGATAAGGAGGGGGAGAAAAGTGAACTCTTGGTGAGTAGCCTAAATATTTTAAGTAAAATATGAGGCAAGGTACTGAACTGAGGAGAACTGAGCCATGGGAGGTTTGAGGAGGGATGAAAAGGTTTGGAAGAGCCACTGTGGTGAATGGGATAGTGAGTAATTTAGGGTGGTATAAAGGGATTGCCCAGCAGCAATGAAGGCCCAGTTGAAATTATGTATAAAATTTGTAGTGGACCCAATTAGGATAATTTCTTTCTTCATCTTCATTCAGCAGAACCTGTATAATATTGAAGGGAGTGAATGGTGGGAGTGATCCATGGCTGAGGTTTGGCAGGATGCAATTGATGATATAAAGAGGCTAGGGACTCAAGAGAAGAGAATAGTGTAGAGTTGAACTAGTTCACCAAGATACCAAGATGGAGAAAGGAGAGGAGTGTGGCTAGTGTAGGATGATGGCCTGGGAGAAAACTGAGAGTATGAAAGATTAGAAGTCACACTGTAGATAAAGAGCAGAGTTTAGTATTAGATGACAGAGAAAGGTAGAAATCCAATAGATTATTATCAGAGAAGGCAGTTTTAGAGTTCATGAACTTGGAAGTGGGAGCATTTATAAGGTGATGGCAAAATCAAGACTATGAGTCTTTGTGGAGGGGTGGAGAAGTAGGTCATGGGGAATAAGTAAGTTGATTAACTGGCTGGTTAGGAAGCTTGATGGAATACCTATATATACATATATATACATACATATATACAAACATGCAACATACATATATGCAAATACACACACACATATAGATATGTTGAAGTCCTCTAGTATGTTGGCAGGACTTGGGGAGGAGAGATAGATTGTGAGCCATGTACTGAATTAATTGAGGAAGGAAGGGTAGTGTCTAGGAGGTCTGTAGGATTTTTGATTGGGTGGTGGGTGTGGATTGCATGAACCTCAAAGAAGGAGAGGTTAGTGAGTGATTGTAGTAGGGAGAGAACCTTGAAGAGGCAATGGGGAGCAAGGAGTATTCCAACTTCTTCATCTTGGGAGAATAAGTGAAAGTGCAGCCAGTGCTAGAAAGGTAGTCAGGGAGACCGAGTCCCTGTGAGAGCCCAAAATGGAAAGAATGGGAAAGGAAAAATCTTTAGATGAAAACAGTTTGTTGTCTATAGAATAGGCATTCCAGAAGGCACAGGTTGTGGCTATATTTTGGTTGGAACTTTGGGGGTGGTTGGGTTGTGGGGAATGGGAATAAACAGTTGGGAAGAATGAGAAATGAGGTTTGGATGATGACCTATAGGGCTTCATAAACACTGGGATGGGAAGGATATTATGGGTGGGTGGGGTGGTGGTGTTTGTTAATCATTAAGTGAAAAATTTAGAGATATTTTCAAAGTCAATAGTATTCTCACTTCTGAGGGGAGTTATTTCAGAGTCTTGAGAATTTCAGGCAAGGGAGCAAGAACTTAGAGCAGAAGGAGTGGAGATATTCTCCTTCCCCCAAAGCAGGAGACCAGGCTAGAAACTTGATGAAATGGTGCTTTCTCCCCTCATCTAAGCAGCAGGAGCTTGGTATGATACAGTGGTGCTTTACCTCTGACCCTGAGGACTCTTGACCGGGCAGGAGACTTGGGGAGATCAGGCAAGAAGTGCATGGGGCACTGTGGTAATAAGCTTTTGAACCCTATTAGAGTGTGTGTGTGTGTGTGTGTGTGTGTGTGTGTGTGTGTGTGTGCGCGTGCGCGTGCGCCCGGTCTTGCAGATTCCTCATTTAGGTTGATGGAATCTGACTATTTAAGAAAAAGACCAAGTCTGTCAGACGCACTAAGAGATATTTGTACTTGTTTCTGTTTCTGTTCATTTATGTTGGTACCAAGCTGCTTTAGTATATGTGGACTTTTACTTAATTTAGATACATAGTAGACAAGTGTAAGATTGTCTAGACAAAGAACTGGGAGGATTTAAAAAATGTAGAGCCGCCATAAAGGCTGTAGGAACAAGACCAGATTCCCTGTTATGTGGGTGGAGCTTAGACCAGTTTCTCCTGAAAGATGAAGACTTTCCTTTAGTCGTTGTGATGTGAAACCAGAATCCTGGATTGGAATCAGACTCCTGCAAGGTCTGTGGGCTTTCAGGACAAATCACCCACTATGTAGATCAGTTCAGAACTGGGTGTCTAACTTTAAAAAGAGTTGGAGGTAACAGAATCTATAAAAATACCTCTGTCCCATGAAAAACCAGCATTTCTGTTTCATCCATTGGAGAAATGAAATGTGCAAATTCTTAAGACAAATTAAATTGACATATCAAGGTAGTGTTTCAAAAGAGTGATACACTAATATATAAATTAAGAGCACACATAATAGATTTTTGGTTGTGTGAATGTATATTGGAAGAAGTTGTATTTTATATTTGTCTGCAATTTCAGTTTAAGTTTTTCTCCCCAGTGCTTCCAGAAGCTAAGGAGAAAGTGCTAAAGCCTTATCAGGAACTTAAGAAACCTTTTAACTTTTTCTCTCTAACTTGAAGGAGGTTTATTTTTCATTCATTAAAAATTGCCTGGAGAAGAACATGTATGGCCCAAGGGGAAAAGGCAACTAATATATTTTTTGAAAAGAGGGCAATATTTTGTTTTTTGGTAAGGAGCCTTTAATTTGCTAAACTCTCGTGTTTTTTTTTTCTGAATGAATTGGCAGAATTTAATTGCCTGTTAAATTAGAATCAAAATCAGCTAAAAGGAATTAGAATAGAATGTACTATTCAGAAACCCAGTTAGAAATGTTCAGTTAGAAATGTTTTATATAGCAAAAAGAGAAACTATATCAGTAAACTGAAAGTTTTATCACTGATCACCCAGTAACAAAATTATGCATTGAGTTTGAGAAACATAAAATTATTATCTCATTTTGCAAAAGAGATAGATTGAACGGAGAAAAAAGTAAACTACATTTCACAGTTCAATTGGAACATTTGAAACACTTAATACTCTGAGAAAGAAAGTAAAAAATGAAATCAGTTGTAATTCTGTGATTTGCAACAATCAGTCTGGGTATCAAAGTCAGTAATTTAAAAAAAAGAATTAAATGAAATTAAAGGTCATTCACATCCACACAGTATAGACTTGAAGCCCAGTTTTTAAAATTTAAGTTAATTTTTTTTTCACTTTGAGGTAGTTCCCTCCTGCCTTCCCCTTCTCCATCCATAGGGAAAGCAAGAAAAATGAAACCCATTACAAATATGTATAGTCATGCAAAACAAATTTCCACAGTAGCTATGTTCCAAAAAAAGAAAGGTGAAAAAATGCTTTAATTTGTACACTGAGTCCGTTACCTTATCTGAAGGTAGATAACATATTTCATCATGAGTCTTTTGAAATTGTGATAGGTCAGTGTTTTGATCAGTTACTAAGTGTTTCAAAGTTGATTATCTTTGTGGTATTGCTGTTATTGTAGAAATTGCCCTCCTGGTTCTGCTCATTTCACTTTGCATCTGTTGATATAAGTCTTCTTTTTTTTTTTGGCTACGCAGTGGGGTTAAGTGACTTGCCCAGGGTTGCACAGCTAGTGAGTGTTATGTGTCTGAGGCCTAAACTCAGGTCCTTCTGAATCTAGGGCTGGTGCTCTATCCACTGCGTCACCTAGCTGCCCTCATATAAGTCTTCTTAGGCTTCTTTGGAAACCATCCTCTTCATTACTTTTTACAGCACTATAGCAGTCTATCACATACATATACCGTAACTTGTTTAGCCTTTGCCAGATTGGTGGGTGTCTCCACAGTTTCCAGTTCTTTGCCACTACAAAAGGAGATGCTATAAATATTTGCATTTGTGTAATGAGTTTTTGTAATTGTATTCATTTCTCTGTGTATATCTTTGCAGGTAGACTCCCAAGTATTTTGTATTGTTCATAGTTATTTTAAATGGAATTTCTCTATCTCTTCCTGCTGAATTTTATATCCTGCAGTTTTGCAGAAATTGTTAATTGTTTTGATTATTTTTTAGTTGAGTTTCTAGGCTCTCTAAGTAAACTATCATATTATCTGCAAAAAGTGGTAGTTTTGTTTCCTCTTTGCCTTTGCTATTCCTTCAATTTCTTTTTCTTTACTTATTGCTATAGCTATCATTTCTAATATAATATTCAGTAGTAATGGTGATAATGGACATCCTTGCTTCACCCTTTTTCTTATTGGAAAAGCTTGTAGCTGATCCCCATTACAGATAATGTTTGTTCTTGATTTTAGATAGATAATACTGTTTTAAGGACAGTTCATATGCTTTCTAGTGTTTTTTTTTAACAAGAATGGATGTTATATTTTGTCAAAATCTTACTGCATTTTAAAAAATGATTATGATTTTTGTTTTTATTATTACTATGGGCAATTATGTTTATAGTTTTCCTAATATTGACCTAATTCTGCATTCCTGGTATAAACATAGCATTTGATCTTTATGATATAGTGATGCAATCTCCCTGATAATATTTTATTTAATATTTTTGCATCAATATTCATTAGGAAGATTGATTTATAGTTTTCTTTCTCTGTTTTGACTCTCCCTAGTTTAGGTATCAAGACCATCTTTGTGTCATAGAAGGAATTTGGTAGGATCCTATCTTTATTTATTTTTAAAAACAGTTTATGTAATGTTGGAATTCCTTGTTCTTTAAATGTTGGTAGAATTCGCTTGTGAATCTATCTGGTCCTGGGTTCACCAACCCCCACTTTGGTTTTCACTTATGCTTTATTCAGTTTCTGTTTCCTGTTCTGTTAATCTGGGCTTTTGCTTTATCTGAGATCATGATTGCTTCTGCTCTGGCCCCTAATTTTAACTCTCTGTTTGTCTCCCTAAACTTCCCTAGGCTGGAAAAATGAATCTGACTTTTTGATTTTGCTGATTAGAATTCAGTCTGGTGTGTTTTCTAGATTGTTGTGTAGGATGTGTGCTGGGTGAGCTAGGCAAAATTGTTTCCTCTCCCTCTGTCATCCTGCCTAAGACCCCTGGTGATGATAATGTTCTGAGGTTTGAATGAAGCTCAGTTCAAATACAATTAGAGAAGTATAGATGGGTTTTTTTTTTTGACACTGAAAACTTTAAAGTGCAAACTGTGCATATACCAAACAAACAAACAAAATAACCAAAAAGAAAAGACTGTTTGCAGAAGCTGTTAACATATATCTAAGGAATTTTTTTTTTAGATCTCATTAAGATGAAAGGAAAATAATGATATAGCTGATGATTGTCATGCTTCTAGAAATGCAAACTAACTGCATGTGGAGAAATACCTAATTGAAAAGGATAAACAATCTTCATCGTTGGTCAAAAGCTCACACTGAACTTAAAGCAGTTTATATAGAATTTCTAGGGCCTAATGGGCAATGGAGAAATTTTAGGAAAAATTAGAAAGGATTAGATCAGGAAAAGACAATTTGCCTTAGAAAATATATTTTTTGTTTATTATGTCTGAAGCTATTCCTCCCAAGAGAGGTGAGGTTAATTTTGAGAATTCTAGTGATTTCCAAAATTAATTTCATAGTGTCTGATAATCTTGTGAATTTGAAAAAGTAGCTTAAATCACAGAGAAAACATTAGAATTGAAAGGTGTAAAATTTAGATTTTTATTGCTTGATAAATTAATTAGGGACAATTACTATTCACAGCATAGTTGATCTGTGCTTTGGATAATAATTTCAGGTGTCATATCTTTGTGGATATGATATTAAAACTGTTAACTGGGGCAGCTAGGTGGTGAAGTGGATAGAGCACTGGTCCTGGAGTCAGGAAGACCTGAATTCAAATCTGGCCTCAGACACATAATACTCACTAGCTGTGTGACTCTGGGCATGTCACTTAATCCCAATTGCCTCACCAAAAAAAAAAGTGTTAACTGATCTACTAGTTTTTGAATATAATCAGCATAGAATGCCAAAATTGGGAGATAATAGAATCTTTTTTCCATAGAGATGATCTGCAAAGGCATTTAACTGGATTAATGTTACTGTATTAATGTTAAGTTTCTATTTATTTTTATATTTTAACTTCATAAGATTGTTTTACGTTAGTGCTGTGTTTACAATTTTCTTTCATTGTAATTTTGGAAAATATACTTATAGAAATGCTGTTGATTTTTAGGGATGATACCTAGGGTGTGATGCATTTGTAACATGAAGAGATTGGATCATCTTTCATTTGAATGCTCTAATGATTTATGGATAAGAGCCATTTTGTAGTAGTGGCACATAGTGGCATTTATCTGGTAGATGTTGTGGCTTTCCTCTGGTTAATGATTGCCTTAAGTATTACACACACATACACACACAATCCTATATGCTGAGTTAATTAGGTTTTGATAAATAGTACAGCAAACATTGGGAAGTTGTACAAATGCATGCGGTAAACAAAATGTCAGAAATGGCCACAATGGAGAAATTGCAACCTCAGTGTGACAAGGGCTGTTCCCCCATATGTAGCATGAGGGTCTGGTTGTATAGCTTGAAGAGAGGGAGAATAGATATCTGTAGCCTCTTCTCCCCACACCCTTCTCCAAGGAAGACTTTAATTCTTGCTAGGAGCAGGTTTGGCTGCTCTGCTCTCCTTAGAGAGAGCAGAATGCTTAGAGAATGCTTCATTCATATCTCTCTGCTCCCTTAAATGTTGTTCATCTAGAGGATGTGGTTTTTAGGTTCAATCTAACTGTTGATTCCTATTTCATTATTGGGGGGAAGGAAGACTCTAAGCATTTTATCCAAGACTTTGGCTTCTTTGCTGGTTCCACATACACATGGTAGGTAGCCAAGAAGACCGTTTATTCAAAAAGCAAAATAGGAAGCAGAGAAAACATACATAAGAGAATACATACCGGATAATACAGAGTAAAGGAACTCTCCCATTGGAAGTAAGGGAACTCAGTTGAACCAAGAGATACTTCTAGATCTCACCCAAGGGGAAGTTCAACAGTCTCTAGTGTAGCAAACTGGGGATAAGGGATGTAATGGAGACTGTGTCAGCTCTTCTCATGTTGGCTTCTTCCCAACTTGAAGTGGAGATGCCATCTTCCATCCTCACTCTTGAAGCTGGAAGCCAGAAGTGCCTGAAGTCCAAAGAGATTTGAAGCAGGTACAAAGACTTGAAGAGACTCCAAGAGAGTCTGAAGACAACTGAAGAGATCTCTTCTCTCTCATTCTTGTCAACTCTGCCTGGTGCAGGGAGGGCATGGCATGGCATTCATTTCCACTGATGAGGAGAGAGGCTCTTGGGCTTTGGGACTAGGGTTACATGGAATTATTTTTTTTTTTTGGACTTCATTAAGGAGTAACATAGAAAACATAGTTTGAAAACAGGTTTCATGAGGACTAGGAATATTTAGAAGCTATTGAAATGTGAAATAGCCTTTCTATTCTGTATTTAAATTATGAATTTGTTGGTTCCTTGGAATACTGAACCATAGTGCTCTAGTCTATTTAAATGAGACTTTAGACTTTCTTCCACAGGATTGAGTGTAGGTATAGGCACGTTGCTGCAGGCTTCTCTCATGGGTATGAGACAAAATGGTACGTGAAGTACTGAGAAACCCCAGAGTAAATGTGAACCTGTTAACTGTACCAAGCTTTATAGGCAGTACATTGGTTTAGGAGAATATGAAGAGTTAAAATAAAAATTCATTCCATTAACAAGCTTTTTTTGGTAGACTTCATGAAGCCTGTGCAGAGTGATCTTTCAGAAATAAAACTAAGACCACCATCCTGGAAATGGCGAGGCAATTTAGAAGTAAAAGGCCTAACCTGAATCCATAGCTAAAAGTGTAGCCTCTCCTCTTCTTCCACCCCTTCAGACATAATAATCTTCCACCCCTTCAGACATAATAATGATTATTTATCTGATTTTTCCCTCAGTTTATTAGCCAATCTAAAAGACCTTATGCTTCTACAAGACCAGCTTGTTGTTGTTTTTATTTTTTAAAGTTGACCATACCTTGCTCTTGTGGGAGGCAAGCAAAATGGGGAATTGCTGTTAATTAGTGATGTTGTTGTTCAAAAAGTTACTTTGCAAGTTCTAAATTTTTCTTTAGTAGTCCAAGTCCAATAGTATTGCTGTACCTGTCTCATATGCTAGATACATATTGTTGGGAACTAATTAAAAAGTCTTTCATTAACATATAGATTGATTTTATTCAAAAGACTAAATGCCGTAAGTAGGAATGTGTTTTTATTACAATATATGTATTTTCAGGATGAGTTACATGTTTATGCTACTACTAAAGCAAATTCAAAAGCAGTTATAAAGAAACTGCTGAAAGATTGTGACCAGATACTGTTAACCACCAAGCTGATGTTGAAAGCCAAAGTCTTCAAGATTGGGTTCATGCATCCCACTATAAATGAACTTTTGCTCCTGTCGAATTTGAAACAAAAGTGAAGGGCAGGGGTGGGGTGACTGTAATAGTGCCTGTCTTTCCTTTCCAAAAGAGGAGGGCTTGCTATTCCAGGGCAAAGAGATTATGCCTTATAGTAGTATCTATACTTCCAGGACAAAAGGACTCTATATTGAACTCTGTGGCTTGTCCTGATGAATGCCTTTGGGGGGAGGGGGGAGAATTGAGAAAGACTTATCTGGGAATGTGAAGTGTGTATATTATTACCTAAGTTTTAGAGCAGCTAACTGTTCTTACTTCTTTGTACCTTCACCTGCCACCTACAGATTTATTCTTTTTTTTTTTTGTCAAATCTTTGTTGGGTAAGTGGGGAAGGTTGGCAGGGTCCAGCTTAGTCCTTCATGGCAGCTAGGACTTTGCTGAGCTTCTCTCTCTTCCTCTTGGCCCCGATGTGAGTTCCCACCCCTTTTTTTTGATGAACTTAAGGGCTTGCTTATCCTTTCAGACCTTTAACAGTTCCATGGTCTGCCTCTCATAAGGGACAAATCCACAGACTTCTTGGATCATCTCTCTCACAAACTTTGGTGTGTTTGGTCAAGCACCCACAGCAGCGGCAGGGTTGAGGCTTCGAAACATTTTTGGTAGCTTTGTGGCCTTTGTTGAGGTCTACAACCATGGGGTATCGGATGGCCATGGCTGTGGTGCTACTGAAGCCCCAATCCAGATTTATTCTTTAAGAGGGTATTTGATAGGTGCAGCTAGGTGGCTCAATGGATAGAGCATCGGTCCTGGAGTCAGGAGGACCTGAGTTCAAATACGGCTTCAGACACTTGACACCTACTAGCTGTGTGACGGCTTCAGACACTTGACACCTACTAGCTGTGTGACGCTGGGCAAGTCACTGAACCCCATTGCTTAGCAAAAAACCCCCAAACAAACCAAAAGAAAAAAACAAACAAGTACAAGAAGGTGTTTGATAGTGTATGTATTGGTATACAAAATATCTGTAATGATTGATATACAAATGTTACTATTGATGACTAGACTGTTCTTCAATGGTATCATTGCATTTTCTAAGGGAATAGGCATAAGCCCTAGTCTGTGGGACTGATGCTCTGATTGGAATAGGATCATCTTGCTATTTTATTAGATAATCTAAAATAAGGAGAGAAGGTGGATGGTAGAAATGCTATGCTAGAGATTTTTTAATGATCCATTGTTTCCCAGTACTCTTTTTGTTCTAAGGCGATAGCTTTCTAATTGGCACAACTTAAAGCCCCAACTAGACTAGCACCTTAATGTCCTCATTGCCTAGGGAAAAGGAAGCAAGATTTAATTGCACTCTTTTAGGATAAACCAAAACTGCAGTTCTAAGCTGGAATGTATGCATAAAAAAAAAGTCTAGAAAGAGGCTACTAGTTGGTACAATTAGAAAAACAACCATCCTATGACAGGAAGCTAATTGAATCATTCCAGGTGGACTTTGGAGAGCTCCACATCCTTTCTGCACTAGGCTCCCCATTTCCCATGAGAATATTCCTCTTTCTATTAATGAGTGGAAAAGTCCTATAGGCTAAGATACTCCACTGGAACAGAGCCATGGTCTGAGGTCCAGGACTTCTTGAATGACCAGCCATGGACTTTGATGACCTGTGGTCATGGAGTTACGTGACAGTTCGAGTGAAAGGGAGTGAGGTCCTGAACTAAGGTGGTGACTGAATAAATGGAAAGCCAGAAATGGGTGAATGGAAAGCCAGAAATGGGTGTGAGATGTTCTGGAGGTAGAATCAACAGTGTTAAGAAAATGATGATGAGGGTAGAAGGAAGAATTGAGTGTAACTCTTGAGATTGTGAACCAGGCTGTATAGAAAGCTAGTGGAGCCTTCATCAGAAATAGGGCTGTTACTAGAAAAGGAAGGTTTATGGGGAAGCAGACTCCTGATAAAGAAATACTTTTCACCAATTCATATTGGCAAATCTTCTGTAATTTATAGTTTTGAGAACTGACTTGGGAATAAATAACTTGCTCATTCACACATAATGTTCAGGAGACAGATCTTGAACCCAGGTCTCATAGACTCCAAGGATGACCCTTTATCCACTATTCCAGACTACCTCTCAGAATATTTATTAGGTTGTGAAAATGAAGCTTCAATATTCCATGCTATCTTCCTAAGATTAATTTTTTTGAAGGGATAATAAAGAATATCATATTCTTCTTCCGCTTCTGGGAACCAAGATGGTAGAGTAAAAAGGTACTTGCTCTCACCTTCCCCTATCAACCTCTGAAAACCCAGAAAATATCACCCTAGGAAAAAAAAAACAGAACAGCTGAACTAGAAGAAAGATGGGGAACAGCAGTGCAGCAGCCCAGCAAACCGGTCTCCCAGTGCCTCAGCAAAAATAAGGGAAGCCACACTACAAAGGGCCCAAGGTGGATAAGCACCCTGCAGCATTCATCTGAAAGGAGCCAAAGAAAGCAACCTAAAGTCTTCCTAAAGCCCCAGCCTTGCTGATTCCAACCCAATACCAGGTAAGTTGTCAGAACCCCAGGAAGAGATCCTGAAGCCCAGGTGGTAGAGCAGGCAAACACCAACACCTGGACCTCTGAGTGCCTCAATGAGTGCAGGGAACTGGTGGAAACCAGCTCAGAAAACCACCAGGTGCCTTGGCACTCTACTGCAAAAGAATCTCCCAGTGCATTAGCAGAAACGAAGGAGGCAGCATTGCAAGGGGCCCCAGGCATAAAAACACCCTGCAGCACCCATCTAAAAGGAGCTGAAGAAAGCTAAAGGAAAGGAAAAGCAGGCAACCTAGAATTGCTTGAAAGTTCCAGCCTTGCTGATTCCAGCCCAACATGAGGTAAGCTGCGAAAACCCTATAGCCTCCAATTACCAACATAAGAGGCCCTGGCACACAAAGCCAGTGACCAAGACCTAGGCTCCCAACACAAGAAGCTTGGGTCAGTGCCCTCTGTTCCCCAGCAGGAGAGCTCAATCTCTTTAAAGGCCAGGGAATAAAGAAACCATGAGTAAAAAGAAATGTACCATAGATTCATATTATGAGAAGAGTGGAGATCAAGACAGAAATTCTGAAGAGGACAACATTGTCAACAAACCCACATCTGCAACATCAAAAGGGAATATGAACTGGTCTGAAGCCCAAAAAGCCTTCTTAGAAGAGCTCAAGAAGGATTTTAAAAGTCTAATGAGAGAGGTAGAAGAGTCCTTAAAAAATACAATTGGCCAATTGGAAAAAAAGTACACTGAAGAAAACAAGTCCCTAAAAAACACAATTGGCAAACTGGAAAAAAAGTACACTGAAGAAAACAAATCCCTTAAAAATACAATTGGCCAATTGAAGAAGGAAGTACAAAAACTAACAGAAGAAAACAATCTGTTAAAAACTAGAATTGGACAAATGGAAACTAATGACTTTATGAGAGAGCAAGAATCAGTCAAAGAGAAACAAAAAAATGGATGAAAACATAAAATACCTCATCGGTAAAACAACCGACCTGGAAAATCGATCCAGGAGAGACAATTTAAAAATCATTGGACTACCTGAAAATCATGATGAAAAAAAGAGCCTGGACAGTATCTTTCAGGAAATCATAAAGGAAAACTTCCTGGAAGTCTTAGAACCAGAAGGTAAAATAACCACCGCTTACCACCTGAAAGACATCCCAAATTGACAACGCCAAGGAATATAATAGCAAAATTCCACAATTACAAGATGAAAGAGAAGGTGCTGCAAGCAGCCAGAAAAAAACAATTTAAATATCATGGAACCACAGTCAGGATTACACAGGACCTTGCAGCTTCTACATTAAAAGACTGAAGGGCCTGGAACATGATATTCTGTAAGGCAAAGGAGCTTGGATTGCAGCCAAGGATCAACTACCCTGCAAAAATGAGCATGATTTTTCAAGGGAGAGATGGATATTCAACGAAATAGGGGACTTCCAAATCTTCCTCATAAAAAGACCAGAGCTCAACAAAAAATTTGATCTTCAAGTACAAGATTCAAGAAAGACATAAATGGGACAGAAAGATACAAAATGTTCTTAATAAGGGCGAACTGTTTACATCCCTACAAGGGAAGATGATACTTGCAACTCTTGAGAACTGTATTGTTATTACACCATGTTAAAGGAGTATACATAAAGGGGTGGATATTAGTTGACTTTGATGTAATGATAAAAAAAAATCTAATCAAGTGGGTTAAATGGATCCAAGTAAGTGGATTAGTCTGATCTTAGAAAATGTACTGAGAAAGGAGGAGGCAGACAAGGGTAAATTACATTACAGGAAAAGACAGAAAATCCTATTACAGCAGAGGGAAAGAAGGGGGGGGTGAGCATTGTTTGAACCTTGCTCTCATCAGATTTGGCTCAAGAAGGGAATAACATAATCAGGTATGGAAATCTAACTTGCCCTATGGGCAGTAGGAGGGAAAAGGGGAAAGAAAAGGGAGGGGGATGGAAAGGAGGGAAGAAGCTGTGGGGAAGGGAAGAGGGGAAGGGATAATAGAAGGGAGGGGAGACTGAAGGAGGTGGTGGTCAAAAGCAAAGTACTGGTGAGTGGGGGAAGGAGAGAGGAGAAAGAAAAGCATAAACAGGGGGAAAAAGGATGGAGAAAAAGACACAGATAGTAATCATGACTGTGAAAGTTGAATCGCTATCTTTTTTTTTCTCTTCTGTTGAGTTTTGTTTCCTCTTTCTGATGGTTCTTCCTATTGGTTTTAATTTTTACTTACAACTTCACTAATGTGAAAATATGTTTGATAGGAATGTAAATGTATAGCTTATATCAGATTGTGTGCCATCTTGGGGAGGGTGGTGAGGAGGAAGGGGGAGAAAAATTTTAAGCTCAAAAGCATGTGGAAGTGACTGTTGATAAATCAAAATAAATTAATAAAAATAAATAAATAAAAAATAATATCACATTCTTTAGTTTGCAGATCTAACCTTCTGGAGGCTTTTTCATCATTCTAAAGTATGTGCAGTGGATAGAGAACTGGCCCTGAATTTAGGAGGACCCGAGTTCAAATTTGCCCTCAGACACATAACACTTACTAGCTGTGTGACCCTGGGCAAGTCACTTAACCCCATTGCCTAACCCCCCCCCAAAAAATATATATGGATGTAAAGGCTATGGATCACAGTCATGAATTTTACTGTGTATGTGTGTTTTTGAAAAAAGATCATTTACAAAGCTGAAAACAAAGTGTTATCAGACAGTGTATTTGAGATGAAACACTGAAAAGCTTTTAATGAAATCAATTTTTAGGACAATATATATTTTTCTTTAAGTCTTAACTATTAGCAGTCTATTCCATCTTCAATGTTAATTCCACAAATCTGGATTAGAATACACTTTTCTACATCTCCCTGAATCAAAGTTGGTAATCAGAAGTCCTTTCTAGAGGTTCATATTCGTTCTTTGGGTTCTTGGCCTAAAACCCAAGATCATGCAGTTATTCCAGCAAGAGAACTGAGCAAACTAAGCAAAAGTAGTTAATTGCTTTGTTATTTTTAATGCTTCATCTGTTTTAAGAGCTTTTGTAAAAGAAGTGAAGGAGAAATTACTATACTAAGGTAGAGTATATTTGCTTGGAAATGTGAGACTATCTTGACCTTTTTCTGAATCAGTAATGTTCCTTTACCATTTTACCTTTTTCTTTACTCATTTGTTTTTTTTTTAATCTTTGCTCTTCTTTCCTTGAGAGACTTACCCCTCCCTCAGGGGTTTTAATTACATCCACATGTAATGATCACAGCTTAGTATAACTTGATTTGTAGTTGGTTCCCTAGTAATAACTAATTTCACAAACTGTTTCTGGACACAGACCTGCTTTTGAAAACTGTTGTCTTGTGGAGAGAACACTGCATTCCTAAGTCAGGAAATCAGGGTTCCAGTCTATCAATGTGACATAATAGACGGTGCTGAACTTGGATTCAGAAGACTTGGATTCATCTCTTGCCTCAACTCATTCAAATGTTTACTGAACACCCACTTGTTCATGGCCTTGTGCCATGAGCAGAGACAAAAATATACCAGCTCCTTCCCTTGAAGAGAAAGAATTCTACCGGGACCTGGGAAGCTTCTGACACTCCTGATCTGTTTGTGTTCTTCTGGGCAAGTAATTCCGCACATCTGAGTCTCAGTTTCCTCATATTTAAGATGGATATGACTTGATACTTGCATTGCCTACTTTATAGGGTTGTTGTGAGGTTCAAATGAGAAGATAAAAGTAAAATATCTTATAAATTTTAAAACACTTCAGTGCCACTCTTTTGCCTTTATTTTATCTTTCATTTTGGTTTCCTCATCAGCAAAGTGAAGGAGTTAGATGATCTCTAAGAATCTTCTAACTTGAATATTCCATGACTTTCCCAAGAATATATTTAAACTTATTAAAAGGAGTTTTGAATATAGATCATTTTGTTCCAGTTGTATTTCTTCACTAGAGAATCTTCATCTGTGCTTCAGTCAGGTATCATTTTAAGATACGATGCATAATAAAGTTTTCTTTCCAGAGAATCATTTCTAGGTAGGTAAGGATTTTATCGCAAATTGATGTCACAGGTTAACACTGATAGCAGTGGCTAGAAATGTTTATGATACCAAAAAAATGCTGCTAAATGTTAATCTTATTTCAATATATGTAAAATATTCTTCCCCAGAGTGAAGATACACAGCAGCAAATCATCAGGGAAACTTTCCATTTGGTGTCTAAACGAGATGAAAACGTCTGTAATTTCCTAGAAGGAGGATTGTAAGTAAAATATTTAATTAAAATACATAATATGTTTTGAATAGATGGATTAATCACCAAGCATTTATTTTGCCTACTCTGTACAGGCATTGTATTAAGCACTGGACTTAATATAAAGACAAAAATTAAACAGTTCTTGCCCTCAAGGAAGGACCTTATATTATATGAGATCTTGGGAGAGTGGAGAGGGACGGTATTCATGCATAAATAAGTACGTGCAGAATAAATACAAGGTAAATTTTTTTGGAGAGAGGGCATTAGGAGCTGGGAGGGGGGAATCCAGAAAAGCTTCATGTAGAGTTCTGAAAGGAGAGAAAGCATCCTAAGAGGTGTTTATGAGGTGGTATGTTCTAGGCTTATGGAACAGTCAGTGAAAAGACAGAAGATGGAATGTCCTGTGAGAAGCATTGAGGCCAGGTTGTCTGGTCTGTAGAGTGTGGTAAAGTGAGTGATGTACAAATAAGGTTGGAAAGATGGGTTGGGACCAGTCTGTGAGGGCTTTAAAAACGAGAGGAACTTATAAACTTGGGAACTCTTTGATCCTAAAGGCAATGGGAGAAGCTATCAGAGTTTATTGAGTAGGGTGGTAACATGGTGAGACTCTCACTTTAGGAAAATCACTTTGGTTGCTCTATGTAGGCTAGTTTGGAAAGGGGATAGATTTGACATAGAGAAACAAGTTGGGAGAATATTGCAATAGTTCAGGCAAGAGGTAACAAAAACCAGAGCTAGATTGATTGTCAGGTGAGTAGAGTGAAGGGTGACATGAGAAGGGGGAAATTATGAGATTTGGCACCTGATTATTAGGATAATGTGCTCTCTAATTTGGACTCACTGAGGAAGAGAATAATAACAATAATAATAATGATAGCTAACATTTTCAGTTATCCCTTCTGCACAATGACTTCCCCATTGCAGTTTTGATATATTGTGGGTTGGCATAAGAAATTAAATGGAAATTTTTAGGGAGTTTTGTGGAAGCCACAGATGAGAAGTGAAGGCCAGTAGATGAGACAGAAAAAGTTTAGAAACTCAGAAATGCATAAAACATATCAATAGTATTGTACAATATCAACATGTTTTATCCTTTAATACGATAATAATTTAGACTTCTTGGTACAAAGAGAGGGCCAAAAAATTTTAGATGGATTTTCCAGATTGTGGGAGCACTGTGCCCCTAATTACCACAGTGTGGAAGGCATAACTGTATATAGGTCTTTAATGTCTGCAAAGCACTTACCGTATATTATTTCATTTGATCATTATAACAACTCTGTGATTTAGGTATGATTACTATCCTCATTTTATAGAGGGGAAAACTGAAGCTGAGAGAGATTAAGTGATTTGCCCAGGGTCATACAGCTATTAAGTGTCTGAGGCAGGATTTGAATTCAGGTCTTCTTATCTCCAGGTCTCATCCTCTAGAGATTCACTGGTTCATCTTGCTTAAAAAGCCCGAGTTGTTTTTTGTTTTTTTTTTTTAATGTGAAGGCATGCAGTTTTGTTGTTTTCAAGTCCACACCATAAACCGGAATTTAGAAAATTCAAATTGGCACCTAAATGTCCTATTTTTAATAGGAATAGATGAGAATGGTTTGTAAGCAGCCTATCAGTTGGTACAGATGAGCAAAGCTCTCCTTCCTTACGTGGAGTTTGGCCTCGGTGGTCTCCAAGGAGCCTGGCCAGTACTAGTTCCTGTGGATGCTTGTTTTCTTTCTTTAAAACAATTTCTTCACAGGAAGCTAATTAAACATACTTCTCTGTCATCTTGATTATGCAGCTTACTTGCCTATTAATCTTTTTTCTCATAGACAAGATGAAAAGGTAGCCCCTTGATTAATTAATAGAAATTCTAAATTTGTGGACTTAGGAATATATTATACTTTACAGCTTATTTTAGGAAAAAGTTATGTAAATTTTGTTGCTAACATAAGATGTTCTTATCTGACAATCAGTTTTGCTTATGGAGGAAGTTTAATTTCTTATATAGCACTTTTTATGCATGAGTGGATAAATGGGTAATCTTGTGACTATTGCATATTAACTTGTGATAACAAACTTAGTACCATCTCATGACCTTGAACACTTACCTCACTTCACTTTTCTGGGCATTAGATTTTCCATCTCTGATATTCAGGTATTGGACTAGATGGTCCTCTAAAATACCTTCTAGCTCTAAATTTTAAATCTTGTAACAGTTTAAGCAAGTATATAACTGTTCTCTCCAGTTTCAGTCATTCAATCTGGTTGTACCAACTGGACTACTGTCTTCAGAAATGTACTTTTCCTCTCTTTCTCTTAATGATAGGGAAGAGGCCGTTTGGTATAGAGGAAAGAGTATTGAGATTGGAGTAAAGGGTTATTGTTCATTTGTTTCAGTCGTGTCTGACTCTTCGTGATTCTATTTCGGGTTTTCTTGGCCAAAATACTGGAGTGGTTTGCCTTCTCCATCTCATTTTATAGTTGAGGAAACTGTGGCAAACAGGGTTAAGTGACTTGCCCAGGGTCATATAGCTAGTAAATAAGTGTCTGAGGTGGGATTTGAACTCAGGTCTTCCTGACTCCAGCGCAACACTTTATCCACTATGCCACCTACCTTCCCCTGGAGTAAAGCAACCTAAATTCAAGTTCTGGCTTTGCTGCTTGTGTCAAGGCATACCTTACTCAAGACTCAGTCTACTTCTCTGGGTTTCAGTTCACTTCTTTCTCAAATGAGTGAGGGAGGATTCTTGATGATACCTAAAGACCTCCCTGCTCTAAATACATGATCCTAAAGTCAATTTGGATTCGAATAAAGTAGCAGAACCTTCCTAGCGACCTCTTTTTACTGGGTGTTTTCAGAAGGAAAAACAGGACCTGGCGCAGGGTCTGGTGCATAATAAACACTTCGTATTTATTGATTAGGAATACCTTGAAATGTCCACTCAGATTTCTGTTTGAATTTTAATTTATACTTGGAGTCATTCTTTAGCAACAGTGAAACTAAAATGTGGTTTGGGAGAGCGCTGAACTAGATGTCAGGAAATCTGAGCTCTAGTTTCAAATCCATCACAAACCAGATGGTTGATAAGTCACTTAATTTCACTAGATTTCAATTGCCTCTTGTCTGTAACTAGAAAGTTAGATGAACTAATTCAGCTCCAAACTCTTATCCTCTGTGGCTGTACATGATATTTGTATTGCAAAATATATGAGTTCAGGATTTTACTTCCAGGTTAAAAAAATTTATTTTACTGCCTAATTTTGTTGCTTTCATGTAATCATCTTGGCCATTTCAAAAGCTGAAGACTAGATCTTTGAACTAAAATATGAACTACCTCAGAAAACAAATTTGTAAAAATTATTAACTTTAATTAGAATGTTATTAGGTTAAAATGAAGTTTGTTTTCCCTCCATGTTTAACCTTTTAGAAAGGAAGAATTGTTGTAATCCTATTGTTAGTGTATCTTCAGAAAATTTCTCAAGTACATGTTCCTTTTATTTCTTGTCTTTTTATAGAAAATGATTATTTTATGTAGTAGGAATACTAATAGATGTGTTTAATTGATACTGAAGGTCATCATTCCAATTACTTAAAGGACTTCAGGGGACACAAAAGAAGTGTTTATGAGAAACAGCCTGGTCTCTTGGGTAGAAAGCTGAACTGGGTTCAAGTTCTACCCTAATTTTAGACACCTAGATAGTATGGATGGAGCACTGGGTTTGAAGTTAGGAAAACCTAAGTTCTAATCTGCCTTCAGACACTCAATAGCTGGGCAAGTCATTTAACCCCTGTTTGCTTCAGTTCCTCATCTGTAAAATGAGCTGGAGAAGGAAATGGCAAACTACTTCTGTACCTTTGGGGATCATAATGGCATCTACTTGCCAGGTTGTGGGGATCAAATGAGATCATAACAGTAAAATGCTTTGCACTGTGCCTGCTATGTAGCAGCTGCTGTATAAATGCTAGTTGCTATTGTTGTTGCTGTTGTTATGCTGGCTACTGAGCTCTCTTTGCCTCAGCACATATTCTCTAAGACTCTAAGTCAAAGAGCAATTGCTGACTTGCATTGGGAAAGGAAGTTATTCACAGGTACCCCCCATGCCCATGAAATCACAAGCTGAAGAGAGGAGGAGGGAAAAGAGTATGTAATGTGAGAGGTTTGATTCAACTGATTAGCATTTTTTGTCTTTTTAATTGTCTTCTGACCTTTAAAAAAATCCTACCTTAGTCAGTTGATTTTGATTATCCTTAATTGGACTAATTCTGGCAATATTGAAGATTCTTTTGAAAAAGTGTTTTTTTTTTAAAAATATTTGTGAGAATCACATTCCCAGAGTTTGAAATGGCGTTAGAGGCCCAACTATTAAAGGAAGGATAAATCCAGCACCTGGGACAGGGATTCACTAGTGCCAGAGATACTTCATTCTAGTTTTTTTGGACAGTTCTTATTGTAAAAAATTGAGCCAAAATCTGTGTATCGGTGACTCCTACCCTCATCTCTTGAGGGCCAAGCACAAGAAGTTAAATCTTTATTCATCATGACAGCCCTTTAAAAAGTTGAAGAGAGTAGTCAATTACCGAGCAAAATGCTTAAATTCTTTAAAGAAGATGGTTCAAAGGTGTTTTAATGAGATAACTTTACTAAAGAATATTTTTTGAAGTAGTATTTTAATGTTAATATATGCTAGGAGAATAATTCCAGAGACTTTTTATCCCAGTTTTGTTATAATGAAAATCAATATATACTGAATATTAGTGGAGTAATTACAGGAAATATTTCCTACATTAAGAAATATTGCCTAGTTTTTCTCTGCTTGATAGTTAGCTTTTAAGATTTCTGACTGGAAGCCATCTATAGTTCTTACTCTTGTCACTGGAATGCCTATAAATCTCTTTCTTTACAGTAAAGTTATGTTTGAGAAAAAGCTTTTTTTCCCCCTGTAAGCAAAAGGAAATCCATTCTTTATCGAATTATTGTATAAAATAAATGCACATTAAAAATGCAGAAGCCATAAATAAGACCTTTATTGCTGAGAGTTTTTTATATAACAGTATTTTACTACAGGCTTTAACATTGCTTGAACTAATGAAGATATATCTTGTACTCCCTCTGACATTTCCATTTTTTTTGCCTTTGTTGTTTAGGCTAATAGGTGGATCTGACAACAAACTGATTTACAGACATTATGCCACATTGTATTTTGTCTTCTGTGTGGATTCTTCAGAAAGTGAACTTGGCATTTTAGACCTAATACAAGTAAGTTACTGATGATGTTCTTGTTAGTAAGTGATAATTTTGAACTTTTTCTTCAGACTTTTGTTTAATAATTTTCTTGAGAATGATTTTTATTATATATGAATAAAATTTATATAGTAATATTGTACATTATTCTTTAGTCATAACAGTAAATGTGGACCCAAATAAATTTTTAATAGAAGTAAGCTACTTGAATTACCTAAGTTTGATCCAGTAAGTTATCAAGTGAATACTCCTCTTAGAATGTGTGCTTTTTAAGTGTTTGTAAGCTTATTTTGAGATCATTCAAAAGAAAGATAAAAATCACTTTATTATTGGGCAAGTGTGAAGAAAAACCACTGCGCAATTGTTTTTGAAAAAGATTTTTTGATGTTCAATTAGTGTTTGAAAGGTCCATTAGGAAATTAAAAAAAGCACTTGCCAGCTTAAGAAATTCTCAGAAATGTAAGCCAAGTTGAGGGGAAAAATTCAAGACCTGAATTCGATGAGACTATTTTATGTATGATTTGTAGCAATGGCTGCAAAATATCTTTAGCATCAAAACCATTAGATTAATTAAGAGGAGGATTGAGGAAGATTGCTTGACAAACAGGCTTGTCACATTCTGTCTGGAACAAAATTTTTTTTCCAAAAGAAATTATGTAATTTTACTCTTGAACTTAATACCAAATAAAATGAGCATTTCCACATACAAAGTAGAGCAGATCAGGAGGATTTATTGTATAAAAAAAATGATACTCTTTACTTACCAATTGTTTTTTCCTTTAAGTATATAATAAATTTAACATGTGATTTTCAAAGTTGTCCTGTTTGTGCTTCTTCCTGTTCTCTTTTGTGCATTTCAAAAAATGCTTCAATACCTTTTTCTTTCTTTCTCTCTTTCTTTTTTTTGGCAGGAGAAGGGGGCTGGTCATTACTAAGTCCCTTTCTTTTCCTTCTTCCTCCCTCCCCCCCTAAAGAAAAAAGAAAAACATAACCCTTATGGTTAACATGCATATCAAAGGGAAACAAATTCTCACATTGGCCATGTTTGAAAATGTATGTATCATTTCACATCTGAATCCATCACCTGTCTGTCAGGAGGTAGTAACGTGCTTCATCATCAAGGGAAGAGGGATTTACAGTTGAGGAAACTGAACCAAACAGAGGTTAAGTGACATGCCCAGGGTCACACAGCTTTTAAGTGTCTGTGGCAGGATTTGTACTCGGGTCTTCCTAACTCCAGGCCCAGTGCGATATCCATTACACCAACAACTGTTTTATCAAGGCTCTGGAATCAAGGTTGGTTATTGCTTTAATCATACTTAAGTCTTTCAAAGTTGTTTTTCTTTACGATGTTGTTATTTTTAGAGGTAGCTAGGTGGCACTGGGGATAGAGGTCAGGAAGACCTGAGTTCAAATCCAGCCTTAGATACTTATTAGTTATGTGACTCTAGGCAAGACACTTAACCTCTATTTGCCTCAGTTTCTTTAACTGTAAAATGGGGATAATGACAGCATCTACCCTGCAGGGTTGTTGTGAGGATCAAATGAGATAATATTTGTAAAGCAGTTAGCCCAGGGCCTGTTCTTCTGGTTCTGCTTACTTCTGAATCTATTCACACAGGTCTCCTCAGGTTTCTCTGAAACTGTTCCTTTCATCATTTCTTAAAATGCAATAATATTCTGTTACGTTTATATACCATAATTTGTAGAGCCATACTCCAGGTGATAAGCACTCTGTCTTCCCCCTCTCCACCCAATCTCTCCTGTTTTGCAGATCTTTGCTATATTGAAAAGAACTGCTAGAATTATTTTTGTACACGTGGGTCCTTTTCCTTTTTGATCTTTTTAGGGGTAAAAGCCTAATAATGGCATTGCTGGACCAAAGGACATACTTTATCTTTCCCAGTAAGTTTTAGGTTAAAGTCTGCTACAAGACAGAAATCTACTTCCTCTGTATTTGCTTCATCAACAGAATTATAGCTAAATCTTCCTTTTGCTTAGAGAATAAGACAGAAAATTCTTTTTGGTCATACTGTGTGTTATTTTAGTCTTCTAAGTTGCCAAATGCCATAGAAACAATAAATTTCACAATTGATAGCTTTAGAACTGTTTATGTTATACATGTCTTAATTGGAAGTGATAAAATATTTACAAAGTGGAAGAAAAGAACAACATCAATATTTAATGTTTGGTTTGGATATTTATAAGCATTCATTCTGGCCTCAATTCTTAAGCTGATAATAGTGCCAGAGTAGTTCAATGGATAATTGTTTTCTTAATTATACTTTTCTTTAGTGTATTGTAGCCATGATGTCAGGATTATTCCCATTAGTGTATAAGCTGTTACCTAGTTACAGTTGGACAAAAAAAAAAGTCCAGAACTAATTCCACAGGTCTTTTACTTGGCTTAAAAAATGGCATTTGGGCATTGCATTAGAATATATGAACAAAATGTGATCTTTTAATAT
Organism: Phascolarctos cinereus; assembly: GCF_003287225.1. Classification (NCBI taxonomy): domain Eukaryota; kingdom Metazoa; phylum Chordata; class Mammalia; order Diprotodontia; family Phascolarctidae; genus Phascolarctos; species Phascolarctos cinereus. The sequence continues at coordinate 247,443,127 of NW_027555847.1, read as the reverse complement.
ATACAATACTAGGGTCCAGTGTACCATTTTTGAGGATGTTTGCTTATGATACTGCAGTCGTGACATAGCCAGGAGGATGGAGCTTTCCTCTGTGATACTTTACAATGACACTGTGCTTTGCAAATCAGTTTTTACTTTTTTATGTGAGTGAGTGTGGCCAGTGAATGTCTTTCTTAACCAAAAATTTACCAAATCTAAAACATCCAGACCATGAATTTTAGTTTTTCTCTGCCTGAGTTTCCTAATCTGTAAAAAGATGATCATACTCATACTGCCTATCTCATGGGGTTGTTATGAGAAACAGATGAGAGAATGGAAAAAAAAACTTTGTAAAATATAAAACACTACATAAACACTTTCATATTGTAAACAGTTTAAAACATTATTCAAATACCATCATTGCTTTATATTAAGGACAGTTTAGTTGGCTGGATCCAGAGACAGCAGGACATAGTGGGAAAATCCTTGGCCTTGGCATTAGAAAGCCACTTGTTTCAAGGTCAAAATCTCCTACTCTCTAGCTTTGTGATCTCGAATTAGGCACTTAACCCTAATGACTGTTAGTTTCCTCATCTGTTAAGAGGGACAGTAATGCTTGTATACTACCTGCCAGAGTTGATGAGCCGATTAAGGGAGGTTATATGTAGAGTGCCATATGTTATCATTTTCACAGGCTTTGTAGATGGAGAACTGGCCTCTAGGCCAGGAAGATTAAGTCCAAGTCTCACATCAGACATGTAGTGGCTTTGTTACCTTAGACAGGTCACATAAACTCTCAGTGCTCTAGGAAGCATTCTTAAGGTTAAGTTTCTGTGAAGGTGCTGAACTGCATTAGTAGACATAATTTTCCTCTCTTGGGAGTTCCCTATTTCAGTGAAATCATAGGGTCATTCTCATTCATTATATTATCATCACAAAATTAAAATGAATGAAAAGCTGAATGAGGCCAGCCCAGTGGACTCAGCTGCCAGTGTGGTGTAAATTTCCCCAAAACACTTCTATTTTTCTGTACACTGCCTGAAATAACTGTCGTTAAATTTACTTTGGTTAAGACAGTGTCCCAGGAAGGCTTACATTCAAATGTATATGCCATCTCATAAGGAAGCAGAAGACTGAGCACCAAAGGAATAGGACACAATTTTGAAGGCAAGGAAGTGAGGTTTAAGGTTTGGAGGTGCTGCCTGCGAGACATACTCATGCAAACCCTTCAGTAGAAATGCTTCTGAGGTTAAGGTTTTAGTGACAGGGACCTGAAGAGAAACTTTTCTTGCTTCATAATTTATGCTATAGGCAAGAAATGTGCAGGATTCCTTTTTTCTTTTGTTATCAGTGGTCTCTTAATTCAGAGGTATTTCATATGGGGGGGGCAGCCATATCAACAGTATTCTTTAAATTTTTTTTAATGGTATTAGGTCAGAAGTTCTTAACCTGGGGTCTATGAACTTTTAAAAAGTATTTTGGTAACTGTATTTCAATGTAGTTAATTTTCTTTTGTAATCATATATATCTTAGGTGCCGAAAAACATTTCTTAGAAGTCCATGACTCCCTCCAAAATTTAAGAACCTCTGCATCAGATACTGTTTTTAACTGTTTGCTGATTTAGTAGAAAAGATTCTCACTATCCTTTACACTTCAAAGACTATGTGGTACAATGGAAAGAAGGCTAGATTTGGAATCAAAAGATCAGAATTCATATTTCACCTTTGCCATTTAATACTTATGTGACCTTGGGTAAGTCACTAAACCTCTCTGGGCATCAATTTGCTCATTGGTTAAATGAGAAGGTTAAATTAGGTGATTTCTAAGGCCCCTTTTAGCTCTAGATAATAAGTACTTAGAAGCAGAAAGAAACTCTCAACCTCTAGAAAGGATGGGGAATCTATCTAAATATAAATGTAGTATTTCTTCTGAAATCCATTGATACCCAACTTTATATTTCTCTTTCAGGGCTTAGGAATTCATTAATATAGAGGTCAAATGTAAAATATTACTCCTCATTTACATTAAAAATAACTTAAGATATTTCAAAAATGAAACACTAGAGGGTGCTATTTACCATGTCACTTATTTATAGACTAGAAAGTCTCATTTTTGAATTATTGATTCCTTTTCATTCCTTTTGATGATTCTGATTGTGTAATAATGCAGTAAAACCTTACTTATATGCCCTGACTGAAACCCTAAAGGCCTTTAGATTATTTCTCACATTTTATTGGCCTTTGAGTTATTTGTTTTATGCTTAGGCTAGAATTGATATTTCTCATCTTAAACACTGAACCAAATATAAAACAAATGAATAAGTCTTTTGCAGGAGTTCTGTTTTCACTTAGCATTTGCCTTACTCTGTTAAGTTTTTTTTTGTGTGTACTCTGGCTATATTTTTGTAGCTGCAGTGATATTTTTAATATGGTAGTTGATTAAAATGTTTTATTTTTAAATTCATTATTTCTATAATTAATTTTCTTATTTAAATATAATCTTCTTAAATAGGTTATGAAGTATTTGGCAATATGTCCTCTGAAAATGCATTATACTAGGTATGGTTCCAATGGTGTTTTTTTTCTTTTTAATCCCCCTAGGCCATGTCCATGTGTAAATCACAGAATTTAGAACTGGACAGCACCACAGACATCATCTAGGCCAGGAGCTCTTATCTTTCTTTGTGCTGTGGACCCATTTGGTGTATAGTGAAGTCTGTGGACCACTTCTCAGAAGAATGTTTTTAAATAATTGAAGGAAATACTAAATTTCAATTATAAACTTCCCCTATCCAGGTTCACAAATGTTTCTATGTGCAGGGTAAAGATCTAACCCATTTCCTTTATTTTGTATATGAAGAAACCAAGGCCCTGAGGAGCTAAGTGAGTGGCCAAAGTGATATAACTGGCTAATAGAACAACCAAGAAACAAGCATTTATTAAGCACCTACTAGTGCCAGGCACTGAGTTAAGAGCTTTGCAAATATTATCTCATTTAGTCATCGTAACAATTCTGGGAATTAGGTGCTAGTATTATCCCCATTTTATAGTTGAGGAAACTGAGGCAGACGGACGTTAAGTGACGTACCCAGGCTCATGCAGCTAGTAAGCGTCTGAGGTTGGCTTTGAATTTAGCTATCCTGACTCTAGGCCCAATGCTGCATCCACTGTACTACCTCCCAAGGTAGGACTCCTAGGCCAAGATTTTTTGTGTTTTGTATGCCTCCAATCCTGTATAACCCATTCTCAAGTAACTTTTAAATTAATATTTTTATTTTTTGTTTTTGTTCTGCGTGTAGTATATGGGGTTTTGAAAATACATTTTTAGAGTTTTTTGAATATTTACTATATAAATGGTACATTCCCAGTGAGTCTGATGGAATTTGCTCACCATTATTTTTCTCATTCTTTTCCTTGACAGTCCTGTTCCTCTTTCTTTGGTTCAATAAAAGGAAATTTAGGAAAATTTTGCTTTGCACTTAGGAAATTTTCCTGTTTTGGGAGCTCATGTTTCCTGGGGAAAGACTTCTTTTAAAAAAACAAACACTCAGTTCTGTATCTTGTGTTAGGCACTCATTTTCAGGTAGGGACATAGGCAACAGTGACTAGCATAGGCAGGGAGAAGCTATGATTGGGACTTGAGTTAAGAAGAGGGGTCTGGCAGATATGTACTAGGCACTAGATTTGAGTCTGGGAGGTAGAATCTAGGGTTTCTCAGGAAAGAAGGGAAGGGCAGACCCAGATAAGTGAGGAGAAGACTGTGAGTAGTCAAGCAGAGCCCAAAGTTGGGGAAGGTCAACAAAGGGCAAGGGAGAAATGAGGAAATTAATTGGACTAATGCTAGCAAGTAGTTTCTGAGTTTTAATCTTAGGAATCTACAATATCATAGGTGCTTAATAATTATATGAGTTTAATTGGATTGTTGGTGAATTCCTGTGAACTTTTGTTCACACAAGTTGGTACTTCATGGATCTGAATGAACATCTTGTCCTTTCCTTCCCCCAACCCTTTAATTTTTGCTTTTATCATCAATTCTTATGCTAAGTCATGGGATTCTTTTTTGGAGGGAAATTCTGCAGGATTTGTTCATCTTCTGTGTGGCATATTACCACGACTTGTTTGAACTATTTTGTAGTAAAGCAGTAAACCTGGGAAATCAGAAACAGCATATGCCAGTGACTAGCACGATTAGAACTACAGTTGTCATAATGATTTATTCCATTGGGAAGGCAGAATCATGGATGTTCCAAGGTGGCAGAAAATCTCAGAGTTTTACAATTGAGTGTGGCTTCTATTTGGAAACATTTGAACTATTAATCACATCAAGTCTGGGGAACAGAAAATTCAGGGGAGATATATAACTATCCTTAAGGTTCCTTTGTGATGGAGAGACTAAGCTTGTTTGTTTTTGCTTCAGAGGGTAGGAATAATACCAAAGAAAAGAAATTAGAAGAACACAGATTTTTGCTCAACAAAATCTCTATTAGCCAGTTATATCACCTTGGCCAGTCACTTAGTCAGCTCATAATGATTAGAGCTGTTAAAAAATGGAATGGGTTACCTCACCTAGTGAGTTCTTCATCATGGATGGTCTTCAAGGGAAGACTGAACCCTCGGATCATAGATTTATGAAATACACCTTAAGGGTTTCCACTTATCAGGAATGACTATTACCAGGAACGTCGTAGATAGATTTCATGCTTCACTTGGGATTTGGACTAGATGACTTCTGTGAGGTCCCTTTCAATTCCTTAATTAACACATTTCCTGTCACCTCATGCTCCTTCATTTTTCTGGCACAGGTCTTCTGACTCTCCCCTGATGACACTGCATTCCTGGCAGCTCTTTCCAGTACTGCTTGCACTTTCTTTTATATCTCCTAAATTCACTGGTTCTGGTGGAGGACTTGTTCCTTGTTCCTGATTGTCACTTAGATTCTCCCTCTACCATTATCTCTTGGTAGCCTCTTCTCTTTTGAGGTTTGCTCGGTCTAGATTTAGCACCCAATCCAGATCCTGGTAACTCTTATCCACCAAAGTCCAGGACACCCATCTTTTGTTCTCAGTAAGTTCTGTCCCTAGTTCAGAGTCTGCCTCTCCAGCCCAACTCCTCCCTTCAGACTAGAGTACTTTCTTAGTAGCTAAGGGTTGTTCCCTTAACTACCCTAATCTCTCACTTCTCTGATCCACTTTAGCTACACACAGGAATGGTTACACTCTTCATCTTTCCATCACACATAAGCACTGCGCTTCCATAATCAGGAACTCTGAAATTGTTTTTTCTTATCATAATCTATCATTCCATCACTCCCTGTGCCTTATTACCCCATTTCCCTTCTCTTTGTACTGGCTGGCCCTCATACTTAAAATGCTTTTTCTTCTCACTTCTGCCTCTTGAGCTTCTTGCTTTTCTTCAAGACTTAGCTGGAATGTCACCTTCATGAGTCCTTTCTTAGTCCTTCAGCTCCTAGTGCCTTCTTCTCTAGGGTTACTCCAAAAATCATGACTCCATAAGATATGGATAGTAACTTGATTTATTACAAGTGAAATGAACATGCATGTGGAGTTCTTTATACCAAGTATAAAGGAGTTCACAATACAGACTGAAACATGAATATTTATGAGTTGCAAAAAGGCAGCCTCATGGGAGGAGTTGAGGGCAATCTCCTTTTTCCTTGTGAATTGCTAAACTAGGAAGATATGATGGTCTGCTTATCTGCAAGGGTCTCAGCTGTGCAAACAGTTTATTGGTCTAGTGCAGTCTGACTGGTGCCTGTCTTGTAGCTGGTTTGACTCTCAAGGATACACTGAGAGTCCGTGTTGAGGTGCAAATACCAAATTATGTCAGCTTACAGAGGGGCTTCATCCTTGATTTGTTCAAGGCTTCCTGAATGCTCTGAATACAGTGTCTGGAGAATATGGCAACTCAAGAAGACAGGTTAAATTGGCTTCAGAGCAACAGTGTATATAGATATATCTCTTGTACATACCGATGTACAAGTTGTCTCACTCATTGAAAGGTAACCTCCTTGAGAGCAGAGACTGTTTTGCTTTGGTATATGGTACATAGCAAGGGCTTAATAAATGATTTTTGCTTGATTAATGATAGAATTAAATAATCTAATGGAAAGTGGTTGTGCTCTGCTCTGGTTTTTATACTCCCTGTTGTATGTTGATAGGCAAAGGCTCACAAATATGTTTTTACACAGGGGAAATCAGAGTTTTTTATAGGTTCTAATAGATGCAGATTGTCACCTAATAAGGGATTTTTAATATGTTAACACTTAACTGCATGTTGTTTGAAGATTTTTCAGGGTTATACATTTACATTTAATTTTATAAATAATGAAAACTTGATATAAATCATAAGAGGAGACATAAATGTATTTCACTTCAGCTAATGCTGAAGAGGTTTCCTTTGATATTTGGATTTGTGGAAAGTAAAGTTTGATAGAGTGCCATTTCCTTTTGTATTTTTGTCACTGAGCTGCTAAATTATAAAAAACTGAGATATGTGTGTGTGTATTTCCTATTCAGAACTGCATATAGACAAATTTTTATCATTATCTACAAATGTCCTCTAACTCTTTAGAGGACCTTAAATATTTTTGTCTTTTATATTTTATGTAAGATTTAGTACATTAGCAGAATGAATGGATTGACTGGTGTTCTTAAACTCTTAACCATTTTTTCTTTCTCTGTAGGTATTCGTGGAAACACTAGACAAGTGTTTTGAAAATGTCTGTGAACTGGATTTAATTTTCCATGTAGACAAGGTACTGTTTGAACATCTACAGTATCAATTGAACCAAGCTCTATCTTTCATGGTAAACATTTGATCCTAACTTTGTCAGCAGAAAGATGGGCCTCGTAAATAGTCCTGTTCTGGTGGTCAACAGAAATCATGTGATCCATCAACCAATTATAGTGAATAATTTGTGCAAAGGATAAAAAGGAGTATCCATTAATGAACTTGCTGAATCAGACATTTTCATTGCTAGTGAAAAATTTCCTGCTGAAGAAAGCTTCCTCAGGAAACAAAATATTTTGGGTGAGAAATTTATAAAGCTGAAATTGTTATTTCTTATATATAATAGCTTACATTTACATAACACTTCAATATAGCTATGACTCTACCAAGGCATTGTAGTAACTTTGTATAAATCATTGTTACTTTGCTTAGATCAGCAATGATTTATTCTCATCAAGTGTGTCTAACATTACTGAACAGTGAAAGTCAATAGCCCTATCATTTGAACATTGTCACTGCCATGGGAAGAAAGTGATGCTTTTAAATAATGTCCTCAATTAAAAGTAAATTCGATTGTTAAATACCTTAATGTGAGAGGCAGCATGATGTTGTACATATAGGGCTGGCCTTGAAGTCAAGTCAGTCAATTTCTACCTCTGAGACACATAAATTATGTGATGTTGGACAAGTAACTACCTCTCAGTGTCACTCTAACACCATACATATAAACTAATTGCCAATTTGTATCACTGGAATGAGTTAACACATCAAGAGTTCCTTATGCTGATGAAACCAGAAGTCCAAAATCAAAAAGGGTGTGTGTGTGTGTGTGTGTGTGTTTTAGTTTTAGGAGTTATGAGTTACCTTGAAAGGTATTGCTTAAAACAGAGATATGAAAAGTTTATTATGTATAAATTATTATTTGTAGTACATTTTTGTTTTAATCATTCCTCAAGCATCTTTGAATATGTAACTAATAAATAAAATATTTCAAAACAGGGAAATACAAATTCATTATTGCATTTGTTTATGACTATCATTTAAGAATAAACTTTTTTTTCAGATAATCTAGATTGATTTCTGATTTTTAAAAAATGATTTTATTATATAACAAAACTTCACAGTGAGCAGAGGGCTGAAACTTGATATTCATTATAAGTCTATTCTTTTCCCTCCCATTTCAACAGATTTTATACTTTCTTGCACATAAATGGACTCATTATTTTTAGGAATCAGTCTTTTGGCCCATCATCAACCTTTTTTAAGCCCTATTTTAAAAATTATTTCTTGAAGTTCACTAGTTCTTATAATGACTCTAAACATTTTTACAGAAAATGGGAAATGAGACAACACTGTCACTGACTTAAAAGACGGTTCTTTTAAAAATATTATATGAGTAAAGTCTTTACATTTGTTCTTAGGTAGTAAAAGATTAATAAGGAAATTAACCTCCAGTTTTTATATATGGCACAGATAGTTACTGAAATACTTCTTAGAGGGTCTGAACTTGCCTCAACTTTTATATTTTAAGCCTCAAAAAATATGTGGATATGTAGGCATACATACATGTGTGTATACATATATATTTATACTTCAATGTATATACAAATATATGTAGAAAGATAGGGACTAGATCTGTGATTTCATTGGTCTAAGGAACTCTCAGAGGAGGAAACTTATTCTATCGGTGCAGGTTGTGATCTTCTCTGCAGGTTAGAGAGCTGCCTAAAGCACTGAGAAGTTAAATCAGTAAACAATAGTCAATAAACATGAAGTATTTACTGTGTGCCAGGCATGCACGCGCACGCACACACACACACACACATATTTGTGAAACAACATGCAGCCCAAGTATCTATATGTGTATATCGATATCTGGACGTATGGTCTATGAAAAATTATATATAGACAGATATACATATATATATGTATGAAGATTTTAAGTGGTGTACATGTAGTAAATATAAGTAATATGAATACTTATATATAAGAATATATAAGTACACCTATATGTATGTGTATATATATGTGTGTATATATATATTTACACACATGTGTGTTATATATATATTGTAGTGGTATGCCAATTAACTTTGACAAAGTAAAATAGTTAAACATTGACATGCAAGAAACCTTATAAATTTTCACATCTTTGAGAAATATTTAATATGCAATATTTCATCCTTTTCCTTTGTTCACTTGGTTTGCGTGATTTGGCATTGAGCTTAGAAGATTTTGGCACGTATTTTTTTGAATTAAATTTTTTTTCAATTGGCAAAAATCTGCCTTGTCTCCCTCCCACCTTCTCCCTGCCCAATTGAGAAAGAAAAACAAAAAAAAATCTGTATTATAAACATGTGTAGTCAGACAAAGCATTTTCCCATTGGCCAGGGAAAAAAGATCACATCTTGTACTATTAGTCTTTCACTATTGTATCAGGAGGTAAATAGCTTGTTTCATCATTTATCCTCTGGAATTAAGGTTGGTTATTACGCTGATCAGAGTTCAACTTTGGAAGTTGTTTGATATCACAGTATTATTGCCTTTTTTGCTCACTTCACCCTGTATCAGTTCATACAAGTACAATTCATACATAGTCTTTTATGATTGTTCATCCATGGTTTTTATGCTTTTTTTGACTCCTGTGTTTGCATTTCCAGATTTCTATGTAGCTCCCTCATCAAGAATGCTTGGAAGTCCTCTGTTTGTCAAAGATCTATTTTTTTTTCCCTTTGGCCTGTAGGATCATATTCAATTTTGCTGAATAAGTTATTCTCGGCTGTCTTTTCCTTTCTAGAATATTGTATTCCAGGTTCTCCACCACTTTATTATAATGGCTTCTATATCATATGTGATCCTTACTACATTGTCTTGATTCTTAAATTCTTTCTGGCTGCTTATAGTATGTTTTCTTTGACCTGAACACTCTGGATTTTGCTCTGGTTTTCCTGGGAGTTTTTATTTGGGGGTTTCTTTCAGGAAGTGACTGGCAGATCTTTTTTATTTCTACTTTGCTCTCTGGTTCTAAGAGATTTGGGCAGTTTTCTTTTTATGAGTTCTTGAAATCTTTTTGTAGTCATGGTTTTCAGGTAGTCCAGTGATTCTTAAATTTTCTCTGCTTGAACTATTTTTGAAGTCATTTACTTTTGCTATGAAATACCTTAAATTTTCTTCTATTTTTTTCAGTCTTTTGACTTTATTTTAATATTTCTATTTCATGATGTCAGTAGCGCCTGTTTGGTCCATTCTGATTTTCAAGGAGTTTGTTACTTGGGTGAGGTTTTGTACCACTTGTGCCAAAGCTATTTTAATTCCCTTTCTAATTCTTTCTTCCATATCTCTTATTTGTTTTCCATTTTTTCTACTCTATTGGTCTTGTTTCACTTATAAAAACATTTTTTAACCCTTATTTTAACTCTTGCTTCTTTTCTTCATTATTTCTACTTGAATTTGTGCTGAAGCTATTTTTTTTTTTTTGTGGCTTGCTTTTAGATGTTTTGGAGTCATTCATTCTTTTCCTTAGTTCATGTTTTGAGTGTCTGTGTCATCATAATAGCTCTTTATGTTGGAATTCTTTTTTTTGTTGCTCATTCTTCCTGATTACTTCCTGACTTTGAACTTTATGTTAGAGCCATGCTCTAGGTACTTCCAGGAGGAAGGTCTGGGCTGGTCCTTCCTCTTTTTTTGAGACATTCAGTGTTGTGTTATTCTGGATCTTAGGGATAGGCCAGGGGCCTGTAAGCTTTTAGTGCTCCCAAAGCGGTCTGATCTGGGGCAAAGTTTGATTGTCGTCTCTTTGGTCTGAGCCTGGTAAGTTCGTGACCTGGGTTTGGGTCTGAGCAATAGGACTGTGGACTTGCCTCAGTTGTGATTTCAGTATACTGCTGGACTCAGCCACTGTCAGCCATAGAGGAAGTTGTATTGGTTCAGAGAGACAGACCTGTAGGCTCTTCTTTAGTCAGGGATTCCTGCACTGGTTATTCGTCTTCAGGCTTCAAACTGAGTTGGAGGCTAAAATGGAGACCTCGTTCTGCTCAGAGCCACACAGCTGCTTACTTACTTTTGAACTTGTTCCTTGCTCAGTACACAGCCCCCAAATGTAGCTATAATGGACTTTGATAATGTGTCCTCTCTACCTCATAAAATTTCTTTCTTTTTTTAAGTTTAAACTGAGGAAGTACGGTACAGTGGCTAGATAAAGTGGTAGACTTGTAGTCAAGGAGTCCTAGGTTTATGTGCTCCCTAAGCCACATTCTAGCTGTGTGATTCTAATGAAGCCACATAACCTTTTTCAATCTTAGTTTATTCATCTGCAAAATGGGAATAATAATAGCACCTACCTCATAAGTCTATTATGAGAACCAAGAGATAATAGATTTAAAGTGTTTGAATCCTTAAAGTACTATGTAAATATCAGATGTCATTATAATACATGTAAAATTGCCTTGATAAGTTAAAAGACTATCCACGTATATAAGTTATTATTGTTGTTATTCAACTTGAGTTTCCAAGCTCACTAAGAGGCTTAAACCATCTTGTAATTACCATAAGATTTCTCCAAAACATGGGTTCTGGAGATCTTCCTATTTGCCCTATGGTGAGGCTAACTCCTTTCTTCCCTCTACTTTTACCCTTTCCCATATTATTTTCCTTCTTTTCTTTGGCTTAGTAACCCCTTACTCTATCAGTTCCTCGGTCCTGAATGAGGTTACAGTGCCCTCGTATGGGTCAGGAGCCTTGTCTTCCCTCCAGAAAGTAAAAAAAAAATCCCCAAGCATTTTTTGGGTAGGTGTTTTACAGACCAGTGAATATGCATAGATCCTGCTGGCATACCGGGACTTCTGACAGTGGTTTTGGTATAGCCTTGAATGAAAAAGGGGGTTTGATCAGTAAAAATCACCTGTATTCCATTCTGTAGTAGTCTTGTCTATGTATTATTTTACCCATGACAAATGCTGCTTCTTCACAGAAGTGGTTAGCAGCAGTTTTTTGTTTGTTTTTAAACTGGTCTTCCTGTTGTTCTTCCAACTTAAAGACACCTACACCTTGATTCCACACCTACACCTTGAAGAGAATCATTAATGACCCCTCTAGCTATGCCAGGTTTCCCTGAAGGTCTTTGCTTGTTTTCTGAGGCTAACTTAAGCTGTTTTGCAGCAATTATTTGCTGATTCTTGGCATTGCCTTTTGTTTCTGTTCACACTGAGACCACAGAATTAAAACACAGCAAAAAAAGCAATGAAACGTGTATAGTGTGGAAACCAGATAACTTTGTTTCAATTGCTTAAGGTCAGACCTTCTGAGTCAGCCTATTCTCAGTAGAAACACACAAATGATCACTGGTGTCACAAAATAAAACTAGGTCAAAATTATTGCTTATTCCTGTAATCCTAAGATTCTGTGAAAGTTTACATTTACTTCTAGAATTCACTAGCCCTATCCTCCCCACCCTGCTTCCTGCCTAAGTTACTTGAAGGTTTCTAGAACTGCTTTTATTTCTGCTGAATTGGATGTTGTATTGGGATAGCCATAGCTAAAATCAAAGCAGCAGGTTTAAAAATGCTGTTTTGCTTTTAAACAACTGGGCTTTAAGATTTAGCTTTTTCCAGCTTTCTCTTCTTGTGTTTTAAAAACTCTCAGCCTAGATGATAGAAATTGCTTCTGAATGTTTAAATCAAGGCAGAGAATGAAATTGTGTTTTTATGATCTTATAATAGAAAGATCTCTTGCTGATGAGGAATCATCTGACAGTCAATGGACTAAACCCTAGAACTTATTAGAAATCAAGAACATTCCAAAAAGGGTATTTTTTCTAGTATTTTTCTCATTCTCTTCTGAAAAGTGACTGAAGGTCTTTTAATGTGGTAGCTGCTATTAAAAACTTAAAATTCAACTTAGAAGTTGACCTTAGAAAATAAAGTGTTCTAAACCACCATGGATGACCAGAGTTAAAAGTGAGGCATTCATATTTTTAAAATGTGCATCTTTGTTATTTGCCTTAAATTTGCTGACCTTAACAGTCTTTATTTCAACCTTCAAATAAAATGGCAGAAAAAAAAACCCTATTAGAATCAGTTATGTATGTCAAGGAGAGACAAATGTGTTAAAAACATTTCCTAATGAAATAGACTATATATAGGATACTTTTTGAGAAAAATACATTATTCAGTAATAGTACAAAATGCCGAAGGGTGTATGTGTGTGTATGTGTATTTTCTGAGTAAATAAAAAAAGACATAAAGAGAATTATTGTACTGCATTGTAATATACCTCAGTTCAGCAGAATTTGTGGCAATTTAGAAACTTTTGGGCTACTTTGGGGGGGCTGTATGAACTCTGGGATGGAATATCAATTTATATAGAATACACAGTATAGCCCAATCTCCTGCCCATTGTGTGAATTTCCTATATCATGTCTCTAATAAGTAGTCTGTGGAGTCTCTGTTTGAACATTTTTGGTAACAGGGAATGTACTACATCGTGAGGTAGGCCATTATAATTTTGGATGGCCCTTGATTTTTAGATTTTCCTTATATTGAGCAAAAATTAATCATCCTATAGCTTCCTACAATTAGTACTAGTTCTGTGCTTTGGAATCACGTAGAATAAATCTATTATCTCTTGTTCATAAGTCAGCAAGTTATGTCAAGTTTGGTTGTTGTTGTTGTCTTTTTTTAAAATTAAGTACTTACTATGTGCCAGGCACTCTAAGAACTGGAAATATATATTAAAAACAAGCAAAAGACAGCCCTTCTTCTCAAGAATCTCATGTTCTGATGGGGGAAATCACATGCGAACAACTATGTACAGACAAGATATTTACAGGATAAATTCAAGATAATTTCAAGAGGAAGGCACTAAAATTAAGGAAGACCAGTTAAAGCTTTTTGCAGAAGGTAGGGCTTTAGTTTAAACTTAAGGGAAACCAGGGAAGTCAGACTTTACCTAACAACCTTACATATACTTGAAGATAGCTACCACGTCCCGCTTAAGTGTTAGCTTCCCCAGAATATACCTATTAAAAACAATCTATTCTTTAATATAATCTATTCTTTAACCATTTTTCATATGCTGTAATATTGACTCCTTTCACCATTCCAGTTATACTCTTTTGGATATGGTCCAACCTGTTAAAATATCCCTTTTAAGTGTGGTGTCCAGAAATGAACACAATATTATAGGAAACTGTTGACTGTCATGGAGTATAGTGGGACATTATGCATTCTCATTCTTCATGCTTTAAGTGTAAATCTGTTAATATGGCCTTATATTTCATTAGTTGTTTTGTTTATTTTGATCAACCATGTCAACTACCAACACCTTTTGAGTTTGTACTTAACTTAAAACCCCAAACCTTTGTCATAACTGCTTTTTTTTTTTTAGGCAGTTGGGGTTAAGTGACTTGCCCAGGGTCACACAGCTAGTTAGCGTCAAGTATTTGGGCTGAGGCCAGATTTGAACTCAGGTCCTCCTGACTTCAGGGCCGGTGTTCTATCCGCCATAACTACTTTTTCACATGAACTAACCACCTTTTCTTCATCCTGTTATTGTCCATTTTTTTCTTTTAAATTTATGTCTAGATATTTACACTTATCTCTATTAAATTTCAACATGCTAGATTTGGCCTCTTCAGTCTGCTGAGATGTTTTTTCAATCCAGATTCTGTTACTCAATTAAATGTAATATTATTCTTGGATTTTGTCATAGCAAATTTAAGTATGCTATTAATATATTCATCTAAATCACTAATAAAAATGAACAGAATCATAACCAGAAGCAGAGCTCTGAGGCATAACTTTAGCCTTTTACCTCCAAGTTGTTATCAGTCCGTTATTTGATATTCTCTAGGCGTAGTTCTTGGATCAGTTCTGAATTCAGATGAATTGGAATGTGATCCAGACCATGTTTCTCCATCTTGTGCACAAGAATATCATAAAAGACATGGTCAAATATCTTACCAAAATTCAGATATATTGTTTCTTACAACTATAATAATTCTGCACTTAGGAGATGAAGTTAGCCTGGCATGACTTATTTTTTGGCTACCCATGTTATTTCCTAGTTGTCTCTGTACTTCCCACTTAATCACTTTTGTTTGTTTGTTTGTTTTGTTTTTTGTTTTTGCTTTTTGGAAAGGCAGTTGGGGTTAAGTGACTTGCCCAGGGTCACATAGCTAGTAATTGTCAAGTGTCTGGCCTGAGGCTGGATTTGAACACAGGTCCTCCTGACTCCAAAGGCCAGAGCTCTATCCAATGGGCCACCTAGCTGTCCCAATCACTTCTTTCAGAATCTTGAATTGAATTGAGAGTTACTTGGTATTAAGAGCACCAGTTTGTAGTTTACAAAATCTTCTCATATTTGAAAATTGGAATATTTTTCTACTTCTAGTCCTTTACACCTTTTTCCATCTCTGTGATTTCTGAAAGATTATTGATAGTGGTGTAGTGATTTATATTTACGAATTCTTTCTGCAATCTGTCATGTAATTTGTGCAGATTTATATTGACTCTTCAGCCCTACTTTCTCTTACCCTTGTTTTATCATTTCTAGTGCTTTATATTTCTTACAGTCAAATGACGTTGCTTTCTTCTCAGTGTCTTCTCTCTAAGATTACTTTTCATCTTTTCTGCATGTATCTTCTGTGTGCATAGTTGTTTGTGTGTCACCTCCCACATTAGAACGCGAATTTTTTGAAGGCAGGGACTATGCATTTGCTTTGTTTTGTGCTTGGTACATAGCAAGCACATAACAAACACTTGACTGACTAACTGAATTCCGTTTTCTGTACATGTCCTCTTTGAATCTGAGCCCATCACAGAGCTTTATTTGAAACCATATACACTATTCTCTTTGAATACCCTTATTGTTTTCTTCTTTTATTGGAATAATTTGCCATAATTGCTTAGAATTTTGGGAGAGAGAGAGAGAGAGAGAGAGAACACGAGTGAGCAGTTTTCACAATTTTCTTCTATTCTAGCTGTAACTGTTTTTCCTCTGAACTTGTAGAAATTTCTCCTGCAGTCAAGGACACATTTATGACTATATCCAGTATCTTCCTTAAATGTCAGGAATTCTGGCAAGTTATGGTCATTTTTTCCCAGTGGTTCCTGTTACTTTTGCCTCCCCAAGTAATTCTTGTTTGTCATAGTAGCAATTATTCCCTCTTTCTTACCTCCTTGCTTTCTCTAACTGATGAGAAATGAAATTTCCAGCAAGTTAAGTTAATAATGTCCCTGCTTTTAGTGGAATGAAACTTTCAGTAAATGTATAGGGAATTTAAATATCCCATCTCTACCATATTTTTCCTTTGCAGTTTCATGATCTGTATGAAGAATTCACTGATTTTCTCTGTCTGGTCAGGTAATCTACTGTATGGTCTCACAGTGATATTACTGTTTTGTTCCAATCCTTTTCATCTCTTAAAAGCAAAATGTTTTTACTTATTTCTGCGTGTTATGTTGTTTATTGGAACACACATTCACTTTCCCCCCTTTTTTTTTAGCTTAAGCTTTAGGCCTTTTCTAATTGCATTTTAAACTGTCAAGATTTTTTAGCAAGGTCTAGGGTTAGTTATGAATCAGATGTTTGTGATTCTAACTGGTATTGTTTGAGAGAGTCAGACAAGTATAGGATGTTTACTGCAGTTCATTAAAGCACACTTATTACACTATTATGCCAGCAGTGATTAACAGGAAACTTAAGAATTTGATTGATTAGGGGTGGGGCTGTGGTGAAAGGTAAAAGTAAGGATGAGTCATTAATTTCAATTTAATACCTTTTATTTTTGCTAGCCAGAGGAATTCATTTTTCCTTGGTGCATATCAAATGGCTGTGAATCACAAATGTTTTGCCTAAGTCTCCTCACGAAAATTGTGTGGCATTCTTTTGGCAGGGAGTGAGTGGAGTAGAAAGCAGTATTTTAAGGGAGGCAGAAATGGCTGGTTGTTAATGCCATTATACTATATATCTAATAGAACATTAACAATGATATCATTTACAAAGTGTTAGTAGCTCTTGCTGCTACTTAGCATCAAGTTCTTGAGACTTGCTTATCTTGGAAATAGGCAATAGGCAATAGTTAACATTTTATTTTTGTTTTATTTGTTTTTTATATCATAGACATATCTCAATATACCCCTTGCCCTTGTGGAAAAGAATTAACCCCCACAAGTATGTCTCATGGTAAATATAATGTTCTTTGCCCATAGTTCCCCATCTCTCTGCTGAAAAAAGGAAGTTGTTTTATCATCTGAGAAGACATTCTAGGGTGGGAAAATTTGGAATTGATCACTTTTTCAATGTAGTTACAAAGATAGGTGTTATTTTCAAGACCAGGTATTGAGAAAGAGCTATGCATTTGATAGGCCTAAAATATCAAGTAGAAAGAAATGAGCAATAAGAAAAAAAAAGTAGAATTATAAAGATAAAGCAAAGAAGAAATTATAACAGGAGTCTATTTTTCCTTTTCCAAATTAAGTTATTTTAAAATTTAGACTTCAGTCTTCGTTTTGCATCTTAGTAAATAATTTCCAGAGGAGAAAGCAAGGCCTGGCTGAGCCAAGAGCAGATCGTTTATTATTAAGACTACAGAGAAGGCAAAGACATGAAGATTTGGTGAAGTGGCACTGTTGGGAAAACAGTATTGCCAGAGAAGATAATTGAGAGGTGCAGCTAGGAGGCAAGGCCACCTTTGGAGCTTCTGAGATACTGAGCAAGCTGTTTTAGAAAGCATGTCAATTTGATCAGTGTTGCTGTTTTCATCTTAGGGAGTGAATATATAATTCAAAAGAATTTTTAAAAAATTAACATGAAAAGAAAAAAAATTAGTTTTAAAAGCTAGTTTATTCCTTAATTTTGGTGCTCTTTTCCTTTAAATATCTGCGTGAATGTTATGTTCCTTCACAGAAGGTAAGCTACTTGAGGTTAGGGACCGTGTTACCTTTTTGTTTTTGTTTCCACCAGCGTCTAGCCATGTGCATAGAGTGTAGTGCTTTAAAAATCGCCAGTTTTTGTTGAGGATACCGCTATATTACTATACAGCTCTGTGAGTTATGTATGATTCCTCACTGTCTCTCACTTTCCTATAGAGGTACACCTCAGAGATATTGTGGGTTCTGTTCAGACCATTGTAATAAAGCAAGTCTTGTGAATTTTTTGGTGTCCCAGTGCATACAAATATTATGTTTATGTTATACAGTAGTCGATTAAGTGTGCAATAGTATATCTTAAAAATGTACATACCTTAGTTAAAAGATACTTTATTGCTAAAAATACTAGCCATCATCTGACCCTTCAGTGAGTCATAATCTTTTTGCTGGTGGAGGGTCTTGCCTTGACATTGATAGATGCCGACTGATCAGGGTGGTGTTTGCTGAAGGTTGCAGGGGTGGGGGTGGGGGGGTGGAGGAGGTGTGTGTGGCAATTGCTTAAAATAAGACAACAGTGAAGTTTGCCACATCGATTGACTTTTCCTTTCATGAAAGATTTATCTACAGCATGCTTGATAGTGTTTTATCCACACTACAATTTTCAAAATTAGAGTGAGTCCTCTCAAACCCTGCTGCTGTCTTACCAACCACGTTTATGTACTATTCTTCAATGTTGTGTCTTAGGAAGTAGGGAGGCGTAAGGAGAGGGAGAGAGACGGGAAGGATTGGTTGGTAGAGCAGTCAGTGCTACCTCCCTTTCTCCTTGATTTCTTTCCTTTCTACTCACGAGATTCCCACCCTAGTTCAAGTCTTCATCAGCTTTTTCTTAGAACTTCAAGAGCTTCCTCGTTGGTATCCTTGTTTCCTCTCCAAACTATCCTCTATACAGCTGCCAAAATCATCTTCTTAAAACAGAAGTCTGACCGCTGCTCCTTGCGTAACAGTTTTCAGTGGCTCCTTCCTTGCCTCTGGAATAAAATAAAAACTTCAGCTTGGGATTTCAGTCTGGCTCCAGTCTACACCTTCAAGCTTTATTTCACATTTCTTCCCTTTACACACTCTACAGCCAGATTGTCTTACCACTAGCTGGTCTCTAAATCTGCTATTTCATATCTTACCTTCATGACTTTCTGTGCGCTTTGCCCCATGCCTAGAATGCACTCTTTCATCTGCCTCTTCAAATCCCTAGATTTCACCAACACTCAACTCATACGCTTCCTATGAGAAGCCTTTCCTGATTTCCCTCCTCTTCCTCTTCAAGTTATCTTCTGTTTATATCTGTTTACATGTTGTATTCGCTAATAGACCATAACCTTGTTAGGGGCAGGGACTGTTTTTCATTTTTGTTTTTGTATTGTTAAGGCCTGGCATATTGCTTTGCACATAGTAGGCCTAAAGAAATCCTAGTTTGAGTTAAGCTTAATTAAATTATTGAATGAATAGGGGCAATTACGGTGTAGTATATTAAGGGTAAAAACTACAGAGATGAGAAATTATTGATTAGGACACCCTAAATTATTGATTAGAAGCCCTAAATTAAAAATTATTAGGAATGTTTGTCTTCTTTAATAGTTGTTTAAAAAAAATTAGCATGCTAATGAACTATATTAAAAGGAGCTTGACATACAAAGCCGGGAGGTAATGTTGCCACTGTACTCAACATTAGATAGGCTTTCAGATGGATAATATATACAGTTCAGTTTCTGCCTTTTAAAGAGACTGTGAAGAAACTGAAAAGGGATTAGGGAAGAAAAGCAAAAATGATGAAAGCACTGGTAAGTAAATTCTTTAAAGAGCTAAAGTAGTTATTTATTCCAAGAAAGTGATTGGCAGATGACTTGCCAACTATCTTCTGGTGTATAAAGTCAGTCATGCTAAGCACGAGGCAAAGAAATACAAAAGATCCTTGATCTCAAGGAGGTCACTGTCTAATGGGGGAGTCAGCATGCAGACAACTATGTATAAACAATCTGTATGCCAGATAACTTGGAAATAATCGACCCAGGGTAGGCAGGTACTTTTAAAAATTCTAGTGAAGGTAGAATATAAGAAGATAGGCGTAAAATGCAATAAGAAAAGTTCAAGTTGTACCTAAATACATTATTAACACTTGTGCCTTGGAACAGACTATTATAAAAGGTTATAGAAATAAAATTTCCTTCCCTAGATATCTTTAATAAGAGGGTGAGGGATTAAGTGGACACGTAATTGGGGGCCATCCTGTTCTGGTGCCTAGTTATAATATGGAAGAAACTATGTTACCAAGTTGGAAAGGTTCTAAGTATGGATGAGCCAGGCTGTTGTCACCCAAGGATCAAACTAGCTAAGTTTGCAAAGTCTCATCACTGGAAGAATTAATTTTTTCATGCTATAACAACTCAAGAGTCCGTCTAATAAGGCTAAGAGGCCAAGAAGACAGTATTTGTGCTAGTAGAAATCACAGATCTCTGAATGCAAGT
Organism: Phascolarctos cinereus; assembly: GCF_003287225.1. NCBI lineage: Eukaryota > Metazoa > Chordata > Mammalia > Diprotodontia > Phascolarctidae > Phascolarctos > Phascolarctos cinereus. The sequence continues at coordinate 247,423,011 of NW_027555847.1, read as the reverse complement.
TATTGGAGGTAGGAAATTAACTGAGTAGCACCTTAAAATCTTTTCCAAAATTCTGTATCTATAAGGAAAGTGTATGTATGTCTGTGCATCTATGTGTGTATATAGACACACACATAGACAGACACACCCATGTCAGGAAAGTGAGTAAAATGGATGGCTGAGAAATAACATCTCATGTATTTGCATTTTATCAGACGCTCAGAGCTGGAAATTAGCAGCAAGAAAGTCTTAGAACAGCAAGAGAAAAATTATAAAAACGCTATATATAGAAAAGGAATAATCTTGCCATTATATATTCTAGCTTAAGCTTTCATAAACTTATTGGTTTGGTATTGCATATAAAATTGCAGTTACTGCTTTATTTAGATTGATCAAATAGTTCCTTATGACTCTTAAATTACAGCCAAATAGAAATTTGGAAGTTTGCTGTTTCTTAGAGGCAGACCTTATAAGAAATGAGGGCAGCTGATAGTAAGGGAGGTGACAGAAGAATCATGGAAGAATGGCCTTTGTGCTGTTACAGCATTATGTGGTAATTAATGTTTGTATAATGACCTTGAATCATCAGTAAAAGGTGAAATTATCTTCACTGTATCCTATTCAGTAAGGGAAGTGTTCATATATTGTTGTTCTTTGTCCTTCCTTCTTGAAGAGGACCAGTGACATCAGGAGGGTGATGTCTTGACTTGCGAGTGAATTGTATTTAAGTGAGGCAGAGCTGTGTGTGTGTGTGTGTGTATATTATATATACACACACACACACACACATATATATATGTTCAATACTTAACATTTGTGTTTAGTTTTCATGACTTTAAGCATGTGTAATTTTATTAGTAACCTCATTTTCACTTTTGTGTTGGCAGTCATGTACATTTACGGCTATGTGCAATACAGAAAAAAAAATGAGAGGCATGATGCACACAAGTTTGTGGAGCTGCTGGTATGCTAATTGTTCTGTTCAGTTGTGTCTGACTGTTTGTGACCCCATTTGGGGTTTTCTTGTTAAAGATACTGAAGTGGTTTGCCATTACTTTCTCTAGCTCATTATACAAATAAGGAAACTGAGGCAAATAGGGTAAAGTGAGTTGCCTAAGGTCACACAGTTAGTAAGTGTCTGAAGCCAGGTCTTCCTGATTCTGGGGCTGGCACTCTATCAACTGCACCACCTAGCTGCCTCTAGGTATGCTTATAGGATATATATTTCAAGCTGGTGCATCCTTCATAATATCCAATGCCATCCATGCTATGAAGTTCAGAGTGTCAGAGGTGATGTCAAGACCTTGCCAGTCTTGGTGTCTTCCTACAGCAGCAACTAAATTCTCAGCAAGTTCTCCCTTGGTTTTGGTCAGCTAAGGTAGAAAGATTTATAGCAGTATAGTATATAGTCCAATGTTCTAAAATCACCATCTGACACAAAGGCAAGATTCAGGTTTAAAAATATTTTTGTTTTGAGAATTTTATTTACTGTACAGTTTTTTTTTTGGTACTGTAGATTTCATGTGTTACGAAAGGTGAATATTGTCTGAATCAATGTATTTTTGTTTTTTTAGATGTCAGCATTTTTTTTAGATGTTAGCACAAATGGTCACAATCCTAGGGAATTATGAGTAAGAAAAAATGTTTTGCATGTTACCAGTTTTATTTTGTGTACTTCATTTTATAAATTATTTATTCATGGTTACTATGTTAGGAAGAGTGCATATTATCAGAATTAATGTTTTGTTATAAAGAATTATATGCAGAAAAGTGTATTTTCAGCAATCTCTAGCAAAAGATTAACAGTTTTCGGTGGTTGGAGGAATCTAATCCCCTATTTCCCATAAGTTCAGCGTATCAGCATTTGCATTTGTAATGTTCATATCATTTTCTAGGAATGTTACCCCTGCAAAAGTTGAAGATTGATTCTACATGTACATATACATGTTTATGGAACACACATACCGTACATATGGTATGCCCACGTATGTGGAAATTTATTCATCTACATAATGTGGTCTTTACCAAAAGTGATTAGAGTCTCCTCTCCCCTACTTCGCCATATCTTATTGGATGGTCTTGGTTCGCCTACCTGCTGGTTGTGAACCTCTCCAGGCTTAGTCCTTAGATTAGGAAAGAATTTTATTTTAAAAAACATATTAAAATTTATTTCATTAAATATTTCACAATTACATGTAAAAAATGTTTAGTGTTCATTTTAAGAAATTTTGAGTTCCAAATTCACTCCCTCCCGTTCCTTCCCTATCCCTTGGGAAAGCAAACAAAATTACATCAATTATACACATAACTCATACAAAACAGATTTCCATATTAGCCCTGTTGCAAAATAAAACGCACATGCAACAAAAAAACCTAAAGAAACTAAAAAAGAATGCTCCTATCTGTACTCAGAGTTCATCAGTTCTCTCTCTGGATGTGGAGAGAATTTTTCATAATGGGTCCTTTGGAATTGTCTTGGATCATTGTCTTGATAAAAATAACTGTCTTTCATACTTGATACAATGTTCTGTGTACAATGTTCTTCCTGTTTCTTTCTTCCTGTATCAGTTTATATGTCTTAACTAGGTTTTTGTGAAACTATTCTGCTTGTCATTTCTTATAGCACAGTAGTATTCCACCGCATTCATATCCCATGACTTGTTCAGCCATTCTCTATTGATGAGTGTCTCCCCATTTTTCCAGTTCTTTGCAACCACAAAAATAACTGCTATAAATATTCTTGTACAAATAAGTTCCCCCCTTCCCCCTTTTATCTCCCTGGGATACAGACCTAGTAATGGTATTGTTGGGTCAAAAGGTATGTAGTTTTATAGCCCTTTGGGTGTAGTTCCAATTGTTTTCCAGAATGGTTGGACTAGTTCATAACTCCACCAACACTACATTGATGTCCCAATTTTTCCACATCCCCTCCAGCATTTGTCATTTTCCTTTTCTGTCATTTTAATCAATCTGATGGGTGTGAGGTTGTACTTAGAAGTGTTTTAATTTGCATTTCTCTAATCAGTGTGGCTTAGAGAATTTTTATGTGACTATTGATAATTTTGATTTCTTCTGGAAACTGCCTATTTATATCTTTTGATCGTTTGTAAATTGGGGAATAGTTGGTATTGTTACAAATTTGGCTCAGTTCCCTACATATTTGCAAAATGAGGCCTTTATCAGAGAAACTTGCTATAAAATTTTATTCTCAATTTCCTATTTTCCTTCTAATTTTGACTATTATTTGTGTAAAAACTTAATCTCATGTAATAAAAATTATCCATTATGCTTCCTGTTATTCTCTCTATCTCTTGTTTGAGAATAAACTGTTCCTTTAGCCATACATCTGACAGGTACGTTTCTCAAGAAAGAATTTTCCAAGAGATTAAATGAAAGTACTCCATTATTTGAAAAAAAAATTCTTTTAGTATTTTAAATAATTAGTTCTATTTGGCTGTCTCATGCTTTCCCTGTCAATCAGTGTGTATTCAACTGCTTATTTGTAAATCCCCTAATTAAACTGAAGAGGTCTACAGAAGAGATTTTTATATTACTAATGTCGGCCATCTCCCACCTGCTTTTTAGTTTTAGCAGAGGGATTATATTTTTTACTTCTATGTACAAGTAATACAAATAAAAATATAAAAGGTATTATTTGGAATTAACATATAGGTTGTTCATTGTTTAATATATTAGTATAAACTAATAAGCATTTCATTACTACAGAAAAATTAAACTCTATTCACTTGTATGACTAAGCTTTAGAGTTTAATGAAATTTAATTTCATTTGTTCCTCATAATTTGAGATAGTTATTGTTTGCGTAATTATTTGCACACACACACACATTCATATACTCACACGCTCACACTCACACAGAGTCATCATCTAAATGTGTATATGTGTGTATGTTGTTGTTTAGTAGTTTTCAGTTGTGTCTGACACTTCATGGCACCATTTGGGGTTTTCTTGGCCAAGACCCTGGAGTAATTTGCCATTTCCTTCTCCAGCTCATTTTATAGATGAAGAAACTGAGGCAAACAGGGCTCTCATTATGAATATATCCTTTTAAACAAACAAAAGAGAGCCTCTAGTAGAAGAGCCTGTCACACTGAATAAATCTCAATTGTTTTCCAGGAGGGTAACTTGATGCCTCCAGAATGCTTATTTTTCTTAATAAATTATTAGATGACAACAGTGACATCATTAGAACTTCTAAATTGTATGACATGTTTTGATGCATAAGCTACTTTTGCGGAAAATACCGTAGAAGTTTAATTTGTTATTGTAAAGTCATCTTGTGTTCTTGTTTTCAGCAGATCTTGTCCATTTGGTCCAAGTGATAGTATAGCTATCTCTGTGTTCTTGGCTATGATTAAATCACTCACATTCCTAGATTACGCTCAGGTTTTAGAATATGCTTTCCTTGCAACAATTATGTGATATAAATGGTGCAGATATAATACCCATCTTAGAGATAAGGAAACCGAATCTTGGAGAGATGGGCGTGAGCTCAACTGAGGAATGCAGAAACTCTTTGTTGGGGACAAGGGACTAACGTCTTAGTTACTCCCTTTTAAGGGCCTCTTTGTAGAAGGACATCCATTCATTCCTCATTTTCATAGGCTTTCTTTTTTATTTTCATGCTTTAGTTTTTCTATGTTCGTTCTCATGTATCAATAACATATTGGTTAGCGAAATGGAAGTCTTCCTTACGCATACTCAGAAGGGCATTAAGCTCTTTCCATATGAAGCCATAACCCAGCAATGATAAACAATCACTGTTTCAAATATTAACTTTAACAGTACCTCTGAAAACAGACCACCAGGTATGACGAAATTGCATTTTTTAAATTAGCCTGCATTTTCTCTCTTTAGGTCCACAATATTCTGGCAGAAATGGTGATGGGGGGAATGGTTTTGGAGACCAATATGAATGAAATTGTTACTCAAATTGATGCTCAAAATAAACTGGAGAAATCTGAGGTAAGTTTTAGAAGTACCCTCATGAAATAAGGTTTCCAAAGCATGATCATAAATAATGCATGATCTGCAGCTTTTACTGTCTGTCCTCCAGCCTCATCTTTAAGTACAACTGGCTTGCTTGCTCTGCTAGAAAATGGACCATGTACATTTATAGTATAGTTAGTGTTGTGGGTCTACTGCATAGAGTAATAGCCAGATGTAGGCTTCCTTTAACCAAGCAACATCTGTTTTTAAGCATTCTAGCCACGCTGCCCAAGTCTTTGGAGTGCCTCTTGCCATGATGGAATCCATTATCTTTTCTGAAACATTTTGAACAGTAATTGCAGTTTCCTTATAAAGGAAATCCTAGAACTAAGCCTTTTTTAAATAATTAAATTCTGCATAATAAAGACTGTTTTTGGAAGAAAAGAGTAGGTATAGGGTTTGTGTGAAGAGAAATGTTTCAAGCCAAAACAAATGCTTAACAAACCTGACGGAATATTGAAAGATTGAAAGATGTTCTTTCTAACGCAGAGTATTTGTATCACTTCATGTCTTATACTGGATTCTTTGGAAAGATTTAATTTAATGTTGATGTCCTATCTAGTGGTGTTTGGGTTCACTTATAAATGTTAGCTCAATTGAAGCCAACCTGGCCTTTAACAATAAAACCTTTGTGGTTTTTTTTGGCCCTACCGCCTCACAGACATTGGCCAGCACACCTGCAGCATGTGCTCTGTGGGGCCAAGTGAATCCTCACTCTCTGAGCATTCGTCCTTGATTACCATGAAGAAGACAGCTATGAACATTGTCACTATTTGAGGATGTTCATTGCTGTCAGTCTTTAAAACTATATCCATATTGGCAAAATGATTTGAAAAATATTGTCTTGCAGTTCTTAATGAAATCTCAAATGTTTATATCTTTTAAAATTTACACTTGCTACTAAACTGCTAATTTCTAAAGAAAACCAACTTGTCGCTTAGTAGAACATTATGAAGCTAATGTAAATCTTTTTCAGCATTCCAAAAGTCGGTTTAATACTCTTTCACTTTGAATGAATAAAGCCATTGACAGATAAGTGTGGAGTTCAGAGACACTCTAAATTGTGTTTTTAAAAAAATGCTCCCCTTAAATCCCCTGGGATTTAATTTAAAATAGAATTATAATCCTTACATTCTTTTTCCCTTCTGTAACACATGCTTCCTTTATCTTCCAAAGCTCAGCCGTTCTTATTAGCAACCATGTTTATGACATATAGAGAAGCTGTATTTGTTATTAACTAATTTAAGGAACAGTTAGAAAAGAGTTGAAGATATGCATTTTTAAAGTGAAAAAACTCCATAAACAGGAATAGTGTAGACAAAGTAGTCAGAAAGGGTATTGTAAATGATGTAATACTGATGGCTGGCATATTTATATTTAACAAGGTTAAAGTATGGAATTTAGAAAGCCTGCTTATAGAAATATGTGAAATGTGTATTATCCATTAACATTGTTTTTGAATCTACAAGCTAAGGATCTGAAGAAGCAAGAAATAAAACATTATACAAATATGTAATTTCCTTAAAATGAATTTATGGTTAACTTTTGAATCTTATGCCATCAATTGTAAAAAAAGTACTTTGCATGTATGGAATTTTCTTTCTTTTTTGGGGGGGGGCTAGGTAGGCAATGGGGTTAAGTGACTTGCCCATGTCTTTCTTACTTACTTATGTACTGCAAGTAAGTGTTATGTGTCTGAGGCTGGACTTGAACTCAGGTCGTCCTGAATCCAGGACAAGTGCTCTATCCACTGCACCACCTAGCTGCCCCTGGAATTTTTGAATCACAGAAACAATGCCTTTACTTTTAAGGTACTCAGTCCCCTTCATTGGCATTGACCTGATTTTCTTTTCTTCCTGATGTGATATTTTATTACCTTGTTTGGGATTTATACCCTACTTACTTTCAAAAATACTTGAGGTAGAATCTAGTATATTTCTCTACATCTGTATACATATATAATGTTAAATTTAAGTAGCAGAGGGGGCACTTCGGTGGCACAGTGGATAGAGCACCAGCCCTGGAGTCAAGAAGACCTGAGTTCAAATCTACCCTCAGATACTTACCAGATGTGTGACCCTGGGCAAGTCACTTAACCCCAATTGCCTCAAAAAAATTAAGTAGCAAAGTACCAACAATAATTATGTAATGAAGACTTTTTTATGGTTACATGACTTTTTTGGAGGGGCTACTCATAGGGTAATTTTTCTTACCATAGAAAGCGATAAATACAAGAGAAAAGTCAATTGAGTATATGTAATGATGGGTGAAAGTTACTTTGTAAGAACATAACTAAATTTCTGGGTTTTCTTTTTAAGGCATTCACAGATATTGTACTATTTAAGCTAGCCTGTGATTCTGCTTAAGACTTATAGAATTGATTCATCAATCATCAGTTATGTGTTTATCAATTATTAACTGCTACCAAATCAATTTTCCTCTTTCTCTCTTATGGCTAGGTGTATATTAACATTCTTTTTATTAATAGGCAAACCACAGTGTACAAAACTTTAAATGGCTTTTCTAATTGTAATGGTTCTTAAACTTCTGTTGTAGTATAGCATTTTGAGTTACAGAAGTATAGCTGTGTATTTCAGATGTTATGCTTTTAGCCATTAATGTTAAAAGTTATATTGGCCTTGCACATACTAGTTTTCAGTAATCTTTTCCCTTTATGTTTCATAAGAGTACTCAAACTAGGCTTCAGAAAAATGAAAACTAACAAACGCTTTCAAAGCATTTCTCATTTCCATATATGACTAAAGCATTTTAGATTCAGAAAGTATCTTTAGAAAGTGATCTGCATTTATTTTTAATGAGAATATAAGCCTTAGTCATCTGAATTAAAGTGGAATTTGCTTTGTGAGTGAAAATATATTCAGAGATTAAATCAAAATGAAATAAGAGGCTTAAATTTCATGATTAATACTGGTTACCATGATTCTTAAAGTATTTGTATAGGTAACATTTTTAGAGACTAATTTACCTTTTAAAAATTACTTAATGTATAATTGAAATGTACCTTGAAAATTATGCAAAATCTACTTAGGCTATTTTACAGTTTCTGAAATTAAAGGTTTTGTTACCCATCCTAACCAATGCAACAACAGCTCTTGTAGTTCTGGGCCAAAAGGAGCCTGTTTTCTACTATTTAGGTCAGTGGTATAGAAAGTACTGTTGAGACTTAGGCACTTAAAAGAAGGAGATCCCTCTTTGTTCAACATTGTCCCCATTTGAGGAGGAGCAAAAATAGTCCCTGAATGAGTTTCCTTCCAGCCATTTTGCTTTAAGTTACATTTGGAACTGGAGAGAGAAGGGTTTAAGCTGGGGAGGATGGGGACTTGGGAATTGAAAGGACTCCTCTAAGGGGGAGGGAGAGGGCGGAGGTAGGCGGGTGGGGAAGGGGAGATTTGGTTAGTCATTGTGTATGTATATGGAGTGTTATTGTTAAGAGGGCGAGTTGGGTATGGATTTAGTCTCTACTTTTTGAAGTCAGTCCTCATTTTTCCGAACCTCCTGATCTTTCTAGCTCTTTCCATTCTTCTCTCTTGCAGACTTTTATCTTTCAGTCTCCCAGACAGGACAGGTAGACAAGGTATTGCTGACTTTGAGAAAAAAAAATGTGCTTTTAACAAAGGGAAAGCAAAATGATGTCAAAAGGCAATAAATTATTTAGGCCAGACTCAAAAATTCTTTATGTTAATGAACCCATACCAGTCCCTTGTAGCCTATTTTTCATGCTAGTTCCTTGTAGTTCCCTCATCTTTTATTGGACTTAGTATATTTTACTAGCACATCGTTGTTGTCATGTTCTGTTTTGTCTGCCTGTGTTGTAGAATGAAACAGTTTGATTTTTTTTAACATTGTCATTTAACTGGCACATCTGTAGAATGACAATCTAATTTGTGTGTAAATGTTTGGGGACTTGGGGGAGAGATATCATATGGCAGAACCAGTCTAATAATTTTCCTGTCACAGATATTTTCATTTCTCAGTCTCCAAATCAGGCATTTCATTGTTTATAAAAATATCTTGCTGAATTTGGAAGTTAATAAATCATAAAATAAAAATTTAAAAAAAAACCAATCCTTTGGGTCCTTGTGTATGAAACAAGACACAGAAGTTTTAGGGTAGTTTGCAGGTGAACAGTACAGCATTTTTTTCAAATAGTTTTCAAACCCGAAAGTCTGAACAGTCACAAATAAGTGCATACTAAAGATGGCTTACTTGCAAATATCAGGATTAGAAACTCTCCAAAATTTTAGTTATTTGGTGGTGGTGCTAGTTCACATTTCTAAAGCACTTTGTAGCTTACAGAGCACTCTTGTCACAACTGTGAGATAAGGTAGTGCAAATATACTTGTCCTATCCTTGTTTTACTGATTAGCAAATTGAAGTTCAGAGAGATTCTGCCTTGCCTAAATTCATACAGTAAGTGACAGAGTAATCACTCAGAACCAAGTCTTCTGTATTCTGAGTATAGTGTTCTTTTCACCATACCACATTGCCTGGATGAAAGAGATTTCCACCATTTTATGGGTCTTAAAATCCAAACAGTATAAATGATAGAGGGTGAACCTAAGAGATGCCCTATTTTGTATTGGCCAGTCTTTTGTAGGTATCGACAAAGAAGGATAGAACAATCTGTGCAAAATTACTGCTTGTTTGGAAGATTCTCTCATTTTAAAAAATTTTGATTTTATACAGGATATCCCAAAACTCTTAGTGCAGTTTTAAGCAGCTAAATCTTAAAATTATTTTAAGACTTTTGGGACACCCTGAATATAAATTATATTTAGCATTTATATTATGCTGTATATTTACAGAGATCTTTAAGCTAGTTGTTCACTAAGAGTTTAAGAAAAGTTATTAATTCTGATGTGAGTGTTTATAGGTGGAGTATTGAACACTGGCCCCAAAGAAAAGAGCACTCCACTGACCTAGGGTTAGAGCTTCTGGGTTTCTAGGCTGCGTCCTATTCCTTTTAACTGAGTACCTTAATGGGTAATTCATATTCAAAAGTAAAGATGTTGAAAATGTTCACCTTACTTGAAAACATATTTTCAAAATCTGCAGATATTTTGTTAATGATTTGGGGTCTGAAACCATTTAATAGTATGTTTGATAAGGCTGGTATTTCCCATACCAGTCTTTTAGATCAAAATTATGGTATTATGATATTATATTACCAGCATTTATTTAGAAAGGTAGAGAAAAGTTTTAAGATATATGAACTATTTGCAACTACCATCTTTATTGTACAATATTTTCAAGTTAGAAGAAATCTTTTAAGATGGTAGAAAAATATTTTACTGCTTAAAGAAAATATCTAATGTACCACTCTTCCTTTCCTTTCCAGTAAATACTTAACTATTTATTGCATAAGGAAAGGGGACTTGCAGGATCTTTGAAATCTTAGTAATGCTGCTTTTTGAGTTCTGCTTGCACATATTCTGTTTATTTTTGGGTCTGGCACTTTAAAAACAAAACCAAAAACAAATCATACCCATCCATTACTATCTTTGTGATTCAGGTGCTTGAAATTTCCAAGAGTATGTCTGTATAAGTCTTCTATCTGTTTGGCCTCATTTTGATATACTTGCAGACTTCATTTTGTTTTCTTTCTCTTAATTCTGTTCCTTTAATCTCATGGGAGAGAAAACGTGGTCATTTTTTTATATCCTGTACATCATTCTTTCATCCAGTTCATAATTTTACTGCTTCAAACTCATATATTTATTTTGGGAAGTGGAAATGGTAAAGTATGCCAGCCTTAGCGGTCCTCAAGTACAGTATGGATAGAAACAAGTTATTTCTCCAGTAGTTTTTCATTCTCCATTATTATAGCTTCATATAAATTATATTTTCTTGGATCTTTGAGTGCTAATTATTATGGTTAGAGGCACAACTAATTTCCATCAGCTATTTTAAAATAGTCACGTCACATTTGTTTGATTCTCGTAAATTTTTAATGTTCTTTAAAAAAAAGAATTAGGCATGTTTTGTTTTTTTGGTTTTACATGTTAATTGCCTTTGTGCATCGAATAGGATATTCTTTTTCTGAAAGAAAATTATCCTGACAGTAATGAAAATTACTTTAAATTTCTATTTTACTAAATTATATAATTTCCTATTTGGCATATTTCTTTTCCTTGGCTTCAACTAAGTGTTAATGAGTTCCTGAAGTCCCTTCCATCTCTAGAGCAATGATCCCGTGAACCAAATTTTTCACTTTTAATAGGAAGCTAAGAAGAAATTTTATTTCATCATTTCTTGTGTTATGTAAATAATATTCTTTTATAAAGCAAGAGTTTTTGGATCTATATTTATATTTACATATGTGTGACTACTGATAGTTTATTTAAGAACCTGGCTTAAGAATATCATTTGCCATAGTATAATTTTTGTCCACATAGAGTTTTTTCCCACATTTGTATTCTCCCACTTTCCAACTCTCCCAAATAGTATTCTAGTTCAATTAAAAATAAGTGAGGTTTGCAATTTTAATTTGATTTCTTTTATCCTTTATATCATTTGATTTTATATTGTACATTACAAAAATATTGAACATACTTGAGAAATAATTTGTATTCTGTTAATTCATTTGTGTGTTTTAAGTAATTGTCATCCTCTGCATGTTTATGGGCTTGTTGCTTATGTTTAGAAGGATTATAGTTTCTTGGGCTTTATAACTTTTTTAGCAGTTTTGCATATTGAGGGCTATGTATGACACAGCTGTGTTATTTGAAATTAATTATACCTAATTGATAATATATATATTCTCATTAGCAGCCAGCAGCAGTCATTAGCAAGATACCATCTTTGAGACCGTGTTTGCAAAGAAACAATTTAATTTAATGCAAATTACAAGGATATATTTATTACTTACCTATTCTTTGCCAAAGCTCAGATTTAACTGCTTCTTACTACAGAGTATTATGAAGGCTTGATATCCATTTATTTTAATGTTGAAGGAATTACTTTACAGTTTGCAAAAATTGAAGCACACCATCCAATAAAAATATTCTATGGATTACATTCTTTTAGAGGTTCTCTGTTACTTTAGTGTCTAAACTTAAAAGGTTTTATTAGGTTTTTTCTTTTTAAATAAAGTCTGTTCATCTTTTATTGGAACATTATACAACTCAGTCTTGAGAACTTGAAAACATGGAGAACTGCTAGTACAGAAGGCTATGGGAAATCAGCATGGCAATTTGAAAAGTTACACATTTTTTCAGCTTGGAAAAAGGATCATAGTTCCAGGAAGTCTGTACAATTTTGTAGAATAACTTCACCTCCCTTTGCAATCAACATACTTCCCGGCACAAAAAAGGAAGTCTGAAAGAAGTTATATCTACTCTTATTCTGGGATCTCTTTTAACTGAAACCATCTAAATTGTGATAGATGGAAGATGAACTAAAAAGAGTCTCTCCTCGGTGTAAAATGTAATATGCTAAACAATGTTCAATTGTGTTTCCACGGTCTTGGGGGCGGGAGACAGAGTACAGTAATCAGTATAAAAAGGATAGCTTCAGGTAGGTAAAATGCATAGTTTTCTTTCAGTTTTCAGTTGTCCATTAACAAAAACAATTAACCTACATTAAATTAAGATAAATGAATGCCTCAACCCAAATCTTCACTTAATTTGGGGTTAGAGGGCCTTCATCCATGTCATCAAGATGACCTTTCTACTTAAAATCTCACCCATAATTATCTATGTGGGCCATCTGTCATTGATGATATTTTTGTGATCCTCCCTTTATTTTTATTTTAAAATTGATAATCCATTACTTTTTTCATTTCTTAACAGTAATTTCATCCATTATTTAGAAAATACTTTACACCTTCCTATTATGTTGGTCAAGATTTTTTCAGATGAAACGTCTTTAAGAGAGGGATAGATTCATATAAGATAATTTCTCTGTTAACTTTTCACGCTCTTAGCAGATTATTAAAAGGGACTTTAAACTCTGTATTTCTATTAAATTGACATTGTAGTTGGCATATTTTTCATTGCACTACTGGAAAATTTTTTAATTGTTGCTTTCATCAGCATTCATGCAAATTAATGCCAAAGTCAGATGTGTTAAGCCTGATTATAAAACACCTTTGAATAAATATTATTGAGACCTATTTGGTCAACAAATTAAGCTTCCAAACTTAAGGGTAGATAATTTTTTTTTTTGTTAGAGAAAATACCTATGCTTTTCATGTTTCTTGTACCCTAATAACTTATTTTTAAAACTCTTTTAAAATATACAACTCATATAATGAGAGCAAAGAGTTTTGCACATGGTTTAATTCATCTACCTATCCCTCTATTTACCAGTAGTGCTGTGTACTGAAAATAATTAAACTGAAATTATCATGAGCACGTTTATGAAGAGATACTAATGAAGTCTTCCATTTAGGCGACTCTACCTCTGGACTTATGCTTATTGAAATGAACTTACATGTTAAATCTTTGCATCCTATAATACCTAAATTTTTTTTTTTTTGGTTTTTATAGTCTCAAGGATTACAGGTTATCCTCTTGCCTGCTAACTAAGAAAATATTTTCAGGCACACTCCTTTCAGATTAAAATAATTTGTGTAAAAGATTAATTGAAAAGCACTAGAATTTCTCTGTACAAGCTTGGACAGATCCTTCAAATTTTAGAAAATAGATTTCAAAATTTCATTATTTTGAAATGTTTAGACATTTAACCTTACTAACCAATGTAATACACAAACATGATCAATAGGTTTCAGTTTTGACACTTATATAAAACACATTCATTGATCATGCTTTTGCAGTGAATGCTTAGAAAAACAGTATCTGAACACAACCTTTCTATGAGACCTTACTGTGTTTCATGTTTTAAAGGATTAGGGATTGGACTAGTGATTTTCCTGGCATAGGGGACTCCATGGTGAGAAAATTCCCTCTACCAGTGCAGGTCAACATTTTCTCTCTCCAACTTGTCATTTTAGAGAGGTTACATGTCTCGTCCAGGGTCACACTGCCAGTATATCAATCTCTCTACCTATATATCTAGATATATAAATATAGATAGATACATAGAGATAGATAATCACACACATATCAGAGATGGGATGCCTCTATGTCCTGCCTCATGATTCTAAAGATTTCAGTATAGAAGTTGGTAGTTAATAGTGATTAAATTATAATACACCCATAAAATCAAGATAATTGTACATATAGAATTCTTGGCTCACTTAAGATACCCGGGTGACTAAAATGAATGGCATTTTCAATGATGACGAGAAGTAGTGTTTTTTTAGGCTATGTTTAATTCTGCTTTAAAATTTTTCACTAGTTATTGATCAGTTAACATACCCTTTAGATTGTCCCCTTTCCCCTCCCATTTATATTCAGTTACCATTGCATGTAATTCACTATATTTTAAAATGTGTGAACTGTTTTCTCTTTATAGTTTAGTACTTCAAAGTAACTCATCCCATACAAACCAAAACTATCATCTGGTCCTTTTAATCTTGTTATCTGAAATGCTTTGTCACTGTCTTCCATTGTGTACACCAGTTTTGTGATGAATTACATCTGAGTTGGACATTTTCTTTTTTTTTTTTTCCTTTTATTTACCTCTATATACAGGCTGGCTTAGCAGGAGCTCCAGCCCGTGCAGTATCCGCTGTAAAGAATATGAATCTTCCTGAGATCCCAAGAAATATTAACATTGGTGACATCAGTATAAAAGTGCCAAACCTGCCCTCTTTTAAATAAAAAGGCTACTCCCAGGTAAAATCCAGGAGGAAAAAAGTCATCTAGGTTTACCACACAATTGTTTACCAAAAAAGAGGAAGAGAGTCTTAATTTTTTGCTGTTGGATTGATTTAAGAAAAGGTATTGTATAGAATCATGTATACAATCAGTATATTAAGATGAATATTGCTTTTGTCTTGGCTCAGTGATTTTTAAGAAAATGAGTAGTCCCTGTGTGATTTTTTTTTCTAAATTACATTCCTATGCCCTCATAAGGCATGTCATGTTGGTTGCTACAGTATTTTGAAAATGTATTTAAGGTATTCCTTTATTATGTACAACCCAAAATATTGGGGCGTTTTGTATATTTCATGGAATTCTATGAGTACAGCATTCCTTAACTCTTCCTGCCATTTGTCATGATTATTTAAAAACCACGTCTGTGTTGCATGAAAATATTCTGTTCTTTTTTAGAAAAAATAAACTCCAAATTAACTGGACTTCTAAACCACCTATTTGTTTGAAATCTTATTTGGCAATAAATCATGTTTTCCTGTTGCTCAGCAAAATTATTTAAAAAAATTATATTTTATCATTGTTTTAAAATAAGTTGATATGGTATGATTGATTGCTACCAAAGTTGTAAATGTTTGAAAACTCACTAAGTTAATAAGGAATCCTCTGAGCTATTTTACACTATTCAAGAATTGAATATACTCTTTATTTAATGTAGGGTTTATACTATACTATGGTAACCAAAATCTTAATCTTTATACATTCCAGAGAGAAAATTGTAAGAGTTAGGTTAATTTTGCATGTTATATTAGAAGCCATCTCACTTTTGGCTTACTTCCGGTTCAGATGAGGGAAAGTAATTTCAATGAATGCTTAACTTGGTTGGTGTCCACACCCATCTGTCCCCCCAGACGCAGCTGTTACCTCACTTCTTTCACAAAGTGAAGGGTGGGTCAGTGTGGCCCTCTCAAACCCCCAAAAGCCTTAGGCTGTAGTTTTACTTTTTGGGCCATAAGGCCATATTTTCTCTTCAGTGTGTGACAAGGTGTGTGTATATCCCTCCTTGGACCAGTGCTTACTCACTGGTCTCCATAATTTTTCAAGTTCCTTTTCCTAAAATTTTGTTCTTTTTCTTGTTTCTTCAATTGCTTCAGTCATGTCTGACTCTTTGTGACCCCATTTGGGGTTTTCTTAGCAAAGATACTGGAGTGGTTTGCCATTTCCTTCTGCAGCTCGTTTTACAGATGAGGAAACTGAGGCAAACAAGGTTAAGTAACTTGACTAGGGTCACACACAGCTAGTAAGTGTCTGAGACTAGATTTGAACTCAGGTCTTCCTGACTTCAGGCCTAGCACTCTGTCCACTGAGCCATCTAGCTGCCCTTCTCAGTTCTTACTGTACCCCATCCTACCTGTCCCCCCCCCCCCCATCATTCATTCACTCATACAACAAATGTTTATCAGATGTTACTTATGTCTAAGACATTGTTCTAGACTTCATTCCCCTTTCTTCCTTGGATAGCTGGGTCATCCAGGTTCTTGCTCTAATGCTCACTGCTTTGACCTCTCCCAGATCCTCCCATAATGTACCTTGGTATTGGTCTATATCCTTCAGTAATGTCGAGGTAAACAGCAAGCCAGGAAACAATGGAGGAACAAAAAACCCGGGTAAGTGCGGAATAAATTAGTATGCAAGGGGAGTGAAATCATGTGGAGGCCTAATATGTTGGATTATATAGGGGTATGAGTTTTTACATTGAGAAATCTCAGTATTCTTCAAGATTGAATCTGCCTAGTACTCACGTCTCATCAGTACCCTTTGACAGGAGGGCAGGGTCATGGACTCCTCCATAAACCTCTCCCATCCCCAGCTTTTTAGCTTCTTTTGGGGTGTTATCTACCCCTATTACATTGTAAACTCCTTGAGGGCAAGGACTATGTTTTTTTTTTTAAATTTGTATCCCTAGGGCTTAGCACAGTGCCTGGCACATAGTAGGCGCTTAATAAATGTCTGTTAACTGACAACTTACTGGAATTGCTTGCAAGGTTTGGATGTCATTTACAGTAAGTTACATTCAAAGAATTTGCCTCAAGAAACGATGAAATTATTTTAGTTCTGAGGGCATTCAGAACTTGTCCTTGACATTTCATATAAGTGTTGGTAAATATTTTCTAAGTTAAATTAATATCATGAATGTTTAGGAACTGGAAAACAGGTATCTAGATTGTATTTTAGAGAAGAAGGATATTAGGTAAGGTGGTTATAAATATAGATTTGGAAGGAATTTTTTTTTCCTTTGGTGAGGTTTCTAAATAAAGCATAGGCTTTTCTTTTATATGTATGTAAACAGGATCAGAAGAAGTAGTTTTTTTTGTTGTGGTTTTGGCTACTGAGTGGGGAAATCCTAGTCAGAAGAACCATATTGTTCATCTGCATAGTGCTTTACAGTTTTTAAAGCACTTTCACATGTGTTACTTCACGTGATCTTTACGAGCTCCAGGAGATGGACAGGGCAGGTGTTATAAAGCAGTATGAGATGGTACAGTGGAGAGTGTGCTAGACCTGGAGTCAGGAAGACTTCTCTTCCTGAGTTCAAATGTGACCTCAGATACTTACTAGCTCAGTGACCCTGAGCAAGTCACTTAACCCTGTTTGCCTTAGTTCCTCATTTGTAAAATGAGCCAGAGAAGGAAAAGGCAAACTACTCCAGTGGCTTTGCCAAGAAAATCCAAATGGGGTCATGAAGAGTCAGACATGACTGAAAAATGACTGAACAACAACAATAAGAAATTCAGACTAGAGGATGTTAGATAATCTGCCCAAGGTCAAGGCATGTAGCACAGCTGGAATTGTCATGTGGATCGTCCAGCTCTGGATCTAGTCTCTTTCCCCTTTCCTTTTGGAGACAGATATTGGAATATCTGTATAAACACTCCAAAGAGAGATTGAAAGAAGAATGATTTTCAGGCTTCTAACATGGAAAATATAAAACTATGAAGCTAAACTTACTATTTAATACTGATGTTAATGTTGAATTATGTTTCGTTACCATTAAATGGATGGACAGAACATTACATTTTATTTAGGTTGTTGAACATCAAAATGAACCCCAAAATTGTGTATTAAAAAAGGAACAGGATAATCCGTCCATTAGTTTCAGACATAACAAAAAACTAAACCTTCTCAAGAACCCCTTATGAGTGGATTCCAATTTAGAAGGAAGAATGTCCTCTTTTTTTTTTTAAATAGCAGGGCTTAATAGCCATTTAGGAATTAGATTTGTTTTTCTTGGCACCAGAAAGAATAAGGAGCAGTGAGTAGATGTTGCAGAGAATCAGATTTGGGTGTGATGTAAGGAAAAACTTCCTAATTCAAGCTGAGCTAAAGTGAAACAGGCTACCTTGGAAGGGGGCAACAAGATCCCTTTCACTTTTGTGACTCTGGACAAATCACCTCTCAGGGCCCCAGGCAACCCTGCAAAGTGCAGACAGTTGGTAACTACATTACTTAGAAGGAATTTCTTCTGTAAGAGTTTCCTGTGATGGTGAAATCACAGGCCCAAGTTTAAGGGAAAAAATTACTTAAATAGGATTAATCTCTATTACTAAAACAAATAGCTACAGATTGTTAATATAATTTGGACACCATAGTAATAATAACTGTCATCCAGGGGTTTCTAACTCTGTGTGTGTGTGTGTGTGTGTGTGTGTGTGTTATGAGCCCCTTTGACGTGCCTGGTGAAGTTTGTGGACCTTTTCAGAAGAGTGCTTTTAAATGCATAAAATTCATAAGGTTACAAAGGAAACCAATTATAATAAAATACAGTTATCAAAATATTTATTTTTTTTAAAAAAGTTTGCAGATCCCTACATGTTATATAGCAAAATGAAACTGGAAATAATTTTGATTTAGAAAGAAAATTAAAATGTATTTAACCTCTTAATTAAGCTTATTGCTATTTTATACACACACACTATATATATACACACATGTACCATCAATTCTGCTGCTTTCAATAATTGTTTTCATATGTATGTATAAATATAAGGAGAATAAATATTAACTAGTTGAATGCAAGGCAGTTTCAAAGGCGGTCTCTAGTAGTTGAAGTAATCAGGAAGGACTTCATATACAGGGTGGTGCTTGAGCTGTGTCTTGAAGGAAGAAAGGTTTTATGAGGCAGAAATTTAAAGGAGAATCAGGACCTGGGCTCAAATTCCACTCCTTATGCTTATTACTTGTATAAGACCTTTGGTAGGGGCAATTAGTGGTGCAGTGAACAGAGTGCCATCCCTGGAGTCAAGACTCATCTTTCTGAGTTCAAATCTGGCCTCAGACAATTACTAGCTGTGTGACTCTGAGCAAGGCATTTTACCTTGTTTGCCTCAGTTTCCTCATCTATAAAAGGAGCTGGAGAAGGAAATGGCAAATCACTCCAATATCTTTGCCAAAAAACCCCAAATGGGATCACAAGAGTTAGACATGACTGAAAAATGACTGAACAACACTAAGACCTTGGGTAAGCCACTTAACTCCTTGGGCCTCAGTTTCTTTATATGTAAAATGACTGGAATGACCTCCAGGGCTCCTTCTTCTAACTGATGGTACCACTAATATGGTACTATCCCTAACATGACACATTGAAATCTATTCATAACTTTTCATCTTGTGCAACTTTTATTCCTAATAGCCCATAAATCTTATCACATGGGCAGGGGGGGTGGGGTGTGGGGTCTGTCAAACACGATTGGGAGTCTTTCTTTACCTCTTCTAATATTAAGTAAGTATTAATGCAACATGCAGATGGATCATCTGTTATCCTTTGCTTCCAGCATAGCCAGCCACTCTTCTTTTCAGGTCATACCTCTCCTCAATATATTTTTCATATTGCTTTTTAAATGCAAATAATCATTGCTGAATCCTATTTATACTCACTGTACGTGGTGTTATTGCTCTTTGGGTGACCACAAACATACGATAAAAACAGGTGATGTCCCAAGGTGAATAATTTTAATAAACCTTTCTTGAAAAGTTATAACCAAATATGAAAATGTTTTGCATTACTTCATATTGTATTTCTTGCCTTCTCAATGGATGGGTAAGGGAGTGGAGAGAAATTGAAACTGAAAATAATTTTTTTTAATTTTTAAAAAATTAAAAAAAGAGAAAAGCTCTAATGAACTGGTTACAAATACAAACTAATGCATAAGTTAAATTGAGCTATGTTAAGGAAAGATAATGAAACCAGTCAAAGGTAAGGATAAGTAACTATCTGTAAAATGTCACATATAGTGTTGATACCTAAACTAGACAGAGCAAGAAAACTGTGGACCAATTTCTGTAATGAATATTGGTGCAAAAAATTTAAATACTAGGAAGGCAATTACAGCAATATATCACAAAGATCATACGCTATGACCAGGTGGGATTTATACCAGGAATGCAAGGCTGGTTTAATATTAGGAAAACTATCAGCATAATTGACCACATCAATAACAAAAACAAAAATCATATGATTATCTCAGTAGATGCAGAAAAAGCTTTTGACAGAATACAATACTCATTCCTATTAAAAACACTAGAAATTATGAGAATAATGGAGCTTTCCTTAAAATGATAAGTAGTATCTATCTAAAGCCATCAGCAAGCATTATCTGTAATGAGATATAAGCTAGAAGCCTTCCCAGTAAGATCAGGTAAAGCAAAGATATCCATCTATTCACTGTTATTCAATATTGTACTAGAAAAGAGAAGAAAAAGAAATTGAAAGAATTAGAATAGGCAATGAGGAAACAAAATTATTACTCTTTGCAGATGATGTGATGGTATACTTAGAGAATCCTAGAGAATCAACTAAAAAAATTAGTTGAAACAATTAGCACCTTTAGCAAAGTTTCAAGATATAAAATAAATCCAGATAAACCATCAACTTTTCTAAATGTGACCAACAAAGCTCATCTGGAAGACATAGAGAAATTCCATTTAAAATAACTGCAGACAATATAAAATGCTTGGGAGTCTACCTGCCAAGACAAATCCAGGAACTCTCTGAACACAATCACAAAACACTTTTCACACAAATCGTCAGATCTAAACAGTTGGACAAATATTAATTGCTAATGAGTAGGTTGAGCCAATATAATAAAAATGACAATTCTACCTAAATTAATTTACTTATCCAGAGCCATACCAATCTACCAAAAAATTATTTTTATAGAGCTAGAAAAAATAACACCAAAATAAAATCTGATGGTGGTGGGGAGGATGGACAGGGAATAGGTTAATGATGTGAAAGTTGTGGAAGAAAGAAGAAGTAAGAGTGTTCACAATACAACACAAAATAAGGAACCATATACTGACAAGTTCCTGGTAAAGTATGTTCTTCTATGATAAGAACAATTAATTCAACCCAGCTAGGTATGGGATTTCACCTATAGTCTAGAACAGAAGAGGTTCCTAGGTTTAATGACCACCTCATCCCAGTAGGATAGGACTAGTCCTCAAAAGAAATTGGTCCTTGGACTTTGGGAAAGCAATGGCACCATTTCACTGACTCACAATACAATGCTGTATTTGCATGTGAACCACAGGAGACGAGGGGAGGTGGGGAATTTATAATTGTTATTGGAGAGTATATGAAATTTTTTTCTCCAGCTAAGTGGATTGGCTTTAGTGAGCAATAGGATGAAATAAAATACTGGGAAGGACTCCAGTCCTATGAAATATGTAATAAACAGGGGATTTTGATGGTAACTTGTTTTTTGCTTTAATCAAACAGTTTTACTCTGACATTCCTTTACATAATCTTCATACTTCACCAACAAAAAACTGTGGGAGCTCCCTATCCTTCCTTTCTCATCACACATCCCTCTAACATCATTTCCCACAATTTCTTCTTTCATTCCATTGTCTGATGAAGAAGTAGCCCTTCTGTTTGCCAAGGCCAGCCCTCCCATCTTCTCTTCTCTTTTCCAGCAGATTGCATGCTCAGTTCATTCTACCAATTACTTCCCTCCTGTCTACAAACATTCCCAGGTCTTCCCTTACTTAAAAAAAAAAAAGCCAAACTGACACCAAGTGCTCACTATATTCGAAGCACTGTGCTAAGTACTGGGGATACAAATAGAAAAGTAAGACAGCCCCTCCTCTCAAGGAGCTTACATTCTAATATGGGAGACAACACATGTGGAAGGTTTCAGCTGCCAGTCAGATGGAAAGATACCATGGTCCTTAGGGTGCAGCATCAAGTCATATAGCAATGCCTCTTATTTAATGTCATTTCCACTGATAAAATTGTATGTGTTTCTGATGTTAAGCCATTTGACAGTGTCAGGGACTTTGGTGGCAAGAACTTTGTTTCCTAGGTCTTTGGTAGCTGTGTCTGTAGTACTAGCAGGAGCAGTTTGTGCATCTGCACAAAGGTTGCTTTCCAGGATCATGGATGTGGGCATTGGGGCTAAAAGCATTGTTATTCCAAAGGCTCTTGGGTTCAGGGTTCTAGGCTGTCCCCATCAAAGCCTCTGGAGAGAGGGTCTAGCTGGTGATGGTCTGATCTCTCTGGAGCACACTGCCTCTTGTCTGTTGCTCAGGGCCCTTTGTGGTTGGCTGTTGGGTCCTGCTTCGATTGCTGGAAGTGGGACCTGTGGTCTGGGGGGTGCTGCTATCCCCAGGACTCTCATTCCTGTCCACCTGTTATTGGTGGCATTGGTCAGCTATTGTAGCTCCTATTATGTCCACTAGCTGTTATCCTCTATCTCTTCTGCCTTTTCCAGCTAACCTTAAAAAAGCCAACCATACTTGGTACCTCTCCATTTCTTCTTTCACTCCTCTGAGTCCTCTGTAGTGCTACAGACACAGGTACCAAAGACCTAGGAAAGAAAGTTCTTGCCACTAAAGTCCCTGACACTGTCAAATCCAGCTGCTAACATCAGCACTCAATTGAGACCACTCTCTTCAGAGTTGTTTTTGGTTCTCCTTGTCTGACTTCTCCTCGCTCTCCTTTGTCAGATCTTCTTCTGTGTCACACTTTGGAGGAAAGGGGAGAGCAATATCCTAACCTTGCTCCATGCAAGTCAGGCTAGTTTTTTCCTTAAAAGGTATGGAAACCATTCCTGAGATTTGATTGACTCAGAAGACTAAAGGCTCAGGCTGCTGAAATCACTTCCTGGTCATCCAGGCACGAAAGAACTGTGAGGAGTTCCAGCCACATTCTGATGCTTGTCTGTGGACCCTGTTGGGCAACTCAGGCAGGGGAGTGTCACTCAGCTGAATTAGCTTGGGGTGTCCTCTGAGTATATCCTTGTTGAATTCTATGGCTAAGTAAATCTCCCTTTGTTGTCTATTGAAATGACCTACATGTGTTTCATTTTCTTCCAATATTAGAATTAGAAAGTAGTGATCCCACTGAAGTGGTGGATAGGAGGCAAAGAGGAAGGAAAGCCCAGATTGGCCTTTATACTTGCAGTGATTCTTTTGCTAATACCTGTAGAAGAGAGATCAATGTAAATGAGGTCTGTACCTTTACCCTGAAGATAATTGCAGTAAATTATCTTTTAGGCTTATCACTTGTAGGTTGTCTCTGGGTCTCCCAGCCTTGGAATTTAAGCTTCTTCCAAAGGTATTGGAATCATCCTTGAGAGTTGAAGGGATTTCTTCAGAACTCAATTTACTTTCAAAACAACCAGGGAGGGATCTATTGGGAAATGGACATAGCTTTGAAAGTGATTTTCCAATCAACTAGGAAAGGACAAATATCAAAGAATGAGGTGGCACAATGGATAGATAGGGCTTGGCCTGGAGTCAGGAAGACCTGAGTTAAAAATCCAGCCTCAGGCACTTACGAGCAATGTGACCCTGGACAAGTTACTTAACTTCTGTCTGTCCCAGGTTCCCCAGCTGTAAAATGAGGATAATCATAGCACCAGTCTCACAGGGTTGTTGAACGAATCAAATGAACATAGCTACTTAATAAATGCTTGTTCCCTCCTTTCCTCTGTCTTTGGGGAGACTGTATGATTTTATATTGCTCATTATCATCACCACCCGATTGAGGAGAGGCCTGCAGAAGATGGGTCCCTCAGAATCTTATTTGTGTTGAATGAGGAAAAAAGTGTTTGTCTTTAATGGCATTTTGTAGATTAGTTAATATAATTAAGCAAACAGTTGGACATAGCCAACCAATGAGAGTACAGGGACCTTGATAGCAAAGTAAGGCATATCCCTGGAATTTTAAGAACTCTGTTGGAAGGGTCTGTCTGAGTTTGTTTGGGTCAGTGTTGCAGGATCTGACATTTTATTATTTATAAAAGAAAAGTATTTGCTTTGTACTTGACATGTCATTCAACTTTAATAACCATAGCAAGTTGCCATGTGGACTTAATTGATAGATAATGTCAGGAAGAACCTAGAACAGTAAAGAATTTTGGAATCATACTGTGTTATCTGAGTCACATTTTTCTGTTTCTGATTAACCTTGCTCATTGCTAATATGAAAAGAACAACACTGGCTGCATCTGATTATTTTGTTCCCCATTTTTCCTTCACCAAAGAGAATTTCTCCACTAAGTGTAATTGTTTATTAATATTGCTCCCTTGTATGTGTATACCTAGAATAAAAAACAAAACAAAAAACTTATTTCCTTCTCTTTCCTGTCATGTTAGCTATTTTCTTGGCTACTGAATTCTTTTGTAAGATGGGAGCAGGCAGATGGGTAGATTTAAGCTTCTACAATTCTCTTCCCAATCCATATTAGTTTTATTTTATTTATTTGTTTGTTTATTTATTTGTTTATTTATTTTTGGTGAGGTCAGTTGGGGTTAAGTGACTTGTCCAAAGTCACACAGCTAGTGAGTGTTATGTGTCTGAGGCTGGATTTGAACTTAGGTCCTTATGACTCTAGGGCTGGTGCTCTATCCCCTGCACCACCTAGCTGCCCCCTGTATTGGTTTTAAAATGACTGACTGATTGACTTTTAAATGGGTTAAACATCTAAATGTTATTTCAAGGGCTGATCATGTAACAAATGTGTGATTTTCGAAGGTTAACAAAGACATTAGATAGGTTTATAATGGGAAGTGTGCAGTTCCAAAGATGTGTTTGCTTTGATATTAATGCTTCCATCTCCTTCACTGGACCCACTTAATCCTCTTGGTGGTCCTTGCCTTCTGATTTTCTCTGTACTTATTCTTTCTGAAATCTCATCTAGATTTAAGATTTTAATTGTTGCCTCTCTGGTGGATGACTACAAGAGTGTGGCACAACTCTGTCTCACTTAAATCCAATTCATCCATGATCGAGATATCACCCCATGATGTCGTTGGTCCTCTTTGAAAATGAAGGACAAGCAACCACCACCAAGTATAGTATCTCATCCCCACCCTCTCCTGAGGTCCAGGCTCACCTCTCTCTTTGCTGACTATTTCCTTAAACTTTTGTCTAAAAGCTAAGCTCATTATCTTTCCTCTAACACTGGCCATGGATTCCTGACTCTTTTGTTTCAATGAATGGTACAACTTTTCTCCTGATGGGGTAGACTCAAAACCTTGGCTTGTTCTTCAGATATCAGTGGCTTGTATTTATATAGTGCTTTCTCTGTCCTCTTTAACTATTTTGTCTCTGAGGGAGCAAGTGTACTGAGCAAATTGAATTAATGGCCAAATCTTGTCATTTCCTTCTCTACCACATCTCTTACATACACATGCTAAATCATACTACCATGCATCCATCATAAAACAAAACTATTAGTAGTGGTAGCTACCATGTGTAGAACACTATTAGGTTTACAAAACACTTTCCGGTGTAGTCTCATTCTATCTTCACAACAACCCTGTTAGATAAGTAGTACCGTTATCCCCATTTTGCAGAATGAAGAGACTGGGACTGATGAAATTAAATGGCTTGGCCCAGGTTACACAGCTGTTAATCAGAGGTGGGGCGCCCTTGGCCACAACGCCATATGTGGCCCTGTAGGTCCTCAAGGGCAGCCCTCTGAATCCAAACTTCTTAGTTGAAGCGCCACACTTGAACTTATAGTTCTAGAGAGTTGCCTAAGACACTGAGAGATTGTCAGTTTTTGTCAAAGACCAGACTTGAACCCAGCTCTTTTTGACATGGGCTTTGTGCAATGTCACATTGCCCCTTACCTTAGATGACTATGTCAGATACTTCAAAGATCTGTCATTTCATCAGATGCCAACCTACTAGTGATTGGCCTCTCCAAATTTAGCTAAGCCACTCCTATGCTTTAAGCTTTTTGTGCTTGCCTGAGTTTGCACCCCAATGACATACCCTTTGAAAACCCAACCTCCATGCTATGATGAATAAGCCAACAGAAGAGGATTTTAGTGGAGGATTTGGAAGAATGCTAGATACAAATAATTTGCTTGGGGTTTACATTGTAAGACACAGAGCACCAATATAATGCGATATTATGTAGACAGTTCTGAATGTTAGGGGTGGGCCTAATTCAGGCCAGTCCTCTTTTAGTTCAGGTTTGTTGTGATCAAATGAGGCACTCTGTAGGCCATTTGCTTGTTTTGTTTGTTTTGTTTTAGTATACCTGTAATGGTAGTTTACCATAGAGAGCCAGACCTCACTCAGCACTGCTCTGCTAAGTGGTTGGAGCAGGGTTTTCAGTTAGTGCTTCAGCCACTTCTTTGCTATCTTGTGAAGAAGCATTTGGAGGATGAGGTTGAGGTCAGTGACAATAGTTGTATGGGTGCCAGTAACTACAGTAACTACAACAAGCTGATGGCTGTAGTGGGCCATTGCCCCAGGCTGGTTCTCTTTGTTTTCTGCCTCTCCAGTACTGGGACAGGGCATGGTCAAGAAGGGCCCCTTGGATTTCGTGGATTATTACAAAGTGTTTATTAAGCACTTAGAGCACAAAGAATGACAACCATTGTATTAAGCACTGGGAATAAAAGTACAAAAGTAATGTCTTTTCTGATCTGTATATAATTTTTTTAAGACTAATTTGCACATATGTTAAAGGCACTCTTTTTTTTTTTACTTTTTTTTTTTTGGCTAGGCAGTGGGGTTAAGTGACTTGCCCAGGGTCACACAGCTAGTAAGTGTTATGTGTCTGAGGCCGGATTTGAACTCAGGTCCTCCTGAATCAAGGGCTGGTGCTCTATCAACTGCGCCACCTAGCTGCCCCCATGTTAAAGGTCACTCTTGATGAGTGTACATTAACATTGAAAAGTATTAGCAGGAAACAAGGTTTTCAAAGGTGATAGTCCACAGTAGACAATCTCTTGCCATCACACCTTTGATTGAAATATGTATAGAATACCATGTTTATTATTTGTCATCATGAGAAACAGTGAATTTTAATACCAAGAAGCACAGGGAGATGCATATAAACTGATGCAAAATGAAGTAAACAATATATACATTAATTATAGCAATGTAAATGTTATGATTCCAGAAGATCCATGATGAGGAATCTTACATCACCGGAAAGAATGGTAATAGACTAAGTGTGTAGGATGAGAGACACACTTTTGGACATATTCAAAGTTGTCTTTTGTTTTGCTTGATTTGTAAACATTTGTGACAAGAGTTTTGTTTTGAATTGGTGGAAGGGAAAGAAAAAAACAGCATGCTTATTCATTGAAACAGCTTAAAAAACAACAAACAAAACAAAACTTTGTAACTATAATGACCAAGCCTGACTCCAAAGAAGAGATGAAAAAATGTATTCCCTTCTTTGAGAAGGGAGGAGTGGGGAATGAGACTGTGGTTGTGGAACATTGTATATGCAAATACAAAGAATGAGAAAATCTCTAATCTCAACAAGTTTACATTCTAATAGGGGAGGCAGATCCATAACAAGTGTAAAAGAGAATATAGATGGGCAAGTCAAGATAACTGTTATTAAATGCTTAGTATGTGCCAGGATCTGTGCTTTGCACTGGAGACAAAAATACAAGCAAAAAAAAAAACACCCCTAAAAAACCCCCAAGCAATCCCTACCCTCAAGGAACTTCCATTCTGATGGGGAGTGATAGCACCCGTAAGGACCTGAAAAGCAAGGAGAGGGCAAGTGAAAAGGGATTGATGAAGGTACCCATGAAGGCAGGTGTTGAAGTAGAGTGAGACACAGCTGGGAGGAGAATGAAGGTTGCATGGCCTGAGGCCCTCTCCAAAATGGAGGCCTGGAAAAAAGATGGTTGGTATGGTGTGTGAATGTTCCAGGGTGAGAGGCCCAGGCACTCTGGAAAGTCAGCTTGCCAGAGGAAAAGGATTCACTAGAAGGCAATAAGTGACCTGAGATATGTATGTGGAAATGGGTCAAATTACATTTGCTGCTTCTTAATGATAGTTAGAGAACAGTATAAGTTGAATATGTTTGAGAAACTCATCTATCTTAGAAGATTCTTTACTCACCTGCTTGCTTCCATTACAGACACAGATATTTCCAGAGGTTCTCTGATTTCAAGCCAACAAGTCAAGTCAACAAATGTTTATTAAACGTGTACTGTGTGCCAAGCAATGTGTCAAGTGCTAGGATTAAAAATACAAGCAGAAAGAAAGTCTGCCCCCAAGGATCTTACTTTCTAATGGGGGAAGACAACACTTAAAGGAAGCTGAAAAGGAGGGGGAGGGAGAGAAGGTGCCCAGTAGGGGAATGTCTAGGCAACCTGAGCATTTTCCTTAAAATGGAGGTTCTAGGAAGCCTCAGTCAGTCAGAGGAAGGGGACACAGGGGCAGGGTGACCTTCTAGGATGAGGAAGCTCCTTGTGGCTTGGTAGAAAATGCCTAGAGTGTAGTCTGGAGAAATTAAATTAAACAAGTTCAAAACAATTATAGTCAAGGTAGTTTGGAAAAAGAACACTAGAAGTTGATATAGGATCAAGGATGGAGCAGAAGGTGGTACCTGAGCTGCCTTTTGAAGGAACAGAGATTCTAGGAGGCAGAGGTGGAGGCTGAAAATATTCCCGCTGTAGGATGACATGGAGACAGGAGATAGAGACAGTTTCCTTTGTTACATGGCGTTGCTCTCTGGGAAGAGGGAGGGATATATTTGGAAATGCCATATTTAGGTATGAGAAGGCTGCAGCATATAACAAATAAGGAACCACAAAGAGCTGGAGTAAAGAGTGTCATCAGAGAAATAGTTAAGTAGAAAGGAAGATGGACTGATCATATGACCGAACCAAAGGCTAACTGGTGGACACCTCATGTGCTCTGCTGGTATCCACATAATGTCAGGAAAAACTGAAAAATGTGCGGACCTCTTCTACTGAATTTACAAGAAGATTTAGGCAAGAATCACAAAACATTTTTTGCAGATCAGCAAAACAATACTAAAAGAATGTTTATCTCTTTTCTATTAGGACTGTCTCAGTTCTCCACAAATTCCCCAGAACAAATGCAATCACTTAAATCAAAACAAAAAAAATACTAATTGGTTTTAATATGACATGCTTGAAAAAGTCACTTCTTAAGGGTAATTCCAGGGTAGCTAGGTGGCGTAGCAGATAGAGTTTGGGTCCTAGAGTCAGGAAGACTTGAATTCCTGAGTTCAAATCTGGCTTCAGATAGTATTAGCTGTGTGACCTTGGGCAAGTCACTTAACCTCTGCTTCAGTTTCCTCTTCTGTAAAATGAGCAGAAGGAAATGGCAGAACCACTCCAGTATCTTTGCCAACAAAACCCTAAATGGAGTCATGAAGAGTTGGACATGACGGAAATAGCTGAACAACTAAAGTAACTCATCATCTTGAGAGACTGCATCAGCTTTGGTACTCCTACCTTATCACTATACTCAGTATTCTCTGCCTCTCTGATTGAAGGACTCTGGGGTGGAGCAAAAAACTTCCCAAAATCGCCATTTAAAAAGGGCTCCCAAGCCATCATCTCTTATTTCCCATCAGCTTGCACTTCTTGGACTGGATTCCATGATGCCCCTGCACTAGGGACCTTCCCCCTCCCCTTCCCCGACTCTTTTCATTTTCTTTTTGTATGTGTCCTCCCTCATTAGATTGGGAGCTCTTTGAAGGCAAGATCTGTCTTACTAATATTTTTATCCCCAGCACTTAGCACAATGTTTGCCATATAGTAGGTGCTTAATAAGTCTTTACTGACTGACTTTAAATTAATAAACAATAAACCAAGGAAAAAAACTTGCTAAGATCCTTGAAAGTGATTCTTAACTAATTATAAGAAGCATCATTTGGTGTACTTTGCACTTTATATAAAAGTAAGCAAATACTTAAAGGACTGGCAGGCTATGGAAGAGCTCCAAGATGATAGGCTAGAGGTGGTCATTTAGAAGGACTATTTGACGAGTAACTTGATGATACTCCATCAGAGTATTTCCAATTAGTATTCAGTCAGAAGGCTCAATTTTTTTTTGGGAGGGGGGGCTTTTTTTGGCGAGGCAATCAGGTTTAAGTGACCTACCCAGGGTCACACAGCTGGTAAGCATCAAGTGTCTGAGGCCAAATTTGAATTCAGGTCCTCCTGACTCCAAGGAGTGGTGCTCTATCCACTTTGCCATCTAGCTGCCCCTCAATTAGCTTTTAACAAGACATTTTATTCAAATGGTACCGCAAGAATGACCATTACTAAACATTCCTGCCATAAACTAGGTGTGGGGGGCACTCACCCATCAGTGCGCAGACATTGGGCAAGAGAGTGGTCACAAGTTTCAATAATAATGAGGCACATGTGTGGGGAATTCAGATGGCAAATGAGAATCACGCCTTTGGAACTGGGGCCTCAGTATCCTTTCTTTCTCAGGAACCATCCTCACAAAGTGTACTGCAGAGGGTGACGTCTTTGCTAAATGAGCAGCTCTGCCTGCTGGGCTGGGTTGCTTCTGGCCTGGAGGAGCTCCTCCAAAGGCACAGCTGGAGGGGTTGCTCCTCTGGCTTTGCTTAACCGGACTATTCCATTGCTAGGCTGGACTGTTTTTGCATTAAGCTGGGCTTGCTACTCGGTGGCAGCTATAAGCTGGCTGCTCCTATTTGAGGCTCTCAACTGAGATAATGTTATGTTCTTTCAGAAAGGACTAGCCTCAGATTGACAGGACCTCTCCAGTTCTGCTCTCTTGGCTGGGCTTGAGGCTAGTAGGTAGCATTGCAGTGATGGATGCCGAAATTGCTATTTCATGGGTGCCTACTCATGCTGTCTTTACTCGCAGTTCAACTCATTTTCTGGACTGTACCCCCCCCATCAGTTACCCTCCTTCCCTTTCCCCTTTGTTCCAGCTCTCCTTTATGTTTTGTCTTCTTCTCCTAGACTTTAAGCTCTTTGAGAGTAGGGACCATCTTCTTTTATTGCCTCGGTATCCCCAGCCCTTAGCACAGTGCCTGGTACACAAGAAGTAATACAAGGACACTCTTAAGGTCTCTCTATCTCCTTTTTCCTTTCTCCCCTTCACTAGTGTTTTGCTTTTGACCACCGCCTCCTTCAGTCCCTTCCCCCTTTTATTATCCTTTCCCTTTTCTTCCCCTTTATCTTACTGCTGCTTCCCTCCTTCTTTCCCCCCTTTTCTTTCCCCTCCCTTTTCTTTCCCCTTTTCCTCACTGCCTATAGGGCAAGTTAGATTTCTATACTAACTGATTATATTATGCCCTTCTTGAGCCTAATCTGATGAGAGTAAGGTTCAAACAATGCTCCCCCCCTTTCCCTCTGCTGTGATAGGATTTTGTGTCTTTTCCTATAATGTAATTTACCCTTGTCTGCCTCCTCCTTTTCAGTACCTTTTCTAAGATTAGATTGATCCACTTATTTGGATCCATTTAACTTGATTAGATTTTTTTCTTATCATTACATCAAAGTCAACTAATATCCACCCTCTTTATGTATACTCCTTTAACAAGGTGTAATAACAATACAGTTCTCAAGGGTTGCAAGTCTCATATTC
This sequence comes from Phascolarctos cinereus, assembly GCF_003287225.1. Taxonomy (NCBI): domain Eukaryota; kingdom Metazoa; phylum Chordata; class Mammalia; order Diprotodontia; family Phascolarctidae; genus Phascolarctos; species Phascolarctos cinereus. The sequence goes on along the minus strand of NW_027555847.1, from coordinate 247,391,407 downwards.
CCTTGTAGGGGTTTAAACAGCCCCCCCCCTTATTAACAACATATTGTATCCTTCTGTCCCATTTACCTTTTTAAGTCCTTCTTGAGTCCTGTACTTGAAGATCAAATTTTTTGTTGAGCTCTGGTCTTTTTATCAGGAAAGTTTGGAAGTCTCCTATTTCATTGAATATCCTCCTCCCTTGAAAAATGATGCTCATTTTTGCTGGGTAATTGATCCTTGGCTGCATTCCAAGCTCCTTTGCCTTAGGAATATCATGTTCCATGCCCTGCGGTCTTTTAACGTAGAAGCTGCAAGGTCCTGTGTAATCCTGACTGTGGTTCCATGATATTTAAATTCTTTCTTTCTGGCTGCTTGCAGCACCTTCTCTTTCATCTGGTAATTTTGGAATTTTGCTATTATATTTCTTGCCGTTGTCAATTTGGGATCTCTTTCAGGTGGTGATTGGTGGATTCTTTCTATGGTTATTTTCCCTTCTGGTTCTAGGACTTCTGGGCAGTTTTCCTTTATGATTTCCTGAAAGATACTGTCCAGGCTCTTTTTTTCATCATGATTTTCAGGTAGTCCAATAATTTTTAAATTGTCTCTCCTGAATCGATTTTCCAGGTCGGTTGTTTTACCAATGAGGTATTTTATATTTTCATCGATTTTTTCATTTTTTTGTTTCTGTTTGACTGATTCTTGCTCTCTCATAGTTTCCATTTGTCCAATTCTAGTTTTTAACAGATTGTTTTCTTCTGTTAGTTTTTGTACTTCCTTCTTCAACTGGCCAATTGTGTTTTTTAGGGACTTGTTTCCTTCAGCATACTCTTCTGTTAGATTTTGTACTTCCTTCTTCAACTGGCCAATTGTGTTTTTTAGGGATTTGTTTTCTTCAGTGTACTCTTCTGTTAGTTTTTGTCCTTCCTTCTTCAATTGGCCAATTGTGTTTTTTAGGGACTTGTTTTCTTCAGTGTATTATTTTTCCAACTGGCCAACTGTATTTTTGAAGGACTCTTTTACCTCTCTTATTTGACAATTAAAATCCTTCTTGAGCTCTTCTAAGAAGGCTTTTTGGGCTTCAGACCAGTTCATATTCCCTTTTGTTGTTGCAGATGTGGGTTTGTTGACAATGTTGTCCTCTTCAGAATTTCTGTCTTGATCTTCACTCTTCTCATAATATGAATCTATGGTACGTTTCTTTTTACTCATGGTGTTTCCTTATTCCCTGGCCTTTAAAGAGATTGAGCTCTCCTGCTGGGGAACAGAGGGTACTGACCCAAGCCTCTTGTGTTGAGAGCCTAGGTCTTGGTCACTGGCTTTGCGTTCTGGGGCCTCTTATGCTGGGATTGGAGCTGTAGGTTTCTGGCAGCTTACCTTGTGTTGGGCTGGAATCAGCAAGGCTGGAACTTTCAGGCAATTCTAGGTTGCCTGCTTTTCCTTTCCTTTAGCTTTCTTCAGCTCCTTTTAGATGGCTGCTGCAGGATGCCTATCTGCCTGGGGCCCCCTGCAGTGTTGTCTCCCTCTGCACTGGGAGATTCCTTTGCAGTGGAGTGCCGAGGCTCCTGGTGGTTTTCTGAGCTGGTTTCCACCGGTTCCTCCACCCTCACTGAGGCACTTAGAGGTCCAGGTGTTTGTGTTTGCCTGCTCTACCACCTGGGTTTCAGGATTTCTTCACAATTGGGGGCTTCAGGGCTCCTACAGCTCACCTGGTGTTGGGTTGGAATCAGCAAGGTCGGGGCTTTAGGAATCCTTTAGGTTGTTTTCTTCACCTCCTTTCAGATGAATGCCGCAGGGTACTTATCCCTGGGGCCCTTGTTTTTGCTGAGGCACTGGAGACCGTTTGCTGGGCTACTGCACTGCTGCTCCTTGTCTTTCTTCTAGTTCAGGTGTTCCAGGGTTTTGTTTTTTTACCTGGGCTGATATTTTCTGGGTTTGCAGAGGTTGATAGGGGAGAGTGAGAGTGACTACCTTTTCACTCCACCATCTTGGCTCCCGGAATCTTAAGGTCTCTCTAAAGAACTTTGGAATTGATTGCATGACATAGGAGATGCTGGCAAAGGACCTCCCAGCATGGTGTGCCCACATCAAAGAAGGCACTGTGCTCTAGGAGCAGAGCAGAATAGCTCAGAAGAAACATGAGGTGTGCGAATTTAAAGACATCTCCATCCCAAATGTTCACATAGACAAATATATTTGTGCCCAACCTGTGGTAGAGCATTCTGAGCTTGTATTGGTCTGATCAGCTCCAGTTGGACACACTATAACTTGACTCCAGCCTACTGATGTCATCTTGGTCCTCTTTGAGAAAGGACAATAATCAATAACCAGCTTGGTATGTAGTGTGTGCCTAATGAGTGTTCTCTCTCTCCTCCCCTTCCCTCTCTCTCCCCCTCCCTCTCTCTGTTTCTCTTTCCCCTCTCTGTCTCTGTCTGTCTGTCTCTGTCTCTCTCTCCCCCTCCCTCCTTCTCTCTGTCTCTCCTTCCATCTCTCTCTCTCTCTCTCTCTCTCTCTTCTCTCTCTCTCTCTCTCTCTCTCCCCTTCTTCTCTCTCTCTCTCTCTCCCCCTCCTTCCCTCTCTCTCTCTCTCCCTCCCTCTCTCTCTCTCCCTCCTTCTGTCTGTCTCTCCTTCCATCTCTCTCTCTTTCTCTCTCTCACCCTCCCTCCTCCCTCTTCTCTCCCTCTTCCTTCCTCCTCTCTCTTTTTTCTCTATCTCCGAGCCGACAGGTGGTGGTACAGAGAGTCAGTCCCTTTCCTGGATTACCCTTCCCAGTTCAGAATCCTCATCCTAACTTCAGATGACTATCCAATATATTTCCCAAATCACATGCCCAGTAACCACCAAACTGCTCTGGAGTTCAGGGTTCCTCAGTTTTTAAACTCTCTATTTCTCTCGTTAGCCTTACACGGATGAATGGCTGGAAAACAAGATATAGTTATCCCTTCCACATTGTGACTTTCCCCATCATGGTTTCAACATATTGTGGGCTAGCATAAAAAAATTAAGTGGGAATTTGGGGAGTGTTTTGCAGAAGTTGAAGACAGCACGCAAAGGCCACAGATGATACAACTTATGACCAAATACTTAACCCAAATTTTACAATAAGGTGCTTGTAAACATCCCATGAGAGAAAAAGAAAAAGAAAAAAGTCAAAAAATTGGGGGCAGCTAGGTGGCACAGTGGATAGAGCACCAGCCCTGGATTCAGGAGGACCTGAATTCAAATCTGGCCTCAGACACATAATGCGTACTAGCTGTGTGACCCAGGGCAAGTCACTTAACCCCATTGCCTAGCCCCCCCACCAAAAAAAAATTCAGACTTCTTTGGTACAAAGGGAGGGCCAAAAATTCTTATACAGATTTTCCAGATCATGGGGGCATTGTGACCTTAGCACCCTTGATACAAAAGGGATAACTATACTGAGAGTCTTTTTGTCCTGAGACAAGTCTATTGACTCACACTCGCATTGGCTGCCCCCAACCTCCTAGTGTCTCTGTCCTTGCCCATTATGAACTACAACTTTGCCAGAGCCTGAAAGAAGCACACTTGTACATATGTTTGGGTTTGGGTTTTAATTAATACTTTAAGCATCATAAGCTTTATGACTTGCAATTAACTTTGGGCTTTTTAGCATTAACAATTCAAAATAGTTGTATTTTCTCTTAGGAGGGCATGGTGCTATTAATGGATCCTTGATATGATCACATTGGTACTCTTCATGTGTATCACAACAACATTTATAACTTTCCCCCCTATGTAATTATTGTCCATGATCCTCCATAAAGGACTGACTTAAATCGATCAGAGTCCTTCTGGTAAGTGTTTTAACATTCTGTGGTTACCAGTGCAGCATTCAGGTTATCTAACTTCTTATTCACTAGGTCCTTTAAATAGCATATATTTTCTGGATGACATCTTTTACTCTTCTTGCATACAAATCATCACCAGCGCAGAACAATTCATGCCCACCATGAATGTCTCCACTGCTGTTTTGGTAATGTATAATTTTGGTTCTTAAAAGTTATGATTTTTCATGATTTATAGCCATGTAGCATAAATGGGAAAATATTGGTATTTAAAAGATGAGGTTTTGTGTCAGTGAGAGTTTGGGATCACTGAAGCCCTTATGTGGTTTTCTAAATGAAATCTGGCCTGCTCTTTTCATCATATTCAATTCTGGACCCAGTTCATTACCTAGGATATATGTACTTGTAATGAACTGCTGTGCCTATCCGACTGCATGTCATAGAATCAGCAAGGAATAATATTTATCCATTTGGTTTTTCCTTTGTGGATTATTAGGACGATTTATTTTCTATGATCATGAATCTCATTGAGAAGGCCTTATATTCTGGGGCTTGTTTCAGACAGCACCATGTTACCTTTAAAAAGAATAGTAAAAACCTTACCATCTAAAGGGAATCTCTCTTCTGTTTTGACTCTCAAGTTGGCATGTTCTATTTCACTTGCAGGTGCCTTTTGTGAGCATGTATATTTTTTTTATGCTGTACTTGATATCAGTACTCAGATCACTGAACTTTCTGTGTCCTTATATCTACAAGGAACCTTAGATGATCTTAATACATGTATGGGAAACACCTTCTTGGAGGAGAACCTTTAAAATTGCAAAAAGCAACAAACTTTTTAAAGCAGAACAAAACTAATTAACAAACAAATAAAACAAATAAAAAATAAATTAAATGGAATTGTGTAAGTGCTGTTCAAATAAACCACATTATGCAAACTCCTTAAGCTGACAGTTTGGAGAGAGCCTAAAAGTGTCTACTTGGGTCCTAGTTGAAATTCAGAATCTAGTTTTTCCCAAAGCAATTTGACCAAGGACCACTAGGGCTTAAAGAATGTGGACATAACTCATGAAAACAAAGTTCTTTCTAAAGCAGGAGCAATTAATTTTATGACAGCTACAAAGTGGGAAAAAGGATTTTCTGCAAGGACTTTGTGAATGCCTAGGAAAAAATGAATTGAGAGATACAAAGTGAAATAAAAGATATGGAGGAAAGAATTAGGAGAATAAGTAGCTTAGAAGAAAAAGTGGCCAGAGTAGGGCAACAAGCTTCCTTGACCCTAACACAGCTTCCTCCTTCCATGCAACCTGATTGGCCCCAGATTCCCTACTGCAGCTTCCTGGTCTGGGGACATAAAAGGTTCTGGCCTTGGGCAGTTGCTGGCTTTCAGACTTGCTGAGTGCAAGAGTGACCATGAGAGTCTCTGTGTCTCACATGGAGAAGAGGAGGGCTACGATTAGAGAAACTAAGTGCCACTGTGTCCTTGTTGCATATTCTTGCTGTTAGGACGAAGTAAACTTCCTCCTTTACAGAATGTTCAGTCCTTTGTGAGCAACTCATTTCATCCCAACATTGATCCTGAACTAAGAGGGTGTTAGCTTTAGAGCCATACTTAGAAGATTTGGAGTCTTAGCAGGTTGGGACAAGATGGTCTTGCGGCTCAGTTGTGGTTGAGTTGAGGGTAGGGCTTGGCAGATACAGAGGAGGGAGGTGGTGTGCTTGGATGGAGGGACACTGCCTGGCTCCTGTGTCCAGAGCTCTCCTGATCATGTGTGGGACATCCTCTCTGTGGAGCAGCAGCAGGCTCCTGCTACAGCAGATAGAGGCAGATCCTGGAAGATGCTGCTCAGAAGGGTAAAGAAAGCACCAAAGCCAGAATTCCCTGGATGTTGTTGGATACGCTATATAAGTTGGACTGAACTGGACTGGCACATTCAGCAGCAACAAAGAAAGTTCTTTGCTTTTTTTGAGTGAGATTTGAGGGGCAGCTAGTTGGGCTGATGGTTACACAAGTGAAGAGATCTCTCCAGGAGTGAGGGCTCCCCTCCAAGGAACCCACCTTACGATCTCTGACCCATAGACTCTGGTTCCTGCCAAAAGACGAGCCAGGAAGGGCTTCAGACTTTAACTATGGGTCTTTTCCCACCACACAACTATACAGGTGTTGTTTGATTGGTGAAATTTAAGCAGGATGTTGGGATGGTCGGGGCTTGAACAAATAATGTTGTAAGTGCAGATAGTCACTCTGGGAATGAGGGAGAAGTCACAGAACCCACTGCCCTGCTAGGTGGGCAGAGAGGGATGACATCATCCCCAGGAAGGAGCTTTGGGGGTGACTCCTGAAACATGGGGTTGATAAGAAAGGGATTGATGACCAGCCTACAAGTTTGATAGTAAAACTGTACCAGGAGATTAAGCACCTGGGTCCTAGGGGCCTTTACATCCCACCCAAGTCTGAGGTATCCTCCAAAGCTCCTGCCCCCTTTGGATAATTTTGGTGGGGAGGAGGGTGGTGTGCTACAGAGGACAATCCACAGAGGGAAGGGGATCAATATTTGTGCATACTTTCAGCAACCTTTAGGCATGTTACTGTGGATAGGGCCAAATGGAAACCCTTAGAATTACCTGAACCATCTTATGTCACTAACATTGTACACTATTGGGTTCCTAGAGGGGTGAAAGATATTTCTTCTCTAGTGATGGAGATGAAAGAACCTTGATTATTTCATTATACCAGATCATCTTACAATGGTTGGGCTACCTGTGAGGAAGGCAGAGGGCATGTGGCAACTTGCAGTGACTACAGGGTACTGAACAAAGTCACCAGGTCTATCTCTACAGTTGTTCCTGACCTTGTCAATGTAGTAGACCACATAGCCTAGGCCTAGGTTGAGAGGTATGGGGCTATCAGTCTTGCTAATGCTTCCCCCCCCCCCCATTTCTGTGGCTGAAACTAGTCAGGAATAGTATTCTTTCACCTGGGAAGGAGTCCAGTCCTTCATCAACTTTCTCTGGACTACCTGAACTCTTTTTCATAATGCCACATTATGGTGGACAGAGACCTGAAAAAGACCTTCCTTCCTGAAGGTTATATACCTCTACATTGATGATATAATATTGACAGGCCAGATGAATCCACAGTGGCAGAGGCCATGGATCATATAACCGCCCATATGAGAGATAAGGGAAGAAAAAGAAAATTCAGGGTCTAGTCCTCTCAGACAAGTGTTGGGAAATACAGAGGGTGGAGAAAGCCCAGAGGATTCCTGACACAATCTGGAATAAAGTACTGACCCTTGCTTCCCCACGATCTAAAAAAAGACTAGGAACTGATTAAACTCTTTAGATTTTGAAAAACCACCTGGATTTCATGATGGTCACCCATTTGCCAAGTCACCCACAAGTCAGTATTTTTCAAGTGGGACCCTGAATAGACTATAGCCCTGGAAGTCATAAAGCCCTGGAAGATGTAAGGCAGTCTTTCCCCATGGGCCCTTATAACCTTGAAAGAACCATGTTTCCAGAGGTCTCTCTCTCTATAAAGACCAGGCTGGGTGGGACCTTTGGCAAGTACCAAGGGATGGCCAGAATAAGCCACTGTTAGGCATCTAGAACTCCAGGCTTCCCAGAGAAGCCACTCATTATGCTGCTTTTTTTTTTGGCTAGGCAATGTTAAGTTAAGTTACTTGCTCAGGGTCACACAGCTAGTAAATGTTATGTGTCTGAGGCCGGATTTGAACTCAGGTCCTCCTGACTCCAGGGCTGGTGCTCTATCCATTGTGCCACCTAGCTGCCCCCATCATGCTGCTTTTGAAAAGCAATTGTTTACCTCTTACTTAGCCCTAGTTGCTACTGAACATATGACATGGAGTCATACCATCACCCTTTGTCCAGAATTGCTTATTATAGGTTGGGTGATGCCATATGGGTAGAGTATAGGAGGCTTCTATTGCTAAATGGAAATTGTGTATTAGAAATCACACTTACCTGAATTCCTCTGGTATTAGTGCTCTTCACAAACTGGTGGTGGCTATGTCAAAGATTGAAGCCCCTGGTTCATACCCTGGAACCTTGCATTTTCCACTGGCTCAGTGGGCTCCAATCTATAATAGGAACCTAGCTCCCAAGGAATGCCATTTTCTTTTTTTTAATAGTATTTTTCTCCCCAGTTACATGTCAAAAAATTTTTATCATTCATTTTTACATGATTTTGAGTTCCAAATTTTTCTCCCTCCCTCCCCACCCCTCTTCTGAAAAAGGTAGGCAGTTTGATATAGTTTATATATATACTATTATATAAAAAAAAATCCACATTAGTCACAGTTGAGTTAGAAGAAGCAGATTAAAAAAAGTTAGAAGAATAAAGTCCATTCATCTGGATATGGATAGCATTTTCCTTCATGAGTCCTTTGTACTTGTCCTAGATCATTGTGTTTCTGAGAAGAGCTGAGTCATTCATAGTTGATCATCATACGATGTTGCTAATACCATGTACAATGTTTTCCTGGTTCTGCTCATTTCGCTTTGCATGAGTTCATACAAGTCTTTCCAGGATTTTCTGAAATCTGGTTGTTCATCATTTCTTATTGCACAGTAGTATTCCATTACAGTCACATTCCGCAGCTTGTTCAGCCATTCCCCAGTTGATGGGAATCCCCTCAATTTCCAATATTTTGCCACCACAAATAGGACTGCTATAAATATTTTTTGCACATATATGTCCTTTTCCCTTTTTTATGATCTCTTTGGAATATAGACCTAGTAGTTGTATTGCTGGATGAAAGGATATGCCCAATTCGGTTGCCCTTTGGGCATAGTCCCAAATTGCTCTCCAGAATGGTTGGATCAGTTCACAATTCCACCAACAGTGCATCAGTGTCCCAATTTTCCCACACCCCTTCCAACATTTATCATTTTCTTTTTTTGTTATATTAGCCAATCTGATAGGTGTGAGGAAGTACCTCAGAGTTGTTAGGAATGCCATTTTCCTTGGTTATCTGATGGTTCCATCCTCTACAAGAGAGGCATGGCCAAATTGACTTAGCCACTGAACTGGTAACAGGAGTAGGGGTACTGGCAAATCTTTCCAGTTGGTTGAGCTTCAGACTGCATGGCTGGCATGTGAGATAACTTTGAGGAATGGGGCAAAGAAAATCTTCATCTATACTAGTTCCTGGGCCGTGGTCATGGGTCTGGTCAAGTGATATGGGGTTTGCAGAGCACAGGATTGGATAATCAAAGGCTCTCTCCTTTGGGATCAAGACCAATGGAGGAATTTTGCTAACTTCCTACTACATATGGTTGTTTGCAGGGCATTTCAGCACCCATTAGAGACAAAAAACAGGTTGGAGCTATTTCAAAAGCAACAGAGGTTGGGAGAGTTTGGGGAGTGAGTCTAGTATCAATTTGGATATTCAGATAGTGACACTGTGCTGTGCTGGGCACAGAACCATATGATCCCTCTCACTAAGGATAAGACAGCTATTTCTAAACCAAGTGGCACTCAATCTGTTCCCACCATCAAAACCCATCTCAAGATGAGAGGGTTGTCACTACTGATGAAAAGTTGCATCATTATGCATCTTGACCAGAAAGAGAGTCCAATGATCCCTCCTTGTCCTGTTTTTCATGTCAGTTTTTCATATAAAAAATATTACATTTTCTTCTGATTTTTCAATCTTTTTTTTTTTTAGCTGTCTTATGAAGAATTGATTTCTGTTTTGGCTATCCTGGCTTTCAGAGAATCCATTTCTTTTCTTTTCTTTTTTGAGTGAAGGAAAGCCTTTATTACACTTCTTAAGAGAGAAGCGGGCACAACGCACTTCAGTAGCATCTGAGTGCTGTTTCAGTGGTAGAATCAACTTTAAATAGTTAGTAAGATCCGTACTCCACCCACCAAGGCTAGGATTGGTCTAGTTCATCTGAGTTATACTCTTCCTGGACAGCCCATTGCATGTTCTTCCATGTTATGTTAACTCTGCCCACTTCATAGGTCCTATGATCAAAAACGACGGCTATCTCGGGGTGTGTCAGTTAATATTAAATAAGCTTATTAATATTAAGCATATTAAGCAAGCACAGTGGAGAAAAGCCTTTGCCCTGTTGAGGGCCCCTCCTTGACCCCAACAGGTTGCAACCAGCTTATCCTCCGGGGTTCTTTATTAAGGAACTAGTTATTTACAGAATGTTTGGTACACTTTCTGATTGGTTGACGGACTATCCACAAGGTCTTGGAATTCCTTAGAATCCCCTTGTTCTGTTGTGGAAGCCTAACTTATAATCCTTTCTTACAATTCCCCCCTTTTCTTTTCTAGTAAAGATCTGGCTTCCACACCTTCCCAATTTCCATACCCTCTAATCTCTTTAACGTGATTTTGCATTCTCCATCACTGGGGAAGTCTCATTGGTACTTTCAGTCGTCATCCTTATATTGTCAGAGCCTGCCATTTGAAGTCCCATTGTGGGTTTTACTGGGATAACCTTAGTGAGGGACGTCTCTATTAATCATTGTACCAGTCCTCTAATGCGTGGAACTAACTATACAGCATCCTACAGCAGTTAATACTCCTGAATGCATGCAACCATTCCTTTCCATTTGCTAAACCAGGATTCTAACCATCCCTTTAGTTAATTATCTATCCCATAGTTCTCTGCCAACTCCTCAGCTAAAGTGGTTAAACCTTGCAGTGCCTTAGTGATGGTTTTCTCTGGGGCTGTGCTGCTGCACAACATTTCATCAGGGGATTGTGGGGACTTAAAACAACATGGGAGAAGGAAGGGAGAAATTGACCCCTGCATTGACAAATTAAAAAGGGAGCAGTCCCCTTATGAAGTATAGGTACAGAAACTCAAAGTAATGATACATTGTCCATTTAAAGTTCCAGAAGTCTCTTCTCATACAGCTGTCTGACATTCTGGACATCATCTGATGAAGTCTACTGGTCCAAGTGCTGTTCAAACAGTGTTCAACAGACTCTCTTCTTGTAGAGATCCTCCTTCTTGTGTCCACTCTCCTCCAAGACTGATCTCAACACAATTTTAAATTACCTTGCCAATAACCAGGGCAAATAATGAAAGTTAACTCAACTCCCATGTCTCCACCATTACAAGATCAAAATTGGAACCATGGCCAATTGTCATATTTTAAGAAACTCAAATTAGAAAAATTAGAACCTAGCCTTACACTCTGCATTACTTCTAGTTTTATACCTTGCATGAATTCAGTATTCATTCCTATTCATATTCCCCCATCAGGAGGATGAGATTCCACTGAAGAATTAATAAGACTCCAATACATAGTAGTTAATTTAAGACCAGCACATATCAAATTATAAAACAATCCCAACTTCTATTCATGTACAAATAAATAATCCTTAATTAAAATGAGTACCTCTTTTAAGGCATTTACAAGATAAATCACAAGCTATTCTTCTTTTAACATTCATTAATTATAACAAACTGAGACAACTTTAACATTAACTAAGTAACAGCATAATATCATAGTCCCACAATCTCCTGGGCTAATTATCCTTATAATGTTGGCGTATGGGCCCAAGCCAAGACCTTTGCCCCTTGCCTCTTGCTCCCAAAAGAATCTGGCTCCTATTTGTCTATGGGCCCCAGAAAACCCTTATACTTCACTCAACTGGCCTATATGGTTTATCTTTAACAAACTTCCCCCCTGACTGAAAGAAGACCTGAACTGAACTCCTTCAACAGGGTCCTCATGTCATGACCTTGGGGTCCCAGCACCCCCAAACCTGTAGACCGCATCATAACCATTATGAGAAATTAAAGGATCCTGACTTATACAGGAATATGCTAGTAACAGATGTCAAGACTGAATACTTAATTCTGACATTCTAGGCCAAATAACTCAATCTTATGCTTGCATCTTACTATAATAAACTCAGATATTTCTGCATCAAATCTATTATTTAATAGAGTCAATATTTATGCCTAGAAAACTTATGATTTTAGGAATTTGCCATGAAAGAACAGGGATATAACTAAAGTAAGGGAACAATGCTTTCCTAGATTCATGTCAATTCCAGGCAGAAGTTAGATAGTAACCAACTGCATTGAGCCAGGCTAAAAGTCTTCCAGGTGTCACAGTGGGGAAATTGAGTCAGGAGAATCCTATTTCAGCCATGCAGAAAAGTCATTCTTCCAACCTTCCCATAAGAACACCCTCTTGCAGCTCACTGATGCAGCTCACAAACCTCAGCAGGTTGCTGATGTCATGGGTCAGTAACTCAATCAGTTCCTTGTTAACCATACCTGGAGTTAGACTCAGAATAATAGTTCATTAACAGTCCCCAAGGTCTTGGATAGAAAATTTCCCTCATCAGGGTTTCAGGTATGACTATACTTTCACATTATTTGGGAACAACTCTGAAGTGGGCACTAAGTAGTTTGCATAACGTCCTACACATGTTCTGGTTCCTAATAACATTCTGAGTAAAATAAAATTTCCATTAAGATCATAAGTTGCTACTCTAAATAAATTTGCCTCTCTGTTTCTCAAGTTTATTTATCCCTCTCTAACCATTCTTAATCTGAAAGAATGAGACACTCTCATATATATATGAAATATATATACAGTGGCCTCTGAGGGAGCAAATATTTTGCATCATTATCCTGATATAGCTCTCAAGAAGGGGAGATTTTGACAGGTAGACTAGGGAATACTGAACAGGTGGTGGTATGGGGAGACCCTCAATATCAACTTAGATCCCAGGATAGGTTGCTTGCAAGAGATTTATGACCTCAGCAACTTCACTGATGACCCTGAAGCAGGCTGAAGAATTCTTAACTATGACAGAAGTGTCTTTACAGAGGCCTTCTAGATGCTTATAGAGGTACTCCTGTTTTTTTATCACCACAGCCAGGATAAGAAATTGGTGACTACACTGATGTATCATCATTTGTGCTGTGGTTCTGACATTTTTGTTGCATCTCTGGTTCGTCATTACCACCTTGCATTAGGAAACCCGCTGTGAACTTCAAAGATGTGGCATCACCCTTCATGTGGACCAGATTGTGATTCTGAGACTTAGTCTTTCTGAAGGAGAATGGAAAGGCTTAGGACTTCTGGCTTTTGTATTCCTCCACATGTTTGTTTTTTGTTATGTTTGTTTTTGTTATTTCTTCCTTCCTCCCTTTCCTCCTTTAGTATTACCCATGACAGGAGGACTTTCTAGTTATTTAAATGGTGGAAGGTCCTCTGAAAGATCATTAGAATCTTGCCACCAAGGGGGGTATGTGGTATGGTGGTAGGACACCAGTTTCCTGACACAGTTTCCCTGATCCTGACACAGCCTCCTTCCTTTATGCAATCTGATTGGTCTCAGATTCCCTGATGCATCTTCCTGGTCTGAGGACATAAAAGATCCCAGCTACATGTAGTTGTGGTCTCTCAGATTTGGTGGGTACTCAAGACAATGCTTAATATTATACTTCGATGACTGATTGACCAGAATTCATTTCCAGATTGAGACAAGGGGTGTGTGTGTGTGTGTGTGTGTGTGTGTGTGTGTGTGTGTGCGCATGTGCATGCACCACATCTGGAGAAGCTAAGTGCCACTATATCCTTCCTGCATATCCTTGTCGGGTTGAGACAAAGTAAACCTCTTCCTTTGTTAAATGTTCAAAAATATTAAATTCTCAAAATTGAGAATGCTTCATTTTGTCCAAACATCAAACCTGAAATATGAGAGTGCTGGCTTTAGAGCTGTGCCTATAGTAGTGGTAAACCTTTCTTAAGAAATGGATTCTCTAGGGGCAGCTAGGTGGCACAGTGGATACAGCACTGGCCCTGAAGTCAGGAGGACCTGAGTTCAAATCTGGCTTCAGACCAAATACCTGACACTTACTAGCTGTGTGACCTTGGGCAAGTCACTTAACCCCAATTGCCTAAAAAATAAATAAATAAAAATTAAAAGAAAAGAAATGGATTCTCTGAAAACTAGGATAGCCAAAACAGAAATCAATTACTTCATAAGACAGCTAGAAATATTTTAAACAATCAAAAGAATGAAAAATCAGAAGGAAATGTAACATATTTTATATGTGAAAAAAAGTGAAAAACAGGACAAGGAGGGATAATTTAAGAATCATTGGACTTTCTTAAAACTGTAACTTTAAAAAGCCAGGATTTTATATTTCAAGGAATAATAAATAAAAAACTATCCAGATCTAATACAACCAGTGGGCAAAGTAAGTATACAAATTATCTACCAATCATTTCCTGAAAGACATCCTGATAGGAAAAGTCCCAGGAATGTTATAGTCAAAATCCAAAGTTCCCATGTCAAACAAAATATATTGCATGCATCCAGGAAGAAGCAATTCAAGTATAGTTAGGATCACATAAGACTTGGCAGCTTTTACTTTAAATGAGAGAAGATCTTGGAATACAATATTCCAAAAGGCAAAATAGATAGGCTTAGAACAAAAAATAACTTGCCCTGCAAAGCTGAGTATAATATTATAATCCTATAGGAATAAAATGGGTTTTTAATGAGATAGAGGACACTTGAACATTTTCAATGCAAATACTAATGCCAAGTAGAAACTTGGATATAAAAAAAGTCCAGAGAAGTTAGAAAGGTAAATTTATTTGGGCAATTGGAGTTAGCTATATGGTGATGTGGTGCTAATATTCTAATAGAGAGAAAAGAGCCAAATGTTCCTTCATAACTTTGATGGCTTCAAGGTATAATGAGGGAATTAAATAATAAAAACTAAGGTCCTTGGGGAAAGTTTGGTTGCTTTTATTTTAAGGTTTGAAGAGGAAAAGAGAAGATAGGACAAAAGGAATATGTTGTTGTTGATAGGTGAAAGAAAGGAGTGGAATTTACAAATTCTGCATAATTGAGGTAGCTGAGAAGAATATACAAACATGGTAGAAAGGCATCAGGTGAAACTGTTATCTGAATTGGATTTTAAAAAGGAAGGGAAAAAGTATTTATTAAATACCTATTATGTGCCAGGCATTGTGCTAAAGCACTTTACAAATATTTTCACATTTGGACCTTATGGTGTCATAGGATCTTTTCATGGGATCTTTGTGTCCCCCTACAGAGTAGTGTCTCCATCTGTCACACACTTTTCATTGTCCATGGAGCAGTTCTGCTTGGTTTCTACCCCAGAAACATCATGATAATCTGATTGCCTGAAATTTCATTACCATGCTAATCCTGGGGCCTTAGCATCCTTGCCTCTAAACTGGATAAAACTGATCAAATAACGAAACTTTTCTGAAAATGTCTACTTCATTATTTTTATCTCTTAGGACATTATAAATACTGTCCAAAATACTGAAAGCCTGTCTTGCTAAAACATGTCTTTGCTAGGAAGCAATGTTCAAGCTTCTGTGAGTCAGAAGCTGTTGTTCTCATTAAACAGGATAACTACCATACTATACACCTTTCCCTGGAGACAGTAATTTACTATACACCAGCCTTAAAAGCTAATCAAGCATTTCACATGCTTGCAGTATTTTCACCTAGCCTTCTCACCAAGAAGCAATAGCCACTATGATCTATTTCTATCTAAATCACCTGTCCCAGAAGACAGAAGCAGCTTGGGGCCAAACACATTTAGAACCTCGTACTTAGTTACAAATAATCAGGCATTTATCAACTGCAAGATTTTGGGCATAATTCAAGATTGAGTGTCTGAGTACAGATTTGAGCTCACAAAGATGAGTCTTCCTGACTCCAGGCCCAGTGTTCTATCCACTGCACCACCTAGCATGCAAATACCTATGTATAAACACACACACACACACACACACACACACTAAACTGGGGATAGTCTTGGAGGGAAGGCACTAAGATTAAGCACTTTCTAATTGGGGGAGGATGGGAGAACATCTGAGCTAAGTGAACACAGAAAAACAATTCCAGGGATGCAAGGTAAGGTAGGATACAATAAGGTACAAGATAAATTCTGACTTATAAGTTCCATAATAAACCTGTGCTAGCTGAGTTCTCTTGACTGTTCTGGGGTTATTTACTGGTCAATTCTATTAATATTTTATCTTCATGTCACCATGACCATGACATGAAGTCACTTGGGTGTACCTCTTGTGCCTTGGCAATCTGAGAATGCTTGGCCTCTGAGAATCTCATGAACTAAGATTAGGTAATTATTAAGGATTATTTCTCAATCACATCCATCCTTCCACATCAATATTGTATTGAAACTAACAGAATTTATGTAATTACAAAGGCTCACGTAGGATTGGGGAAATGACTGTTCTTTCTACCGTTAGGCTCCTCTTTAGTAGTATACTGGTAGATCTGTGAACAGTAGGAATTCTGGTGAAATAGTTTTTAAAACAATTAAAACCCCAGATAACTTTTATGATGTTTAACTATTGTCTTTATTCCTTTAGTTTTGAACTGAATCAAAGTCTCCTATAGGCTATTCACCAGTTTTTTGAGTCCTCCTTTGGTTCGTACAGTAAAAAAGTTTAATAATCGTGTGCAAAATCATTCCGCTGAAGAACACCTCACTACTGTGACAGTGTAACATAACCTTATGGAATTTAGTATTCCCATTACAGGAGCACACACACACAAACTGGCTTCCCTGTTTAACTTTCTTCTTTATGTCCTCGATGCCATTTATTCACTAATCATCCAAGATGGTAATCTCAGAGTCATCTTCTTCATTATTAATAACATTTATATTATATTTTTATATACTACAAATATTGCACTCTCACAAGACATCAAAAAAGCAATTGAGAAACCAAGCTTACAGAGATCTTGATGTGAGATCTACTTGAGCCAATAATCTTTTTAATAGTATTTTTTCCAACTATATGTAAAGGCAATTTTTAATATTAATTTTTACAAATTTTGAGTTCCAAATTTTTCTCCCTCCCTCCCCTCCCCTCTTCCTAAAACAGCAATCAATTTGATATAGGTTATACATATGTATATGTATATATGTATATATATGTGTATATATATATATATGTATGCAATCATGTAAAACATATTTCCATATTAGTCATGTTGTGAAAGAAGAAACAAATCAAAAGAGAAAAAACAAACCACATACAAAAAAGTGTAAGTGAAAATAGTACGCTTTGATCTACATTCAGAGTCTACCAGTTCTTTCTCTGGATGTGGATGTCATTTTCCTTCATGAGTCTTTTGGAATTGTTTTGGATCATTGTATTGCTGAGAGGAGCTCAGTCATTCATAGTTGATCTTCATACAATGTTGCTGTATACAATGTTCTCCTGATTCTGCTCACATCACTTTGTATCAGTTCATGTAAGTCTTTCCCAGTTTTTCTGAAATCTACCTGCTTACTATTTCTTATAGCCCAATAACGTTCTGTTATATTCGTATACCACAACTTGTTCAGCCATTCCCTAATTGATAAGCATCCCTTCAGTTTCTAATTTTTTGCCAATACAAAAAGAACTGCTATAAATATTTTTGTGCATGTAGGTCCTTTCCCCTTTTTTATGATGTCTTTGGGATACAGAACTAGTAATGGCATTGCTGGATCAAAAACTGTAGACACAATTTTATAGCCCTTTGGGCATTGTTCCAAATTGCTCTCCAGAATGGTTCGATCAGTTCACAACTCCAAAAATAGTTGAGCTAGATAATCTTGAGTACATTTGCAGATGAATCTAGAACAACAAACCAGTTGGAAAAGGGATAGTTTTTCAGTAGTGACAGTGATACACTTGAATTCTGCTTCCTCAGCACTATACTAATATGATAATAAGCAAAATATATACAAGAAGAAATCCTATCTGGAGGCAAGAAAACCTTAATGGCACCCAGGAATCAATTTTAAAGATATCTTAAGGAAGGAAATAAATGAATGAAAAAGCATTTGTTTAGCACTTATAACGTGCCAAGTATTGGGGATGCAAATAGAAAAGTAGTCCCTTTTCTAGCTCAAAATCTACTTGAGACATATACACAAATAAGGGAGTTTGTGGATCAGTGGTGTGCTAGTAAATGTTTAACAACTAGGTCTCTGAAAAAAAAATATGTATAAGACTTCCAAGGTTAATGTGCGTTATTGACATTCTCTCCACCACTTTCTTACATCTAAACAGTCAACAAAATAATCAAGCTCTGATCTGTAGTGTTTGCTAATTTCTGAGGTATAAAGGCTCACACTAAAAATTTAACAATTGGCTGGTTGGAGCTGGCTCCATCATACCCCATCCTACCATGGGATAGAAAGACTGACTGAGCAATCTTAAGGAACAGATAGCAAGAGCCAAGGGTCCCTAGGGGGGTGTTGTTGTTCATCCTTCATTTTTGAAGAAGACCAATGATAATGTTGGGGTCAGGGCATGGTGTGTTTGGCTGTGGCTGCTCAGATCGATATGAGTTCGGAAGGCCCTACCATAGATTGGGCACAAGTGGTTTATTAGGATATGTAGGATGGGAGTGGCCCTGGATTTCCACAGCTCACATGTCCTTTGTGCTTCCATGATTCTGCTTTGCTCATAGAGCACAGTGCCTTCTTTGATGTAGGCATGGTATGCTGGATGGCCCTATGCCAGTGTTTCTCATGTCTCACAGTCAATACTAAAGTTCTTCAGAGATACCTTGAGAGGGTCCTTATACCACTTCTTTTGACCACTATGTAAGCACTTGCCTTGTATGAGTTCTCTGTAAAAGTCTTTTCTGTAAGCATGCATTTGGCATTCAAACTATGTGGCCAGCCTGTCAGAGTTGCACTCTTCAATAGAGTTTGAATGTTTGGCAGTTCATCTCTAGAGAGAACCTCACTGTCTGGTGTCTTATCTTGCCAGATAATCTTCAGGATCTCCCTGAGACAATTCAAGTGGAATTGCTTGTTTTCTGGCATGGTGCTGATAGACCATCCAGGTTTCACAGACATGCCACAGTGTAATCAGAAAGACCTCTCTGTAGACCTTCAGTTTAGTAAACAGCCTGATATCTTTCCTCTCTCACATTTTCTTCTGGAGCCTCCCAAAAGTTGAGCTAGCTCTGGTAGTAGGTGCATTAACCTCATCATCTATGGGACAGCCCTGGAGAATGTACTGCCAGGGTAAGTGAATTTATCCACAGCATTCAAAATTTCTCCATTTACTTTGGTAGTTCCACATATGGATGGTGCAGTGCTGGCTTGTGGAGAACCTCTGTTTTCTTGTTGTTGATTGTCAAGGCAAAATTAGCACAAGCAGTAGAGAATTGATCCATACTCTGTTGCATCTTAATTTCAGAGGCTGCATTGAGTGCATAATCATCTGTGAACAAAAAGTAATACACCAACTGTCCCTCACTTTAGTCTTGGCTTATAGCCTTTTCAAGTTAAATAATTTACCATCAGTATGGAAGCTGATCTTGATGCCATTTTCATCCTTGTTGAAAACATCTGATAACATCATGGAAAACATCATGCTGAAGTTTGTGAAAGCAAGCATACAACCTTGCTTCACTACATTCCCCGTGACTGGGGAAACATGAGAGCATCATCTTTCCTCCAGAACCCATGAGCATGCCATCATGAAACTGGCATACAATGCCTCTGAACTTCTCTAGGTAATCCAATTTTGCCATATCTTCCACAAGCTCTTATGGTTGACAGTACAAAGGTCAGGTTGGCAAACTTTGTATACAGACTTCTGTTCTGCTTCTGACATTTCTCCTGGGATTGTTGGGCGGCAAACACCATATTGACCATTCCACAGCCCTTTCTGAAGCTATATTGACTCTCAAGCCGGTGACCATCTTCCAGATGATTACTTACCCAATTAAGGAGGACTCTGGCAAGGATCTTGCCAGCAAAGACTAGGAGAGAGATCCCTCTGTGGTTGTCATAGGACATTCTGTTTCCGTTTCCTTTTCCTTTATAGAGATAGACAATGGAGGTTTCCTTGAACTCCTGGAGGATAACCTCCTCTTGCCATATAACCTGGAACAATTCAGTCAGTTTCTGTAGGAGCAGTGGACCTTCTGCCTTGCAGATCTCTACTGAGATGGAATCAGTGCCAGGTTCTTTGCCACATGAGAGGGGCCTAATGGCATCCAGTACCTCTGCTTCAGTTGGAAGTTCAGCTAGAGAGGGCTTGACTTCAACCTCAAGTATACGCTCAATGGCTTCAGCACCGGGTGATGATGGTCAATTGAGAACATTATGGTTCAGCCCGTCTCTCTAGAATTATGTCCTTATCACTGATCTGTGTGTTCCATCAGTATTGAGTGGTTGAAATGCACCAGAAGCCTTTGGCTCATAAATAGTCTTCAGGGATCATGGAAGGGCTTGAGATTATTGCTGTCAGTGTAGAATTGAATCTCATCTGCTTTCTTGCTGAACCAAGAATTCTGTACTCTCTAAGCTTCACTTGCACTTCGTTTTTGATGGAGTTAAATGCTGTGTTCGTGAAGTTATCCAGTTGATAAGCCCTGTGGAGTTGTTGTTTCTCATTAAGCAGCTTCTGAATTTCCCCATCATTTTCATTGAACCAATCCAGAAATTTATGGGTATTCTGGCTCAGATGAGCAAATGCAGTGCTGTGCTCCAAGTCTCTGAAAGCTGCCCACTCTTCTTCTGCTGTACTGTTGCTAACTGTGTGGTGACTCAATTTTATCTCCAGGTCAGCAATAAACTCTTCACACATGAGAAATGCTCTAGCCTGTTATTGAGTTTCCTCACAGTTTTCTTGTCTTGGGCCCACCACTTTTGCTGAATGTGAATGATTAACTGGGAAAAGATGAGTCTGTGATTAGTCTGGCACTGTGTCACACATTGCCTTCATCACTCTCACATCATGCCTGTCTCTTTTCCTGACAATGATGTGGCCAGTGCTTGCTATGAGGGTGCATCCATGTTTTATTGTGATTAGGTAGGTGGAAGACAGTTTTGATGAGAAGGTCATGAGACACACAAGTTTTCAGTAGTAAGTGACCATTGCCATTGCTGTTTCCAACTCCATTCCTCCCAAGGTCTTCCTGCCTTGTGTGATAGTCTGTGTTTACTCTAGTGTTAAAGTCACCCAGAATTATAAGTTTGTCTTCTTTCAGGCCATTGATGATGACGGTCTCCAAGTCTTCATAGAATTTTTCTTTGACCTCATCAAGGTTCATCATGGTGGGAGCATATGCACTGATGATGGTAGCATGGCACTTTCCTGCAAGGGGCAATTGCATTGTCTTGAGCCTATCATTCAGTCCTTTTAAAAGGCCTATGGTCTTGCTGAGTAGATTGGATCTGATTGTAAAACCTACACATGCTTCACTGTGCTCTTCATCATGGCAGCCACTCCAGGAAAATCTGTATCTAGCTCTGACTTCAGTAAACTGGTCTTCGTTTGGTAGCCTTGTTTCACTTGGGGCCACTAATTAAATGTGGTACCTGTTGATTTTTCACTCTTGTTTCACAGGTCTATTGGATTTCATGTTGTCCATAAGCATGTGCACCTTCCATGTACCAATGGTGAATGGAATCACCTTTGATTGTTGGTGTTTTTTTTTTTTTCTGAGAGGGGGGTATTTTGACTGCAAGGTAGGATCCCTGCTTGCTGTGGTAAGAAGGCCAGGGTTGGGTAAAGCAGACAATTTTTAGGGCACCTTTTCTAGTCCCTTCCTCATGTCAGAACCCATTGCCATTTCAGTCCAGTGAGAAGATGACCCAATGCCCTAGGCCGCCTATGTGCAGGGTTTTGGCTACAGCTCCCAGTGTATCCACACCTTCTGTTTTGTCATTCATCTGTTGCCACAGCACTTCAAGGTAGACGAAGTAGTGGATGATGGGTGATGTCTTGCTTTGTACTTGAATTGAATTCAATTCAATTGAGGCAGAGTTGTGCTGAGTTGTCAGCATCATTCTTTCTTCCAGTCATCAAAGTCCAGTGTCAGAGAGAAGTCAAGATGACTGGTGATGGCTTGGGAAGCAGTGGACAACCTTGGCATTTTCTATATCTGACCAAGCTCTGGGCATTCCACAGTGCCTGCTTTAGCTGCCTTCATGGCTATTGGAACAAAATTATTTTTGTCTGTCCATTCTGCTGAGAGAAGTCTTCACATGCTAGGGAAGGCATTCTCCTAATTCAATGATGTGTTTGAGGACTGTTGGATACCTTCAGCCTGGTTTGTTCCATCTGCCAAGACAGTTTTACTGGGGTGTGGCCAATGTGCCCGCTACAGCTTCTTAGAGCCACAGGTGAGAATTAGATGACAGGTGGACACCAAAGGTGGGTGAGCGGCCCTGAAAGAGCTCAGTAAGCCCTCTTACCAGATGTACTGGTCCTCCCTGAACACCCCATATGCCCCAGGTGAATAGTAGTGCCCAGAGATCTGGAGGGCATAGCAGCAGTACAAGGGATAAAGTCTGGTCATCCTCTATCTTGCCAAAAGGATTGTAGTTGGCATCTCCCGATTCTTCCAAGTGGTGTGACAAGCCATTCCTCCTCTGGAGGGGGAAGTGAGAAGTGGAGGGACCCACCCAGTGCCACTGGGGAGCAGTAGTAGTGCCAAATACCCTGTTACACTCTAAGCTATGTGAGTTTAGGGACATGATTACATTTAAATTTTTAATCTCCTTCAAGACTTACCTCAGTGCTATACACACAATAGACACTTAATAAATGTTTGTTCAGTTGAATCCTCTATACCAGAGGCATTAAACTCAAACAGAAACAAGACCACTAATCTATGCGTAAGGATTTCTGTGGGCTGCCTATTGGTGGTTTTAAAGTATAATGTTTCTGCATTTTATTGTATTTTATTATTTATTTGTATTTTTACATATATATATATATATGTTTATATTATATATGTATTATTATTTCCCAATTATATGTTAATCTGATTCCAGGCAGATTGGGCAGTATTACAGGTTGCAGCTTTGACACCCTTCTTCCACACCACCCAAACTAAGCTACTCCCTCTGAATGTGCCACGCTCATTCTTCTCTTTAAGCTTTTGTGGCCCTCTCCCATGGTTATTTATTTATTTTTTTTCGGTTAGGCAATGGGGTTAAGTGACTTGCCCAGGGTCACACAGCTAGTAAGTGTTATTGTGTGTCTGAGGCCAGATTTGAACTCAGGTCCTCCTGAATCCAGGGCTGGTGCTCTATCCACTGCACCACCTATCTGCCCCCCCCATTTAGAACACCCTCCCTATTCATCACTGCCTTTCTAAATCCTTCTCATCCTTTGAAGTTCAAGTTATATTAATCATGAAATATTAGAGCTAGATGAAACTACAGAAGTCACCTGGCCCAAGTTCTCCTTTTTACAGAGGAGGAAGCTGATACCCAAAGAGAAACTTTGCCCAAGGCTATGTAGCTAGTTAGTGCCAGAAGACATAGGGGATATCCCTTCTCTTCCATGAAACTTAGGGCATAAGGTTTTAGGGCTGAAAGGAAATTTAGAAGTCACCTAGTTCAAACTCCTTATTCTATGAGTGAAAAAACTGAAAGTCAGTGAGGTTAAGCATCTTGGCCTAGCATACACAGTTTAGTTAGTGGAGGGACCAAGATTAGAACCTAGGTCTCCTGATCTTGAGTCACAGGCCTCTTTCTTCTACATCACATTGCCTCTAACTACTCCCTCTTCTAAGCTCCTATAAAATTTGCTATTTCCACAGCACAATTTAGCACCTGAATAAATACTGACTTGAATTATTTTATAATTTTTATGTGTATGGGAATCTTGTCTTCCCCAAATAAATGATTGTATGCCCATAGCTGGCAGTCAATAAATAATAGGCAAATGCACAGAATTTTCATGTTCATAATTTTTGAGATTTCTTTAGATCACATATTTTATAAACTCAGGATGATGCCACTATATCCATATAGATCTATGTTACAAATCTATTTATACAGATACATGAATCCTCTTATAGATATGCTCACTCAAAAACTCTATTTACAGGGAATGCCCCTGGATTCCAAAAAGGATTTCTCCAGACCAAAGGTAGCCATTGTTCACTTTTTGATGTCCTGTTGAGGATGGCTTTATTTTTTCAGTCACTTTTCAGTTGTGTCCAGCTCTTTATGACCCCATTTAAGGTTTTCTTGGCAAAGATACAAAAGTGGTTTGCCATTTCCTTCTCAAGCTTATTTTATGGATGAGGAACTGAGGCAGATGAGATTAAGTGGCTTGTCCAGGGACACACAGCTAGTAAGCGTCTGAGGTCACATTTGAACTAAGAAGATAATTCTTGCTGACTCTAGGCCAGGCGCTCTATCCACTGTGTCACCTAGCTGTCCACTGAGGATAGGTAGGTATCTGACAAAGGAAAATCCCAAACATCCTTTGCTCTAGTTTTAAGAGACCTTAGCTCCTGTTGTAAAAGAGTTCTGAAGTGCTTATGGTTTGCTTTTTGAATGAACATATTGATACATTTAGCAAACATTTACTCAGCACCCGAGTCTATAAAATGTTTAGTTGACAAATATTGGCCAACAGTAAAAAATAGATGATTAAATACTAAATAAATGATATATTGGATAAGTAACATAGGAACTCAAGTAAAATCAAAAATTTGATAAATAACTAGTATGTTCCAGTTTCAGTGGTGGGTACCAAAGTGGGGGAAAATTCTTAAAGCAATCTGAGACAGGATTCCTGCTTATAGAGTAAAGTCTCTAGAGTTTACAATCTAATCTAGAGGAGGAAGAGATTATTATGAGCTACAGAGATAAAGGAAGGTTTTATAAAGGAAGAGGCATTTGTGTGAGGTCTTGAAGTATGGATAGAACTTTGCTAGGCAGGGAGAGGGCAGCTGGGTGTCAAAGGAGATAAGAGTGCCAGACCTGGAGTTAGGAGGACTTGAATTTAAATCCAGCCTCAGATACTTACTATCTGTGTGACCTTGGGCAAGTCGCTTAACCCCATTTGCCTCAGTTTCCTCATCTGTAAAATGAACTGCAGAAGGAAATAGCAAACCACTCTAATATCTTTGCCAGGAAAGCCCAAACCCTTTGCCAGAAAAATGGGGTCACAGAGAATCAGACATGACTGAAACAACTGAAAAACGACAAGGTGGGGGAGAGCATTTTAGGCGGGAGAGCAAGAGGATTAAAATCCGAGAGGAGCTGCAGGATCTAAACTCCTTAAGGTTATGACATTTTGGTAGCTTTTTTCCCCCTTTGGTTCTTGTATCCTTAATGCTTTGGACATAGTAGATTTGGAGCCAGGAGCAGTCAGAAAGGAATTGCCCCTGCCTGCTCTAAAACTCACCTCCCTCATCTCGTAGTGAAGGGAAGGCTCCTCTGACTCCACTCCCTAGATTAGTTAACAGAGGATCTAGGTTCAAACCCCAGTTCTGCTATCATGACTTTGAATAAATCATTTCACCTCTTTAGCACTTGAGAAGAGAATATGAATTTTTGTTAATTGAAAAAATAATAATTTTAAAGAATGGTGAGGATAACAAGGCTGAGTTGGAAAGGGAAATTGAAGCAATGTAAAAACAAAATGTATCAATAAAAATTTGTCTTTAAAAAATGAGGAAGTCAGACTAACTCCAAAGCTTTGACCCTATGCCTGGTGGTTTTTCAGAAATATAGGGACTTTGGCCATTGCTCAGTGTAGAAACTGCAGACCCAGTTGTGTCCCACTCGATTCCAATTTTCACTATACCATGGGACCAAATAATTGTTAAGTGGTCATGGGATCACACACAATCGAACCAACTTCATTGACTGGATAGCCCAAATCACATGACCAAAGAAAGCAAACAAGCAATGAGAGTTGCTTTGTTTCTAGTTTCAGTAGTTTGATTGACAGCTGCTTTGGGATGAGATAAGAAAAGTTGGTGCTGAGATTTCTTAACACAAAGTGTACTCGGGGAGAAAGAAATATCAAACATATACACAGGCTCTGGGTCTACTATCCCAACTCCCTCTAGTACTGATGAATCACATCCTTAGAGTATAGGTACTACACCCCCTCAGTATTCAAGGGTTAGACCTGGGGGTGTGAGGGGATGTATTTAGTGCTAGAGCTCATAAGCCCCCACTAGTGTACTTCCTACTATGATTATCAGTTGATGCTAGATTTCATCAGTCTGTAACTCACAACATCCTCAGTATCCCCTGGCCCTGGGACCCCTCCCTCCCTCTGATTGGACAGAGTGGAAGATAGACACCTGAGAACTCCCCCCAGATGCTCTATTTAAGGAGGAGGCCCAGGGCAGCCACCTCACCATTTCCAACCTGTGTGTAGGTCTTCCTTATCTCCCAGGCTGGTACTCTTTATCCACTTCTCCCCCACCTTATTTTAATGTGTTCTCTCTGTTTAGATTGTGAGCTCTTTGAGGGCAGGGAATGTCTTTTGCCTTTCTCTGTGTCTGTCCTCAGAACTTAGCAGAGTGCTATTCCATGGTAGGCATTTCATAAATGTTTATTGACTATTGATTATATAAATTAGTGGATCTTTTCGAAAGGGGCTTTTAGTAAAGTGGCATAGACATCCTCCCAAAATCTGTGACACACTCTTTCACAAGTACATACACAGCCCAGGGGAAAGTGGGTTGACGCTTAGCGAGTACATGTGACAAAGAACTCCCAGAAGGTTTTTTTCCCCTTTTGCTAGAATTCCTCTTGGCTTTTCTGCTGGATTCTTTGTAGAGCCTTGAATCTTCATCCCATCGGTCCTTAATTCTCAATATGGATACTGCAATGGGGACCCTGCTATGACATTGATGGGAAAAGGGAAAGTCCAAAATCTTTTCAATGCTTCAAAGGTAACAAAGTCCTCCTCCTGCTAAATTAGAGGTGGAGCAGGTGCAGAGAGCCTAGGCCTGGGTCATTTTCTTTTTTCCATTCTTTCTCAAGGGCTGACTGGGTCAACTCATTCTCCTTCTCAACTAGCTAGATTGTTTTATATGCAGGGCATGAGAACAGTCCTCAGCCACTCTGAACAGAATTCCTCTCATGTCTACAGAGGTGCTAAGGCCTTTTTCAATGAAGATGTGTTGTTACTGGTTATGTTTATCAGGGAATAACATCTTATCACCTACTTTAGTTGGGGTGGGCTAATCAATTGACCAACTCAGTGTCTCCTACCCTTATATTTACTAGATTTTGGGGCACAAGCCAGAAGTTTTGCATGGTTTTTAAGTAAAGCAGAGGACAATCCAGATCTCTATAGCAATTCGTGATCTAATTTCTTATGTTCCAGTACTTAGATGCAGTCTTTGTTTTATTCTCTTTTGAAAAACTCCCCAAGGAAGACTTATATAAACTGATGCAAAATGAAGTGAACAGAGCCAGGAGATCATTGTACACAGTGATACCAATTTTGTATGATGATCAGTTGTGAATGACTTAGCTATTTTCAGTAATACAATGATCCAAGACAATTCCAAAGGACTCCTGATGAAAAATGCTATCCACCTCCAGAAAAAAAAATTGATGGAGTATGAATGCAGATTGAAGCATAGTTTTCAAAAAAATTTTCTTTGACCTTTTCTTTTTTGTGGGGTGGGGGGGGCAAGGCATCTGTGGTCTCTTTTTACAACGTGGCTAATATGGAAATAAGTTTTGCATGACTGCACATGTATAATCTATATCAAAGTGCTTTCCTTCTCAAGGGGGAAAAGGAAAGGGAGGGAAGGAATTTGGAATTCAAAAATTATAAAAAATGAATGTTAAAAATTATTTTTACATGTAAGTGGGAAAAAATAAAATAAAATATTCCTTAAAAAGAGAAAAGTCTTCAGGTACTAAAAACAAAGCATGTGCCATTCAGGAAATCCTGACATGTTTTCCTAGAGCAATCTGACTCTGTGATGTCATTTTAGGGTTTTCTTGGCAAAGATGTCATTTCCTTCTCTAGGCTCATTTTATAAATGAGTTGAGGCAAACAGGGTTAAACACAGGTAGTGAATGTCTGAGGCCAGATTTGAACTCAGGTCCTTCTGACTCCAGGGCCTGTGCTCTATTCATGGTGCTATTTAGCTGCCCTGCACAGAAGCCATAAGATGACAGATTAAGAGCTGGAAGGGGCTTCAAAGGACAAGAGTCCAATCTACTCATTTTAAAGATGAGGGTTCTGAGGTCCAGAAGAGTCACATAGGAAGTGAGTGGCAGAGCTTGGGTTTGACCTCAAGTTCCCTGACTCCCAAACCTCATGCCTTTTAATACTGTGCCGTCCTGTCTTTAAAGTTGACTAGAGGTACTATACAGTTCAGGTTTAATCAAACTAGGGAATAATTTGAAATCCTGCAGAACCGCTACGATTCCATTTCTTGTAGAGAATTTGCCAAGTAGAAACTAGGGGGATGGGGTTAGAGTGACGTGTACTCCTGGTTCATCTAATATTTAAGCACACAGACCACTGTGAGTTCCAGAAAACCTCCTTCCCTCTGAATGCCTTACACTGGTTTCCTCTCCCCCAATTCTGCTTGTCCACAAATAAAAATCATTTTTATAGAATTTTTGTAATTAAAATCATCTTTAAAAAAAAGTTGCATGGAGTAGAGAAATAATTAAATTTATTCAACTAATTGAACTTTATTGTTTAAGAAAACACACCACCATATGTATGATTTTGCTTGGCTTGAATGCCAGACAGAATGACCAGAATGGGCATGAGGTATTGCAGGAGTGAGAAAAAGAACAGAGGGCAGAGTCATCCCAGAACATGTGTTCCAGTGTGTTCTGGGGCCTCAAGAAAACCAAGTCAACTGATTTGTAGGGCTTCATATAAGGTGATGTATTGGTCAGCAAGGGCTATTCGTGACAGAGACAGGAGGGAGGAGCCTAATCTGCTAACCTATAAAACTATACATAGGTGCAGAGGTAACAATCTCAAGGGAGAATGGGAAGTGAAACTCAATCTCTGTCAGCACAAGCTAGGGTGACTGCATGCCCTTTTAAAGGTAAAAAGTCTTTTCAAGACTAGATGTGGCTGGAATTGGCTGCTCAAGGGGAGAGGGAAGGCCAAGGCATCAATTTTTTTTTTTCATACTGGATCTTTCTATAGCACTAAAATAAGAATACTGAGTGAACCTATCTGAGAAGACTTCACTTTCTCTGAAAAAATTCAGAGTTTTTTCAGCCTGAGATTAAGCAAAGCAGTGGGGGCCATCTCCAGTCTTCCTGATCTATACCTGGCCACTGGACCCAGCTGGCTCTGGAGGAGAAAGTGAGGCTGGTGACCTTGTACAGCCCTCCCTCACTCAAATCCAATTCGATAGCAAGTCATGGCATCACCTTTCTGGTGCCATTGTCATCTTCAAGAACGCAGGACAAACCGCAAGTAGGAGATGAAGTAAAAAAAAAGGAAATTGAGGTCAGACCTTGAATACCAAGGTAAGGGGATCACTTAATCTTGCAGTCTGGAGGTGGGCCAAAGTCAGATTAAAATGTAATTGGGAAATATATGACAAAATAAATAAAGATATAATAAAACATAGACATTCTATTTTTTAACTAAGCCAATATATGGCCTACAGAAATCCTTGTGGTGCTATGATTACATCTAACATTTGTATAGCACTTACTAGGCACCAGGCTCTGAGCTAAGTGCAACAATTCTGGGAAGTAGGTGTTATTATTATCCCTATGTTACAGATGGGGAAACTGAAGCAAACAGAAGCTAAGTGATTTTTCTAGGAACCCGTAACTGGTAAGTGTCTGAGGCCACATTTGAACTTAGAACTTCTTTACTTTAGGTCCAGTGCTCTATCTACTATGCTTGTACAGATATTGTTGTAATTGTTAAGTCATTTCAATTGTGTCTGACTCTTTGTGATCCCGTTTGGGATTTTCTTGCAAAGTCATTGAAGGGGTTTGCCATTTCCTTCTCCAGCTCATTTTACAAATGAGAAAACTGAGGCAAACAGGGTTAAGTGACTTGCCCAGAGTCGCACAGCTAGTAAATGTCCGAGGCTGAATTTGAACTCAGATCTTCCTAACAACAGGCTTGCTGCTGTATCCATTTCATCACCTAGCTGCCCCAAGCCCTACCTTAACTGGGTGGTTATGAGAATCAAATGAGATAACATATGTAAAGTGCTTTGCAAACCTTAGATATCCTGGCAAGTTCAGAAATGAAGAGGAGCACCATTTATTTTTTAACATCTTTTTAAACTTTTATTATAAATAAAGTTTTCTTGCATTTAATAGTCCATGACCATTTCATTATGTTACAGTCCTGCCCCTGAGTCACTGATTTGACCTGAGTAGCTCATTGCTACCCAGAAGGGAGAAGCCAGCAACAAGTGACATGTGCCTACTCACTTTCCTTGTTTGGGGAGGAGGATTTGTTGCATTAGGGTGGGACTTGATAATATCACAATGACATTATTGAGAAAGAGGCTATTTTAGTGAACTGAGAGGTGGCTTCCAAGTCAGGACAACCTGGACTCAACTCTCACAGCTGACCTAGCTGTTACTTAACCCCTCCCTGCTCCAGTGCAGATCTGCATTGTTAGAGGGAGTTTCATCACTAGGAGCTCCCTATAGCACTGAAATCACAAATGTGGGGACTGCTTCCTCCCCTCTCATTATTGCAAGACAATAATAGTTAAACCCACTTTGTGTATCTGTACTGTTTTGGGGGGCTTCAGGTGGATTTGATCTGATACAAACAATAGTTACTTAAGTTAAATATACTGGACGTAGCTTGGGTAGTTATTGAAACAAATAAGAAGACAAATTGTGAACAAAGCACAAAACCAAACCAAAGAAATAGAAAACTACAAATGGGGTTAGACTATCGTAGAGGTCTAGTCCAGTTGCTTCATGAAGAAACTGAGACCAGGAGAAGTTAAACAACTTTTCCAAGGTCACATAGGTAGTAAGTGGCAGTCAGGATTTGAACTCAGGTCCTTTGGTTCCAAAATCTAGATCCCTTTTGGCTGCTACATGCTGAGTTACTCCTCTAATTGCCTTATGTGAAATTATCTAATATGGTCACTAGCAAACCAGTGGCGAATGAAGTTATTTGTAGTTGAGATTCTGAAATGACCAAGACTAAATGGGTAAACAGAGCTATAAAATTGGAAAATAGTGAACCCGATTATTTTTACAGGTAAAGAAAATGGGACATAATGTGTTTTGCGTTAAGAAAGCTTGACAAAACTAAGACTGGCCTCATAAAGCACTTTTTTTTTTTTGGACCAGACCTTTGATTTCCCTGGTAGCTCTAGGAAGGAAATGCCTTTCACCAGTGCAGATCCATCACTTCTTTGCAGTTTATACCTCTACAATATTAGAATGTTTCCTAGGGCATTGAAGTTAAGAGGTTTGTTGAAGGTCACAAAAATCAACAATTATCAGGGGCAGAACATGAACCACGACACCTTAACTCTCTTCTTAAGCAACCGCAAAACTTAGCTGGATTATTAACATTACAAAATAATACATGCTGGGGTCCTTTAAATAATGAACTCCTTATCTTCATTTAAAATTTGATTAATCACCTAAAAGTTAAGTGTCCATATGACTTTTCAGGAACTGTATCTAAGGTTTTATTCACTGAGAGCTACACATTAAACTGCATAGACACCAACCGTTTTACAGAGTTGTCAAAAATGATGAGTGTTCTACATCCCTCACCTCATTCTGTTTGATACACAAAGCTTTCCATGGCCCCATTGGTTCTTCCTCACCAATGGTCACTCTTTCCTTCTGCCAGTCGTCCCCAGACTAAAAGTTTGCAAACATCTGCTTAGACAAAATGGACATGATGATCTCAACAACATATACTCCTAAAATCAAATAAACCAATAAATAAGAAATAAGGAGATTTTATTAACTTTCTTTAAGGTCACCTACCTCATTTTTAATGAGCATAGCCTAATGTCTTTTCTTCTCTGGCTATATCTGGCACAGTTTATATAAAGGCATATTAACTTAGACTCCGCACTTTTTAAATTTTTCAATAAGTCAAACATTTAAGGATATAACATAACTGCACTTTTTAAAAGGGCGGGACAGTTACTAAGAAAATTGTACAAACAAGGACATGCTTAAATGTCTTAAGGATGAAGGGCAATAATCTTCTTTTGATGTAGCATTGTTTGCATGCATGTGTGATGGGCAGTTAGATGGCTCAGTGGATAGAGTGCCAGGCTTAGAGTCAGGAAGACTCCTCCTCCTGAGTTCAAATCTGCCTTCAGATATTTACTAGCTGGGTGACCCTGGGCAAGTCACTAAACATTGTTTGCCTCAGTTTCCTCATCTATAAAATGAGCTGGAGAAGGAAAGGGCAAACCATTCCAATATCTTTGCCAAGAAAACCCCAAATGGTGTCACAGAGAGTTGGACACAACTGAAACGATTGAATGAGTGGGATAATTAGATATGATGCTCACCTTGTAAATGCCTTTTCCTATAGGAACTTTAGAAATATCAGTTGAAATGTTATAACACTCTAATCCTATAGTCCAGCTTCCCTTCACTCCATATCTACAAGTAGTCTTGCTTTATTTTATTTAAAGTAGCATAACTGACAAATAAAAAGATAATTTCATCATTGAAGAGAAATAATAATAATGTTAATATTTCTTTGTGCTTACTATGTGTCAGGCATTGTGCTAAGTGCTTTACAATTATCACCTCATTTGATCCTCATAACAGCCTTGGAAGGTAGTGGCTTTTATTACCTCCATTTTACAGATGAGGAAAACAGGCAAACAGAGGTTAAGTGACTTGCCTTACTTCATACACAATAGAGAAGAGAAATCTTGCGTCAGCATAGGCCATTGATAGAGGAGTAGAACCTGCTCAGTTTTAGCTTTGACAAGCTCTGGTCCAGCCTTGTGGATCCTTCCTGTCAGGGTTTTCAGCTGATCCTCAGGAAATTCCATTTTAGATGTGCACTGAGAAATGGGGGGGCAAGAAACTGGGAGGATGATGGTTTTCCCTGCATGGCTGCCAATAATGGGGATATTGATTGAGTGGACCACAGCTATTAAGTGTTGAAGGCCAGATTTGAACTCAGGTCTTCCTGACTCCAAGCCAAAGCTCTGTTGCTGCACCACCAGACCAACATTTTTTTTTAAATAACTTGAGCTAGACATGGAAAATGATTCATTGCCAACAACAAATCATAAGATTTAGAATTAAGAAGGAAACTTAGTTAGATATCATCTAGGCTGATTTATTCAAAATTATTAATGTTAATGTTGTTATTAATGTAATTATATCATTTTTATATTAATGTTGATTTATTAATATCATTATTAATATTAGTATGAAGACATTAAGGACCAGAATTACCTAAATTCATTCCACAAGTAGTAAATTTAAGCTGGGATCTGAACTGTCAATCCACATCTTTTCTGCTATCATTCTTAAGTGTCATTCTGCTATCATTCTGCCTCATTCTTAAGTAGCGTGAATTTTTTTTGGAGGTAACTGAGGTTAAGTGACTTGCCCAGGGTCACATAGCTATTAAGTGTCTGAGGCTGCATTTGAACTCAGGTCCTTCTGACTCCAGAGCCAGTGTACCACCTAGTCCCTCCTTGGGCGGTGTTTTGAAAAGGTTGGAGCTAAGGACTGGATGAGGGGAACTTTTCAACTGACCAAAAGCCACCTTGATCCTAACACTGGGGTCCTCTAAGACATCAGGTCCAGTTTGCTATTAAACCAACTATATTTTTGTTTGAATGTGAGTTCAGTGCTTCGAGGTAGTGATGTAGGTGCTTGTTTTCATCTTTTCATGGAAACTCGGTACCAAGATCCAGGAAGGAAAATCACAACCTTGGCATAGACTGGACAATCCTGGAAAATTAAACAAAGCCAAAAAAAAAGGGGTGGGGGGGAAGCCCAAAAACCTATGAAGGGTGGAGAAAAGTCAAAATGGATTTAGCTTTGTAAAGATGTTAGCTTTCTTTCTGGGCAGTACAAATAAAACATTTTGCCAGCTGGCTTCGTGGCAACCCCATCTGGGCCCAGACACATTCAGAACAGATGGACTTCTTCCTGGAAATGTAGGGCCTAGACCCATCTTTTAGAACACTGGAGCAGAATTCTTCCAAAGGTCTGAATCTGCTCCCCATTCTTTCTAACCCCATCGTGCCTTTCCCATTCTACAGCAGTGTTGCTCATGTGACCTCCCTTCAGAAAGAATGTGACTCCAGAGTGTTCTTGGCAGCCCCCGTAGATTAACTACACAGTCTTTCCTTTAGCTAATATTCCTTGCTTCTGTCTATGAGGCCCTATTTGCTACTGCGGCTGCAGCTGGAAAGCTAGGAGGGCGTCCCCTTCCCCAGGGCAGCTTGAAGTGTTTTCCTCACCTAGGGGAGAATTCTCCTTGGGTCAGCACATATCTGATATGTTAGAGACTCACCCACACCCAGATATTCCAAGCATATTCAGTTATCTTGAGGGGCTGGGAAGACAATTTAGCAAGATGTAAATAGACAACCCTAACATTTCCAAACTGAGAACAATGCCAGGGAAGCCAAATGCAAAATGAAATCCAATAATAAGTCAAGGCTGAAAATTTTTAAAAGAAAATTCTCAGAGCAGCATTGACATCAGGAGCTACAGGAACTAGGAACCCATTCCAAGACATGTTAGTCTATATACATCTGAGAGATGCTAATATTTGAGAGCACACCCACATACAGGTGCTCTGAGAAAGTTGTAAACTTTGACAGGGGAAATAATGGAGCAAAACTGACAACTCTAGTGCTGTAAGGCTGTTCTTTCCATTCACTTCAACAGGTGCTTGTGAAATATTTGTCCTGTGCAGAGCCCTGTGTCAGAGTGTTGTGAGCCAGGATACTGTTGGAACTGGGGAGGCGTAAGCTAACCTTCTAAATCCCTGGGAAAACATTGGTGGGGACTATTGTGAGCAGAGAAGCTAAGGCTCACATCTGGGGCAGCTGGGGTGAACTTTGTGCCCAGCTGGATTGATCTGGGATCCGGTTGTAGGCTCTGTGGGGAAGAAGAGAATAAAAGGGCTTTATCCATACGTGGCAGGGAATCTGCAAGATCTCGGGGGCCCTCCTTGCTAACCACTTTTAATTTCTTGGCAGGGATTTTCAGCTTCTAGGATGGCTTTTTAACAGCCTTTAGAGCTGCTTTTACTTGGAAGTATTTGAATATATTTTTATTAACTGGATTGTTTGCTTGAACCCTTGGGCTCTGAGTGATCCATTGCACCAGGTGGAGAATAAAAATCAAGGCATAGGGTCTGAGAAGGGGAACTAGGAGGAGGAGGAATAGGTTGGGATGAGAGATACAAAATTTCATTCAGATATGCTCTTTTTTTTTTTTGACATTTTGTGGATACCAATGGAATATATGGTCCAGTTAAATTTCACTCTTCCTGTATGACCTGCCCATATATTTTTCTAGTCATGTATTGGCAAGGCTAATTATATTTAATATGCAAATACAAATTTCAATTGCTATGCATGGTATTTAAAAATACCTTCCAACTAGGCAGATTGGCTAGATATAGATATATTATTCTGTGCTGGTAATAATGTCCCTGGAGCTTCTCTGTATAATGTACTTAGGTCATTTGGCTTGGTTCCATCACGGCCTCCAGGAATTTCTCATTTAAAAGCTCACCTAAAAGTTTTAACAGTAGGTGTTTGCAAAATCTGGATGTTCTACTGAAGTAATGGGAGCAATATCTCCCCATGAGTCTCTGATATAGGTTCATGTCATAGAAATGTTTCCTGCTCTTCATCCCTTTGTCCTGTGCCACTGATGACAATGAGAAATATGAACATAGTTAACCATTCCCAGGATTATAAAAGGAAAAAAAAATCAATCCTCAACAATGAGGTATACAGCAATTGCTGTCCTTGCAAAATCAAGTTATAATGATACTAATAATTTACATTGATATGGTTCTCACAAAGAAATAAATTGTTTTTTATTATCCTCACACAACAGGCTTGTGAAGTAGATATCAAAAAAATGACCCTTTCCAGATTGGGTGAGGGCAGGGGAGGGAAAGAGGCTATATTGATAATATATGTTGTTTTTCAAAGCATTGTTTATAATAAACAGTTGAATCTGCAATCTAGAAAGCCACTCCTTATCAGGGACACTCTGACCTGAGGCTCAGCCAGGAGGGAGCTTAGAGATCATTTAGGTCAATTCTCTCACTTTATAGGTGAAGAAACTAAGGTCAGAAAGTGACTTTCTTCAGGTCACATTGTAAGTGATAGTTCCAGAGCTCAATCCAATTGTTTAGTATTGATTTGGCCCAGGGAATGTCAGTTCCTAAATCTTTACCAATAAACTAATGATAATACTAATAACTAGCATTTATATAATTTACAAATTTTATATTTATATACACATTTATATAATTTACAAATATTATCTAATTTTATCAATACAACAAACCTGGGAGGTAGGTGCTATTATTATTCCCATTTTATAGGAACAAACAAGGGTTAAGTGACCTACCCATGGACACACAGCTAATAAATGTCAGAGGCAGGATTTGACTTCTGGTCTTTCTGTCTCTGCGCCCAATGCTCTATCCATTGTATCACCTAACTGCTTAGACACAAACAGACCAGCAATACTAACCTGAAGAGAAAACCCTAAGTCATCTATGGTTTGGAAGTGGAAGAGAAGCTCCTTTAGAAATAGAACATGTACTGGCTGCAATATCTGAGAAATCAGGAAGGAACAATCATAGTTACTTAAGCTAAATAGTTCTTTAATAGGAAAGATCCATATAGCAGTTGAGCGTATGGGTAGAGTAGCCAACTACATGGGAAAGTAGAACCATCAATCCAGATAATCACTACAGGAAATAATTCATATTGACTTGAACAGATAAAGTGAGTGAGAATGAAAGAGACAGAAGGAGAGAGGAAACTAACTTCCAGAAGGCTGGATCATTAAGAACTAGTTCTTATTCAAGGCAGTCTATTGCGACCAATGTATTAGTCCTATGGCTGAAACTACCTCTGAATTCATATTTCGTTCACTGGGCAATACTCCTTCCTAAACTCAAGTGATTCAATCTTTGTGGTGCCATCTTTTACTTCATTACTTATATTTGGGATTGCTAGCTCCCAGAGCTACCAAGGTCTTCACAACCAAGAATTCATCCTGATCATGGAAAGTAAGATTCTCAGAATCATCATTGCTTTTTGTTTCTAAGCTTAAATCTGGCAGTGGTCTGAGGACTCCATCATCCCCTTATTTCCCTTCTTCCTCTTTTTACTTTCTGTCATTCCTACCCATACTTGTAGCATGGCTCTTTCTGTCACCAAATATTAAATAGTGGTTTCATCCCAGTTTTGTAGCTGGGTGGTTAGACAATGTGAGGCAATGATGGGAAAACCCTATCTATGGAGACTTGAGCCTCATTTGTCCATATTTGCAGATGGAATTAGGTAACACCATATGTAGTCAAAAGAAAAAAATTGTGAGTGTGCACATTGACGCACCCACACCCACACACCAGATTTTAATACTGACTCTTCCATGAATTGTCTGTGACTTTAGGCATGTCATGTATACTTTCTGACCTCAATTTAATTACATTTAAGAGGAGGGCATTGTACTAAATGATCTCTAAAGTCTTCAAGATTCTATGATTCACACATTTCTCAGGATTACATGCTCTCTACCAGTTGACTTTTGTAATTTTCTTCCCAAGCCTTTCCCCCTTCCTCCATAAGAATAATGGCAATAGGAAATGATATGCCTTTTAGTTATTACCTCTTAGCATCCACATCACCAAGATATACAGATTAGGGGAGATATTTGGGAACACTGAGATATTTCCATTTACTCCATTTACAGCTCAGACCTAGATGTGGAATGTACTCAGATGTGGCATTCTGGTTTAAAAATTTCCTCCAAATAAGTTCCTTCATAAAAATTTGGAGTTTTTTTTTTTAAAGAGTCTTAAGGATCACCCAATCCAAAGTCTTTATTTTAGTTATTTTAAAAAGGGGAAGCTAAATTATATTTTTAAATTTGTTTATGATCAATTTTTACAGACATTGAAGCAAATTTCAAAGGTTTTTTTTTAAACAAATGATTGGAACCCAAACTGACCACATTAAAAAGTGACTTGGAATAAGGATTCTAGGACTCTTTTATTTTTGTGGGCATGCTTCTAGAAGGCTTGGCATTCCTGCAGAGGGCTATAGGTAGACTAGTCATTGCTATCCTGAAGGACTATTTTAGCTGAAATTTTCAAAACTGCTTCCCATCTAATGACTTGGACATTTGGGAAAGATACTAGGAGTTGTATTGATTATATTGACAATTGAACTTTGCTTTAGCTTAATTTGCCTTGTTGCCTTATTTAGTTAGAAAGGCAAATTTCTTCAATTGCATGTTTTTTATGTTCTCAGAGTAATTAAAAGTCTTTTTTCTCCTGCTTCTGATTGGTTTTTGATGATACAGAATCCCACTTTTTTTTTTTTCAGAGATGATATCGATTAATGGATGTTACTTTTACTTTTCTGTTTGTTAATTTTTGATTTTTTACCCAAATGTTACTGGACAAGCATATCACAGGGGATGATTGCTGTTTATCTTTCATTCTCAAAGAGGACCATGATATCAGGAAGGTGATCCTTGACATGCAATGAATTGGATTTAAGTGAGGGAGCGATGAACAGGGGATGATAGGTCTTGCTTAGATGTTTAGATGCTCTGTGTGATCCCAAGGCATATCCTTCATTTTATAAGTGGGTCCCAGAGGTATTAAGTGACTTGCCAAAGGTCATCATATAAATTTACATAGATAGTATATAGCACAAGTAAAGGGAGGCAGTGCAGGTATTTGAACCCAGGTTTTCAGATACCAAATCCAGTCCTCCTCCTTGACTGCAGGCTAATTTAGGGAATTGGGGGTTATTTGGAGAAGGAACAAAGCTGTTGTAGCTATTAAATTAGCCTGTGGTAAGATGGTAGCATTCAACCACTGAAAAAACAGCAATAAATTCTTTTGATTGACCAATTGAAGTAAAAAATTTGAATCAACATAGAATAGTTCACAAGCTGGTCCTGTTACCACTAGTTTGGCCTGTGTACCCAGAGACCTTGTCATCAAGGTTATGGCAGCAGCTGGTGAGAGAGAACCCTACATGTTGTAGAGCTCTAGCCAAAGTTTCTGTGGCTGATGATTTTCTGGAGGTTTTTTTTTTTTTCAAACAGTTTATAGATGGAGATTAGTTTGAGGCTTCACCTGCCAATCTAGTGGTCTGACCTGACTCTGAGATAAATATGCAGTAACAAGTGAGTCTGTGTTGAATCAATGTCAAGTTCCTAAAACTACACAGAATGAGTACACTGTATGCAGAAACAGATGATCATATTACAGCAGCAACAGCAGATCTGCCAGAAAGAGATTTAAAAGACACACATGCAGAACAGAGTCATTGCTGTCCTAAAAGATGCTGCCTGATATCATCTGCAACAGGTGAATGTTGATCTCATTCTCAGTAATCTTCAGGGATAGGATTTTATAACCTCCCTAGATTGTTTGTTAGAATACTTATCCGTAAAAGAATTATTTCTTCTGCTTAATTAAACTTTCTTGTTTTATAACTAAAGGATAGAATGACCATGGAAATGGAAATGGAAACGGAATGGAAAATAACCTTCCTTGTACTAATCCATCATATACTTGCATGGTCACCTTTTAAGCTTTTATTATCCTGGCTAACCAAAACCCAGCTTTTTAAATTCTTCTCATAGAGTCTATTATATGTGGACCTTTCTAGTTTCTCTTCTTTAAGGAGTTGTTTTCTTCAGTGGATTTTTGTACCTCCTTTTCCATTTGGCCAATTCTACTTTCTAAGCAGTTTTCCAAACTGTTGGTTCTTTTTTTCATAATTCTCTTGCATCCATCTTTCTTTTCCTCATTTTTCTTTTACCTCTCTTTTATGATTTTTAAGCTCCTTTTTGAGTTCTTCCATGAGATCTTTCTGGGCTTTAGACAACTTCCACTTTCTCTTTGGGGTTTTGCCCGTAGCATTTTGACATTTTTTCTTCTTCTTTGTGTCTTGGTCTTCCCTGTCACCATAATAACTTTCTATAGTCAGATTATTTTTTTATTTTTTTTTGTTGTTCATCTTTTTCTTTTCCTTCTCCCTTCCTTCCTTCCTTCCTTCCTTCCTTCCTTCCTTCTTCTTCCTTCCTTCCTTCCTTCCTTCCTTTCTTTCTTTCTTTCTTTCTTTCTTTCTTTCTTTCTTTCTTTCTTTCTTTCTTTCTTTCTTTCCCTTTTCCCTTTTACATTTGAGCTCTGTTCTCAGTGTGGTTGGGGCACTGTCTCAGGCTTCTTGTGCTAGTGGCTGCAGGCTCTGGCTGTTTACTTGGTGCTGCTCTGATGTTGCCCTGAGGCCCTCAGGGGACTCTTGTGTCTCACACTTCGATGAGGGTGTGAATTGGGGGGTGGGTTGACTGGCTCTACTGGAGGCTGTATGGGTCTGGCAAGTGAATCTCTCAAATATTCAGATGAATCTATGAACTCATCAGTTTGGAAGTGCTCTCCAGTGATCACCTAATCAGTCAGCAAGCATTTATTAAGCACTCTGTATCTATCCCAAGGGCCAGGCACTGTGCTATGTATTAGGTATACAGACAAAAATAAAACAGTTCCTGCCCTCAAAGAGCTTATACTCTATCAGGGGAGATAACATATATCAAAAAAGCACACACCAAATGTGTGTGAAATAAATACAAGGTAATGTTGGAAAGGAGGACAGTAGGATTTAGGGGGTTCAGGAAAAGCTTCACGTAGAAGAGCATACTTGAGCTGAATCCTGAAAAAACCGAGGGATTCTATGAAGCAGAGGTGAAGAAGTTGGGCATTCTAACCACGGAGACAGGAGATGGAGTGATCTGTAAGGAACAGCAAGATAGCCAGTTTGGATGGATTATGGTTTGAGAGAAGATGAGTAATGGAGGGAGGTTGGTGCCAGGACATAAAGGGCTTGAAATGTCAAACAAGGGCATTTGTGTTTGATCTGAGAGTCAATAAGGAGCCATTTGTTTTTACTGAATAGGGGAGGGAAATGGTCAGACTGCAGTTTAGGAAGATTATTTTGGCAGCTATGTGCAGGATGGATTGGCATAGGAGAGAACCTTGAGGCATGAAGACCAATTAGGAGACTGTAGTCTAGGTGAGAGATAATGGTGGGGGGGGGCTTTACTTAGGGTACAGAAAAAAGGATAAGCACAAGAGGTTATGAAGATTTGGCAAGTTAGAGATGTGGCTTGAAGGAGAGTGAGGAGTAGAGCATGATGCTGT
Source organism: Phascolarctos cinereus (assembly GCF_003287225.1). NCBI lineage: Eukaryota > Metazoa > Chordata > Mammalia > Diprotodontia > Phascolarctidae > Phascolarctos > Phascolarctos cinereus. The sequence goes on along the minus strand of NW_027555847.1, from coordinate 247,350,439 downwards.
GGTTGTGAACCTGTACAGAGAAGTTAGGAAGTGGGGTGGGTTTGGGGTAAAATATAATAAGCTCTGTGCTCTAAATCATAACCCCTTCGTGTCTGCTCAGCCTGTGTGATTCACTCAGGCCCACTGAAAATGAAAGGAGGAGGTGGGCTGTGGTGAGGCCACACAGTGACCTGAGGGGCAGAGTGTGGTTACATTGGGAAAGAGGATTTTCCCAGTGTCATCTACACATCAGCTGTGGGTACCCAGAGTTTGGTTAGGTTATAGCTGATATTTGGTATAGATTGATAGTGAGAGAGAGCCAAATAAAGGAGTGATGAGAAATAACTGAACAGGGCGGTAAGGCATGTGTTAGAGCCAAGCAACTATTATGGGGAAGATGGGTTGCAACCCATATCTCCACCCTTTGATTGATTGTACAACCACTAGGTTCATCCAATGGACCTTGGGAGTACGTATCACCCACTTGGGAAATTGCTGGTATAGATAGTGGCATAGTTCAATGGTTTCCAGCATTAGAATTATTACAGAGTCCTCAAATCCATCCATGTGTACTAAGCATATAATTTGGAGCTCCTACAAAACATATAATACAACGGCATGATGAGCATATTTTCAGTAGACTAAGTAAATAATGTCTTACCTATATGCACTACTATTTTTCAAATGCATATTGTGATGAATAAAATAGAAAACCAGAAGTCATAGTAGCTTTTTGTCATACATTTTGTCAATACATGAATACTACCCAATGGGAGGTTGAATGTGGAAAAAAAAAGGTTTTAAGTTAACAAGGGGTCCTAAAACTTGAAAAAGTTAGGAATCCATTGGCATAGTGGAAAGAGAGATCTGAAGTCAGAGAACCTGCATTTGAATCCTGCCTTTACGCTTTACTGCTTATGTTACATTCAACAACAAAGCATTGCATTTTTCTAGGGACTTGTTTCCTCATTTCTGAAATGAGTGATTTGGACAAGATAATCTTTAAAATTCTTTCTGGTTTAAAATACTAGGATTTTATGATTCCTTAAATGTGTGTGGGATGGGGTAAATTACAGACCTCTTAACTCATTAAGAGAGATGCCTTTAGAGATCAAGATAAAAGTAAGATAAGTATGATAATGATAAATAGTTTGGGTGTTTTATAGCCTGGGTGTAACTTAGATCTTGAGTTGAAAAAGAAAAATTCAGAGACCAAAAGATAATAAGATTGATATGGAGAAGCAGCAGAACTGTTGGCCAACAACTATAACTTTGAAATTAGTAGCCGTAAGGGAGAAACAGGGATATTGGAAAGAAAATGCAGCATCTCCAGGGTGGCTAGTTGACAATTGTGAATGTCTCATGAGCAGATGATATCATTACACTTTATCCCTTCAATTATAGTGATGGCAGTGTTTCCATTTGGACAATTTTAGGAAAACATATCTTTAATCTTTTTTTTTTCAATTTAGTCTAATTTAATTACCATTTTATGATATTGCTAAGTAGCTTCTTTGCCTTTTTTCAGTCAAGTTAAAAATATCTCTATGTAGAAACAATTAATTACGTAAATGTCATCATTACGGGATAATTCAGTTAGTTGATTTTGAAAACTTAAGTTTCTTAATCCTGGCTCCTTTGAAGTCCTATAAAGTCCATGGGCCTATGAGCCTTCTCATATGAGTTTTGAAAAAAAAATCTTTATGGTCTAGCAGCTGATTTTATGTTTTACATGAAATATGGATCTTCTTCATCGTTGTTTCCAAGAGTGTATCCCCTAATGATGCTGGGCATTTTCCTACTGGTGCAACTGACATCACAACCAGAACATCTGGGATATCAGGGATTTTCTTATCTTATGGACTCATTGATAATCTCTTCTCTGGCCCAGGCTTCTTAAGACCTCCATCTCCTCAGGTCCCCCCCCCTTTCTGTCTTTCCTCCATTTTCTTCCCAGCTATCCCTTCATGAACATTTTCTAGACCCATGCAACTGCTCCATGGGGCCTTTGTGAACTTTAGGGTGGCCACTTCTATGACTCAAATCTCATGGGTTCTGATTTGTGAATTGTAAACTCAACCCTTTTGGAATTGACTCTTGGCAAAATTCATCTTCCTGTTTTTATAATAATTATTCTCCAAAGATTTCTGGACATCAAGTAGCTCTTGCAAAACATGTTGTTGATGATTTAAGTGTAAGTGAAGTGGGCCATATGGATGAAATTTCCCTATAAATACACACGGGTTGAAAAATGAATGGGATGGGCCAGATATTTGGCAAAGTCTAACTAGGATTTGGTGAATCCTTTATTATTTGAAAAGAAGGTCATGTTTTGAAATGTCAGAGCATCAGGCCTTCACCCAATGGATCTCTATCATGTGAGGCAACTAAGTGATACAATGGCTAGTGCAACAGGTTCAGAGTCTGCAAGATCTAAATTCAAATCCTACCTCAGATTTTATTAGCTGTGTGACTTTAAGCAAGTCATTTCACATCTCTCAGCCTCAGCTTCCTCATTTTTAAGTTTTTAAGATATTTTATTTTTTCCCAATTACAGGTAAAGATAATTATTAACATTGATTAAAAAAAAATTTTGAGTTCCAAATTCTCTCTCCCTCCCTCCCCCCCTTCCTGAAATAGTAAACAATTTGATATAGATTATACATGTGTAATCATGCAAGACATATTTCCATATTAGTCATGTTGTAAAAGAAGACACAGATTCCCCCACCCTCCCAAAAAAACCTACAAAAAACTAAAGAAAATGAAAAATAATATGTTTCAATCTATATTCAGACTCCATCAGATCTTTCTCTGGAAGTGGATAGCTACCAGCATTTTTCATTATGAGGCTTTTAGAATTGTCTTGGATCATTATACTGCTGAGAATAGCTAAGTCATTCACAGTTGATCATTGTACAATATTGCTGTTACCATGTATAATGTTTTCCTGGTTCTGCTCACTCTACTTAGCATCAGTTCATGTAAGTCTTTCCAGATATTTCTGAAATCAGCTTGTACATCATTTCTCTTATTGCATAATAGTATTCCATTACAATCATATACCACAACTTGTTTAGCCATTCTCCAATTAATGAGCATCCCAAAAATTTCCAATTCTTTGCCACCACAAAAAGAGCTGCTGTGAATACTTTTGTACACATAGGTCCTCCCTCCCCCCTTTTTTAAATCTCTGGGATATGGACCTACTAGCGGTAATGCTCAAAAAGTATGCACAGTTTCATAGCCCTTTGGGCATAGTCCCAAATTGCTCTCCATAATAGTTAGATCAGTTCACAACTCCACCAACAATGCACTAATGTCCCAATTTAGTTTCCTCGTTTGTAAAGTGAGTGTATTGGGCTCAATGGCCTTTAAAATCCTTTCCAAATCTCAATCTATGATTCTATGAACTTCTCTGATCTAAAACAGGCAGGACCACTTCCTATCTCAAAGATTTCAGGTATAGAACAGTTGCTGACATAGAACAGGTGAACTTTGATTTCCCTTTTCTTATAGCCCTTTAGAGTTTTCCGAACACTAGGTATAAGTGTTATTATCCCTGTTTTATATATAAAGACACTGAGACTTGGAAAGGTTAAGTGGTTTGTCCAAAGTCATGTCATTAGTAAGTGGTGAAGCTGAAATGTGAACCTGACGGTTCTGAATCTTACACCCAAATCCTCCTAAGTCATCGCTCTTTCCACTATACCAATGGTTCTCAAACTTTTCCACAGGGGTGGAAACTGCAGTTTAAACAAAACTTTGGCTGAACCTTTGTAGTAAAATCCTCTGAAATGATTATTTTTAATGCCTATTAACAAACAAAATAAAAGTCATAAAAAATTTGAGGTATTTCAGGGTTCCTTGCAGCACATTTCAATAAACAGCTGCACTATGGCATGTTGCCTCTATTCTCTCAGATACTTTTTATCGTCCTGCCTAAGTGATGCACAAATATGATATTTAGCACCAATAGTACTCAACTAGCAAGCCCCCAATTTGCACATTAAAAAAACAGCTTTATTCATTCGACAAATATTTATGGAGACAAGGCCCTAGAAGCTGCCTTCAAGTACTCTTCCTCCTCAGCCAAATTCTGCCCTCCAGAGTGACATCTGCTGGCTATATGCACAAGCATATAGAAAAATCACTTTGAATAACTGTGTATGATCGTGGTATAATCAAGAACTAAAGGATTTTAAGAGAGTTTTGAAAGCAAGAGAGTTTGGCCTACCTGGCCCAGCCTTTGGTATAAAAGTTTAAACATAAAGAATGAAAGGAAGAGTTTACCAGGCTCAAAATCTCAAACTAGCAACTAGCGTATTATTTTAACTTCTTCACTGAAGGAGGCATTAATTCATGTCAGGAAGTACAACTGGGACAGGCTTAAGCTGTTATAAACTCTCCGGAGTCTTACTGAACTCAGTCTGGATCCAAGTTTTGCATCCAAATTTGGACATCCCTTGGAAATAAACATCCTCAAACCATCATGTCATATTAAACACAGTTCTGCTGAGACAATAGGCAGCTATATGGCACATTGGATAGAGTGCCAGGCCCTGAAGTCAGGAAGACTCACCTTCCTGAGTTCAAATCTGGCCTTAGACACTTCTTACTAGCTATGTCACCTTGTTTGCCACAGTTTCCTCATCTGTAAAATGAGCTGGAGAAGGAAATGACAAACCACTCCAGTATCTTTGCCAAGAAAATCACAAATGGGGTCATGAAGAGTTGGACATGACTTAAGAACTATTGAACAACAAAAAAAAAAAGCCAAGACAATATCCAAGTCTTAAATTTCCCTGTGGCTTGTCACGAACAGGGGTGACCTCCTTTAGCCAGCAGCACTGACGTTTTTGACAAACACAAAAGCTAGGGCAAAGAGAACATAAGAATATCTTGTAAATGTGAGGGCTTGGGCCTACTTATGTAATGCTGTACAAATGAGGAGAATGGTGATCTGCTGATAGACAGGCTATGCACCTAGGAAAATTTGAGTCAGGATCACCCAGAAGAATAGGACCTGAAGCAAATTATACTGGTACACTCATTCTACCCTTCTCTGACAATATTTATGGAAGAGAAATAGATAAGGTTAAAATGAACATGAAAGACAACCGGCAAAGGAGGAATCAGAACAGGGATTTAACGTGTAAGGGATTGATGGAGACAACTATGGATGAATATATAGGTGTGAGTTTCGTGTGTGTGTGTGTGTGTGTGTGTGTGTTTAAGCAAGAGGTAAGTCCATTACACATGGGCTTTCTCCTAAGTTATAGCCCACTTATCAAAAGTGTGCCAGACCTGCCCCTCTGAACAAAGGTGAGGCTGAGGAGGAGAAGGCCAAGATGGAGGGGCTTGGGAAGTGGAGACTGCTCCATTCTATATCATTCTTGTTGATAAATCAAGTAGGGGAAACAATTTAAATAAATCTGTTCAGCTTTACCAGATCGCAGATGCTCAGAGTTGGAAGAGACCTCAAGAGATGTCTGATCCAATCCATACTTAATTGAGAATCCTCTGCAATATCACCAAGAAATGATTATCCAGTTACAGATCACTGGAAGATTTCCAATGAAGAGGAAAACCACTGACGTTCATAGCAGCCCATTCTACTTGAGGTTATTTCTATCTATAAGGAAGTCTTGCCATCTTTCCAACTTTTCCAACTTTCACCTATTGGTCCTAGTTTGGCTTTCTGAGGCCAAGCAGAAAAAGCAGAACGCAGCTATTATGTGGCCCAAAAATCTTTCCTCTAACTAAATAACTTCAAGTCTTTCACCATCCTAGACGTACTTTTCTGACACCACTTTCATTCTTTATTCCTTTCCTGGCTCATTCTTGACTCTCTGGATTCTTTCTACCATGCCTCCTCATCTTGGAAGTTCACTCAGCCCCGGTGGTCCCTTACTCTTATTGAATAGTTTCTCCTAACATCTGAATTTTGAGGAAAGTGCCCAGGCCAGCCATGTCTTCTTTCCTCTCAGGTCTCCACCTCTAGACTTTCTGGGCTTTCTCTACCTCCTTCATTCCCATACGTTCCAGCTTCCTTTTATGTCTTGTCTTCTCCATTAGAACGTAAGCTTTGAGGGCAGGAACTCTCTTTCTTTTTACTTGTATTTGTATTTTGTATTTGTATATTGTTTTCTCAATACTTAGCCCAATGCCAGACACATACTAAGCACTTAATAAATACTGATTGATTTTCTATTGATCTCTCAATCTTCTGAACCCCCATATACCACTTTGTTGGTACCTGTCTTGGGACACTTAACACATTCTAACTTGAATTATATTTATCTTAAAAATTGATTAGCCCTCTATTAAATGGCAAGGTCCTTGAAGGAAAAGACTATGTTTTATTCATTTTTGTCTCATCAAACATTTAAATGCCTATACGGTGCTAGGTATTAGGATTGATACAAAGATGAGGTATTATCCTTGACCTCATGCACTTTATAATCCAGCAAGAGGGATATATCTATTATGCCTTTGGCCTCTCAACCCATTCCTATTTTCTTAAGTTTTTTTTCTTTTTTATTATCACCTTAACAATAAAAAACATTTTAATTTACGAAGAACAGAAAGGCACTCTTTCCTGACATTGGGCATTTTTATTCCTCATTTCCAACTATTGGCTGTCCTGACTTCCTGTAAATCGCAGATAAAATCTCACATTCTACAGGAGACCTTTCCCCAGTGTCCCCCAATCTTAATTCTAGTGCCTTCCTTCTCTTTATAACCTTCACTTTATCCTGAATTAGCTTGTTCGTACATTGTTGATATATAGCTTATTTCTAGGTGGTTGTTTATGTGTTGTCTCCCCCATTAAATTGTGAGCTCCTTAAGAGCAGGGACAATTTGCCTTTCTTTTATCCCTAATACTTAGCATAGTATCTGAATATAGTCCTTACTAAATGTTTATTGACTGAAAAAAATTATATAGAAAATTGTTAATTTTTATAACACTTAGATTGGCTTTTAAAATATGTTAAATTTAATTGCCCTGCTTATATTCCTTTCTGAACTTTATTTTGTTTTCTTCTGTGTATTTTTAATGTTTACTAATGCTCTTTAATTTATTTTTAAAATATCTCTATCACTTCTTACCTACTTATCTCACCTCTGCCTTGAAGACCTACCTTAGGTAATCCTTCAAAACAAAACCAATCAACACTTTGGTTGTGTCTGGATTTTATGTGTGTGTGTGTGTATGCATAAACATATATATGTATATGTACATATCTATTATATGTTTTTTTGCTTTTCCTTTAGTCCATTACCTCTCTCCCAATAGGTGGGAGGTGTGCTTCACTGTCAGTCTTAAGAAGTCATTATTGATCACTGTGTTGTTCAGAGTTCTGATCTTTTGAAGTTGTTTTCTTCACATTATTGTGGTCATTATGTACATTTTTCTCCTGATTCTGTTCATTTCACTATTCATCAGTTCATACAGGTCTTACCAAGTTTTTCAGAATTCTTCATATTGAAAATTTCTTATGAGACAATAATATTTCTACTATATTCGTATGTTGTTGTTGGTGGTCTTTTTTGAAGAGAACCATCATGTGAGTGAATTGGATTTAAGTGAGGCAGAATTGTGCACAATCATCATCCTCAGTCTCTCTTCCAGAGCCACTGAAATCCAGTGGCAAGACAAAAGTCATGATGACTGGCCACAGCCTGGGATGCAGTGGATGACCTTGGCATCTTCAATATCTGACCAAGCTCTAAGTGCATCACAGAGCCTGCTTCATCTGCCTTCGTGGCCATTGGAACAAATTGTTTTCTTCTTCTTCATAAGGCAATTGGGGTTAAGTGACTTGCCCAGGGTCACACAGCTAGTGAGTGTTATGTGTCTAAGGCTGGATTTGAACTCAGGTCCTCCTGACTCCAGGGCCGGTGCTCTATCCATCGTGCCACCTAGTTGCCTCCCTCTTTCTTCTTCTTGCACCTTCCTTTGGCTCCTTCCCATCCCAACAAACATTCTCAGGACTCCCCGTTCTTAAAATTCTCTTCCTTTACCCTCCTACCTTCTCTAGCAGAGATAGAGATCACTCTGTAGTCATTTACTTTAAAAATCTCTTGAATCACTGTATATGCCCAATGACTCCATTTCCTTACCACCTCAGCCTGGTTGAGAAGATGGTGCCATTGATCCTCCAAGGGAAATCGTATCGACAGCAGGGATTTTTAAAGCAGCTGTGACCATCCATGTACTCGAGACCAAACCACAACCATGTTGGTGGTCACATTAAGCTCCAGTTTCCCTCTTATAGTGAGGTGATGATATAGAGTAATGTGTGGTGAGCTGACTTAGAAGCCAGAAAGATGTGGATTCAGGTCCTACCTCAGACACATATTGGGTGTGTGAACCTAGGCAAATCAGCTACCTTCTCATAGCTCTAGGTGACTCTCAAAGGCTACAAATTACAGAGAAAAGTGCTGACCAGAAGGGATGGAAGTTTCCTTGCCTGGGAGTTCTTTATACCAATCAAATCCCAGTTCTAGTCCATAATCTATTGAGATGATGGTATAAAACTTTAATTCCTTGCTGTTTGGCTTCTGCACTCCCTCTCCCCATTCAACTGAAACTACAGTCACCTCTGAACTTCTAATCACAAACTACAACTTTTTTCTTTAAGTCCAAGTCTTCCTTAATATCTTTCTTACATTTGACACAACTGACAATCCCTCTTCAGGCATCACATTTTTCACATTCTCTTTTCTCTAACTGCCCCTTCTCTGTCTTTTTCATTGGCTCCTCTTCTTCTTTAGAATCCTTCATGGTGAATATTCCCCAAGGTTCTATCCTTGGTCCCCTTTTCTCTCTCTCTCTCTCTCTCTCTCTCTCTCTCTCTCTCTCTCTCTCTCTCTCTGTGTCTCTCTCTCTCTCTCTCTCTCTCTCTCTCTCTCTCTCTGTGTCTCTCTCTCTCTCTCTCTCTCTCTCTCTCCTCTCTCTCTCTCTCTCTCTCTCTTTTCATTTTCATTCTTGGTAATCCCATTCATTCCCATGATTTTAATGAACACTACTGTGCAGATAACTCTCTAACTCTAGCTCCTGGCCTATCTTCTGAGGTCCAGCTACTGACAGGACATCTCCATCTGCATATCCCACCAGTGCTTCAATCTTAATATATCTGAAAGTGAATTTACTGCCTTTATCAGTAAACCCTCTGAATTCTTGATTTCTGGTGGTGGTACCCCCATTTGATGTTTCTTGTATCTCAGATCCATAATGTTCTTGCTGATACTTAACACACCTTTACCCCTCATCCAATAAGTCCTGTCAATTTCACCTCTGAAACATCCATCCCCTTTCTGTTCCCATTGCTACCACCTTAGTGTTGGCCCTCATTATCACCCTCATTATGATTAATATTATTATTATTGCAGCAGCTTCCAGTCTCTCTCCTTTCCAACCTATTCTTAATACCTACTGTGAGAATGAGCTTCCTTCTGCAAAGATATGGTCCTGTCACATCTCTGCTCAAAACTTCCTATTAAAATGAACAGAAATCCAAGGCATCAACAACCTCATGAAAAAAATGATCCAAATAACGAATAATTCATTAAATGCAAATTAAAGCAATTCTGAAGTTCCATTGCATACCTATCAGATTGGTAAAGATGATTTTAAAGAAAGGAAAAACGACAATTGTTGGAGAGGTTTTGGGAAAATAGGCATATTAATATCTGTTGTTGGAGCTGTGAATTGGTCCAACTCTTCTGGAAAACAATTTGGAACTACTCCCCAAAAGTCATTATATTGTGCATATTCTTTGACCAAGTGACACTATTACTCCAAAGAGAATAAAGAACGAAAAAAAGGACCTCTATGTAATCTATATGTACAAAAGAAGTTTTATACTAAAAGTCCCTATTGTTCACTAAGGAAAGTTCAAATTCCTTTGCTTGGTACCCAAAATCTATCTTTGCCTGGCACTCAATTCTAGGGGAGACTGATCTCCAAAGAGAGGAGATTTGACTCTTTATGCACCCACCCCAGGACTCTGGGGAAAGACACTTGGGTTCATTTAGATCCAGCTTATATCTAAGTCCTTTCTCTAATGGGAGTGTGTATAGAAAGGTACAATGTAAATCAGGTACGGGCCGGCTATTTTTTTCCTTCATACAAAAGAACTTCTTAACATAAGAGACTCACAAGTGTGCATTAACTTAAGCAAAGAATAACATAACTACTATTATACTTTCTTTGAGAGGAGACCAGGAAACCATCAAAGCAATTTGTTTGACTGATACATCAGCGTTTCAGCCTCAGCTTGGTCCTGCACTATCCACATAATTCCCTTCAGATCCATTTCTGCTGAAAATCTTCCTGCTTTTGGTCAATTTCTCTTAATAGAGGGTAGTTGCAGAACACTTCTCCTGCTTCTAGTCAACTCTTACTGAGGGACACAAGAACTCTGGGCCTCTTAAACTCACAAGGTTGCCTTCAACACTATATACCTACATCTCAGGGTTGCAGTTTGGTCACTTATAATCTGGGGAGACTCAGATCAGGCCCCCAAGTGCTAGCTAGAATCAGGTTCACCTAAGTAGGTGAACCTTCTTCTTGGGCCCAAAGCCACCATGCTGTGAACTTCAGGTATATAATATATCTCTATCTTTCTATCCATATGTGTGTGTGTATACACATCTATCTATCTATCTATCTATCTATCTATCTATCTATCTATCTATCTATCTATCTCTGTATCATCTATCTATCTAGTGAAGCTTATCTCTGTTTAAAGTCTACTGAGTGGGTAGCTGTTCCTGGCTCAATGGCCAATCCTCTTAAAGAAGATACCTCTTGCACCATTAAAGAACCAAGGGACCAACAAGGGATTATTGATTTTTGGGTCATTTCAAAGTACCTAAGTTCTTCAGCGCTGAGTCGATTGAGCCAGGATGGCTTAATACATTCTCTGTGGAAGATATTACAATCCATCCCCCAATACATCAATATATGTCAGTAAGAGATGCCCTAAGTATAGGACCTTGCACATTGTAGATGGTAATTGGTGTCTGTTGAGTGAATGAATGAATAAGCAAGAGTGCAGGTAGCTGTCTCTTCCCATAAAATTGCTTAGGGATGAAACATAGTTTAGTGAACAAAGCATTGGCTGTACCAGTGATTGGCTTGATTTGTGTGTGTGTGTGTGTGTGTGTGTGTGTGTGGTTTTTTTTCTCAACTAAAAAAAAAAGCCAAATCATTCATGTATGCCACTTCTAATTGCTTTAAACTACAGCTGTTTGCTTTTAGAAAACAGAACAAAAGTGGATATGTTATTACTATGGAAAAGCTTACAGTCTTTGTTGAAACAGGACAGCAGCCCAGCCCAAATATTAAATCAAAACCAACTAGTGGGGGAAATGTGCCTTCCCCTTCTCCCTTCTCCACACCCCCAAGGAAGCCTGTAGTGGTTTGGGGAATTTAGGCAGAACGTTGTATTCAGATGCCTAAATCATTTTCTTGTTTGCATCTCATGATTGTGTGTGTTCTCTAGTGTTTTGGGAAAACTAACACTATAGCATAGATTACATATTTTTTTTAGACTGCTCTTAATTTATTTTACAGGAAAAGAAAACACCAGCAAATGGTGTCATTTGGTTTTGTACAACTTTTTTATTAATAAGTTAGTATATCAATAAAAAATTTTAACTTTTCAAAAAAACAAAACAAAACAAAACAAAAAACCCCAAAGCCTTCGCTCTTGAGTCAGAGGATCTGGTTTTCAAGACAGCCTCTGATCCTTATCATCAATGTGACCATGGCTAGTTCACTTAGCCTTCCTTGGCCTCAGCTTCCTCATCTCTAAACAAAGGAGTTAGGGTATATAGCCTCTGAAATCCCTTCCAAGATCCATCATCTTATAATTTCTTCATCAGATAACTTTACTCATAGAAGCAAAATACTCTTCTTACCAATGTCTTGACCACAAATCTCTTATAGTTTTTTCTGTTATGTGTCTCCATGGTTACTTTCATTAAATCATTATTTAGCAGTGTATATGACACATTTCCTCTATGCTAGATTTTCCATCACCTACCCTGTAAAGCAAGCTATCTTTTGCCAAGCTTTTTCATAGTGACTTTAGAAACAGCTAACTCCTTCCTTTTTTCCCTTTTTTCTTTGTCTGTCGCATGTTGGCCTAGAATATTAGCTATCTACTCTTAATCTTATCGTTATATTCTTGAAGACATATAATAAAATAAGGTTCTAATGTAGGAGTCTTGGTGAGGAGCAAATTATTATTGTTTTGTTTGTCCTTTGTTCTTGAAGAGGACCGGGCATCAGGGAGGTGATGCCATAACATTCAAGTAAATTGGATTTAAGTGAGGAAGGGCTGTCCAAAGTCACCAGCCTCACTTTCTTCCCTGGAGCCATCTGGGTCCAGTGGCAAGATAAAGATCAGAACACCTGGAGATGGCCCTAGATACAGTGGGAGACCTTGGCTTTCTAAGCTATAGTCTTTAACAGGTCTCAGTTTGATTGAGGCTGGAGCAAATGAAAGAGGCAGAGAGAGGATGAGTTTGCACTCTGCTTGCCTCACTGTTCAGGCTTAGAATTTGGCCAGGGTGGAACATCTTGGAATGTATAATATCAATAAGAACAATGAAATTCCCACAAACTGAGTTCACTGATGATAGTAATTTAAAAAAAAACTTTCATGGAAAAGAAACAAAATTCAGCTTTTTTTTTATACACCTCAAGCTCTAGGCACTGATGATCATCAATTTTTCCCCCTTACTGGGTGCTGCACAGTTTATAAGTTGGTGGTATTTTAGCTTCCCTCTAGGGAAGCAAAGATCCTTTTCACTGACCTTATCTGCGTGCTTGGAAAATACCCTTGGAAACATGCTTCAAACATGAGAATCCTGAGACTGACAACAGTAACTGGAGAAAGGGAAAAATAGAGGACAGGCTTAGGTTTCAGTTGCTCTAAGGAAATTTGTGGATCTTTTAAATTAGTGCCAGAAGGAAGCAAGCATGCAAGCAAGCATTTAAGAGCTTGCTATGGGCAAGTTGCACTGTGCTAAGCACTGAGGATACAAATATAAGCAGATCAAAAGATAATCCCTAACTTCAAAGGGCTTACATTCTAATGGAGGAAAACAACACACAAAAGTGAGGTGGAAAGATAGGGAGAGGGAGGATGGTTTTGAAGTCTGGAAGCCAAGAACAAGGTAGGAAGGGAATGAAGGTCAGCTTGGAGAAGGATACTCTAGGTTGAAAAGGCCACAGGGGTCGGTAGATGATCCAGAGTGAGAAGTTACAAAATACTGAGAGAAGTTCAAGGATGAGACAGTGGCAGAGGCATGGTTTTGATGTCCAGAAGACAGGCACAAGGCCAGGAAGAAGATAAAGTGGAATTTCTTTCACTTATTGATTTGAAAACTTGGACCTTTTCTAAATAGTCTAGATTTGGAGGTGGTATATTTCAATGCTAATAAATGATGATGCAGTTGAAAGAACACTACATTTGGAATTAGAGGATCTGGATTCTAATGCCAGCTGTCCCAGATGATCTTGGTTGTGGTGGAAGCAATGTCTACTAGAGTTCCATCACATAGGCTAAACTGATTTTTTTTCTAGGCACTAACCACATGTGTGGTTTTTCAGTCATATCCAACTCTTCATGACCCAATTTTGGGGATTTTCTTGGCAAAGGTACTGGAGTGGTTTGCCGTTTCCTTCTCTAGTTCATTTTATGGATGAGGAAACTGATACGAACAGGGTTAAATGACTTGCCCAGGGTCACACAACTAGTAAGTGTCTGAGGCCAGATTTAAACTCAGAAAGATGAGTCTTCCTGACTCTAGGCCCAGAGCTCTATCCACTGTGTCACCTAGCTTCCCATGTGGGACTAACATTTGCTGAAGTCCTAACCCATGAAGGGTAGGTTATTTTTCCCTTAAATGCATTGGAAGGAGGTGGAGCCAAGATGGTGGAGTAAAAGCAGTGACTCGTTTGAGCTCTCCCCCAAACTTCTCCAAATACTTGTAAAAAAATGTCTCTGAACAAATGCATTGGAACCATTCCCAACCATCCGCATTAATTGGTTCACGAATCTAAAGTGAGAAACCATTGGGTAGCTTCTTGGTTGCCTAAGAACCAAAACCAGTACTAAAAAAGTCAGGAGGGTTTCCCTCGACACCAGTGCACCTCCTTGGCAAATGCAGAGGAGGAACACACTGTATCCAACTGAATCAATACTGTATCCTTTCTGAATATCCTTTCCATGCTATGATTAAGTAAACTTTTCAAACTGTCAAATATTAGTCTGTGTCTCATTTTGCTCCAATCCTGAACCTGAACACCTGGACCAACAACATAAGTCAGGCCTAGCCCAGAACTTTGGCAAGATTGATGTTTGGCAACACAGGTGGTTAGAATGAATCCAAATGGTCTCCTTGGAGGAGGGTGAAGTAGTGCAGGAAAAGGCGAATCCTGGGTGATTAGAGGCCTCCTGCAGAACGTGGTATTCTCTTATATTCTCTTCTCTCTCTTAGGCAATTGTATGATGATAAAGAGGTAATCTACTGTGAAATATCCTTGCAAGGTCTTGCCTATTGCCTATGAATAAATTCAGCAAGGATATCCTCAGTAGGCATTTAGCTGTTGACATTCTCTCTGTTTTTTTTTGGGGGGGGGAGGTGAGGCAATCAGAGTTAAGTGACTTGCCCAGGGTCACATAGCTAATAAGTGTCAAGTGTGTGAGGCTGGATTTGAGCTTAGGTTCTCCTGACTCCAAGGCCAGTGCTGTCTCCACTGCACCACCTAGCTGCCCCTAGCTGTTGATATTCTCCCCTACTATTTTGAAAGGTATTAATCAGACCTGAATATTCCCACCCCACCCTCCTCACCCCATGGCCTCAGTCTCTTCCCCTTGTTTAGGGTTCTTATGAATTAATCCCTCAATGCCCTCTCAATTATGTAGCCTCCAGCATGGATCTCTTCTATATATTCTTGGTCTCATCCAGCTGCATCTCCTGTTTCTATGCTCTTTGATGTCATTTTTACCCCTTCAATAAGAACGTCTAAGATGGTGACAATCCAATCCAATTATAGTGACTCCACTTTCCTTGATGCTGAAGAGTTTATAATAAAAATCTTTGTAGATTAAAATATTTTTTTCCCAATTATATATAGCAGCAAATTTTAACATTCATTTTTCATAATTTAGAGTTGCAAACTTTCTCCCTCTATCCCTACCTCTCTCCCTCCATTGAGAAGACAAGCAATTTGATATAGGTTATACATGTAAAGTCATGCAAAACATATTTCCATATTAGTCATGTTGTGAAAGAAAATGCAGGTGGATAGAACACCAGCCCTGAAGTCAGGAGGAACTGAGTTCAAATCTGGCCTGAGACCAAACGCTTGACACTTACTAGCTGTGTGACCCTGGTCAAGTTACTTAACCCCAATTGCCAAAAAAAAAAATGCAGACCAAAAACCAAACAAGAATAATAAAGAAAGCAAAAAAAAAATAGTATGCTTTAATATGCCTTCGGACTCTACTTTGTAGATATTTTCCATCTTTCTTTTGTTTGTTACCTTTCTTCCCATTATATCCCATAAATAGCTTGGGAATGACTTTGTTTAATTGTGTGTATCTCTCAAATCTCTCTTCATATTTGTTCTACCCTTTATGTTTTATGAGAGAATACTGCTCATACTTCTCCATTGTCTCACCCCGCCCCCATCAGATTTTACAAATACGTAGCTTTTAAGCCAGTGTTATCCTTGGCTGATGTACCTCTCTGCTTGGCAGAGAAGTCAAGTGTTTGCTTACTAACACCCTTTTGGACTCTTTTGTCAATAATTTTAAACAGAAGCTTGACTAACATATAATAATTGCTACAACAAAGAGAACAAAAGAATCCAGAAAATTTCTTATTCATCAAACATTGGATTTAATTGCAAAAGTGGAGAGAGATGACTATTAGGGTAGCAGCACATTAGAATACAAATTCATTCATAAAATCTTATAAGGATCACAGATCCTTGAATTTATCCCCTCCCAATATAATTTTCCAGGAGGATATAAGCTCCTTGAAGGCAAGGGTGGTTTCATTTTTGTCTTAATATCCCCAGCACCTACCCCAGTACCAGATGTATAATAGGAACTTTAAAAATGTGTGTTGTGGTTAGCTAAGAGCTACAGACACACTTAGGACTCTGACTTGAGCCCTGCCAATGTTTCCTCTCACTCAGCTGAGCTCATCTGGAAGGCCTATCTCTTTGTGTAACAAAATGTTTATTATTATTATTACAATCATTTCTTCCTATGTTTAGACAAAACCTGTGAGTCATTTTATTTTTTACAATATATTTGGTTATTACATCATAGTAATTACCCACCCACTCCTTCCAGATGGAATCCTTTCTTGTGACAAAGAAAACAATAAAGCAAAAATTAAAACTAAAAACTCATTAGACTATGTCCAACAATGTAGATGGATAGATAGATGGATGGATAGATGGATGGATGGATAGAACATTTATTGAGTTCTACTATATGCCAGGCACCGTGCTAAAAGTACAGGGAATACAAATAGAGTAAAAAGAAAAGACAGTTTATTTCTTCAAGAAGCTTACATTCTTTTTTTTAATTAATTTATTTTGATTTATCAACAATCACTTTCATATGCTTTTGAGTTTAAAATTTTTCTCCCCCTTCCTCCACACCACCCTCTCCAAGACGGCTCACAATCTGATACAGGCTGTACATATACATTCCTATTAAACATATTTTCACATTAGTGATGTTGTAAGTAAGAATTAGAACCAATAGGAGGAACCACCAGAAAGAGGAAACAAAACTCAACAGAAGAGAAAAAAATAGCAAATAGTATGAAGAAGCTTACATTCTAATGGAGGGAGACAATACATAAAAGGAACCTGAAAAGTTGAGGGGGGGCAACTAGATGGTGCAGTGGATAGAGCACCGACCCTGGATTCAGGAGGAGCTGAGTTCAAATCCGGCCTCAGACACATAACACTAGCTGTGGTAACCCTGGACAAGTCACTTAACCCCATTGCCTAGCCAAAAAAAAAAAAAAGCTGAGGGGGAGGTACCCACTAAGGGGTAAAGTAAAAAAGTCTGGAGACCAAAGAGTATAGCCTAGAGAAGAATGAGCATGGTGGGGTTGAGTATTTCCTCAAATGGAGGTTCCAAAAAGGAACTCACCAATTGGAGAAGGGGGTGAAGGCATCTTCCAGGATGACGAGGCCTCTAGAGAAGAGGCATTCTCCATGGTGAGAAGTATGTTGGGGTGAAGATGGAGAAGCCTTTTGAGTCAGGAGTAGAACTGAGAGAGGAGTGAACATAGCTGGCTTGGGCATTTCCTCAAATGGAGGTTCTGAAGAGTAACTCACAAATCAGAAGAGGAGCCAAAAACATATTCCAGGGTGATATGGCTGCTGACGTAGATGTCTGAGAGATGTAGCACTGAGAGGAATTTACATGTACAACCTATACAATATTCTAATCTTGTAGTTCCCCGTCTCTCTGCTGTGAGGGAGATGTATTCTTAATGTCTTCTCCAGAATCTTCATTTCCCCCACCCCAGCACTGAGTTCAACTTCGTTTTAGTGATCTTTTCATTTGCATTGTTCTAGTCATTATGGATATCATCCTTTTAGTTCTATTTATTTCACTTTAGCAATACATACAGATCTTTCTTTCTCTGAATCCCTCATATTTGTTATTTTCATTGTATAGTAATATACCATGTTTTTTTTTTAGCTATCCCCAAATCAGAGGTTATTTACTTTGTTTCTGGTTCTTTGTTACCACAAAGAGTGATGTTATTAATATTTTAGTACATACTGGGCTTTTGTTTCAGTTTCTGACTTCCTCAGGGGTATATGCCTAGTATGGGACTGTTAAGCCAAAGCGTATAAAAATTTAATCACCTTTCTTTCATAATTAATTAAATTCATAATGGTTGGACCATCTTCACAGCTTCACTAGAAGTGAATTAATTAGTGTCTCTGTCTTTGTACAGTTCCTCCAAGATTGTTTCCTTCTTTTTTCTCTTTGCCAACTTGCATGGCATGACATTTTTGAAACCTCAGGGTTGTTTAAATGTGGATTTCTTTTAGTATTAGCACATTGGAGCATGTTTTCATGTGGTCTTTTATAATTTGAAAATCTTCTTTTGAAAGATGTTTGTTTACTTCTTTAACCACTTATCTATTGAGACATGTATCTTGGTATCATATGTGTGTCAATTCTCTGTGTGTTTTAAGTATCCAATTTTTACAGGTAATATTTGATGCAAATATTTTTCTCATGCTACTCTTTCTCTTCTAATTCTGTTTTCATTGACTTTGTGCAAAAACTTTTAAATTTTATGTAGTCAAAATTGTCTTTTTTTAATTTCCTCTTTGCCCTGTGGGTTAGTAATTTTCCCTTTAGTCACAGTTATGAAGAATACTTGATCTCTTGTGGTAATGATGATCAATTGTGAAAGACTTGGCTACTCTAATCAATACAATATCCAAGACAATTCCAAAGGACTCATGATGAATAAAAAGAGGACTGATGAACTCTGAGTGCAAATTGCAGTATAATTTTCTCACTTTATTTTTTCTTGCTTTTTTTGAAATATGGCTAATATGGAAATATGTTTTTGTATGATTTCATATATATAATTGACACCATATAGCTTGTCTTCTCAGTGGATGTGGAAGGGAGTGGGAAGGAGGGAAAGAATTTGAAACTCAAAATTTAAAAAGAAATAAATGATAAATTAAAATGTCAAAAAAGAATACTTGATCTCATTTGTTCCTTTCTAATTTTAGGCTCCATTGTAAACTTACCGTGGTATATGGTATAAGATATTAATCTAAACCTAATTTATGGCAAACTGCTTTCCAATTTCCCAGCAGTTCTTATGAGAAAAAGAGCCTTCCCCACAGAAATTTAAGTTCTTAGGGTTATAAAAACTGGCAATCATAACCGTTTTTGATAAAAATTCTAATATGAATTACATTCATCTCTGTGTTCTTAAACAGTTACACTTAAACAGTTATATGGTTAAACAGTTCTGCTTCCTTCTTCCCTACCATTTCATTGGTAACTAAGGGTTGTTGCTATGAATATCATTCATATTACTAGGAATATCATAATATTGTAGAAAGAGCATTGGGCTTAATTAATTGGAGTTTGGTGGGGGCTTACTGATTTTCACCACCTTTTAGCAGTAAATGCTTCCTAAATGGTGGTATTTACAGCAAGTCCATAGTCACAATGATAATAAATACACAAAAAAAGAAAAAAAATATTGAATTTAGTATGTAAAAAGAACTTGAGAAAGCTCCTTTTAAATGATTGTGTTTGATAACTGATAATCTCCCCCTCAAATAATTTTCTTAGAAAGGAAGAAAGACAACTAATAATTCAACAAGAGAGAGGGAGGGAGGGAGGGAGAGAAAGACAGAGGAAGAGAGAGAAATGAGAGAGAGAGAGAGAGAGAGAGAGAGAGAGAGAGAGAGAGAGAGAGAGAGAGAGAGAGAGAGAGAGGAACTTGGAAATATTTGGTCATTTTTCTAAATGTTTCAATATTTTAGATTAATTGGAGAGAATGGTAGAAATAAAAATCAGACATAACAGTGTTTTTCACTGCTGCTTTGAAAGAAAAGGGATGGTTGTGTGGTACCTTTTCAGAGTTACCGAAGAGTTGGAGAGGACACTGGAGATGGATGCCACCTTGTTAGAACAAAAATCCCCAGCACACTTTGACCAAATGATGCAACAGGTTTTGACTGTCTGAAAGACAGTCTCTCTCTGCTCTCTGCTCTTGCTCTCTGTTCTTGCTCTCTGTCTCTCTCTTTTGGAGGGGGAGGAAGAACTAAAAAGTAGGCAACTACATCAGATGGTAATAGAGAAGACAGGAGAGGGGAAGTGAGAAGACAGGAGGAAGGCCACCCCTGCTGTTTCCACCACGGTGACGGCAAAAAAAAAATCTTTTGAGAAAAAGAATTCCAAGATACTAAGACAGACTGTAGACAAGCTATGTGGAAGCCACATGGAACAGGTGTAGTGGCTGGAGCCTTCCTGTTGCTGAAATAGGACTTGTAACACCCTACTTTCCTTTCCCTTGCCTCTGACTTTCCCAGAAGATTGCAGAGTGTATCTCCAATCTATCAAAGAGAACCTCCCTTTTACTTGTATCCCTAGCATCTGACATGGTGCCTGGTATAGTAGGCACTTAAATAGTTATTGACTATCAAAAACAGTTGAATACTCTCCACTTTTGCTAATACATAAAAACTGCCAGAAGAATCCTAGAAAGTATAGCCAAAGATTACAAAGTCTTAGGCAGGAACCCAAAGGCCACATAAGGAAAGGCTGTGTTTCCCTTAATGCTCTACTTTGAAGGCAAAGGATGCAGAAGGGAAAATTCAATCTGGGAAGTGAACAAATGGCTAAGAAGAGGCAAATCAGGTTTATATGTCTGTATCATAGTTTAAGCTATAGGAGTAATAGACTCCTGGCCAGAGGTCAACTGTACCCAGCAAAAACTGATAAAAAAAATAGTACTTGTCTTGTATTTTGAAAATTTAATTAAAGGGCTTTAAACTAAAAAAAAAAAAAGGATGGGAGAGGGAGAAAACTGCTCCATAGCAACCAAGCTAGATACAATGGAGAATAGCTATAAGTAAGGAAAAAGGCAACCAAGATACTCAGAAGTTCACAGGAAACAAAATCCAAGAAAGAGGCCCAATGGTAAAAGCCATAGCCTTAAGTGTCTAGAAACATTAATGAGGATTAAGCAACAAACAAAAGGAACTAGAGATCCTAATGCAAGGAGGCAAACTTGACCTTAGGAGTATTATGAAGATTCATTGGGTTGAAACCAAAGACTCCTCTCTGGATAGGTCTACCGTATCAAAAGAAACAAGATAGGGTAACAAAAAGAGATTGGAGGGAGGGGGGACATTAGTAATGTATATCAGTTAGATATACTCAGGAAGAAATCCAGAAACTTGGTGAAGAGCATTTGGTTGAAGAGAATAGTGGGAAGAAAAGGAGCAATTTTGTCATTGGAATATACTACACAATGAGAGAAAGAGAAAATAGATCAGTTGGGGAAACAGTTCACAAGATTGGCATAGAAACATAATATTGTAATGGTGAGGGACTTCAATTATTTAGGCATCTGTTGGAGCTCTCTGCCACAAGGAGAAAAACGAAACTTTTGACAGCTATCGTTTCATCTTTCAAAAGGTGGAGGAAGGAAGAAAGAAGGAGTGGAAGGAAGAAAGGAAGGAAAGAAGGAAGAAAAGAGTCATAGATGCAACTTTTTTTAATGTAGAGAAGAGAACAGAAAGAAGGCTAAACAAGTATAGACAAGCAAGACAGCTCTGAAAGCTCAGGTTGCACTTGTATACTTGAGAAAAGCAAGCTGTGTGTAATATAGATCTGCAGTTTCATCGACAATCATTCTTTTCCTGTTCTATCATGTATATGGAAATGCCCATTCCATTTAACATTTGTTAAGTTTAGAATAAAAATAAAGCAAAACTGAAATGCCATAAAAGATAAATGAACCAACAAGGCAAAAATTCAATTCTGGATGTCATCTTTACTCCCATGGAAAGGAACCCATTCCTTCACAATTTACTTCTGGTCTCATCATTCACATGAAAAAGCTTCTCCAAAGATTCTAGTGATCTCTTAATTGCCACATCTGATTATCTTTTCTCAGTCTTCAAACATCTCAGTCCATTTGCTACATTTGACACTGTTGACCACCTTCTGCTCCTGGATACTCTCTCCTCTCTGGAGTTGTATAATACTTCTCTCTTAGTTCTTCTTCTGTCTCTTGGACCACTCCTTCTCTGTCTCCTTTCTGGTTCATCACCTATATCACCTCAGTTCCCACTCTAAACTCTAAAAATGTTTCTTAAGGTTCTATCCTTGTCGTTTGGGGTGTATATGATGTTCAGGAAGGACTGGCACCTCTGGCATGAGGGCTTGCCGAGTCCTTTTCAGAGTGCTCACTCACCTTTGGTATCCACCTGTCACCCAACTTTCACCTGTGGCTCCAATAAACTGCAGCATGTGCAGGAGCCACACTCCAGTAAACCATCTAGGCAGATGGGTTAAACTACGTTGAGGGTAGCTGACAGGCTTTAAACCCATTGGTGAGTTAAGGGAATGCTTACCCCAAACAAGTAAAGACTCCTCCTGGCGGAATGGGTGGATGAGAACAATTTGTTCCAACAGCCATGAAGGCAGCTGAAGCAAGGACTGTGATGCACTTAGAGCTTGGTAAGACATCAAAGACACCAAGGTCATCCATTTTATCCCAGACTATCACCAGTCTGCCTGACTTTTATCTTGCCTCTGGATTTCAATGACTCTGGAAGAGAGAGCGAGGCTGACAATTTGTGCAACTCTACCTCATTTAAATTCTAGTCGATTCTATACATTTCTGACAAAATAATTTTCTTTAATTACAGATCTGAAAATGCCACTGCCTTATCCAATCAATTCCAGTGGTTACTGATTGCTTCTAGGATAAAACAATCAACGCTCCCTTCCTCCCTCCCCACCTCTCCATTTAGCTTTTAAAGCTCTTCACAACTGGCCCCAACCTGTGTTTCCAGCTTTGTTGGACACTATTCTCACCCTGGAGCTCTGTGATCCAGCCAAACTGGACTTCTTTCTGTTCCTGCACGATGCTCCATTGCTTATCTCCATGCTTTCACCCTGGAAGTCCCATATGCCTGAAATGCATTCTCTTCTTACCTCTACCTCATATAATCCTTCTCTTGATTTAATGCCCAGTTCAAGCATCACCTTCTTTATAAGGCTTTTCCTGATCCCCCCAATTGCTAGTACCCTCCCTCCCAAACTATCTACTTATATGCTTTTGATATATTTGTATTTATTCACTATATATCTGTGTGTATTATATACACACATATATACACACATGTACATATATGTATTTGTTGTCTCCCCCATTAGAATGTAATCTGAGTAGGTAGGGGGAAAGCATTTATTTTTTTTCTTTAATTAATTTATTTTTAGTTTTCAACAATCACTTCCATAAGCTTTTGAATTTTACATTTTCTCCCTCTTCCTCCTAACCTCCCTCCCCAAGACAGTATTCAGTATGATATAGGCTCTACATATACATTTCTATTATACATATTTTCACACTAATGATGTTGTAAAGAAGAATTAGAACCAATAGGAGGAACCACGAGAAAAAGAAACCAAACAAAACAGAAGGGAAAAAAAGAGCAAATAGTATGCTTCAATCTGTATTCAAACTCCAAAATTCTTTCTCTGGATGTGAATAGCATTTTCCATCATGAGACTTTTGGCTATATCTTAGATCCTTGCATTGCTAAGAAGAGCTAAGTCTATTGAAGTTAGTCATTACACAACATGTGCATTGTTCTCCTGGTTCTGCTCATTTCACTCAGCATCAGACCATACAAGTCTTTCCAGGTTTTTCTGAAGTTGCCTGCTCATCATCTCTTATAGCACAATAGTATTCCATTACATTCATATACCACAACTTGTTCAGCCATTCCCCAATTGATGGGCATCAATTTCTAATTCTTTGCCATCCCAGATAGAGCTGCTATAAGTATTTTTGCAGTGGGTCCCTTTCCCATTTTTATGATCCCTTTGGGATGCAGCCCTAGAAGTACCATTGCTAGGTCAAAGGCTATGCACATTTTTATAGCCCTTTAAGGCATAGTTCCAAATTGCTCTCCAAAATGGTTGGATCAGTTCACAACTCCATCAACAATGCATTAGTGTTCCAATTTCCCCATATCTTCTCTAGCATTTATCATTGTCCTGTTTTGTCATGTTGGCCATTCTAAGAGCTGTGATGTGGTACCTCAGAGTTGTTTTGATGCGCATTTCTTTAATCAGTAGTGATTTAGACCATTGGAAAAAGCATTTATTAAGGTTATACAAATGTTGCCTCATTTGAAACTCGCAGCAACCCTGTGAGGTAGGTGCTATTATTATTCCCATTTTTACCATTGAGGAAACTGAGGCAGATAGTGGTTAAGTGATTTGCCTAGAGTCTCAGAGCTAGGAAGTGTCTGAGGTAGGATTTGAACAGGATTTAT